>NC_136424.1:286247552-286907552 GCF_052625555.1 Lactuca saligna
CAGTAGTCATAGTTTCGTATGATGTAGCCTAGTAGAGGCATAGTCTAGGGTGAACTTGAACACCTATGTAATCGTTTCAAGAAATGATATAAAACCTTCATTTTGTTATCTGATGTGTTAAAATGTTATGTGATTTTCTTGTATGGTGACTTGGGAAACTGCGGGACAATACTTGGGACGAGTATGAGTAGGTGTGAATGGTAGTAGAGGCCTATACTACCGGAAGCACAGGACTCACACTTGGATCAGGGAAAGTCACAAGGTTACCAAGAAACTAGTAATTGATTTTGTTTTATTCAAGTATGTCGTTACCATTGTTTCGGTAATGACTAAGAAGATTGTTGTTATCCCGACCCTAGTGGTCATATCAAATTGAGTCCGAATACAATGAGTAGGTTACATGGTTCAGAGAACCAAGTTTGATGTAGCGTCCGACTTAAACCAAACGATTGAAATCAAAGCGATCAATAGAAGTATCACGATCGTTGTTAAATAAGTTGGTAGCTAGAAATGCTACATGTTAAAAGATGATTATATCACATTAGATGATGAAGGAAGGCATATTCCATTCCGGAATTTTACTCTAAGAGACCTGAGTCTAAGCATTGCTACATACGATGATAGGTCATTAGAATATGACATATCGGTCAATTGTAGTAATCAAATTAACTTATCCTAAGTTTATTAAGAAGAAGAAGGAGTCTCTGATAAAGAATGAGGTTGTGACACGAAGGTCATGATTGAAAGTCTAACGAGCTGGTGCAAGACCGAGCACCACCTGTAGTCAAGGAGTCCAAGAGTTAGATACTCGTTCGAAGCAACATAGAAGTTACAGTTATTACCTAGGGTGAAGAGATAATGTATGGAGTCATTATACAATCCTGTTTCGTTGATGATTCCGGGACGTAATCATCCTAAGGGGGAGATAATTGTAACGCCCGTAGATCCGGGCTAGTCAATTTAGAGGCAATATGGGTCGAAAACGAATTTTCGGAAAAAGATTATTTAGAATAAATAATTTTAACCAAGTTATATTATATGTCACAAGGTTTCCGTACATATAAAGAACGCCGAAATCTGAGTTATAACGAAGAAGTTATGGCCCGTCAAAGTTTTACGGCAAAACCGACACGGCACCGGGAAGCGTAAAAAGTGAATTTACGATAGAGCGAGATTTAGCCTTAGTGCTCTAAACGAAAGTCGTAGAATATATTAAACTAAGAACATCGATAAAAAGAACGCCCAAATGTGACTTCGTATGAGGAAGTTATGATTTTTCTAAGATTTAGCATAGCAGTGCACAACCCGAAATCTGAATTTTAGATCGGTCGATTTTTAGCCGACGGGATCTAAATGAATGTTGTAGTACTCATAAATACCAACGCGTAGATATAAAGAACGTCGATAATAGAGCTCGTATGCGAAAGATATGGACGAAGCTTAGTCCCTACTTTTCGAGCGCGGCGAATTCGATACAGTTTTGTAAATCCGAGATAGAATGAGAATTAGCCAACGAGGTCTAAATGAGAGTTAAAGATCTCATTAATAGGAACTCAACGGTAAAAAGATAGACAAAAACGGAACTCGTATGCGAAAGTTATGGACGAAGCTTAGTCCCTACTTTTCGAGCGCGGCGAATTCGATACAGTTTTGTAAATCCGAGATAGAATGAGAATTAGCTAACGAGGTCTAAATGAAAGTTGAAGATCTCATTAATAGGATCTCAACGGTAAAAAGACAGACAAAAACGGAGCTCGTATGCAAAAGTTACGGACGAAGCTTAGAGACTACTTTACTATAAAACTCCTATAAATACAAGGGTGAACTCCTCATATTTTCTTCACACCATAAGCCTCTCTTTCTCTCTCTAATTTCTCTCTAGCCTCCCTAAACCCCTCCCAAGTCTACGGAACCTCCCTAGCACGAGTAGAAAGCCCCGGAGCGCCCGACGGCTCCGAGAAGAAAAGCTTTCGGCTTGGAAACGCTGCTCCAGCGAAGCCTGGTTTTTAATAAAAACTCGCTGTAAGTGAGATACGCCCATACTATATTTAATATAGATTTTATTTAATTATAGTAACATTATTAGGACCTTAAAATAATTATTTGGGCTATTATTATGAGTTATATTGAGTGTTATTTAACGCTTATATAATAGTAATAATAGCTAGACTATTAATTAGTCGTGGTTAACGTTAAAAACTAAACCTTAGTGGTATTGATACTAGGTTTTGTCGAGGAAAATTGTTTTGAGATAACAAAGTGCTGTCTGAGTTCAGAATCACCACCTAATCAGGTGAGTGCATAGTCCCTTTCATCTTACACATAGATATGAAGTATTTTATATAAACTACGTGCTATGTGTGCATATTATCTGAATACTTGCTGTCTATGCTGGATGAACGTTTTATACATGTTTTAAAGGATTTAAACTATATACGTATTTTATATATACGAATATGTTGGGTATGATGATGGGTAGATAAATGATGAGAGATAGAAGATGACGTGAGTATACATTGGCAGCTATAGACTTAGTGCCTATGGGACAAACATCGGTAGCTATGGACTTAGTACCTGTTAGACGTTGGTAGCTATGGATTTAGTACCTGTTGGGAATTGGTAGCTATGGACTTAGTACCTATTAGTTAGACGCTGGTAGCTAAGGATTTAGTACCTGTTGAACATTGGTAGCTATGGACTTAGTACCTATTAGATAAAGACTGGTAGTTATGGATTTAGTACCCGATGAATAGACTATAGCAGCTATGGAATTAGTGCTTTATGAACGAACATTGGCAGCTATGGATTTAGTGCCAGTCCTAGAACCCTGGAAGTAAGAGACTTCGGAATAAACGAATGAAGGATAGATGACTCTTAGGTTAAATCCTTAAAGAGTAAAGAAGATAATGGGGATGGGTAATTGGGTTGATTGTTTGATTAAACATAATAATTATATTATTGTGGGTTGAAAACCCTATGTACTCACCAGGTTTCCCAACCTGACCCACTCAGTTTATGTATACCACAGGTGACGAAATGAAGTGACATTACACTGAGAGATTTAAAGAGATGTAGATCACTAGTGTAAATAATTATAAGTTCTGTTTATGCTTATGTTTCTGTATTAACGATGACATCCCAAACGTTTTAAGATGAATAAAAATACGTTTCTTTGAAAATGTTTTAATAACGTATTTATCGTGTTTTTTTGGGAACAAATTCCGCAACCTTTTTATAAAATGAAGTACTCTGATTTTCATAAAGCATAAACAAAATCGGTCTTTTTCTGGCCGTGAAAATGGGGATGTCACAGTTGGTATCAGAGCAAACTGTGACATCCCCATTTTCACGGCTAGAAAAGACCGATTTTTGTTTATGCTTTATAAAAATCAGAGTACTTCTTTTAATAAAAATGTTGCGGAATTTGTTCCCAGAAAAACATGATAAATACGTTTTTAAAACATTTTCGAAGAAACGTATTTTGTTCATTTTAAAACATTTGGGATGTCATCGTTAATACAGAAACATAAGCATAAACAGAACTTACATTTATTTACACTAGTGATCTACATCTTTTTAAATCTCTCAGTGTAATGTGACTTCATATCAACACCTGTGATATAAATAAACTGAGTAGGTCAGGTTGGGAAACCTGGTGAGTACATAGGGTTTTCAACCCACAATAATATAATTATTATTTTCAAACAATCAAACAATCAACCCAATTACGCATCCCTATTATCTGCTTTATTCTTAAGGATCTACCCTAAGAATCAACTATTCCTCGTTCATACATTCCTAAGGATCATCCTAAGGAATCGGCACGAAGTCCATCGTCACCGGGGTTTAGGCACTAAGTCTGCATAGTCGCCAGAATTTATACAATAGGCACTAAGTCTGCATAGTCGCCAAGGTTTTGGCACCAAGTCTGCATGATCGCCAGGGTCTAGGTATCAATTCTGCATGATCACCAAGGTTTAGAGTACACCGGGTGAACACATCGTTCACAACACCTACAGGTTGCGAGCCTGATAGTGTTCCACTAGACTATCTAGGATAGTCCGTGGTTGTCATCCATACTCTGCTGAATGACGGGGACATCATTTGGGAAAAAGGATTCTCACATCGTACACCTCTCACACACACCTTATAGTCTATATCACCTCTCAACTCATCATCCATGTAACAACCCGGAATTTCAGGTATTGCTTTAAACTATTTTTGGGGGCATTTTTGGAAGGGACTCGGCGAGTTGGAGCCAGACTCGCCGAGTAGGACCACAGACTAGGTCGCGGGTTCGCGACTGGACTCGACGAGTCTATTATGGACTCGGCGAGTCTACGCTGTTCAGCAGAAACCCTAGCCGTTTGGTTTTGGATTGTATATAACGCTTCTTAGGCCGTCATTGTTCGTCTTTTGGCCGATTGAGAAGAACCCTAATCGTTTGTGGACGTCTAGAGCAGGAGGGAAAGCTATTGGAACCTTGAGGAATTTGTTAGGCAAGAAGAAGAAGAGTTTTGGCCAAAGGAATATCAAGGAGGATCGAGTCCTGAGGTTTGGAGACACAGAGAGTGCGTTTTCAGGTAATACTCGGACCATTTCGGTTATTTTGATGTGTACACGAATCTAGGGTTTATGAAACCCATTTGGTGATTAGATAGATTATAATGTTGTTACCCAAACGTTTATACCCCAGTAATAGGATGTTTAGAGGTCCAGAAAGTCCCATGATTGCATATTTCGGGACCATGCGTATTTCAGGAAGCAGTTGATCGACTGCATGGCATGGACTCGCCGAGTCCAATGATCAGACTCGGCGAGTAGCTTGAAGATCCACTGGGACTCACCGAGTTGTTCTTCAGACTCGGCGAGTAGCTTGAAGATTTACTGGGACTCGCCGAGTTGTTCTTCAGACTCGGCGAGTGGAGTCGGGGTGGCCCCACGATTCTTCCACGAGAATCTCGTCGAGTCAAGTGGGGTACTCGACGAGTAGAAAGGGGACAACAGGGAAAGATGGGGAGGACGTCTAGACTCGCCGAGTCGCCCTTGCACTCGACGAGTCCGGTCAAGTTGACCGTTGACCAGAGTTGACCTGCATGTAAATTCTTAGGGTCAGTTGTCTTGAATGATAAGAGTATTAATAAGGGTATATGGTATTATAGGGAGTCTGCAGATCGGCGGATCGAGTGTGAGTAGTTTCAAGAGTTGATAGCTTACATTACCACGAGGTGAGTCTTCTCACTATACTTCACCCGGAGGGTTTGACTGTGAGACCGGAAGGTCGTATATGATATGTGTTATTTATGCTATAAATAGAAAGGTAGTTGCTATGCATGATATGTATGTTTATACGGGCCGGAAGGCGATATGTTATGTGACAGAAAGGTCAGGTATGATGTATGATATATGTGCTATGTGTGTTATATTAAATGTATTATATGTTGTAAATGTTATGGGCCGGAAGGCAATATATTATGGGCCGAAAGGCAATATGATACGGGCCGGAAGGCAATATGTTATGGGCCGGAAGGCGATTATGTTACGGGCCGGAAGGCGAAGTGTTGTGGACCGGAAGGTCAGGGTCTGGAAAGGCGTATATGTGTAAGTCGTATACTGGGGAACTCACTAAGCATTTATGCTTACAAGTTGTTATGTATGTGTTTCAGGTACTAGCGAGGACCGTGGGAAGGCGCCGGCATGATGCATACACACTGCTGCTATTTGAGATCTTGGGGGATTTTATATATGTATTTGATATGAAACATGAAATAAATGCTATTGGTTGAATGAAATTACTTTATTTTAAATGAAAAATTTATTTGAAAATTTGCGTTGTTACAATTGGTATCAGAGCCTTGGTTTGAGGGATTCGGGTGTACCTTCGGGTGTAACTGAACTCAAACCGAGGATTTGAGGAAAAATCTTTTAAATTAATAAAGACGTAATTTTTTTTTATAAAGGGTAAAGTGGTAAACAAGAACGGAGCAGTGTGTACGATCAGCCAGCGCCTGAACGGTAAAGATCCCCAGGATACCTTACAATATTATGTTATGCACTGAATTATGAATTGTTATGCATGCTAGAAGACTAGGTATACATGATAGGACTAGAATGGCCTGTTTTGTGATGCCGTAGTCTAGGGAGATTGCTTATATGAGATATTCGGTAGCGTGCAAGTAGATAGTGCATACTAGAAGTAGAGTACTCATTATTCGGGGTTTGGGGAGGAAGATTTGGGATGAATACTGATACGGTGTGTTCGGTAGTATTGGGCCCATACTACCGAAGGCACCGGGTCGGTGGAAGACCCAAGTAAGAATCCCTGGATATCGGAGACTGAGTAGGGTTGCGTTATCGAGTACAATTGTACTTGATGGAGTCTCTGATAATTTTATGTTGTATTTCAGAGACATCATGGTTACCACACGTCATGGGGCGAGTTCGAGCACTGTGAGTGACGAGGATATTCGTCAGATGATCCAGGAGGAGGTAGCTGCAGCGATCCGGGCCGAGATCCCGGAGATGTTTGGGTCTATTAAGACCATACTGATGGAGACATTCGAGGAACGGTACGCCGCATTGACTGAGGCTGCTACTGCTGCCGCTACCGCAGCCGTGGCCGCTGCCAGGCCGCAAGGGGGCGATTCGTTGCTATTCCGGGAATTCAGCAACACAAAACCCCCTGAGTTCGATGGGACGCAGGATCCGATTGCGGCGATGAGGTGGATCGCCGACATTGAGGGGTGCTTCTACACGTGCTCATTCCCGGAGCACCTGAGAGTACGGTTCGCCTTGAACCAACTCCGTCTGGGAGCGAAGGATTGGTGGAAGTTCGTGACGGTGAACTTCACTCTAGCAGAGATTACAGCGCTGACGTGGGGGAGGTTTACTGAGATGTTCAGGGACGAGTATGTTCCCCCAGTGGAGAGGGAACGATTGATTCATGAGTTCTTGACCCTTAAACAGGGTACTGATTCCGTTGCGGTGGTCACACGGAAGTTTCACAAGAGGGCGATGTTCTGCCCAGAGCTGGTGTCTACGGAGCAGTCACGGATGAGCCGGTATTTAGGCATTTTGAGGAGGGATATCCGGGAGTTTGTGTCAAACTCCACCTATCGTACTTTCACTGAGCTTCAGGCGAACGCCAGGAAACGCGAGATCGAGTTGGAGACTCAGGCGAGGGAGGAGGCCGAGTCTCGGCAGGTGGATCGGCGGCCGGCTCAGTCTCAGCCGGCAGCCAAGCGGATCAAGTCTGCTGATTCGAGGATGGGAGGTCCGAAGGGCTGCACTTGCGGGAAGTGCAGCAAGGGTCATGAGTGGGCGTGTCGAGCTGGTGGTTGCTACAAGTGTGTCAAGGAGGGACACATTACCAGGGATTGCCCTCAGGGGTTTATGGTTTGCTTTCACTGCAACCAGACATGCCATCGGAAGGCCGAGTGCCCGCAGCTTCGTCAGGGATCTACACCGACTACCAGGACTACTGAGACCCGACCGGCGAAGGTCGAGGCCCCGAGGGCTCGCGGGAGAGCCTTTCAGCTGACTGCGGAGGAGGTCCGCGCTACGCCCGATGTTGTGGCAGGTATGCTATAATTCACGTATTTACTTTAAAGCCGAAATGTTATGCTTATGTTAATGTATGTGTAGGTACTTTTCTTGTGAACTCTATGCCTGCTCTAGTGTTATTTGATTCGGGTGCGAGTAGATCCTTTGTATCGTTAGCATTTAGTCAGCATATCGGCATTAGTCGTGAGCCGTTAAGTCGGCCTCTGAGCGTTTCTATTGCGGCCGAGAGGGTGGTTTGTGCCACGGAGGTTCTTCGGGGATGCGTGCTAGAGATTTTCGGGGTTGCGTTTCCGATTGACCTAATTCCTATTGCGATGGGGGATGTCTGTGTCATCGTGGGCATGGACTGGTTGAGCCGATTCAACGCTGTCATCGACTGTGAGCGTCAGCTGGTGATTATACGAGACCCTAGTGGGGGAGTTCTTACGGTATACGGCGAGGGTACCCGTTCGGGATCAACTTTTTGTTCGGCCGCTAGGGCGAGGCAATGCCTACAGCAGGGATGTAAAGGTTTTGTGGCGTATGTGATGGATACGCGGGAGGCTTCCGAGAGATCGAGGACAGTGGAGGAGGTTCCAGTGGTGCGCGAGTTTCCAGATGTCTTTCCCGAGGATTTGCCGGGAGTACCTCCTGCGAGGCAAGTAGAGTTTGGTATCGATCTGGTTCCGGGGGCTGCGCCTATTGTGAAGGTGCCTTATCGTCTTGCACCTCCAGAGATGCAAGAGTTGTCCTCGCAACTCCAGGAGTTGCTAGGGAAGGGATTTATTCGACTGAGTAGCTCGCCGTGGGGAGCACCGATTCTGTTCGTCAAGAAGAAGGATGGTTCACACCGGATGTGTATTGATTACCGGGAGTTGAACAAGGTGACGGTCAAGAACCGCTATCCGTTACCGAGGATCGATGATCTATTCGATCAGTTGCAAGGGGCATCTTGGTTTTCCAAGATCGATTTGAGATCAGGGTACCATCAGGTAAGAGTGCGGGATGAGGACGTCCAGAAGACAGCATTCAGGACGCGGTATGGGCATTACGAGTTCGTGGTGATGGCTTTCGGGCTCACCAATGCCCCGACAGTGTTTATGGACCTCATGAACAGGGTATGCATGCCGATGCTGGATCGGTATGTGATTGTATTTATCGACGACATCCTAGTGTATTCGCGAACTAGAGAGCAGCATGAGGGACATTTGAGGGAGGTCCTTGAGGTACTGAGGTCGGAGAAGCTATATGCAAAATTCTCCAAATGTGACTTCTGGTTGCGGGAGGTCCAATTTCTTGGACATGTTGTTAATCAGGCAGGGATATTGGTCGATCCGGCCAAGGTGGAAGCAGTGATGAGTTGGGAGGCACCGAAGTCACCTTCCGAGATCAGGAGTTTCCTTGGGTTGGCGGGGTACTATCGGAGGTTTATTAGGGACTTCTCCAAGATCGCGGTACCGCTCACCAGATTGACCCGGAAGGGTGTTACATTCTCATGGGGACCCGAGCAGCAGACTTCCTTCGAGACACTTCGTCAGAGACTGTGCGAAGCCTCGGTATTAGCTCTCCCGGAAGGGATGGAGGACTTTGTCGTATATTGCGACGCATCGATTTCGGGACTGGGTGCAGTGTTGATGCAGAGGGGCCATGTGATAGCTTATGCATCGAGGCAGCTAAAGCCTCACGAGGCGAGATATCCCACGCATGACTTAGAGTTGGGGGCAGTAGTGTTCGCTCTCAAGATTTGGCGTCACTACCTATACGGGGTTCGTTGTACTATATACACGGACCATAAGAGTTTGAAGTATTTGATGGATCAACCCAACCTAAATATGCATCAGAGGAGATGGTTGGACGTGGTTAAGGATTATGACTGTGAGATCCTATACCACCCAGGCAAGGCTAATGTGGTAGCCGATGCATTGAGTCGTAGGGGGGAGAGCATTCCATTGCGAGATGTATGTCTGAGACTGACGGTGATGACCCCGGTATTGGATGCTATTCGTGGGGCGCAGGCCGAGGTTGTGAGATCCGAGATGCAGAAGAAAGAGAGGGTCGTTGGGTTAATTTCAGAGTTCGTTAAGGATGGACGAGGACTTCTGACGTTTCAGGGTCGGATTTGGGTAGCATTCGTGGGCGGTACGCGTACTATTTTGATGGAGGAGGCTCATAGATCGAAATTCTCGATCCATCCCGGTGCTACGAAGATGTATTTGGACTTGAGGAAGGAATATTGGTGGCCTTGTATGAAGAGAGACGTCGCGTGGTTCGTTGAGAGGTGTTTGACCTGCCGTAGGGTTAAGGCCGAGCACCAGAGACCGCATGGTAAGTTACAGCCCTTGGAGATTCCTGAGTGGAAGTGGGAACAGATTACGATGGATTTCATCACCAAGTTGCCGAGAACTGCCAGGGGAGTCGATGCAATTTGGGTGATTGTGGATAGATTGACGAAGAGTGCACACTTCCTTTCCATTAGCGAGAGTTCATCAGCGGAGAAGTTGGCAGAGCTATACGTGAGAGAGGTGATATCTCGGCATGGAGTGCCGATCTCGATTGTTTCAGACCGTGATGTACGCTTCACTTCCAGGTTCTGGAAGAAATTCCATGAGGAGCTGGGTACTAAACTGCATTTTAGTACCGCATACCATCCCCAGACAGACGGTCAGAGCGAGCGGACGATTCAGACATTGGAAGACATGCTTAGAGCGTGTGTGCTAGACTTCGGGGGTAGCTGGGATGCGCATTTACCCTTGGCTGAATTTTCCAACAACAACAGCCATCATTCGAGCATTGGTATGCCACCTTTTGAGTTGTTGTATGGTAGGAGGTGTCGGACTCCCATTTGCTGGGGAGAGGTGGGACAGAGAGTGATGGGCAGTACAGAGATCGTACTCTAGACGACAGAGCAGATTCAACAGGTTAGGCAGAGGTTATTGACCGCCCAGAGCCGACAGAAGAGTTATGCGGACAGACGCCGGTCCGAGCTAGAATTCCAGGTTGGCGACTTCGTTCTCCTGAAGGTTTCTCCTTGGAAGGGAGTGATCCGGTTCAGAAAGAGGGGCAAGTTGGGGCCCCGGTTCATAGGTCCATTTCGTGTAATTGCAAGGGTAGGTCGGGTAGCTTATCGGTTGGAGTTGCCAGCAGAGTTGGGACAGATTCACAATACCTTTCACGTATCACAATTAAGGAAGTGTATAGCCGATGAATCGGCAGTGGTTCCGTTAGAGGATATCCAGGTGGATGCGAGCTTGAATTACGCCGAGAGACCAGTAGCTATCAGGGATCGGAAGATCAAGGTTCTGCGGAACAAGGAGGTACCTCTGGTGTTGGTTCAGTGGCAACATCGGAAAGGATCGGAGATGACTTGGGAGCCGGAGCGTGAGATGTGGGAGCAACATCTGGAGTTATTCGCAGAGTGAGACTTCGAGGGCGAAGTCTAGTTCTAGCGGGGGAGAGTTGTAACAGCCCGAAATTTCAGGTATTGCTTTAAACTATTTTTGGGGGCATTTTTGGAAGGGACTCGGCGAGTTGGAGCCAGAATCGCCGAGTAGGGCCACAGACTAGGTCGCGGGTTCGCGACTGGACTCGACGAGTCCATTATGGACGCGGCGAGTCTACGCTGTTCAGCAGAAACCCTAGCCGTTTGGTTTTGGATCGTATATAACGCTTCTTAGGCCGTCATTGTTCGTCTTTTGGCCGATTGAGAAAAACCCTAATCGTTTGTGGACGTCTAGAGCAGGAGGGAAAGCTATTGGAACCTTGAGAAATTTGTTAGGCAAGAAGAAGAAGAGTTTTGGCCAAAGGAATATCAAGGAGGATCGAGTCCTGAGGTTTGGAGACACAGAGAGTGCGTTTTCAGGTAATACTCGGACCATTTCGGTTATTTTGATGTGTACACGAATCTAGGGTTTATGAAACCCATTTGGTGATTAGATAGATTATAATGTTGTTACCCAAACGTTTATACCCCAGTAATAGGATGTTTAGAGGTCCAGAAAGTCCCATGATTGCATATTTCGGGACCATGCGTATTTCAGGAAGCAGTTGATCGACTGCATGGCATGGACTCGCCGAGTCCAATGATCAGACTCGGCGAGTAGCTTGAAGATCCACTGGGACTCGCCGAGTTGTTCTTCAGACTCGGCGAGTAGCTTGAAGATTTACTGGGACTTGCCGAGTTGTTCTTCAGACTCGGCGAGTGGAGTCGGGGTGGCCCCGCGATTCTTCCACGAGGATCTCGTCGAGTCAAGTGGGGTACTCGACGAGTAGAAAGGGGACAACAGGGAAAGATGGGGAGGACGTCCAGACTCGCCGAGTCGCCCTTGCACTCGACGAGTCCGGTCAAGTTGACCGTTGACCAGAGTTGACCTGCATGTAAATTCTTAGGGTCAGTTGTCTTGAATGATAAGAGTATTAATAAGGGTATATGGTATTATAGGGAGTCTGCAGATTGGCGGATCGAGTGCGAGTAGTTTCAAGAGTTGATAGCTTACATTACCACGAGGTGAGTCTTCTCACTATACTTCACCCGGAAGGGTTTGACTGTGAGACCGGAAGGTCGTATATGATATGTGTTATTTATGCTATAAATAGAAAGGTAGTTGCTATGCATGATATGTATGTTTATACGGGCCGGAAGGCGATATGTTATGTGACAGAAAGGTCAGGTATGATGTATGATATATGTGCTATGTGTGTTATATTAAATGTATTATATGTTGTAAATGTTATGGGCCGGAAGGCAATATATTATGGGCCGGAAGGCAATATGATACGGGCCGAAAGGCAATATGTTATGGGCCGGAAGGCGATTATGTTACGGGCCGGAAGGCGAAGTGTTGTGGACCGGAAGGTCAGGGCCTGGAAAGGCGTATATGTGTAAGTCGTATACTGGGGAACTCACTAAGCATTTATGCTTACAAGTTGTTATGTATGTGTTTTAGGTACTAGCGAGGACCGTGGGAAGGCGCCGGCATGATGCATACACACTGCTGCTATTTGAGATCTTGGGGGATTTTATATATGTATTTGATATGAAACATGAAATAAATGCTATTGGTTGAATGAAATTACTTTATTTTAAATGAAATTTTTATTTGAAAATTTGCGTTGTTACAATCCAACTCATATTTCATCTATTATATCTACCCATGTTTTACCCCAACATTTTCGTAGATATAAAATACATATATAGTTTAAATCATTTAAAACATGTATAAAATCTTTTACTCAGCATAGACAGCAAGTATTCAGACAATATGCACACATAGCACGTAATTTATATTAAAATACTTCATATCTACGTGTAAGATGAAAGGGACTATGCACTCACCTGAGAAGGTGGTGACTCGGTACTCGGACAGCGCTTCGTTTACTTTAAAATAATTTCCTTTGACGAAACCTAGTATTATCACCACTAGATTTTAGTCTAATATTACCGTGACTAATTATTAGTATTATTATTATTATTATTATTATTATTATTATTATTATTATTATTATTATTATTATATAAGCGTTTAAAGAATACTTTCCAACTACTATGTACAGACAGGGGCCAGACATAAAACACCGGAGGGCAGGACCATTTTGGCGTATAGCACTTCTGAAATCCAACAACCCTATGCGGCCCTTTAAACCAGATTCCCCGTACCGCGAGTAGTTAAAAGATATTATAACGACACTTATATAAGTCATAATAATAGCTCAAATATTTATTATATATTTATGATAACAATACTAATTTTAAATATAAACTATATTAAAAATAGGGTAAGCATAACTTACTTTCAAGGGGATTTTAGCTAGGAGTCGGGCTCTGCAGGGGCAGAACTTCGTCGCTGAATCTTTTTAAGAAAGATTGGTGCAGCGCTTCAGCGCTCACCTTACTATACTAAAACTACAGAAAGAGAAGTCGAATCACGAGGGACCGAAATGCTCGGGGGATAAGGAGAGAAAGACTCTTGAATCAAGAGAATGGTGCAAGAAATATGAGAGCCCAAGGCTCTTATTTATACTAATTGAATTTTCAAAAACTACCCTCCATAATTACTTAATGACCTTTTAGTTATATAAACAACTAAACACCCCTCTATAATACTATTTTAAATGGATTTAATGATATTTTTACTAAACTAATGTCGAAAGAACTCAACATTAGTCTTATAATGACCGCATCGTCGATACCTTTCTAATGATATATACATATGTATATATATGTGTACGTATACATGATTTATACTTTATTTTAATACGTAAATATGCTATTATAATTTGTAACTCGTTCATACGAACCCCGTTTTTGACGTTCTTTATATCCACGCGTAGGTGGAGACGTACTCTACAACTTTCGTTTAGACTCCGTCGGCTAATTTTGACTTTATTTTTAAAGTTATATTTTTAACAGGCCGGGACAGGATTGGTCCGTTAAAATCTCATAACTTCTTTATCCGATGTCCATTTTCGTCTGTCTTTTTATCGTTACGCTACTAATAACGATATCTTCGATTCTTGTTTAGGTTGTGTCGGCTAAAAATCAATCGATCTAAAATTCGAATTTCGGGCTGTACACCGCTAATCCGAAACTTCGAAAAATCATAACATCTTCATACGAAGTCAGATTTGGGCGTTCTTTTTATCGATGTTCTTAGTTTAACATATTCTACGATTTTCGTTTAGAGCGCTAAGGCTAAATATCTCTCCATCATAAATTTACTATTTACGCTTCCCGGCGCCGTGCGCGAAACTTCGACGGGTCATAACTTCTTCGTTATAACTCGGATTTTGGCGTTCTTTATATGTACGGAAACCTTGTGACATATTATACAACTTGGTTAAGATTATTTATTCTAAATAATCTTTTTGTCGAAAAGTCGTTTTCAACCCCTATTGCCTCTAAATTGACTAGCCCGGATCTGCGTGTGTTACAATTATCTCCCCCTTAGGATGATTACGTCCCGAAATCATCAACGAAACAGGGCTCGTATAATGACTCCATACGTCATCTCTTCATCCTAGGTAATAATTATAACTTCTATATTCCTTCAAGTCTATCTCTTAGACTCATTGACTGTAAGCAGTACTCGATCGTGCATCTGCTCTCTACCTCAGGCTAGACTTCAAATTATGACCTATCATCATGTGATGCACGTTTAGACTTAGGTCTCTTAGAGTTAAATTCTAAAATAGACTAGGCCTTCCTTCATGTTCTAATGTGATATAATCACACTTTAACATGTAGCGTTTCTGGCTACCAACTTCTTTAACAACGAACACGATACTTCTATTGATCGCTTTGATTTCAATTGTTTGGTTTAAGTCGGACGCTACATCAAACTTGGTTCCCTGAACCACGCAACATACTCATCGTATTCAGACTCAATTCGGTATGACCACTAGGGTCGGAAATCAACAATCTTTTTAGTCATTATCGAAACGATGGTAATGACATACTTGAAAAAAAAACAGAATCAGTTAGTAGCTTCTTGGTAATCTTGTGACTTTCCCTGATCCAAGTGTGAGTCCTTCGCTTCCGGGAGTATAGGCCTTTACTACCATTCACACCTACTCATACTCGTCCCAAGTATTGTCCCGCAGTTTCCCAAGTCACCATACAAGAAAAATCACATAACATTTTAACACATCAGATAACAGAACGAAGGTTTTATTATTTCTTGAAACTATTACATAGGTGTCCAAGTTCACCCTAGACTATGCCTCTAATAGGCTACATCATACGACACTATGGCTACTGCATAACTTGATCTTCGGATATGAAGTCCTCATCATTGATTCCTTGCACGGTTTTCTGCTTCGTCGAGGATCATGTGGAATGCCCTTGGCCTCGGTGGCGTTTCTGGTCTTGCTGCCTTATTTTTCCCTGGGTAGTCCCTGGAAATATGCCCTTCCTTGTTAAATCCATAACACACCTTCTTGTTGGACGCACACTTGCTGGCGTAATGCCCTGTCTTTCCACATTTGTAGCAAGTCACCTCCTCGCTACATTTCCCGAAGTGCTTCTTTTTACACTTCTCGCACCACTTGGTTTCACCTCCTTCTTCTTCAATCTTTGAGAATTTCTTTTCCTTGTTGGATTTTGATGATCCTTCATGTTTCCTTTTCTCGCCAACTTCAGCTCTCTCCAGACCTTTTTCCCTAATCTGGGTCTCAACATTCCTGGCTGCCCAGATGGCTCCTTTCAAAGTGGTTGCTTGCTTGACCATTGGTCCAAAGTCTGCTGGTAATCCATGGGCAAACTTATTGACCTTGGAGAGCTCAGTTGGAACTAGATAAGGAACAAGCTTCATTTTCTCTGTAAAACTTGCAGCATACTCGATGACACTCATCTTTCCCTTCTTTAGATTCTGAAACTCGTTGTTGATCTCCAGAAGATCCTGCTCAGAGCAGTACTGCATTTTTAACTGCACTAGAAAATCATCCCATGATATCTTGCTCGCTTCTCCTTTGGGCATCGAATCGGCTAGTAGCTTCCACCAGCTTAGTACTCCATATTTCAACAAAGGAACCGCAAGAGCGGTCTTTTGCCTGTTGCTACACTCGTAACTCTCAAACATCGTCTCCATCTCGGAGATCCAGTTCATGACTTCCACCGGCGTCGGGCTTCCAGATAGACTCGGTGGTTTGGACGCCATGAAATCCTTGTATTTGCATCCACGTCCATCATTTCCTCCATCCTGGTGGTTTTGCCTAACTATCGGTGGGTTGGCTTGACCAACAGTCCCACTGTAGTTTCCCTCCTCAGTCTGCCCTTCGTTCAACTCGGGCTGTTCGATCTGTATGGTTGCTTCTTCTCGATTTTGCTGGAGCAAACGTCTGGTTTCCTCCATTTGACGATCCAACATCGCCTGGATCATCGCTTGCACTCCGACCATTTTTATTGGCTCAGCAGCGGTTACCACAACCGGTATTTGCTCAATCACCGGGGGTTGGTTTCGGTTCCCATTTTCATTCATGTTTCCGCTACGGGTCCTTGCCATCTTGATCTATACACCGAATAAGGTGAATCTAGACCTTTACTTAAGATTGACGTTTAAATCATCCTTATCACTCCGAAACGTTTATATGCTAGTTCTAATATCGTATTCGTACGTTTAGAATCCTAAACACATAAGGTTTCCAGATCCGGTCGGCAACAAACCATAGATCCGATCGGCAACAGACCATAGATCCGATCAAACTATAGCATCATTTAGCACGTAAAAGGAATTTAGGCATCATTCCTAAAATAAGCTAGTTCTTGTGTCTATTTAGGTGCATTACCTAAATCTATTTGACACACTCCTCACAATCATCACTTAGCATTCTAAGTTTAAGTCTAGAAATAAATCCATATTCCTAGTTCGCTTAAACTAATGCTCTGATACCAACTGTGACATCCCCATTTTCACGGCCAGAAAAGACCGATTTTTGTTTATGCTTTATAAAAATCAGAGTACTTCTTTTAATAAAAATGTTGCGGAATTTGTTCACAGAAAAACATGATAAATACGTTTTTAAAACATTTTTGAAGAAACGTATTTTGTTCATTTTAAAACATTTGGGATGTCATCGTTAATACAGAAACATAAGCATAAACAGAACTTACATTTATTTACACTAGTGATCTACATCTCTTTAAATCTCTCAGTGTAATGTGACTTAATATCAACACCTGTGATATAAATAAACTGAGTGGGTCAGGTTGGGAAACCTGGTGAGTACATAGGGTTTTCAACCCACAATAATATAATTATTATTTTCAAACAATCAAACAATCAACCCAATTACGCATCCCTATTATCTGCTTTATTCTTAAGGATCTACCCTAAGAATCAACTATTCCTCGTTCATACATTCCTAAGGATCATCTTAAGGAATCGGCACGAAGTCCATCATCACCGGGGTTTAGGCACTAAGTCTGCATAGTCGCTAGAATTTATACAATAGGCACTAAGTCTGCATAGTCGCCAAGGTTTTGGCACCAAGTCTGCATAATCGCCAGGGTCTAGGTATCAATTCTGCATGATCACCAAGGTTTAGAGTACACCGGGTGAACACATCGTTCACAACACCTACAGGTTGCGAGCCTGATAGTGTTCCACTAGACTATCTAGGATAGTCTGTGGTTGTCATCCATACTCTGCTGAATGTCGGGGACATCGTTTGGGAAAAAGGATTCTCACATCGTACACCTCTCACCCACACCTTATAGTCTATATCACCTCTCAACTCATCATCCAACTCATATTTCATCTATTATATCTACCCATGTTTTACCCCAACATTTTCGTAGATATAAAATACATATATAGTTTAAATCATTTAAAACATGTATAAAATCTTTCACTCAGCATAGACAACAAGTATTCAGACAATATGCACACATAGCACGTAATTTATATTAAAATACTTCATATCTATGTGTAAGATGAAAGGGACTATGCACTCACCTGAGAAGGTGGTGACTCGGTACTCGGACAGCGCTTCGTTTACTTTAAAATAATTTCCTTTGACGAAACCTAGTATTATCACCACTAGATTTTAGTCTAATATTACCGTGACTAATTATTATTATTATTATTATTATTATTATTATTATTATTATTATTATTATTATTATTATTATTATTATTATTATATAAGCGTTTAAAGAATACTTTCCAACTACTATGTACAGACAGGGGCCAGACATAAAACACCGGAGGGCAGGACCATTTTGGCGTATAGCACTTCTGAAATCCAACAACCCTATGCGGCCCTTTAAACCAGATTCCCCGTACCGCGAGTAGTTAAAAGATATTATAACGACACTTATATAAGTCATAATAATAGCTCAAATATTTATTATAAATTTATAATAACAATACTAATTTTAAATATAAACTATATTAAAAATAGGGTAAGCATGACTTACTTTCAAGGGGATTTTAGCTAGGAGTCGGGCTCTGCAGGGGCAGAACTTCGTCGCTGAATCTTTTTAAGAAAGATTGGTGCAGCGCTTCAGCGCTCACCTTACTATACTAAAACTACAGAAAGAGAAGTCGAATCACGAGGGACCGAAATGCTCGGGGGATAAGGAGAGAAAGACTCTTGAATCAAGAGAATGGTGCAAGAAATATGAGAGCCCAAAGCTCTTATTTATACTAATTGAATTTTCAAAAACTACCCTCCATAATTACTTAATGACCTTTTAGTTATATAAACAACTAAACACCCCTCTATAATACTATTTTAAATGGATTTAATGATATTTTTACTAAACTAATGTCGAAAGAACTCAACATTAGTCTTATAATGACCGCATCGTCGATACCTTTCTAATGATATATACATATGTATATATATGTGTACGTATACATGATTTATACTTTATTTTAATACGTAAATATGCTATTATAATTTGCAACTCATTCATACGAACCCCGTTTTTGACGTTCTTTATATCCACGCGTAGGTGGAGACGTACTCTACAACTTTCGTTTAGACTCCGTCGGCTAATTTTGACTTTATTTTTAAAGTTATATTTTTAACAGGCCGGGACAGGATTGGTCTGTTAAAATCTCATAACTTCTTTATCCGATGTCCATTTTCGTCTGTCTTTTTATCGTTACGCTACTAATAACGATATCTTCGATTCTTGTTTAGGTTGTGTCGGCTAAAAATCAATCGATCTAAAATTCGAATTTCGGGCTGTACACCGCTAATCCGAAACTTCGAAAAATCATAACATCTTCATACGAAGTCAGATTTGGGCGTTCTTTTTATCGATGTTCTTAGTTTAACATATTCTACGATTTTCGTTTAGAGCGCTAAGGCTAAATATCTCTCCATCATAAATTTACTATTTACGCTTCCCGGCGCCGTGCGCGAAACTTCGACGGGTCATAACTTCTTCATTATAACTCGGATTTCGGCGTTCTTTATATGTACGGAAACCTTGTGACATATTCTACAACTTGGTTAAGATTATTTATTCTAAATAATCTTTTTGTCGAAAAGTCGTTTTCAACCCCTATTGCCTCTAAATTGACTAGCCCGGATCTGCGGGCGTTACACCACTGTATGATGATACCCAAATTTCAAGGGTTCACCCCCTATTTAAGCTAGCTTGTGCGGCCCAAGCTCGCCCCCTTTCACCCTCAGAGCGCCCTACATCAAACCCTAACTTGTTTCTTGTGAGATTGAAGTGTTTAGAGAGATTCCTTGAAGATTTTAGGAGAAGAAGGTGAGTGGATCAAGAAGAGAAGAAGGAGACCAGATATCTTGGTGCTATCTCAGAGTTCTTTGAGGTATATCTCTCCTCCATTCTGTTTGTATGCTTAAAACCCCATTAGAGCACCTTTTGAGCTCTTCTTGAACCTTTTCCATGCTTGTGCATGAAGTAGAATTCGTAATAGGTTGATTATCCACTAGATCTAGTCATGTTTGAGCTCCAGAATCTCAAATCTATAACCTTTATGGGAGTAAATTGCATGAAAGCCCTAGATCTACCCCTTTTGGTGCATTTTGAGCCCTAAAACCTTCATTGGTGCATTTCTACACGTAAAGTTGGAAACTTTACGTGTAATCCATACCCTAGAAACCCAGATCTGTGAATGGCATGAGCTGGATTCAAGAAAAATCGAGTGTATAGTAATTGCATGTGGCCGACTCGGCGAGTCGTCCCTCGGACTCGGCGAGTCGAGTCGCTAGTCCCCGAGTTTTCCCCCTTTTCGTGTTTGTGGGTTGGAGTAGTGAGTCCTAGGGTGTGACTCAGTGGGTTGGAAGCCAGACTCACTCATGTAGTAACTCGGTGAGTCAATGCCATGACTCGGGGAGTTCAGGGCAATCTTCTTGCCTCAAGAACAGACTCGGCGAGTCTCAGCATAAAGTGTTCTTCGGATGAAGAAGAACTCGACAAGTTGTTCATACAACTCGGTGAGTAGGATGAAGGACTATTGGCCTTTAGCTTAGAAGACAAACTCGTCGAGTCAATGCCAAACTCGACGAGTAGAGACGGGATAGTGGTCGGACAAAGGGTAAGGGACTCGGCGAGTTGACAGGCCAACTCGGCGAGTCAGGTCAACTGGAAGATGACTTTGACTTTAACTCATGGTTTGGTTAAGGGTAAATGGTCAGTTTACACTGAGGTCGGTTAGTAGTATTTGACTAAGTGTTTGGTGGGAATTGCAGCCGGAGGACTTCCGGAGTAGCAGCAGCAGATAGACTATTCCCACACAGATCAACAACTACTACGAGGTAAGTTACCTTCCAGTAGCAGTGGGTCTAAGGCCACAATGCCGGCCCACCAGTAGGAGTTGTATGTTAGATGATTTTGTTTGTGATATCATCTAGGTTTGCTACTACATGATATGTTATATGCTGGCATGATATGTATATGTGATAGTAGTAGAGTTCGATTGTTAGGACCGAAGGGTAGGTCAGACACCCCAGATATGTCTGATAGTACGTGGTGATATGTTTATATGCTGGCATGATATGTTATATGTGATAGTGGTAGTAGGAGGGGAATAGTCCCCAAGTTCGGTCGTTAGGACCGAAGGGTAGATCGGACACCCCAGATATGTCTGATAATATGTTATGTTATGATACAGTAGCAGTAGGGGGTGAAATAGTCCCCGAGGATCGATTGTTAGGACCGATGGGTAGTCAGCACCCCAGAATGGCTTGACATGGGTAGTCAGCACCCCAGAATGGCTTGACACGGGTAGGTCGGCACCCTAGAATGGCCGTACCGGGTAGGTCGGGCACCCCAGAAATGCCTGACAATATGTATGATATGTGATTTTATGGTATGTGGTATGATGGGGGAACTCACTAAGCTTCATGCTTACAGTTTTCGGTTTTGATTTCAGGTACCTCTTCTTCGAAGGAGAAGGAGCTGGCGTGGTAGCGGTACATCACACACATGCTCATATTCCACATTATGATATCACCTGGGGATTGTACTCTGACACGTTTCTGTTTTTATAAAAATGTTTTCAGACATGCAATATCTTTTGTGAAATGATATTATCGTTGAACGTTTATTTCCTAATGTTTTGGCTAAGCACACGTTTTAAAAATGAAATTTTTGGCTCGTATTTTTGGGGTGTTACAAGTTGGTATCAGAGCCCTGGTTTGAGGGATTCGGATACGCCTTCGGGGGGTGTCTGAACTCAAATCAAGGGGTTAAAAGATTTTAAAGAAGAAAATATTTTTTCTGAAAAGCTAAGTAGAGAGTTTTAAAGAAGGAACGAAGTGTGTGATGTGCGCGACCGGCCGAGCTCAAGTAAGTATTCCCCAATGTAACCATACAAGTTTATATATGTTTATCAGTTCCTGTAGAACAACATGCTAGAATAGGACTAAGGGTCTAGGAGTGATGCCTTATGTGCCTCCTTTATGTGCTTCAGTATATGAAAATTTACATGCTAGAATTGAGTAGACAGCAGTAGGATGGCCTGTTTAGGTTATGCCTGATAGTACGAGTTTAGCATTGTATGCTAGTTCAGTTTTTCTCTACGAGGATAGAGTTGCTTGAGATTGTTTCCTTTTTGTCCAAATGCTTTTTGCTTTGTGCTATGTGGGTTTTGAGTGATGGGAGTGTTGGATAAGGTGTCTAAGTCCATAACTATTTCTGGTATGTACTTGACCCGACCCGACATGGTCCATTTGGGTTGCATGGCACCATGCAATTGGATAGACTAAAGGATAGAAATAACACTTGGAGATTATTAATATATTATAAGTTATAATATATTAATAATATTATTTGATTAGTTTGATCAAGAATTAATTTAGAATTAATTAAGTGATCAAAAGAGAACTAATTAAATATATGGGTTGATTATGTAAATCATCCATATCTTGTATAGTGGGCTAAGAGGCTCCATGGATTATCAAGTTGGGTTCCACCCATAGGATGCTCCATGGGAGTTACAAACCCATGAGTCATGGAAATGAAGATTCATGACACATTAGGGTTTACATGGTGTAACCCTAGATGTGTCAACACTATATAAGAATCATATTCTCTACCAAAATCTGCTACACATGTGAAACAAAAGGGCTAGGCCGATTTCAAGTAGTGTGCATTCTCTCAAAAGTCTTTCCAAGAGCATTTGGTGTTGTGTGAAGCATTTGAGGCATCACACTTGGGGTGCTAGGCTCATAAGGTTTCAAGGAACATAAGCAACAACAAGGTAAGTTATTCTATCTATCATTCAAGTTAAAATTGTTCCCCATGTATGCTAGATAGGAATATAGCCTTGGAATTCAACTTTGCATGATAATTAGACAAACATAGATCCAAGGTTATTAGGGTTGCATGTACACTTAGGAAGTGTTAGAATGCTCAAAACCGAACCGTGGTATCAGAGCCTAGGCTTGTTTGTTTGTTATTTGTGCTAAAAAGTTGAAGAAAGTCGAAAAACTTGCTGCCTGACTGCTGGACTCGTCGAGTTCACTTGTATCTTCAACCTACTCGTCGAGTAGGTTAATGCACTCGGCGAGTAGGGTCGACAGAGTGCAGATTTTCGACTTTAGTTGCTGGAAATGGATTAAAAACATTACCCTAAACTGTTTTGGTACTTGAAAACTTGTTTTAGATGGTGTAATGTATTTGCTAATTCATTTACAACAACTAGTTATCAAAATTACAAAGTTTTAAGTGTAATTTTGATTTATGAAAGTGTTCATATTCATGTTCTTGTTCTTATGATGTTTTAGATGATCATAGGAATTATTTGTAACCTATGTTGTAGATTAATTCTTGGTCATAATGTGTTTTAATGGAGTCCATAACTTGTCCTCAAGTTATGGAAAACCAAGAGTCACACTTGAATTAAAACCATTAAAAGAACACAAGAGTTAGAAAAATGAAGAGTCTTCATTTTACTACTCTATTAAACTCATAAGTTACAAGAAATGAAAAGTTTTGAATGTTACAAAACTTGCCCTCAAGTTTTGGAACAAATAAAGTCTTATTAAAACTTTAGTTCCAACCCTTAGAATTTTAAAAGTTAAAATTCAACCCTTATACTTATATTATTATTATAATTTAATAATTATATATATATGTATAAGAACAAAGTCGTCTTACCGCTAGTACGCCTCATTCACGAAGTCGGTCTATAAGGTGGGTATAAGGTTGTTGCCTATAAAATGGCAACTTAATGGGTGTCCATTCTCACCCACCGCTCGCTTGACTGGTGGAGGGTCGTTAGCCGAACGGGTAGGACAAGGACTTATAAATTCTCATTAAAAGTATGATGAATATTATAAAGTAACTAAATGTTTTATTAAATTCCCAATCTTAGTTACTTTAGGAAAATGTGAATAAGGTGCTAATCCATGAAATTACACTTTACACTTTGTCTAAGTCGTTGGTGGAGCGTGTGTGGTTAACTGGCACACTAACTTGGACTTAACAAGGTAGGTAAAGGGTGACTTAAGGTGTATTATAGTATCGGTTGAGCGTGTGTGGTTTACCGGCACATCGATTGAGTGATAAACTTTAAGGGTACCAAGTGATTTGCATGGTTACTTCACACCTTGTTTTGTGATCCTCGGTATCCCAGTCACAAAACTTGGAGGGCACACTCGAGATTGAAACATGCCTTTGAAAAGTTCATTGAATCTCAAAGAATCTAGGAATTTCTAAGAACCAATCAAAAACCTAATATCTAATATTTCGGTTTTCGTGGTGGAAATTGGTGAATCGTCATTCACCTACCTTTCAAATATGTTATAGCTTGGATTACGACATACCTCTTCTAAGTTATAATATATTGTGATTGGATCCTAGCCTTAATATTACATTTGGGTGTTTTATTAAGGACTCTCTTATTATCTAAACTAATCTTGTCCTCTTCCTTCAGATGTCTTCAAACAATGCTGCTTCTGGCTCTAATCCTAATGGCTCCTTTACCCTTATGAAGTTGTGTGGGAAAGTCACTTTTGATGGATCCAACTTCAATGAGTGGATCAGAAACATTAGGATGATTACCCGCTACGAGGACAAAGAATATGTACTTTACAAGGAGCTTAAGGAGATAGATGAGACCACTGCAACTCCTTAGGAGATCGCTGACTTTCAGGCACATGAAAGGGATGCTACGAAAGTAGTGTGCATCATGATGGCCACGATGACAGCGGAACTCCAAAAGTCCTATGAGGATTTCTACCCTTATGAAATGCACCAAGATTTGATGGAAAGATACCATCAAAGTGCACGACAAGAGAGGTACGAAATCATCTGCTCCATGATAACAACCATGATGAAGGACGGGGATTCCATCACGAGCCACATGCAGAAAATACAAAGATATGTGGATCGATTGCTGAAGCTTAATGTGAACTTCCCTGAGGAGCTTGCAATAGATATAATTTTGCGCTCCTTACCATCGTGCTATGATCAATTCCGCATGACATATCACATGAATAAGGAAGAGGTCACACTCAGCAAACTTCAGGGACTTCTCAAGACCGCAGAATCAGGTCTTAAGGGGAAGTCGGTTGTTAACACTCCTACTCCAAACTCGACTCCAGTTTTGGCAATAGGGAAAAGTCGAGGGAAGAAGAGAAAGAGTTCTTCGAAGGGTACCAAGGTTAGGACCCTTGATGTCTCTTCTTCATGTGGAACCAAGAAAGGTTTCGTCACTCCTTCTTCTAACCCAAAAGAGGCTGAATGCTTCTATTGCCATGAAAAATTACATTGGAAGCAGAACTGCCCAAAATACCAGCAAAATGTGAAGGATGGGAAATTTAAACCTAACCATGCAGGTATTTACACTATCATTTCTAATAACTCACCCCATTCTAAATCTTGGGTCCTTGATACAGGTTGTGGTATTCACATTTGTTGTGACTTGCAGTAACTAAGAAGAAGTGAGAATGTGGAGCAAGGAAGAATAAACTTAATCATGGGGAATAGGAAAGTTACACCTGTCACCAAGATTGGAGTTTATACTTTATCGCTAAGTAGTGGGTTAAATTTAGATTTGAATAAATGTTGTTATTCACCAGAAATGGCAAGAAATATTATTTCCTTTCATGCATTGTATAAACAAGGTTTCACCTTTTCATTTGATAATGAAGTTGGTTCGATTAATGCTTTCTTTAATAATGTTCTTTATTTTAAAGCATTACCTTGTGATGGTGTGTATGAAGTTGTATCTGTTGTAGATAACTTAGGAAATAATGTTTTGTGTATTGATTCTCTTAATACTAATAACTTGGATAAAACATCATTATGGCATTGTCGTCTTGGACATATAAGCAAGAAATGCATAGGCCAACTCCAAAAGGATGGAGTCTTGGAGTCATTTGACCTAAAGTCAAATGATAGTTGCGAATCATGCTTACTTGGAAAAATGATGAAGTCACCCTTCACAGGCTCGTGTGAGAGGGGTGAAGGTTTGTTGGACCTTGTACACACGGATGTGTGTGGACCATTCAAACATGCCACAAGGGATGCTAATCGTTATTATTTGACTTTTACTGATGATTACAATAGATATGGATATGTCTACTTAATCAAGCATAAGTCAGAGACTTTCGAAAGGTTTAAGGAATTTAAACAGGATGTCGAGAATCAATTGGGCAGGAACATTAAGATGCTATGATCCGATCGAGGTGGTGAGTATCTTAGTTCAGAGTTCCTCGACTATCTAAGGAAATGTGGGATTGTCTCACAATTGACACCTCCCAGGACACCGCAGTTGAATGGTGTGGATGAGAGGCGTAATCGAACCTTGTTAGACATGGTTCATTCCATGTTGACTCAAGCTTCGCTACCAATCTCATTTTGGGGGTATGCCTTAGAGACTGCCGCCCATATCCTTAACCTAGTCCCAACAAAGAAAGTTGCCAAAACTCCTCACGAGATGTGGACTGGTAAAGTACTCAAACTAGACCACATCAAGATTTGGGGTTGCAAGGATTTCGTGAGACGCGAGACTCATGATAAGCCCGAACCTCAAAGCGAGAGGTGTATTTTCATCGTCTACCCACAGCAATCCTTTGGTTACCTCTTCTATAGACCTAGTGATAATGTGGTCTTTGTAGCAAGAAGAGGAGTCTTTCGAGAAAGAGAGTTTATAAGCCAAGGAGACAGTGGGAGGCAAATTGATCTTGAAGAAATTGAAGAGTCAAGTGGTGAAGGAACTTCAAACTCTAGCCCTCAAATTGAGGAGGAAACTCCTGTTGAGCCAATTGACGAATCTGTACCTCCGAGGCATTCCACGAGAGTTAGGAGTGCACCTGAGCATTACTATGGATTCCATATTACTCCAGAAGGTGAGACCCTTATTAGTGATGGGACACTAGTAAGTTAAGATGACCCTAACAGCTACGAGGAAGCCATGGCAGGCCCCGAGTCTGCTAAATGGAAAGAGGCTATGGATAGCGAGATACAATCCATGTATGACAATCAAGTTTGGAACTTGGTTGAGAATGTACCAGGTCATAAGACAGTAGAGTGCAAATGAATCTTCAAGAAGAAGACCGACATGGATGGTAATGTACACACTTATAAGGCTCGACTGGTCGCAAAGGGGTTCTCTCAAATTCCTGGAGTGGATTATGATGAGACCTTTTCTCCAGTAGCCAAGATTAAGTCTATTAGGGTTATGTTAGCCATAGCCGCATTTCATGACTATGAAATTTGGCAAATGGATGTCAAAACCGCTTTCCTTAATGGAAAGTTGGCTGAAGATGTTTACATGAGTCAGCCATAAGGTTTTGTCAGCAACGAGTACCCTAATAGAGTGTGTAAGCTTGAGAAATCCATCTATGGATTAAAGCAAGCACCTCGCAGCTGGAATCTTTGCTTTGATGAAAAGGTCAAGGAATTTGGCTTTTCTAGGAGTGAAGATGAATCTTGTGTGTATGTCAAGGCTAGTGGGAGTATAGTTAGCTTTTTGGTATTGTATGTGGATGACATACTACTCATAGGAAACGACATTCCAACCCTGCAGGAAGTAAAGTCCTGGCTTGGGAAGTGTTTCGCTATGAAGGACCTTGGTGAAGTTGCCTATATTTTAGGGATAAGGATCTTGAGAGATCGGAGTAAAAGACTAATTGGACTTAGTCAGAGTACCTACTTGGATAAGGTGCTGAAGAGATTCAGCATGCAGGACTCCAAGAAAGGAGAGTTACCCATCCAGAGTAACGCCAAATTGAGTAAGACACAAAGCCCTAGCACTGAGGCTGAGATAGCAGAAATGAGTCGAATACCTTATGCTTCGGCTGTAGGATCGATCATGTATGCTATGACGTGTACTCGACCTGATGTAGCCTTTTCCCTGAGCATGGTTAGCAGGTTTCAGGGGAACCCTGGAAAGGCACACTGGACTCTGGTAAAGAATATTCTCAAGTACCTACGAAGGACTAAGGACTGGGTCCTTACCCTCGGTGGGAGTGATGACTTGAGAGTTGTAGGGTATCGTGATGCTAGCTTCCAAACTAATAGGGATAATTTCCGCTCTCAGTCGGGCTGGGTCTTTACCCTAAACGGAGGAGCAATTTCTTGGAAGAGTTCCAAGCAAGAGACAGTGGCTGATTCAACTTGCAAATCAGAGTATATTGCAACGAGCGAGGTGGAAAAGGAGGCTATATGGCTAAAGAACTTCATTGGAGACCTTGGAGTTGTACCAGCTATTAAAGAGCCAATGGAAATTTTTTGTGATAGTGAAAGCACTGTTGCCTTAGCCAAGGAACCAAGGGATCACGGGAGATCCAGACACATCGACAGAAAATACCAATTTATTAGACATCGAATAGAAGAAGGACTCCTCGTGGAAAAGAGGGTATCATCGGATGAGAACCCAGTAAATCCCCTCACGAAGGGACTGACTCAGGTTAAGCATCTCCAGCATGCTCGGAGCATAGGGCTGAAGGATGATATTAGATTTAGTAGTTAGATAACCTCGAAATTTGTAAAGTGTAATTGACATTAGATGATGAATAAAAGGTGTTTTATTTATGAGTAAAGTGTTGCTATCTCTTGTCAATCGTTTGCTATATTTCTTTTGCATGTTTTCACTTCCATAATAATTTTGTTCGTTATAACATATTATTCAAACCTCCAAACTCGGTCATATGTCGGAAGTAGGTATGAATCAAGACTGTCATGATTGGTTGCAGAGGTCTAAGGTGTTAGACAAGGCTACAACAATCATGAGTGCTCATAAGTTCTGAGCATTGGATTTAACCCACGCTCACTGGAATCACTTCATGGAATTCTATCTCGAGTGATCGTGAGACGGTGATATCATATAAGTCTTCAAACCTAGAGATATGATTTGTTACTTACAAGTTGGTTATGCATTGAGTGTACGAAAACGCATTGGTAACTCGATGTTATAAATCGTGCTTTTGTGTGTAATTCAATGAGTGGTAGAACAAACATATGAGTTGAAGTTTATCTATTCCTTCTTGGATTAGAAGCTGATATCTGGGCCCCTCGATGATTTTGTTTTGACCTATGTACCGGGCCCGGTCAGAACTAAGTTGATGTGTTCAATTAAGTTCTTTGTCAAACAAATCGGAAATCGGGAAACAAACTGTTGGACAATAAGTAAGACATTGTTCCAAGTATTTGTCCGACTGATATCTAGAACAGAGGATTATATGATCACTTATCTTAAATGGCGTACCATCATCTTCTCAGTTCCGAGAAACCTTGAAAAGAGCTACGATTGCCGATCGGTTCCTGAAGTCATACTTGCAGTAATAGTTATTAGACTTATCCAAGTGGGAGACTATTGGATAAGGATTTCTAAGTCGATAACTATTTCTGGTATGTACTTGACCCGACCCGGCATGGTCCATTTGGGTTGCATGGCACCATGCAATTGGATAGACTAAATGAGAGAAGTAACACTTAGAGATTATTAATATATTATAAGTTCTAATATATTAATAATATTATTTGATTAGTTTGATCAAGAATTAATTTAGAATTAATTAAGTGATCAAAAGAGAACTAATTAAATATATGGGTTGATTATATAAATCATCCATATCTTGTATAGTGGGCTAAGAGGCTCCATGGATTATCAAGTTGGGTTCCACCCATAGGATGCTCCATGGGAGTTACAAACCCGTGGGTCATGGAAATGAAGAGTCATGACACATTTGGGTTTACATGGTGTAACCCTAGATGTGTCAACACTATATAAGAATCATATTCTCCACCAAAATCTGCTACACATGTGAAACAAGAGGGCCAGGCCGATTTCAAGTAGTGTGCATTCTCTCAAAAGTCTTTCCAAGAGCATTTGGTGTTGTGTGAAGCATTTGAGGCATCACACTTGGGGTGCTAGGCTCATAAGGCTTCAAGGAACATAAGCAACAACAAGGTAAGTTATTCTATCTATCATTCAAGTTAAAATTGTTCCCCATGTATGCTAGACAGGAATATAGCCTTGGAATTCAACTTTGCATGATAATTAGACAAACATAGATCCAAGGTTATTAGGGTTGCATGTACACTTAGGAAGTGTTAGAATGCTCAAAACCCAACAGGGAGTTAGCTGTTAGGTGAATGCGTTAAGGTCACATGTGATCAGGGTTGAATAATCTCAGAGTGTTGGATTTGAACCTATTGCGTAGCTGTTGTTTGATTCCTAACCGTTGTAGGGATGAGTCCCTTACTCGAAGGATTATCCGAGCCTCGTCGCATGTGATTGTATTCAGGTAATAGCTAATTAGCATCACCAAGAGACCTCCAGCAGCTGAGGACTGGGTTAGGTGGAGGCAGAGGTTTCCTAGGGTAACCCTAGGATAAGAGTAGCAGAGATCAGCGGTAGTGAAAGGAACCTGGTAGAGTCAAGGCAGTCCTTGGAGAAGGTACGGATAGATGTGGAAGGTAGTATGGGCGTGTACTACTGAAAGCAGAGGATCCGTACCCGAATCGAGGAAGGCTAACATAAGACCAGAGAACTTGTAGTAGGTGTGATCCCTCCAGGGGTATCAATATAGCTAACACTTGTTATTTCTTTTGTATTTCAGAATGGTGGTACTATGCCCGAGGCCAGCAGTTGGCAGTACAGGAGAGGGATTGGGTTCAGGATCAGGTTCCAAGCCAGTAGATGAAGGACTACTCAAGTTCATCGCGTCAGAGATCACTAGAGGTATCCTTGAGTCGACCCCCATTATCTTCGGGTCGATCAAGGAAGGGATATTGGAGTTGATGGAGGATCGCCTCCGGGAATTCAAGAGCGACATGGCATCTGGCCAGTCGGGATCCCACACAGTGTCCTTTAAGGACTTCAGGGGCAGTGGTGCGCCGGATTTTCACAGGCCGAAGGACCACATAGCTGCCAGGCGATGGATTGCAGACATCGAGTCTGCACAGACGATTAGCTTCTGCCCTGAGGGGTCGAAGGTGAAGTTTGCAGCAGGGTGTTTACGAGATCGAGCTAAGGATTTGTGGGAGTCTGTGAGTGACTCGTTGGGAGCCTCGGGTGTCGAGGCTATGACCTGGTTGGACTTTGCGACCAGGTTCAGGATAGAGTTTGCGCCAGCTGTCGAGCTTCAGTAGCTGGCCAAGGAGTTCTTGGATATGAGGCAGACGATGGAGACTGTGGAGGAGATCACCGCCAAGTTCCGAGAGAGGGCATTATTAGTCCCCCAATATGCGGGTGATGAGGACATGAGGAGGACCCGCTACCATGACATGCTCGGAGCTGATATTCGAGAGCATGTCAGTTTTTCAGCTTTCCCTACCTTGGACTCTATGATTGCCAGGGCGAGGGAGAGGGAGATAGATTTGGAGCACAACCGAAAGTGGAAGAAAGAGGAGGGGCTGACAGGAGGGGCTTCGGGGAAGAAGCCCAAGGGATCAGATGGTAGGCCGAAAGGCCAGTCAGGACCGAGCCGCTGCAGGAAATGTGGCAGGCCTCATGATGGGGCATGTAGACTGGGATCATCTGGTTGCTATAAGTGCGGCAAGTTGGGGCATTTCAGTAGGGATTGTACCGTCCCTGCACCTGTGATACAGACGTCTGAGTTGCTGTGTTTCCACTGCAACCAGAGGGGCCACAAGAAGGCCAATTGCCCTCAGTTGACAGCATCAGCGCCGGTTAAGGCGCCAACTCCAGCTACCCGGCAGGGCAAGGCAGATGCTCCAGTGGTGAGGATTCGGACGTTTCAGCTAACTGCAGAAGAGGCACGCGCCGCAACCGATGCGGTGACGGGTATGATTCTTTACCTCTAGTTTATTTTTGTGATTTTACAATATTGATATGTGCTCCGTGTATATGCTTTAGGATCGTTCCATGTGAACGGTATTCCTGTTTAGGTGTTGTTTAACTCGGGTTCCACCCGATCATTTGTTTCTCTTGCGCTTAGCAAGAAGTTTACTGAGTCTTCAGGTATGTTGGATTGCCCTTTAGAGGTAGAGATCACCGATGATCGATCGGTGCGAGCATCAACGGTGTTCAGAGATTATTCGAGGAGCGCTACTTGGTGGATTTGGTTCCTATTCCGTTGCGAGAGAACAAGGTGATTATAGGCATGGATTGGTTGAGCCCTAATGGGGCGTTGATAGATTGCGCGCAACAACTAGTGCGGATTAGGACACCGAGTGGGGGAGAATTGGTAATCCACGGTGAGAGGCTGCAACGTGGACCTACAGTATGTTCAGCAGCGAGGGCTAGATGCTACCTCCATCAGGGTTGCACGGGATATGTCGCATATGTTCTGTATACCTGGGAGACAGGTAAAGTAACGGTGAGCGAGGTTACAGTGGAGCAAGACTACGCTGATGTGTTCCCGGGGGAGCTTCCTGGGATACCTCCGAAGCATCAGGTAGAGTTCAGGATCGACCTAGTTCCTGGTGTGGCTCCGATAGCTAAGGCACCCTATCAGTTGGCTCCTCCCGAGATGCAGGAGTTGTCTATGCAGCTGCAGGAGCTTCTAGACAAGGGATTTATTCGTCCGAGTAGTTCACCCTGGGAGCTCCGATCCTGTTTGTGAAAAAGAAGAATGGGTCGCATCGGATGTGTATAGATTATCGGGAGCTGAATAAGGCGACGGTGAAGAACCGTTACCCACTCCCAAGGATTGACGACCTCTTTGATCAGTTGCAGGGAGCATCTTGATTCTCCAAGATTGATTTGCTTTCAGGATATCATCAGATGAGGATCTGAGAGGAGGATGTGCAGAAGACCACGTTTCGGACGTGTTATGGCCATTATAAGTTCGTGGTGATGCCGTTTGGGCTCACCAATGCTCCTGCCGCGTTCATGGACCTCATGAACAGTGTGTGTAGACTGATGTTGGATCGGTATTTGATAGTTTTCATTGATGACATCTTGGTTTATTCCAAGATGCAGGAGAAGCATGAGGAGCATCTGAGAGAGATTTTGGAGACCCTGAGGAGGGAGAGCTTGTACGCCAACCAGAACGGGATTTCAGTAGACCCGACCAAGGTGGAGGCCATGATGAGGTGGGAGGTTCCGAAGTCTCCATTCGAGATTCGAAGTTTCCTAGGATTGGCAGGCTTCGGAACCTGTGATGCAATTCTCGTACCCCTAACACGGTTGAGTAGGAATGTCGTGGCCTTTCGATGGGGGCCTGAGCAGCAGGTAGCGTTCGAGATTCTGAGGCAAAGATTGTGCGAGGCGCGTATCTTAGTACTTCCCGAGGGCGTAGAGGATTTTGTGGAATACTGTGATGCGTGGATCTCAGGTTTGGGAACAATATTGATGCAAAAGGGGCATGTCATTGCTTATGCTTCGAGGCAGCTGAAGCCACACGAGGCAAATTACCCGACACATGATTTGGAGTTGGGGGCGGTGGTTTTCGCCGTCAAGATTTGGTGGCATTACCTCTACGGGGTTCGATGTACCATTTACACGGACCACAAGAGTTTGAGGTACCTTATGGATCATCCGAATCTGAACATGAGGCAGCATCGGTGGTTGGACGTGGTGAAGGATTATGATTGTGAGATCCTCTACCACCCGGGGAAGGCCAATGTGGTGGCCGATGCGCTTAGCCGCAAGGCGGCACCGATCAGGGATTTTTGCATGAGGATAACTGTGATGACGCCCCTGTTGGAGCAGATTCGGGAGGCTCAACAGGAGGCTATGAAGGAGGAACATCGAAAGAGTGAGCGAATAGTGGGTCAAGTCACCTCCTTCAATTATGATAGAAGGGGGTTATTGACACTACACCGTAGGGTGTGGGTACCGTTTCACAGAGACATGCACTAGATCTTGATGGAGGAGTCGCACAAATCCCAATTCTCTATTCATCCAGGGGTGACGAAGATGTATTGGGATCTTCGTCTAGACTATTGATGGCCCTGCATGAAGCGGGATGTAGCGTGGTACGTCGAGTGGTGTTTGACCTGCAGGAAGGTTAAGGCCAAGCATAAGAGACTGCACAGAAAGATGCAGCCGTTGGACATCCCGTTGTGGAAATGGGAGGATATTACAATGGATTTTATCACAAAGCTTCCCCGGACGGTGCGAGGAGTGGATTCGATTTGGGTTATCGTGGATCGACTGACCAAGAGCGCCCATTTTATTCCGATTCAGGAAAGTATCTCGACCGAAAAGTTGGCCGATATCTACGTCAAGGAGATAGTGGCGCGGTACGGGATGCCAGTGTCAGTGATATCAGATCGAGATGTGCGGTTCACTTCCAGGTTTTTGAAGAAGTTTCATGATGAGTTGGGCACTCGTCTGCACTTTAGCACCACCTTTCACCCGCAGACGGATGGTCAGAGTGAGCCGACCATCCAGACTTTGGAGGATATGTTGCGGGCATGCGTGCTAGACTTCGGTGGTAGCTGGGATACCTATCTTCCCTTGGCTGAGTTTTCGTACAACGACAGCTACCACGCGAGTATTGATCGTCCTCCATTCGAGATGTTGTACGGTCGGAGGTGCAGGACCCCGATATGTTGGGGTGAAGCTGGCCAGAGGGTCATGGGGAGCACCGAGGTGGTGCTCAAGACGACCAATAGGATCCAGCAGGTTCGAAGCAGACTTCAGACCACGCAGAGTCGGCAGAAAAGTTACACCGACAAGCATCGATCAGACCTGGAGTTCCAGGTCTGGGATATGGTTCTCCTGAAGGTGTCGCCTTGGAAATGTGTCATTCGATTCAGGAAGCGGGGCAAGTTGGGCCCGAGATACATTGGTCTGTTCAGGGTTGTAGCCCGGGTGGGAAACGTGGCATATAGGCTGAATCTGCCAGCCGAGCTCAGTTAGATCCACTGCACCTTCCATGTTTCCCAGCTGCAGAAGTGCCTCGTGGATAATTCAGCGGTGGTGCCGTTGGAGGATATACAGGTTGATGGACAACCTGAATTACATTGAGCGCCCAGTCGCAATCCTCGACCGAAAATCGAAGGATCTAAAGAATAAGAGGGTGGAATTAGTGAAGGTGCAATGGAAGCACCGCAAGGGTTCGGAATGGACTTGGGAGCCGGTGGAAGAAATGATGGAGCATTACCCCGAGCTGTTTCAGGATCGAGCAGCAGACTTCGAGGACGAAGTATAAACTAAGTGGGAGAGATTTGTAGCACCTGGTTCTTGGTAAGTAAAATTTATCTAAGTATTTGTCATTTTTAGCCTTGGACTCAGCGAGTTGGAAGTCTGACTCGCCGAGTAGAGATGAGATCTGGAACACATTTAAGTTGGCGACTCGGCGAGTCCATATCCTAGACTCGGCGAGTCCCCGCTGTATGATGAAACCCTAATTTCAAGGGTTTGCCCCCTATTTAAGCTAGCTTGTGCGGCCCAAGCTCGCCCCCTTTCACCCTTAGAGCGCCCTACATCTGTAACATCCGGGATTCCAGGTATATTAATTAATCTTTTATTTTGAGTTTTATGGAAGGACTCGGCGAGTTGGTGCGTAGACTCGCCGAGTTAAGGCGCGGGTTTTCACCCGGATTGATGCCCGGACTCGGCGAGTCACCTTGGTGGACTCGGCGAGTCTGCGCTATTTAATGAAACCCTAATTTCTCGGGTTTGAGGCCTATTTAAAGGGCCTTATGGCCGTCATTTGCTCTCATTAGTCCCCAGAGTGAAACCCTAGAGCATTTGAGTGATTCAAGTGAGGGAAGGAGCCATTATTGATTCTTGGAGTTGTTGTCTAGCAAAGGAAGAGGAGATCTAGCCAAGAGGAAGCAAGAGAGGGGTGGATTCTTGAAGAACTAAGGTCCACGACATCACATCTGAGGTACCATTCGAATCCTTCCTTGTTAATGTGATGTTCATATAGATTTAGGGTTCTTGAACCCATTTGTGGCTAGATCTAGCATCCTCATGGTCCCTTGGCGAGTTATGGCTCTGAATTTGGACCCATAGAGGTCCAGAGCACCTCCTTGCCCAAGCTTTATGTGCATCCATGGAGGTTTTGGGTTGGGATCAATGTATTTGAGGCTAAAACACCAATAATGAGCTATTTGATGCTTAATGTGCACCAAGACTTGGACTTTACGTGGTCAATAAGCTTAAGGGGACTGGATCTATGAGTTGTTAGAATGGATCTGACCTTAGAAGGTCGTTTGAGGTTGTGCATGGAATGCACTCGTCGAGTCCAATCCCAGACACGGCGAGTTGGTGCGGGATGTTCAACGATTATGAACCAGGGACTGAGTAATCTAGTCGGGTGAGTGACTCGGTGAGTCGGAAGAGATTCAGAGGGATCGGGTTCCCGTAGGGACTCGGCGAGTCCACGCCAGACTCGACGAGTCGGGTCAACCGTTGACCGTTGACTAGGGTTGACTAGTTTGACCTTGTAGTGTTAGTCAGCTAGGGTCAAGGTGGTATTAGGTAGAGTTATGCTTGTGTTGTAGGAGGACGATAGCTCGAGAGATCGAGCACTAGAATTTACGAGATTTATGAGATTCTGAGATACGCGAGGTGAGTCTTCTCACTATACATTACCTTGAGTAGGTATTTCGAGTTGACCAGAGGGTCTCATGTGCTATGTATGAGTTTATGTGTTGTCTTAGAGATTTTGTGCTATGTGTTATTTGTATGCTGCATGATTATAGAGACCGGGCCAGAGGGCCCAACGATACTGACCGGGCCGGAGGGCCCAACGAGCTATGACTGGATCGGAGGGTCCGACGAGCTGCGGAACTGGAGGGTCCCGCTGAGATATTTTGACCGGAGGGTCGGGTTTATCCTTGAGTGGCATATTTGTGATATGTGGTGTTTTGGGGAGCTCACTAAGCATTTATGCTTACAGTTGTTGTGTTTGGTGTCTCAGGTACCAGCGAGGACCGTGGGAAGGCGAAAGCTTGACTTGTACACACCAACACCGATGGAGTTTATGTTAGAGAGATCTTGGGAATTGTTTGAAAACACTGTTGTTATGGTTTTGATATTATGATATGATATACATTTTTGTGATTTAAAAATGAAAATTTAAATTGGAAATTTTACGTTGTTACAAGTTGGTATCATAGCCTTGGTTTGAGGGATTCGGATGCACCTTCGGGCGTATTTGAACTCAAACCAAGGATTTGAGAAATTTTCAAACAAAACTAAAAAAAAAATTCTAAAAAGAAAAGGAGGTTTTGGAACCAACCAGAGTGGAAGGTGTGTACGGTCAGCTAGCGCCCGAACGGTGAATCCCCAAAATACCCTTACATTATATGTTATGAGTTGTGAGATATTATGTTGTGCATGCTAGAGAGGCTAGGTATTCCTATTACGACTAGAATGGCCTGATTTGTGATGCTTTAGCCTAGGAGATTGCTGCTGCTATGAGATACTTTGAGAGTGAGTAGGTAGCAGTGAGGAGCTCATGAGAGGTCTACTGAGGGTAGCCAATGCATAGAGAGAGTAGAGTATTTATGATTTGGGATCCTAGGAGGAGGACTTGGGTTGTATATTGATTCGGTGTGGATGATAGTATTGGGCCCGTACTATTGAAGACACCAAATTGGTGCGCAGTCCAAGTAAGAATCCTTAGGGTACCAGAAGTTAAGGATGATTAATTTGTCGAGTGTGAGTATGCTCGAAAGTTTCCCTAATAGTTTTATCTTGTATTTCAGAGATTGATCATGGTCAGGACACGCCATACCATCGAGGGCAGTGGGATGAGCGATGAGGAGATCCGTCAGATCATCCATGATGAGGTGGCCGCTGCCATCAGATCCGAGATTCCGGAGATGTTTGGGTCTATTAAGACCACACTGATCGAGACATTTGACGAGCGTTACGCTGCTTTGACTGATGCTGCTGTTGCTGCAGCCACATCAGCTGTTGCTGCTGCGAGACCCCAGGGTGGTGATTCGTTGTTGTACCGAGAGTTCAGCAACACGAAACCACCAGAGTTCGATGGTACACAGGATCCGATCGCTGCCATGAGGTGGATCTCAGACATAGAGGGGTGTTTCTATACGTGCTCGTGTCTCAAGTGCAGTTTGCCCTCAACCAGCTTCGCTTGGGGGTGAAGGACTGGTGGAAGTTTGTGACCGCGAGCTATTCGACAGCTGAGCTAACTGTAGTGACCTTGGAGAGGTTTACTGCAATGTTTCATGACGAGTATGTTCCCCAGGTGGAGAGGGAAGGCTTAGCCTAGGAGTTTCTGACCCTCAAGCAGGGGACTGAGTCGGTGATAGTGATTACAAGGATGTTTCATGAGCGGGCATTGTTTTGCCCGGAACAGGTGTCCACTGAGCAGGCTCGCATGAGCCGATATCTGAGTATACTGAGAAGGGACATTCGTGAGTTCGTGGCAAACTCGACTTTTCAGACATTTGCCGAGATCCAGGCAAATGCCCGGAAGAGGGAGATTGAGCTTGAGACGCAGGCGAGGGAGGAAGTCGAGTCTCAGAGGGGTGATCGGTGACCGACACAGTCGCAGCCAGCCGCCAAGCGGGCAAAGCCCGCTGATTCGAGGACGAGTAGTTCAAGGGGCCGTACTTGTGGGAAGTACGGCAAGAGTCATGATGGGTCATGCAGGTCTGGGGTATGCTACAAGTGTGGGAAGGAAGGGCATTTCGCGAGGGATTGTCCTAAGGGGTTCTCAGTTTGCTTCCATTGCAACCAAACCGGCCATCGGAAGGCCGAGTGCCCCCAGCTTCAGAGGACAGTGCAGAGATCCGTACCTACAGTTCGAGCTACTGAGACCCGGCCGGCAAAGGCCGAAGCACCAAAGGCTAAGGGGAGAGCCTTTCAATTGACAGTGAAAGAGGTCTGCGTAGCACCTAACTTCGTGGCAGGTACTTGTTCTTTATTTATTTATGCTGAGTTTATTTTGTGATGATTATATGTTATGCATAGGTACTTTTCTTGTGAATTCTGTACCTGCATTAGTGTTGTTTGACTCGGGTGCGAGTCGGTCGTTCGTATCAGTGAATTTTAGTCGGCACATTAGTATTCCGAGGGAGGCGTTGAGTCGGCCTCTACAGGTTTCCATAGCCGATGAGCGTGAGGTATGTGCTACCGAGGTGATACGTGGATGCGTACTGGAGATCTTCGAAGTGGAGTTTCCGATTGACTTGATACCGATTGCCATGAGGGATGTTTGTGTTATAGTGGGCATGGATTGGTTGAGCCGTTTCCAGGATGTCATAGATTGCGAGCGTCAGTTGGTGATGACCCAAGATCCTAGTGGGGGAGTGCTGACAGTTTATGGCGAGGGGACTCATGGTGCTTCGGTATTCTGTTCGGCTGCCAGAGCAAGGCGGAGCTTGCAGCAGGGCTGCAAGGGATTCGTGGCCTATGTGACGGATGTACGAGAGGCTGTTGGGAGGCCAATTTCAGTGGATGATGTGCCGATAGTGCATGAGTTCCGGGATGTGTTCCCCAAGGAGTTGCTGGGCATCCCTCCCGAGTGGCAAGTGGAGTTTCGTATCGATTTGATTCCCGGGGCCGTGCCTATCGCTAAGGCGCCATATTGCCTAGCACCGCCAGAGATGCAGGAGTTATCCTCACAGCTGCAGGAGCTGTTGGGGAAAGGGTTCATCCGTACCAGTAGTTCTCCCTAGGGAGCGCCGATCCTTTTTTTCAAGAAAAAGGATGGTTCACACCGTATGTGCATTGATTATCCGGAGCTGAACAAGTTGACGGTCAAGAACCGTTATCCACTACCGAGGATCGATGATCTATTTGATTAGTTGCAGGGGGCGTCTTGGTTCTCCAAGATAGACCTGAGGTCGGGATATCACCAGATGAGAGTTCGGGATGAGGATATCCAGAAGACGACGTTTAGGACTCGTTACGGGCATTACGAGTTCGTAGTGATGCCATTCGGACTCATCAATGCACCCGCGACATTCATGGAACTCGTGAATAGGGTGTGTAGGCCGATGTTGGATCGATCGGTAATTGTATTCATTGATGACATCCTGGTGTATTCGAGGACCAGAGAGCAACACGAGGAGCATTTGAGAGAGCTCCTCGGAGTTCTGAGATCGGAGAGGCTATTCGCCAAATTCTCCAAGTGTGATTTTTGGTTACGGGAGGTCCAGTTCTTAGGGCATCTCGTTAACCAGAATGGGATATTGGTTGACCTGGCCAAGATCGAGGCTGTGATGAGTTGGGAGGTGCCGAGGTCACATGCGGAGATCCGGAGCTTCTTAGGGCTGGCAGGCTACTACCGGAGATTTATCAGGGACTTCTCCAAAATTGTTGTGCCACTTACCAAGTTAACCCGGAAGGGTGTTACTTTCTTATGGGGTCCGGAGCAGCAGACCTCATTTGAGACCCTTCGCCAGAGATTGTGCGAAGCTCCCGTGCTTGCATTACCGGAAGGGATGGAGGATTTCATGGTGTACTGTGACGCATCGATATCGGGGTTGGGAGCGGTGTTGATGCAGAGAGGGCATGTGATCGCGTATGCGTCGAGGCAGTTGAAGCCTCATGAGACGAGATATCCCACCCATGATCTGGAATTAGGGGCTGTGGTTTTCGCCCTCAAGATCTGGCGTCACTATCTGTATGGGGTTCGGTATACGATATACACGGACCACAAGAGCTTGAAGTAGTTGATGGATCAGCCAAATCTGAATATGCGTCAGAGGAGATGGTTGGATGTGGTAAAGGATTATGATTGCGAGATCCTGTACCACCCGGGCAAGGCTAATGTGGTAGCCGACGCCCTGAGTCGTAGGGCAGAGGGTGCGCCGATGAGAGATATTTGTTTGAGGTTGACGGTGATGACCCCGATTTTGGACACCATCTGAGGGGCACAGGCTGAGGCCGCGAGATCAGAAAATAAAAAAGGGAGTGGGTGGTCGGTCAGGTATCGGAATTCGTTACGGATAGTCGGGGACTTATGACTTTTCAGGGTTGGATTTGGGTACCATTTGTGGGCGGTGCGCGTACTATCTTGATGGAGGAAGTGCATCGATCGAAATTCTCGATTCATCCCGGGGCTACTAAGATGTATTTGGACCTAAGGAAAGAGTATTGGTGGCCTTGTATGAAGAGGGATGCTACATGGTTCATCAAGAGGTGCCTGACTTGTAGTCAGGTTAAGGCCGAGCACCAGCGTCCGCACGGAAAATTGCAGCCGCTGGAGATTCCCGAATGGAAGTGGGAACAGATTACCATAGACTTTATCACCAAATTGCCACGGACTGCGAGGGGAGTTGATGCGATTTGGGTGATCGTGGATAGGCTGACGAAGAGCGCTCATTTTCTAGCCATCAGCGAGAGCTCTTCTGCGGAGAAGTTGGCGGAATTATATGTTTGAGAGGTGGTATCGCGGCATGGGGTTCCGATGTCGATTGTTTCAGATCGGGATGTGCGTTTTACTTCCAGGTTTTGGAAGAAGTTTCATGAGGAGTTGGGTACGAGACTGCATTTTAGTACCGCATACCACCCGCAGACAAATGGACAGAGCGAGCGGACGATTCAGACGCTTGAGGATATGCTCCGTGCATGTGTCTTGGATTTTGGAGGGAGCTGGGACACCTATCTAACTTTAGCAGAGTTTTCGTACAACAACAGCCATCATTCGAGCATTGGTATGCCATCCTTTGAGCTGTTGTATGGGCGGAGGTGTCGCACCCCAATCTGCTGGGGAGAGGTGGGGCAGCGGGTGAGGGGTTGCACGGAAATTGTACTCCAGACGACCGAGCAGATTCAGCAGGTTAGGCAGAGGTTGTTGACCGCACAAAGTTGCCAGAAGAGTTATGCGGACAGGCATCGGTCCGAGCTCGAGTTTCAGGTTGGTGACCTTGTGCTCCTAAAGGTCTCTCCTTGGAAAGGATTGATACGATTCAGGAAGAGGGGCAAGTTGGGACCCCGGTACATTGGACCCTTCAGGGTAATTGCTAAGGTAGGCAGGGTAGCCTACCGGTTAGATCTACCTGCTGAGTTGGGGCAGATCCATGATACCTTTCATGTCTCGCAGTTGAGGAAATGTATTGCCGACGAGTCGGCAGTGGTGCCGTTAGAGGATATTTAGGTGGATGCGAGCCTGAACTACGCAGAGAGACCAGTTGCGAATGTGGATTGGAAGATCAAGGTTCTGAGGAACAAGGAAGCGCCTCTGGTGCAGGTTCAGTGGCCGCATCGGAAGGGATCCGAGTTGACCTGGGAACCGGAGTGGGAGATGCGGGAGCAGCATCCAGAGTTATTTCAGGAATGAGACTTCGAGGGCGAAGTCGGATTCTAGTGGGGGAGAATTGTAACATCCAGGATTCCAGGTATATTAATTAATCTTTTATTTTGAGTTTTGTGGAAGGACTCGGCGAGTTGGTGCGTAGACTCGCCGAGTTGAGACGCGGGTTTTCACCCGGATTGATGCTCGGACTCGACGAGTCGCCTTGGTGGACTCGGCGAATCTCTGCTGTTTAATGAAACCCTAATTTCTTGGGTTTGAGGCCTATTTAAAGGGCCTTATGGCCGTCATTTGCTCTCATTAGTCCCCAGAGTGAAACCCTAGAGCATTTGAGTGATTCAAGTGAGGGAAGGAGCCATTATTGATTCTTGTAGTTGTTGTCTGGCAAAGGAAGAGGAGATCTAGCCAAGAGGAAGCAAGAGAGGGGTGGATTCTTGAAGAACTAAGGTCCAGGACATCACATCTAAGGTACCATTCGAATCCTTCCTTGTTAATGTGATGTTCATATAGATTTAGGGTTTTTGAACCCATTTGTGGCTAGATCTAGCATCCTCATGGTCCCTTGGCGAGTTATGGCTCTGAATTTGGACCCATAGAGGTCCATAGCACCTCCTTGCCCAAGCTTTATGTGCATCCATGGAGGTTTTGGGTTGGGATCAATGTATTTGAGGCTAAAACACCATTAATGAGCTATTTGATGCTTAATGTGCACCAAGACTTGGACTTTACTTGGTCAATAAGCTTAAGGGGACTAGATCTATGAGTTGCTAGAATGGATCTGACCTTAGAAGGTCGTTTGAGGTTGTGCATGGAATGCACTCCCCGAGACCAATCCCAGACTCGACGAGTTGGTGCGGGTTGTTCAGCGATTATGAACCAGGGACTGAGTAACCTAGTCGGGTGAGTGACTCGGTGAGTCGGAAGAGATTCAGAGGGATCGGGTTCCCGTAGGGACTCGGCGAGTCCACGCCAGACTCGGCGAGTCGGGTCAACCGTTGACCGTTGACCAGGGTTGACTAGTTTGACCTTGTAGTGTTAGTCAGCCAGGGTCAAGGTGGTATTAAGTAGAGTTATGCTTGAGTTGTAGGAGGACGATAGCTCGAGAGATCGAGCACTAGTAGTTACGAGATTTACGAGATTCCGAGATACGCGAGGTGAGTCTTCTCACTATACATTACCTTGAGTAGGTATTTCGAGTTGACCAGAGGGTCTCATGTGCTATGTATGAGTTTATGTGTTGTCTTAGAGATTTTGTGCTATGTGTTATTTGTATGCTGCATGATTATAGAGACTGGGCCGGAGGGCCCAACTAGCTATGACTAGACCGGAGGGTCCGACGAGCTGCGGGACTGGAGGGTCCCACTCAGACATCTTGACCGGAGGGTTGGGTTTAGCCTTGAGTGGCATATTTGTGATATGTGGTATTTTGGGGAACTCACTAAGCATTTATGCTTACAGTTGTTGTGTTTGATGTCTCAGGTACCAGCGAGGACCATGGGAAGGCGAAGACTTGACTTGTACACACCCACACCGATGGAGTTTATGTTAGAGAGATCTTGGGAATTGTTTGAAAACACTGTTGTTATGGTTTTGATATTATGATATGATATACATTTTTGTGATTTAAAAATGAAAATTTAAATTGGAAATTTTACGTTGTTACAACATCAAACCCTAACTCGTTTCTTGTGAGATTGAAGTGTTTAGAGAGATTCCTTGAAGATTTTGGGAGAAGAAGGTGAGTGGATCAAGAAGTGTAACACCTAAAGTTTGGAAAGCCAAGAAAAGAAATAAAACCCCAATTTTAAGGGGAGACTCGGCGAGTCCAAGGAGAGACTCGGTGAGTCCGAGCGGGATCCTGGTCGAGGTCTAATCGACCGACTCGACGAGTCGGCCAAGGTGACTCGGCGAGTCTGTTCTGAACAAGGAAAACCCTAAATCCGAGACTTGGAGCTTATTTAAATGTCTCATTGTCTCCCCTAGGGTTCCTTTACTGCCTCTTTAGCACAGAACACTAAAACCTAGCCGCCATAATCATTTTGGAGCAAGATTTACCCTCGGTGAAGCTTTTTGGAGCTTGAGAGAGAAGATAGTCATTGTGGAGCAAGAAGGGGGCCTTGGATCCAGAGTGGGTGGAACATTTCTGAGCATTTAAAGGTAATAAATCGTTACCTTCCCCCTTTTGTTTAATAGATCAACCTTGGCTATGAGATTTGGAGCTTTTATGCCATGCTTAAGAACTATTTCGAGTTAGAAGCCCAGATCTGAAGTTGCTACTTCAGATTTGAGTGTATCTTGGCCTAGAAAGTCATAAAGCATCTGTTTTTGGGTTGATAGTGAAACCTCTTTGTCTTAAACCCTAGTTTGGATTGTTTTAAGCTTAGATCTCTTGATCTAGACGTAAAGTTTGCCACTTTACGTAAGGGATAGGCCTTAGAAATATGGATCTATGAGTTGGAAGCCCTGTTTGGCTCGAAAAGCCACTGCATGGATTAAGGACTGAATAGACTCGGTGAGTCCTTTGAGTGGACGCAGCGAGTAGTATGAAGATGGAGGCGAACTCGACGAGTTGGATGAACAAATCGGCGAGTCTGTTCTTGGACTCGGCAAGTCAAGTCGCGAAACCCCAAACCCTTCGAGTCAAGGCTCAGATTAGTGAGTTGTGTGGGGACTCAGTGAGTTGGACAGGACAGAACTCGGGAATCAGTGAACTCGGCGAGTCAGTAGAATGACTCGGCGAGTAGGGTCAACATGGAAGGTTGACTTTCGCCAGGACTTTGACTTTGGTCGAAGTTGAGTTAGTTGACTTTTAGAGGACTGCCAGGCTAAGTGTCGCTTTGTTATTGGTAGCTCGGAGAGTTAGAGGAGCAGCGTTTCATACAGTGGTTGGTTAGCAGTCCAAGGGTTACCAACATAATTCAGCAGTTCAAGTGGGTTTCCTTCCAGTAGGAACGAGTCTAAGGCCACAATGTTGGCCCGTTCAGTTAGCAGTAGTTTCCGGACTTCGGTCCGATGCAGTAGTTAGTATGTTTGATGCCTTCGTGGCTCAGATAGGATTCATGTGCTATGTGTTATGTGTTATGTGTTCCGGGCTACGGCCTGATGCAGTATGTAGTATGTGTGTTCATGCTAGTTGATATGTTATGCCATGCTATGTTCAGTCAGTTTCCGGACTTCGGTCCGATGCATGGGGCAAGGCCCCAGTTAGTCCGGACTTCGGTCCGATGCAGGGGACAAGGTCCCAGTCAGCTTCCGGACTTCGGCCCGATGCAGGGGGCAAGGTCCCATTCAGCTTCTAGACTTCGATCCGATGCAGGGGGCAAGGCCCCAGTTAATCCGGACTTCGGTCCAATGTAGGGGGTAAGGCCCCAGTTAGTCCGGACTTTGGTCCGATGCAGGGGACAAGGTCCCAGTCAGTTTTCGGACTTCGGTCCGATGCAGGGGGCAAGGCCCCAGTTAGTCCGGACCTCGGTCCGATGCAGTGGGCAAGGCCCAATATGTGCTTTATATGTTATTGCATAGTATGTGGTAGTTTGGGGGAGCTCACTAAGCTTCGTGCTTACAATTTCAGTTTTTGGTTTCAGGTACTCAGTTTTCAAAGGAGGAGCTCTGAAAGATTGCAGTGCACACACCATAGTCAGCTAGCCTGGGATGTTTTACTCTGATAATAAGTTTGTATTTCGAATTAATGCTACGAAATTATGTTATGATTTATGATACGGTTTTTATGAATATGGTTTTAGTGATGTTTTAAAAAGAAAATTTTAGTCGTGATTTTTTTGGGATGTTTCAAGAAGAGAAGAAGGAGACCAGATATCTTGGTGCTATTTCAAAGTTCTTTGAGGTAAATCTTTGCTCCATGCTGTTTGTATGCTTAAAACCCCATTAGAGCACCTCTTGAGCTCTTCTTGAACCTTTTCCAAGCTTGTGCATGAAGTAGAATTCATAATAGGTTGATTATCCACTAGATCTAGTCATGAAGCTCAGATCTATAAACTTTATGGGAGTAAATTGCATGAAAGCCCTAGATCTACCCCTTTTGGTGCATTTTGAGCCTTAAAACCTTCATTGGTGCATTTCTACATGTAAAGTTGGAAACTTTACGTGTAATCCATGCCCTAGAAACCCAGATCTGTGAATGACATGAGCTGGATTCAAGAAAAATCGAGTGTATAGTAATTGCATGTGGCCGACTCGGCGAGTCATCCCTCGGACTCGGCGAGTCGAGTCGCGAGTCCCCGAGTTTTCCCCCTTTTCGTGTTTGCGGGTTGGAGTACTGAGTCCTAGGGTCTGACTTAGTGGGTTGGAAGCCAGACTCACTCATGTAGTAACTCGGCGAGTCAATGCCATGACTCGGTGAGTTTAGGGCAATCTTCTTGCCTCAAGAACAGACCCAGCGAGTTGTTCATACAGCTCGGCGAGTCTCAGCATAAAGTGTTCTTTGGATGAAGAAGAACTCGGCGAGTTATTCATACAACTCGGTGAGTAGGATGAAGGACTACTGGCCTTTACCTTAGAAGACAAACTCGTCGAGTCAATGCCAAACTCGACGAGTAGAGACGGGATAGTGGTCGGACAAAGGGTAAGGGACTCGGCGAGTTGACAGGCCAACTCGGCGAGTCAGGTCAACTGGAAGATGACTTTGACTTTAACTCATGGTTTGGTTAAGGGTAAATGGTCAGTTTACCCTGAGGTCGGTTAGTAGTATTTGACTAAGTGTTTGGTGGGAATTGCAGCCGGAGGACTTCCGGAGCAACAACAGCAGACAGACCATTCCCACACAGATCAGCAGCTACTACGAGGTGAGTTACCTTCCAGTAGCGGTGGGTCTAAGGCCACAATGTCGGACCACCAGTAGGAATTGTATGTTAGATGATTGTCTTTGTGATATCATCTAGGTTTGCTACTACCTGATATGTTATATGCTGGCATGATATGTATATGTGATAGTAGTAGAGTTCGGTTGTTAGGACCGAAGGGTAGGTCAGACACCCCAGATATGTTTGACAGTATGCGATGATATGTTTATATGCTGGCATGATATCTTATATGTGATAGTGGTAGTAGGAGGGGAATAGTCCCCAAGTTCGGTCGTTAGGATCGAAGGGTAGATCGGACACCCCAGATATGTATGATAATATGTTGTGTTATGATACAGTAGCAGTAGGGGGTGAAATAGTCCCTGGGGATCGGTTGTTAGGACCGATAGGTAGTCAGCACCCCATAATGGCTTGACATGGTAGTCAGCACCCCGGAATGGCTTGACACGGGTAGGTCGGCACCCCAAAATGGCCGTACCGGGTAGGTCGGGCACCCCAGAAATGCCTGGTAACATGTATGATATGTGATTTTATGGTATGTGGTATGATGGGGGAACTCACTAAGCTTCATGCTTACAGTTTTCGGTTTTGATTTTAGGTACCTCTTCTTCGAAGAGGGAAGGAGCTGGCGCGGTAGCGGTACATCACACACATGCTCATATTCCGCATTATGATATCACCTGGGGATTGTGATGGGTTTTGGTCATAAGACATCCTATGTGCTCATACAAACCCTAATGCTTGGATCTAGGTTTCTTTATTGTACATGCTTTGAATCCAAGACTATAAACCCTAATCCTAGCATGCTAGTAATCATATTAACATAAGAATGAGTTTATAATGTTACCTTGATTGTTATGTAGCAATAACAATCCCAATCCCACCTTGAATTGACTTTGGAATGCTTAGAGTCACAAGTGTCACTCCTCTAATGGCTTACAAACACCAAGAGCAAATGGAGAAGGTATAAAGAGAGAGGAGAGGTATAAGAATTCGTCTCTAGGACCTCTTGAGAAGGCTTTCACGAAATCATGTGCCAAGGGGGGTTTATATAGGTGTACAGATAGGGTTTTAATCATTATCCTTATCTAGTTACTTATCCACAAAGCAACCCATAAGATAATCCTTGAATCCTTATCGTTGTCGAATTCTAAGGCCTTATCACCCCAAATTCGTTCACCCTATATTTAAGATAATCCTTACCTTATTTTGTAACTATCACATAATTACAAATCAGCCCCTCTAGTTTAATTAATTACATTTGATCACAAAATTAATTCTTAATTAATTATTGATCAATATTAATTAAACAAATATGATTTCTCCTTTAATATATTATTCTTATAACATATTAATAAATCATATTATCCTCTCTCTCTATATATTTCTCCAATCAAGTTGCTTTGGTGAAGGCAACCCAAAAGGACCATGCACCATCGGGTCAAGTACATACCAAAATAGTTATGGACTTAGACACTAATGCAACAGTCTCCCACTTGGATAAGTCTAATAACTATTATGCGTATGACTTCAGATCCTGATCTGCAATCGTAGCTTTCCAAAGCCGTTGTCAACTCTAATCCTATTAGATACGTGTGTCCTTAGATAAGGGATCATATATTCCTCCATTCTAGATATCATATGAGATATGATTTCAAATCATTCTCTTTGTACTACTTCTCAATTTCTGATTTATGATGACTGACTAATTGAACAAATCAAATTAGCCCTAGCCCGGCCGAGCATTTACGTTTGTCATCACTAAACCATCAAGGCCCAAAGATATCGCTTTTATCCTACCTTGGATAAAAGGAACGGATAAACTTTGATACAATGCTTGCTTGCACTCACTAACCAAATCACACACAACAATATGTTTTATAACACCAAGTTACTAGTGCGTTTACATATTATCAATGTGCAACCGATTAGCAAGATACAACTCACACATCTCGGTTTCAAGAATATAAGATGTTATCGTCTCACCAATCACTCGTAATACAATTCATGGAGTGATCCAAGTGAGCGTGGGTTTAATCCAATGCTCAAATCATATTCATAAGCACTCATGAACGTTGTAGCAAACATTTTCTTATGTCTAATGCTCTTTAGACAATCCACACACCAATTCACGACAGTCTTCATTCATATCTACTTCCAACATATGAACGACTGTGGCCCGTTCAAATAATTCGATTATTCAAATAAACTCAATTATTCTGGAAGTCAAAACATGTAAGGTGAAACACAAGAATAACACTAATCCCATATGGCCTCAACCCTTTGAGCATAAATAAAACACGTTTTATTTATCACCATATCGATTACTCATTATTTGTCGTTTCGGGTAATCAACTTCTTACTTGAATTATTACACTTGTCCCATGCTCCTAGCATGCACACAATGTTTACCTATGGTTTTTACTTTGTGAAATAGATCAAATTGAATACATTTCCAATCATTCTCATTTCACAACTCCAAATCCTTTTCCATAAGTGAAAGAATATCAAATTCTTGCTACGTATAGAATATGCTAGATTCTAACACTTTATGCAATGATTCTTTCGCAATATCACTGCACCAAAGTCACAAAGACTATTGCCAATGATATTACAAAACCTTCTATCGAAAATTGTTACAAGACAATTCCTTAGATATGATGTCTCTCACTCAAATTAGATTCCTTTGAACATCCTTTTGCATAAAAGTTTCTAATCTAGTCATAGATTTTCAATATTTACTTCCCAATATAGATACATTTCCATACTTTCCATGTGACAACTCATTTCTTAATAGAATCTTTTCTATTCATCATAATGTCAATATGGTCCATTAATACCATGCTTCCAACTACTCACAAGCAACCAATCCTCGTAGAACTTTGGACTGTTCTTTGATAGTTGTTTAATTATTTTAGTTAAACATTAAAGCATTTGCAATCGATCCTATACCCGAAGCGTATGGGACACGATGCACAATGTTTTATTTGCTATGTTCTTAAAATTTGAATTGTGAAAAGGAATGCCGTAATCATAATCGAAATTTTAAGAACACACTATGTACCTTTGAATAAATTTATTAACATTTCTCAACCTAAGCCTTTAGATTTGAAATGAAGCATAATATTCTCTCCCTTAATTATAGCAAAACAACTATACAACCCTTACGACTTTGCAAGGTATAACTCTTGTTTTCTATAATTAATATTGCCAACTTGCAAAACTTTCCATAATAATCATACACTCAGAACATTTATGCTCCCACTATTATGATGATTACTATAAAACATAACACTTATGCTCCCACTAGCTTTGACATGTATTCATAAACATTTTAACTTTCAGAAAGACAATACCTATTGAATTTCTTAAGTCCATGTTTCTAATACTTAGTGCTTTGATAATCTTTTATCAAGGCTTATTGACCTTATACACCTTTGCCTTAGATAGTTCAATGTGCGTCTTAAACAATTAAGACTAATTGCCAAACCTCACAATTCAAATCATGGAAAGGGATACCGTAACCATAATTGAATTCTAGAATGCAATTTTACAATCACTATCTTTTTAAAATCTTTCTTAGTGAAAGCATTTCCTCACAATCATTTTCATGAAGGAGGAAATCTTATGACACTTAGATTTAAATGGTGTATTTGTTCCTATCCATGTGAATTTGTTAAAACCAAAGTTTACGACAAATTCAAACTCATATGGACTGAACTTTCTTAATCTTGATTTCTTGCCTTATGATAGCACAGCTGCCCAACACGTCTTCCAAGTAGTTAAGCATCTCACCTTTTTACTATCAATGGACCTTTCATTGATTAAGGTGCCTTGCCTTTTATGCGTTCAAAATGAGAACTCAGAGAACTCTCATGCATAATTAACTCGATTGGATTGGCACAGAATCAAAATAATGTCATCACGATAGGTTGTAAACCTTAACTCGTGTGCTAGTGATGACCGATAAGGTTTATTTGATTTGTTCTTGAAACCTTTCAAGACCATTAAGACTCCCACTGACTCCTTGACATATAAGATTCTCTTGTCATTAACCATTTCTTGACAAACAAATATTCAAGAGTTAGTGTAGCTTTTATCAAAACACTTCATAAAATGGTCTTAGTTGGTCTTTGTCTTATCCAAGACATCAAAACTTTCCACAATTGATGAATGTTATAAACCTTCTTAATACTATTCACTCAATGTCACAATCTTGACTTTAAGACTTGTTTTGGAACGAAGTATGATTGACTTCTTGATTTGACCAATTCTTCAATCTTTGATTCCTCTTCTTGGACATACAATTGTACCAAGACTCACTTAGAGGATCAATTGAGATATGGTTCTTAATCATTAAGACCTATCATAAAGCATAAAAGCTACTCTCCCTTCTTCTTGACAAACAAATATTCAAGAGTTAGTGTAGCTTTTATCAAAACACTTCATAAATTGGTCCTAGTTGGTCTTTGTCTTATCCAAGACATCACAACTCTCCATATTTGATGAATGTTATAAACCTTTAATACTTTTTACTCATTGTCACAATCTTAACTTTAAGACTTGTTATTGGAACGAAGTATGATAGACTTCTTGATTTAACCATTTCTTCAATCCTTGATTCCTCTTCTTAAACATACAATTGTACTAAGACTTACTTAGAGGATCAATTGAGATATGGTTCTTAATCATTAAGACCCATTATAAAGCATAAAAGCTACTCTCCCTTCTTCTTAGAATGGAGAAACTTTTATCTTTCTGCCTACTTGATTCTTCTTATTCGTTCTACTATTGATCTAAACCCTTTAATCAATTCAGAATTACACTTAATCTTGGAAGTGTAATCATATTTACTAAGCCTTTAGTAAATCATGACGAATATCTTTGTTACTCTTATGGTGAACTTGATCAACACACAACTTTGTGTACTCGATCTCCTAGTCCTTCACTTGACACTTTGTTAATGAATTAGTCTAATTTTCTAAATACGAAATTTCTCATTCATCGTGCATCCACGTTGCATGATTCCAAGTTTCTGTCCAATTGAAACTCGGGCGATGAGAAACTCTCCCTATTTGGTAAATTCTCGACTTTACATAACACAATAAGAATCAAATCCATTATTGCTAATAATAGAAACATTTTAACATCAATTTTTCATACATGCCATTGTAAGGATAAATAAATAAGATTTAAAATCAAAATTTATTTTATTGCGGAAAAATTTGTCCTTACAATGCAACTCATTGAAAAACTTATGCTAATACATCTTTCTTAGCAATCTAATTCTAACTCTAAGTAGTAGCTCAAGAATCTAATCTTCGACAAACGCGATCGAAATCCATTCCTTCACGGTTAGATTCTGCTCACTTCTTTCCTTAAGCTTCCTTTCTTTTCTTCGATCCTTTAAAACATCAATTGTAATCTTATCACATTATGTATTCAGAATCTAGAATGAAGCTTAAAAGAGTTAGTCAATGGATTTTACCTAAATTAGAGCCATACGTTTCGACTCTCCCATCTCTTAGATCTCTTAGGTAAATGGGGCAGCTTTGTCTCCAATGCCCTTTCTCTTGGCAATAAAAGCAAATTGACTCTTTTGGAACAGGACATGGAACTACTTCAGACATCGCCTTTCTCTTATGATCAAACTTTTCGATCATAGCATGTCTTTCGTTGCCATGGTCTATATCCATAGAGGTCTCGAAGGCAAATTCACCAATCAACTTTGCTTTTCTATTGCGCCAAATCATTGTTGATTCAGCAGCAATAAGCATATAGGTGAGATCTATAAGGGTCACGTCGTAGTTCATCATATAGTACTCTCTTACGAACTCACTATATGAGTTGGGAAGTGATTGGAGAACCCAATCAACATCCATTTCCTCACAGATAACGGATCCCAACATTCTTAACTTATCAATGTGTGACTTCATCCCTAGGACGTGTGCTTGAACTTTTCAAGCGTTCGAACTTGTGGGTTAGGGAGAATAATAGGAGGAGGAGGAGGAAGTGAAGCATGATTTCTTGTTCCTTGATTGAATTGAGGAATATCATCTTCATGTGGAATGCTTGTTCCACGGGATTTGGGAAGACCATAGTTGTCGAACTTTGACATCTACAAAACGGGAGAAAACGAATTCAAGTTAGTTGATTAATTGAGTCCTTAGTAAATCACCCAAATGAGATACTAAGGCTAGGACCCAACACAATATTCTACAACTCGAGAGAGGGATGCCATAACCCAAATTGCAGAACATTTGAAGGTAAGTGAATGAAGATTCACTAAGTTCCACCACGAAAAAACGAAAAAGAAATTTAAGTTTTAAATCTATGAAAACTCCTAGATCCTTTGAGATTCATTGAACTTTCAATGGCATGTTTAAATCTCGATATGCCCCTCTTGTTTGTGACTGGGATGCCGAGGATCACAAAGCGGGTGTGAATAACCACGCAAACTTACATGGTGCCCTCACATGTTACAGTCACCTATTCGATGTGCCGGTAAACCACATACGCTCCACCGAACTATGACAAACATTGAGTCACCCTTTGCTACCTTTGCTTAGAACCATTTAGTGTGCCGGTTAACCACATACGCTCCACTAACGTCTTCGCAAGGGCACAAAGTGTAATTTCATGGAATTGCATCAATTCACTTTTCCTAAGTAACTAAGATTGGGAATTTTGAAAAACATTTAGTTACTTTAGTAATTCATTATACTTATAATGGAAGGTTTCGTCGTATCATACCCGTTCGGATAACGACCCTCCACTAGTCAAGAGTGCGGTGGGTAAGAATGGATGCCCATTCAATCGCCATTTTATAGGCAATTTCCTTAAACACCCCTTACAGACCAGCTTCGTGAATGAGGCCTACTAACGGTAAGACTGACTTTTACTCATACACATATATATAATGTTAGACTTTTAATGTTATATATATATATATATATATATATATATATATATATATATATATATATATATATATATAGTATAGGGTGTATTTTACACTTTTAAAATACTAGGTGGTCAAATTTAACAATTATACTTTTAATTCAATTAAATTGCAAACCTAAACTTTTATGGATTTATTAAATCTCTTTTAATTATACACCTTAATCAATTAATAAAAGCATAAGGGAGTGATTTGAACTTTTCAAAACATTACTAGGGTTTTAGAATTTAACATTCCTAATCAACTTTTAATCAACTTTTAAATTCCAAAACTTGAGGGCAAGTTTTGAAACCTTTTTCAAAACATTAGGGTTTTAACTATTTAAATTTCAAAACTTCAAAACTTTTGGGTTCAAATTTAAACTATAAAACCTAAAGGGGAAAATATGAAACTTTTCATAACAATAAGGATCAAATAACAAATAATTTTAAATTAACATTGAATCACATAATTATCCATATTTGATTTATTTAATGATTTCTGGCAAAATAATTTATCAATTTACTCAAAATAATTAATCAATTATCTTATAAGGAAACAATTATCTTATTAATTGATAAATATCTTCATTTAGATCAAAAATATAGTCAAATATATCATATAATCGGATTAATATTGATCTAACATGATAAGGTAACTATCCATATGCAAAAACGACAAGAAATCCCGAGATAAGCATTATCTGACGAGTTGACTCATCGAGTCAAGTCTAGACTCGTCGAGTCACCCTGGACTCGGCGAATTCAGCTATGGACTAGGCGAGTCCAGCCTCTAGAACACCAAAAATCGAATTTTTTAGATATACAATGCATCAATACAATTGAAACCATCCTAGGCTCTGATACCACTGATGAGTTTTGGTCATAAGACATCCTATGTGCTCATACAAACCCTAATGCTTGGATCTAGGTTTCTCTACTGTACATGCTTTGAATCCAAGACTATAAACCTTAATCCTAGCATTCTAGTAATCATATTAACATAAGAATGAGTTTATAATGTTACCTTGATTGTTATGTGGCAATAACAATCCCAATCCCACCTTGAATTGACTTTGGAATGCTTAGAGTCACAAGTGTCACTCCTCTAATGGCTCACAAACACCAAGAGAAAATGGAGAAGGTATAAAGAGAGAGGAGAGGTATAAGAATTCGTCTCTAGGACCTCTTGAGAAGGCTTTCAGGAAATCATGTGCCAAGGGGGGTTTATATAGGTGTACATATAGGGTTTCAGTCATTATCCTTATCTAGTTACTTATCCACAAAGCAACCCATAAGATAATCCTTGAATCATTATCATAGTCGAATTCTAAGGCCTTATCACCCCAAATTCGTTCACCCTATATTTAAGATAATCCTTACCTTATTTTGTAACTATCACATAATTACAAATCAGCCCTTCTAGTTTAATTAATTACATTTGATCACAAAATTAATTCTTAATTAATTATTGACCAATATTAATTAAACAAATATGATTTCTCCTTTAATATATTATTCTAATAACATATTAATAAATCATATTATCCTCTCTCTCTATATATTTCTCCAATCAAGTTGCTTTGGTGAAGGCAACCCAAAAGGACCATGCACCATCGGGTCAAGTACATACCAAAATAGTTATGGACATAGACACTAATCCAACAGATTGTACTCTGACACGTTTCTGTTTTTATAAAAATGTTTTCAGACATGCATTATCTTTTGTGAAATGATATGATCGTTGAACGTTTATTTCCTAATGTTTTGGCTAAGCACACGTTTTAAAAATGAAATTTTTGGCTCGTATTTTTGGGGTGTTACAATGATGGTCACAAAAAAATGGTGGATGAGCACGATGGATTGCTCCAAACTCAAAAAGATGTTGATCACGGGATGATGGCTCAAGAAGTGATCAAGAAATCACTTGGTGATCACAAAGATCTTGTTGATGGTCAAGAGGGTTGGTTATGATCAAGATGTGATTGTTGAGGGTTAGGAAGGGTTTCAAAAAAATGCTCAAGAGGAATTTCAAAATTAATTGATGGTTCAAGAGGGGTTTAGAAATTACTTGATGAGCAAGAGAGGGTTGTTGACGATCAAGAAGAAATTTCGAAATTAGGGTTTGGCTCAAGAAGGGTTTTGAATTTACTTGATGATCAAGATAAGGTTGTTGATGATCAAGAGAGAATTTTGAAACTAAGGTTTGCTCAAGAAGGAATTTCAAATTTACTTGATGATCAAGATAAGGTTGTTGATGATCAAGAGTGAATTTCGAAATTAGGGTTAGGGTCAAGAAGGAATTCGAACTTGCTTGATGATCAAGATGAGGTTGTTGATGATCAAGAGAGAATTTCGAAAATAGGGTTGGCTCAAGAAGGAATTTCGAAATTGCTTGATGATCAAGATAAGGTTGTTGATGATCGAGAGAGTATTTCGAAAATAGGGTTGGCTCAAGAAGGAATTTCGAAATTTGCTTGATGATCAAGATAAGGTTGTTGATGATCAAGAGGGAATTTCGAAAATAGGGTTGGATCAAGAAGGAATTTTGAAATTAGGGTTTGACTCAATAAGGGTTTTGAATTTACTTGATGATCAAGATAAGGTTGTTGGTAATCAACAGGGAATTTCGAAACTAGGATTTGGCTCAAGAAGGAATTTCGAAATTACTTGATGGCTCAATAGGGCATACAAAATCTTGTTGATCATGAATGGATCAAGAGGGAACAAGAAATCCTTGTTGATCACTAATGGCTCAAGAGGGTACAAGAAATCCTTGTTGATCATGAATGGCTCAAGAGGGTACAAGAAATCCTTGTTGATCATGAATGGCTCAAGAAGGATTTCGTTTTTTTTTTGGTGATGGCTCAAGAGGACATCCAAAATTTGGTTCAAGAAGGAATTCAAAATTGCTTGATGGCTCAAGAGGGCATAAAAACCTTGCTGAGCATGAATGGATCAAGAGAACAAAAAAACCTTGTTGATCATGAATGGCTCAAGAGGAATTTCGAAATTAGTGATGGATCAAGAGGAATTTTGAAATTAGTGATGACTCAAGAGAGGGTTATTGAGGATCAAGAAGGATTTTCAAATAAGTGATGACTCAGGAGGACATCCAAAATCCTTGTTGATCACAATTAGGGTTTGTTGAGCCAAAATAGGGTTTTGAGAAAAACTTGTGGCTCAAGAAAGGATTTTCGAAAATAGGATGGTTGTGAGCCAAACTAGGGTTTTGAGAAAAACTTGTGGCTCAAGAAGGGATTTTCAAAAATAGGATGGTTGTTGAGCCAAGCTAGGGTTTTGAGAAAAACTTGTGGCTCAAGATAGAATTTTTGAAAATAAGGTTGTTGTTGAGCCAAACTTGTTGTTGTGCCAAGGCTTCTTCTTGTTTCTCACCAACTTAAGTTTCCTGTTGCATACACAACTGTTGCTTACGACGCCTTGTTGTTCCAAGTGAGTATGAAGGTAAGAATTTGTGAGAGAGTGAAAAAGCAAGCATGAGAAGTATAAGTGAGGTATTTATAGTTGAAGGGTTCTAGGGTTTCTCAACGGGCCGAAATAGGGCTTGCATGGGCTAACATGTAGGCCCATAAGGCTTGGATAGTACTAAAGTATAAATAGGAGAATTTCAACTTGAGTCGCGAGCATGAGAATGATACCTTGAGAACCAAGAAAGAAAAGGTGGTGCATGCATGGATGATATCTTTGAGACGTGCATGACACCTAAGGAAAAGATCTACTGGAAATGTACATGACATACTTCACTTGTGCATGACCTACTTGAGATGTGCATGGTCTACATGAAACGTGCATGGCTCATTAAAAAAATGTTTATAGCCTATCCAAAACGTGCATGGCACATTTATTATGCTTTATGTGGACTTAATGAGCCACATGGACATGGTGCATCAAGTGGTTGAAGATGCTTCAAGCTGTTGATCATGAGCCAATGTTCTTGATCATGCTCCAATGTTGTTGAGCATGGTCCAACGTTTTTGAACATGCTCCAAATGACTAACGATGCTCCAAGCTGGTTCAATTGATCAAGATCCTTCAAGTTGGTGAAATTTCTCCAAGATACTTCCAATTGATCGAGATGATGAAGATGATCCAAGATGCCTCATGATGGTCAAAATGATCAAGATGATGAAGATGGTCCAATATGCCTCAAGATGGTCAAGATGATCAAGATGATTAAGTTGATGAAGATGGTCCAACATGCCTCAAGATGGTCAAGATGATCAAGATGTTTAAGTTGATGTTGATGCTCCAAATTTTGTCCATGTTCCTAAAGTTATTCCATGTTGGTCCAAGAGCACGAAGTTGCTTCAATATGGTTCTTTAAGGCTTTTGATCTTGACCTTCTTCACAATATACAAGAATGCTCCATAAACCAAGACAAACACATATGGTTTTCTTGAAGAGGACGATCCATTCTCATAAGATGCTCCACTTGGCTAAGGATGTTCCATGATTAAGTAAGTGATGCTCTATATCTTACTTAGATGCTTTGCCTATATTCTAAGGCATGAGTTAATCAGAAAGTATAAAAGTGCAAACACTGAATAATCTAACTTTGAAAGTGATGTGTGTGCATATGGATAGAGAATTTGAGAAGGGAATAGTAAAATGTAGTGAAGTGTGTGCATGTGGAAACAAGAACTTTAAGTAAACACTAGTTGATTCATTTAGAGGCATTGATGATTATCTTGCTGTTACTTATAGATTTGTCAAGCAACTAAATTTTGTGTTTGATTCTTCACTTCGCATTGTAAAGAATTCCCTTATGGATTATTAGGTTTTGAATTCCTTAACATTACACGGAATAACCCGATTTGTACTCACCAATTATGTCTCACCGCAATGCGTATATTTGTGTCTAAGGCCTAGTTACTTCCCAAGCCCTAAATACTGACAATCCTCATAAATGTTCCCCACTTATTTTGAACAACATTCATTTTTGGCATTCTTACCACCTATACCTTTTCATTTACTCCTTTTGTTTCAAAAGGTATCGCCAATTCCAAGTGACACAACTTTAAAAGAAAAAAAATAGTATATATAATAGTTGACCTAAGAATATATATATATATATATATATATATATATATATATATATATATATATATATATATATATATATATATATATATATATATATTTGATTTGTTTTTTTTTAATCTTTTCTTATAACTCTAACTTTGACAAAGTACACAAGTAAATAACTCTTAGCTTTAATTCTATTTGTACTTTAGTTCGTGACTTTCTAAGAAATTCATTGGAGTGCTCGGAATCTCTTAGGTCACTAATGGAGTCCATGACTTTTTATGAAAACCCATGTAGCGGACTTCTTCCCGGTCCTATCTGGGTTAATGTAATGCAGGTGGACAAATTTTCAATATCCCATGGGGTTTACTGACCGAGTTCTCATACGTCACAGATTGACTCCACTCCTGAACTATAACTTATTGAATATATAACTAGACTCAAAGTGCATAAATTAAACAGATATACTTGGAACTTGACTCACTTTGTTTTAACTAAGAAGCTTTTTATTGGGTATAGATATTCACAAAGCAAAACTTTTTAAGTCCCTCAAACTACACAAGTTCACGTTTTTGTCTCATGAGTTCACTAGGACAGGGAAGCCACAAATATACTATAACACATTGGCTTAACTAAACATTAGAGTTCGTCCTAAATTATCCCACATAACATTAGTACTTGATGTATGTTATAACTCTAAGTAGAGTATAACCATGAAGCTTGTTAATGGTCACTGAAGTACTAATATTAGTTGTGTACTGAAGCAAACTGAAGAACCATAGAATTTAGTATTTTGAAAAATCATTAAAGCGTGGAGCAACTAACCTTCTTCATTTGCATAGTTGTGATGACAACTTACATTTTTCTAACAAAAGTGAAGATAAATTTTTTTGGTAGTTTCTTTTGTTTAAAGTAAAGACAAAATACAAAAAATAAAATATTTTTGTAGTTTTCTCTTATGTAAAGAAAAACCGTAAAATCTTTTTGAGGTTTTTTTTAAATTGAAAAAGTAAAGCAAAAATACAATGAAGTAGAAATAAAATATTTTTGGAGTTTTTTTTTTAAAAGAGAAAGAAAAATTTTCAAATGCCTAGAAAATCTGGATTAAGCATGCCAAGTCGTCCTAGAAAGTGCAAGAACTTGGATTCATTCAGAGCTTTTGTGAACACATCTGGAGTCTCTTCTTCCGTAAGAACAAAATGAAGCTCAATATAACTTTTTTGAATATTATCTTTAAGGAAGTGATACCTGATATCAATGTGCTTGGTCATTGAGTGGTTGACTGGATTGTGATAGATTGCAATTGCACTCTTAGAGTCACAATAGATTGGGATCTGTTGCATTTTGAACCCATAATCTCCCAGTTGTGTTTGCATCCAGAGTACTTGAGAACAACAACTGGCGGTAGCAACATACTCAGCTTCAGCAGTAGAGGTGGAAACACATGTTTGCTTCTTTGAGGTCCAACTGACCAACCTGCCTCCTAAGAATTGACAGCTACCAGAAGTGCTCTTCCTGTCGAGCTTGCATCCTCCATAATCCGAGTCAGTAAAGGCTTGGAGATAGAACTTGCCTTTAGCAGGATAGAATAGACCCAGAGAAGCAGTTCCTTTCAGATATTTGAAAATTCTTTTGACTGCAATGAGATGTGTTTCCTTGGGATTGGCTTGAAAGCGTGCACACAAACATGTTGAAAACATGATGTCTGGTCGACGAGCTATAAGATACAGTAATGAGCCAATCATTCCTCTGTAGTGCTTCTGATCTACATATTTTTCATCAGATTCGAATCAAGTTTGTAGGAAGTAGACATCGGTGTCTTTGCAGTTGATGTGTTCTCCATGGAGTATCTCTTCAACAGATTTTTGATGTACTTCTCTTAACCAATGAAGATTCCCTTAGGAGATTGACGAACTTGTAGATCTAGGAAGTAGTTGAGCTCACCCATCATACTCATTCTAAATTTGCTTTTCATCAACTCAGCAAACTCATCACTAAGGTCCTTGCTGGTTGAACCGAATATGATGTCGTCGACGTAGATCTGCACGACGATCAAATGGTTGTTGTGGATTTTCCTAAAGAGGGTGGGATCAATAGAACCTCTATGAAACTTAGAATCTTCTAAGAACTTGGCTCTTGGGGGCTTGTTTCAATCCATAGACATCCTTTTGAAGCTTGTAGCAATGGTTAGGGAACTTTGGATCTTCAAATCCAGGGGGTTGTTTGTAACGCCCGTAGATCCGGGGTATCAATTTAGAGACGATAAGCATAAAAATGAACTTTATATGGAATAGTATTTAGAAGGAGTAATATTAACTAAGTTGTAGTATATGTTACAAGGATTCTGTATATATAAAAAACGCCGAAATCCGAGTTATAACGAAAAAGTTATGAGCTGTCAAAGTTTCGTGATAGAACTGGTACGACACATCGCGACGTAAATAGTGAATTTACGATAGAGCGATATTTGGATTTAGCAATATAAACAAAAGTCGTAAAATACGTTAAACTGAGAGTGTGCATGAAAAGAACGCCCAAATCTGACCTCGTATGAGGAAGTTATGATTTTTCGAAGTTTCGGCTTAGCAGTGTACAGCCCGAAGTTCGAATATGAGATCGAGCGATATTTAGCCAAAACAATCTAAACGAGAATTGAAGATCTTTTCGATTGTAGTCCAACGGTGAAAAGACAGACAAAAATTAGCCGACAAGTTTATAATGGAGTTTTCCTGTCCCAGCCTACTAAAAATAATATATAAATAATATAATAAATATAAAATAAAAATTAGCCAAAGAAGTCTAAATGAAAGTTGTAGATCTTGTTTTTACCTACGCGTCGATATAAAGAACTTTGAAACTGGAGTTCGTATGCAAAATTCATGAATTTCTGAAGTTTGGGTCGCGAAACCCCAAAACTGTCAGAGTTCACGACGTGAATACAGTGTTCACGACGTGAAATGAGTATTTATGACTTCTGGATCCTGACAGACGCAACTTGCGATGACGCATCCAGTGAAGACTAAACTCACGACGTGAATATTTGAGATTCACGACGTGAATCCATAAAATCAGCCCTAAAAATAGAAATCGAAGGGCAACCGATTTAGGTTGCTACTTTACCACTCTCTCACTCCCGATACTCTCTCTATGCCCTATTTTAACCCCCCGAAGCCCTGGTATCATCCCGAGACACGAAGCAAGTCCCGAAGTTCCGAAGATCCTGAGAACAAAAGAGTTTCCGAGCCGAAGCTCTGCCCGCGAGAGGCCCGGTGTGTGAAGAGATCACAATTTCACCGAATAATACTACTTCTACAAGTCGTAGTGCTGCCCGATCATCTTCTGATCAAGTGAGTGTATATTCCCTTTCATAACATGATTTTAATACAAGTATTGTTTTAATGTATTAAGTATATGTTTTATGTGAGTTTGTAGTCACTTTCTTCTAACACATAAATATGAAGTATTTGTTATGAAATACGTGTTATGTGTTTATATATTGTTGTTTATTTGAGATGAGTGTGGAATGAATGTTTTATATAGTTTTTAAATGAGTTAAACTGTAAATGTATTTTATATCTATAAATATGTTGGGTAGAACATGGGTAGATAAGATAGTTGGTGTGGGATAAAAGGATGAGTTGGATAATGAGATAAGAGGTGATATAGATCTTGAGATGAGGGTGACAAGTGGAAAATAAGTGAAAGCTTTACCCAAACGATGACTCCTGTCATTCAACAGAGTAGGGATGACAACCATAGACTATTCTAGACAGTCAGTGGAACACTAGCAGACTCGCAACTTGTAGGTGTTTGTGAAGGATGTGTTCACTTGTGTACTCTAAAAACCCATTGACATGTATTGCGAGAGGGATCTCGAGAATGATACTATCAATAAACAAGATAAACTTATTTTTAGATCCGGGAGTATGGATCAGATAAGGATTTAGGTATAGTAAATTGTCCCTAGTGTGGGAGTATGGATTAGGCACAATTTTAGATCCGGGAGTATGGATCAGACCAAGAGGTTAGTTTTAGATCGGGGAATATGGATCAGGTGAAGAGATTAGTTTTAGATATGTGAGTAGGGATCAGGTAAAGAGGAAAAGTTTAGATACGAGAGTTAGATCGTGTCGTTGTAGGGATCGATGGGGGTAGGATAAGAGTTGTTTTTATATGGTGAAATTATATAAGTTTGTGAGTTCTATATCTATATCTATATGTATATATCAGTGTTGTAAATATCGGCCTAGGCGGCCGCGTAGGCGATGCCTAGGCGCTTGGCAGTCTGCAACTGATTACGATTAGGGGTGTTTGGCGGAAATTGGTTATACTCGGTCTCGGCGGTCCTTGGCGGTCCTCGGTGGTCCTTGGCGTTCCTAGGTGGGAAAATTTTCAAAATTTTAAATTTTCAAAATTTTCAATTTTCAAAATTTCAAATATTACACAAAAATTAACAAATTTTTAAATTTTTAAATTTTTAAATATTCAAAATTTCAAATATTATACCAAATATTTAAAAGTTTCAAATTTTCAAAATTTTAAATATTCAAATATTAATTTTCTTAGGATGTATTAAATTTTAAAATATTTTTATTAGTAATTTAGGGTCTCCGATTAATCCCCGATTAATCCCCGCCAAATCGATTAATCGCTTGACCCCAGTCAACCGTCGAGCTACCGCTGAACGATTTTTACAACCATGGTGTATATATATATATACACACACACACACACACACACACACACTAGTAGTTACCCGCGCCAAGCGCCGGGTGTTAATATTTTAGTCAGAAATTAGTTTTCTAGTGACGATAATTCTTTTGTACAATTAGTTTGGTGTTTTATGTTGTTAACAGTATAAAGATCTTCAGAATATGTAAAACCACTAATATGCGATAAAAGTAAGTGAATGTATTATTACTCCTCTTTTAACAGGAGAAGAAACCAAACGACCTCACATTAATTAGTTTCTATTAAAAATAAATGTACATTGTTTGTTTTTTTAATATAAATGTACTATTTTATTTAAACATTATTAAATCTTCATTTTTACAGTATAATTATGATTTGTGTTATTTTATCACAACAGAAGGGTAATTGATAAATTGGCGCCAAAGAGTCTCATAATCGGTCTAAGCGGTGGAGTGAGGTCAAGCAACACTCTTTATCCTAATAAAATTAATTAATATGATAGTTTTTTTTATTTTTATTTACTTATTTTGTTAGAATGTAAATAATGAGGTGGTAAACATAATGTGTTCAAGTATTTCACAAGTAGTTTATAATGTCTATGAGTTTATCAAAACTATAGTATATTCTCTCTTCTTCATGGAATAAACCGATCAAATAATTACTAATCTCGTTGACACTATGTGGATGATATTGCACGTTAAATAATATAATCTAATTCAGGTCTATTAATTTTCAATGATGGAAATATTGTATCAATCAAATCATTCAATGACTTTCCTATTTTAGTATTTTAGGAAAGGGAATTACCATATCATAGAGATGTGAATAAAGTTTCTATGCATCGTTTATTCAACTCCATCATTGACACGTAATAGATAGTCTAAGAATCATGGATCGGTTAGTGCGCTCATATTTATGGTTCACCGCAACTTGATAATCGAAGACCAAAGAGACGACATTTCTATGCTAGAATCCACAGTCTGTGCTCGTGTTCCACATCTCACGACCGGTAACAAAAATATAATGTTTAACGAAAATACAATAGATTTGAAATTTATAAGTTACTTGTTACTAAAAACAAAAATTATAACTTAGATTACTTTGATACACAATTTTTTCTCATGATGGTCAATATTACATAGTTAAAAAAAAGAACTTACTTCAAATTGCATTTAAATAAAATTGATTGTTGTATTCGCCTTCATTTTCAAGAAACCATCGTTTTTTCTTTCTTGAAAGTGATGATGTTATGTTTTGACTATTTTGTTAAAGTAATAAGTATCTTTATATTTGATGTTTAATATATTTAGTAAAAAATAGAAATATGACTAATGTTAAATATGAATAGCCCAAATCCCATTTTCGACAAAGCTAAATTCACGCATTTGACGACTTTAAGGATCATTTAATTAGGTCCAATCCCATCGAATCCAAGGAGTAAATGTAAATGTTACAATTCTGTTTGCATCTATCTTTTAAAAAATGATTAAACTGGATTATAAACGCTCATTATTTAAAATTACAATTTGCTTGTAATGTTTTTCTAACAGTAATGGTTCCATGTTTTATCAAATTGCTTCACGGTGTAACAACGTAAATTTTCAAAACAAAATTTTCATTTCTTAAAACATGTTTTCATCCAGATCAATTCATAAAATCCGATGTATCATAACATAATACAAATCATATAAATCCCAAGATTATAAACAAATCCTCCGGTAGTGTGTACAGATCACGTCGGCACCTTCTCACGGTCCTCGTTAGTACCTGAAACACGTAACACAACAACTGTAAGCATAAATGCTTAGTGAATTCTCCAATATACTACTTATGCACATATGCCCTTCCAGGCCCTGACCTTCCGGTCCATGTGTTTCAGGGGACTTCCGTCCCGACCCGGTAAACCTTCCGGTCCTACCCGCGTCGACCTTACGGCCCACATACAACGCCTTCCGGCCCATAACATATATGCCCTCCAGCCCATAACATAATGCCTTTCGGCCCATAACATAATGTCTTCCGGCCCATATCAAGCATAGCATACATAGCACATACAAACGATTAACTTATCATATACAATGCATACAACTCATAACATATCCGACCTTCCGGTCACACAGTAAAACCCTTCCGGGTACAATATAGTGAGAAAACTCACCTCGTGGAAAGTCTAAAATCTCACGTGCTCGCTATCTCCGAATCTCGAAACGAAGACCCAAACCCGCCTAATCATAACGAAATATCATTTAATTAATATAGACTTCCACAACTAGGCTTCACCATTATTAATATTCCTCAGAGGGGTAAAAGACCATTTTACCCTTCCTTGACTCAAAAGTCCACATGTTGACCAAAACCCTAGAAGTCAACATTCACAGTACGTAGGGCACACAGACTCATGTACGCGGGGCGTACATCGTTGATCCACAGTCGGGGTTTCCACCCAGTACGCTGCGCTTACTGGGAGTTACGCCCAGCATAACGCTCAGATTCAACCACTCTTCATTTCTGGTCTTAAATGGTTACGACAATTATTCAACTTCTATATCCGACTCTCTTTAAGCCTCCTTACCCATACAGTCGAAACCTTTAAGTCTTGGCATTGCTGTAAAGGCTCCTACACTCCTTAATACCCTTCCATTTCAACTCAAAAGATCTAGATCTCATGCATGGCTAATCATTCACGTCCAAGATCACATTTTTATGAACCTACAACTCAAATGGACCAGAAATATGATGGATCGAAGTCAATGGAGACTACTTGCTCATAAAGTCTCCATCTTTGGGACCAAAACCCTATAAAATGGTCCATAAAGCGTACCGCAAGAACTACAAGGCAAGATCTGAACTTTTTACCTTAGGAAGAAGCTCCAACCTTTTCTATTCACGGATCTACACTTGAACACCAACTTCTAGCCTCCACAATGGACTCCTCTTCTCTTTTGCTACCTTGAAATGACACCTCAAGGCTTAGAACACTCACAAACAAGCTATGAACGAAGGAAGAACTCTTTTAGGGTTTCTTTCTGAAGGATGGTGGCTGAGGAACAAAGCTATCTCATTCCTTTTATAGCCAACCACAAATTTAGGGTTTTTGGGGCTGGACCGGTTACGCTCGGCGTAACCTTTGGTACGCCCAGCATATCCGGGTGATGATGCGTTTAAATGAGGCGCGCAAGTACGCGCAACGTACTCCTTGTACGCCCAGCGTACTCGCCCAACACAAAGGTCCAATATGACAATTTAATAAAGAGGAAGGGCTAAATAGTGGTACCTGAATTTCGGGCTGTTACAATTCTCCCCCACTAGAACCAGACTTCGTCCCCAAAGTCTTACACCGAAAACAATTCTGGATACTGCTCCCGCATCTCCGGCTCGGACTCCCATGTCGACTCGGACCCCTTCCGATGCTGCCACTGCACTTGCACCAAGGGTACTTCCTTGTTCCTCAAAACCTTAACCTTTCCATCCCTAATTGCCACTGGTCTCTCAACATAGTTCAAGCCTGCATCCACTTGAATATCCTCTAATGGTACCACTGCCAACTCGTCGGCAATACATTTCCTCAACTGCGACACATGAAAGGTGTCGTGGATCTGACCCAGCTCTGCGGGTAGATCCAAACGGTAGGCTACCCTGCCTACCCTTGCGATTACCCTGAAAGGTCCAATATATCGAGGTCCCAACTTGCCCCTCTTCCTGAATTGAATCACTCCTTTCCAAGGAGAGACCTTTAAGAGCACAAGGTGACCAACCCGAAACTCGATCTCGGACTGACGCATGTCTGCATAACTCTTCTGGCGACTCTGAGCGGTCAACAGTCTCTACCTGACCTGCTATATCTGCTTGGTCGTCTGAAGCACAATCTCTGTGCTACCCATTACTTGTTGCCCCACCTCTCCCCAACAGATGGGGGTTCGACACCTCCTCCCATACAACAGCTCAAAGGGTGGCATACCAATGCTCGAATGATGGTTGTTGTTGTACGAAAACTCTGCTAAGGGTAAATAGGTGTCCCAACTCCGTCCAGAATCCAAAACACACGCTCGGAGCATATCCTCGAGCATCTGAATCGTCCGCTCGCTCTGTCCGTTTGTCTGCGGGTGGTATGCGGTACTGAAATGCAGCCTCGTACCCAACTCCTCGTGAAACTTTTTCCAAAAACTGGAAGTAAATCGTACGTCCCGATCTGAAACGATCGACATCGGAACCCCATGCCGCGATACCACCTCCCTCAAATATAACTCTACCAATCTCTCCGCAGAAGAGCTCTCATTGATAGCAAGAAAATGAGCGCTCTTCGTCAATCTATCCACAATCACCCAAATTGCATCGACCCCTCTCGTAGTCCTTGGCAATTTGGTGATAAAGTCCATGGTAATCTGTTCCCACTTCCACTTGGGAATTTTCAGTGGCTGCAACTTACCATGCGGACGCTGGTGCTCGGCCTTAACCTGATGACAAGTCAGGCACCTCTCGACGAACCATGCAACATCCCTGTTCATACAGGGCCACCAATACTCCTTCTTTAGGTCCAAATACATCTTAGTAGCCCCAGGATGGATCGAGAATTTCGATCGATGCGCTTCTTCCATCAAAATGGTACGCGTCCCACCCACAAACGGTACCCAAATCCGACCCTGAAATGTCATAAGTCCCCGTCCATCGGTAGCAAATTCCAATACCTGCCCGACAACCCGCTCCCTCTTTCGGTTTTCTGGTCTCGCAGCGTCAACCTGGGCCCCTCGGATGGTGTCCAATATCAGAGTCATCACCGTCAACCTCATACAAACATCTTGGATCGGGGCGCTCTCCGCCCTACGGCTCAACGCATCAGCTACAACATTAGCCTTTCCCAGGTGGTACAGGATCTCACAATCATAATCCTTCACCACATCCAACCATCTCCTCTGGCACATATTCAGATTTGGCTGATCCATCAAGTACTTCAGACTCTTGTGGTTCGTGTATATGGTACACCGAACCCCATATAGATATGTGACAACCCGAAATTTCCATTCTGTACAAACTATATCACTTCAATAGAAGTTATAGCAGGCACAGTTAATTTACAGACTTTTCGCGTAAGTTTGAGTAATTCAGGGTTTACACTTCAGGAAATATCAGGAGAGTGGGTGCACTAGGGTTTTGTGCAACACTGTTATTCCAACACTATTATATTAGAAATCATTTCAGGAATAAATATATTTTCTGCCAAAATATCTCAGGACTATAAATAGATTTCTAAACCAAATTCATTCATTATTCACAATTCCAACTAATTAAAAGCCATTTTCTCTCTCACGGATCTTCGGGTTTTTATCCCAAATCGTGAGTACCTCTTTCTAGTAATGTTAGAAAGCTTTATATGGGTTTATATCATGATTTAGAAGGCTAAATCACTAGATCTAGGAGCTTACTCCCCAAGGTGTTCTTGGGCGGTAAACTCCCGAAACAAAGCTGAAACCAACCCTTATGTTATACAACTGCCTTAGACTCATATATATGTGTGTTAAGGACAAGAAAACAACCATAAATTACCCAAGTTTGGGGAGTTCACGACCCAAAAGTTGCTTAGGCCGTAAACTCCCTTTTTAAGTCAAAATGGTGTTTTAAGGCCTCTAAAGCTTTAATACTTTTATCTAGACTAGTTCCCATTTAGTGTAAGGTCTTAAGCACATCAAAGAACACAAACAAATGAGAGTTTACGGCCCAAGTGTATCTTAGGCCGTAAACTCCATAGAAATGGACAAAAGGGTGTTTTAAAGACACCTAAAGCCCTAGACCTTTACAAGGAATTGTTTCCACTTAATTGAAGGACCAAAACTCATCCAAATCACTTATCAAAGTGAGTTTACGGCCAAGAGAATTCTCTTGGGCCGTAAACATGAAAGAATGGCACCAAAGTGTGCCTAGGGTCCTCATTTGCCTTAAACAATTGTCTAGAACATATCCTTCAAAAGCAAGAGGCTTGAAAACAACAAAAACACCCTATACTTAGAGTTTACGGCCGTAAACACTAAGGGGAATGGACTTAGGGCTGTAAAATCCTATTTGGAGTACTTCTAGACCTTAAACCCTTCCAAGGACTTAACCACCAAGTTCGAATAATTCTAGGAACCATTTGGGACTTCAAAACACACCATACCCCCATGATTGGGAGTTTACGGCCGTAAACTCAAGAGTTTACAATCGTAAACTCCATGTGTGATGTTCTTTGTGGAGTAAACTCACATATAGGGTCCTTTGGAACCCTAAACACAAGTGCCTTGTCCCACATTAACTTAGATGCAATCCTTAGGGCCTATAACACTTATATAAAGTGTTTATTTGTGTCTAGGATGTCTTAACATTATCAATTAGTGATTTGAGACTAATTGAGTGCATATATGTGTGATTATATGTTCGTTAGGATCCTAGTGTGTGTACAAGTCCTCGCTTGACACCTAGCAATCGTATATTGTTCAGTTCATCCCAATCACCAACTACAGGTGAGTTCATACCCCTAATCAATGTTTTAAATGATTTTAAATGCTTTAAAGGGGGGGGGGGGGGAATACAAGTAGAAACAAACATGTTATTAAATCATTGTTATGTATTTTATAACTGTGTTTGTCATTTAATAGATTTCACATACTACAAAATGTGATGCATGAAATGGTTTTAAATCTTAAAAACGCATTGTTATCAATTGTTTTACCTTTGAAATGTATATTAATAATGACATCACGTCATTGTTAATTATTGTTCAAAACCCATAAGATGTCTTATAAAACCATTTTACATTATTGAACTAAACTATACATGTACACTTATATTCTTATATATATATATATATATATATATATATATATATATATATATATATATATATATATATATATATATATATATATATATATATATATATATATATATATATATATATATATATATATATATATATATATATATATATATATATATATATTGATGTTATAGTTTACAGTTTTCATTTAGTTTCTCACACCCTTGAGTAGTAAGAGTGTATAAACCTACTTGAACAACCAATTACCTTCCAGTAAATTATCATAGGGATAATTTGGAGATATCAAACATAATTCTTATTACAAGGAATCACACAAGAGTCAGTTTATTCATGAGTCTATACCAGTATATTACCTGATACATGAGTACCTTTACATTTGTTTACATGATACATGAGTACGTTTACATATACTTACATGATACATGAACACGCTTACATGAATGCATTTCATGAGTACTTTTACGTAGATACACTTAATTGTGTACATTAACATGAATACTTGTGTCTCGAATTGCGAGGATAATTTATTAGCACCTTTTGTGTAAATCTTCCTGCATATCCCTAGTACCTCGGGATATCTAGATAGGACCCTATCCCTAGTACCTCGGGATACCTAGATGGGCTCCTATCCCTAGTACCTCGGGATATACGGACGGGACTAACCATTCTGGAACGCATCTGTTAGCAACAGTGGGTGATGAACATCGACGGATGCCTACGGTTATTACTTATACTAGGAGTACCTTTACAGGGACTAACCCTTCCTTCCCCTTGCTGCTGCTATAGAGGACAATTGGAGAATCTTCGGATGTTCATTAGGTTATATAGGTCGTGTTAACCCTAGTACCTTGGGATAACAGTTACATATGCTGTGTTAGTCCTAGTACCCAGTGACAACACTTACAGTAGTACATTTTCCTGTTTACTTTATTTTGTGATTCTTTCACATAAACGATGAGTTAGACTAAGTACTTTAGTACTAAACAATTAACGGAAAACTATCATTTTACTTACAAAACATTCGGGTATTGGTAGAAGACTAAATCTCAAACTGATAGGAAATAAGGGATTTTCTAGGGTTTTTCATACGTACATCAACATTTTTATTTAACGATTTACATGGCCTTTGTAACAGATTTTCACAAACAAGGCAATGACACTTATATACTTATGAATTCACCAGATTTAAAGCTGATACTCGCTTTCAAAATAACTTGTATTCTCAGGTCATCAGTAGACAGGTACGGAGGTCAGGTTTTGAGAAGACGGAGCAGACAAGTCTCGTCTTTTATTTTGATTGTATATTTTTGGTGTCTTACTACAATGAAAGAAACACACATGTATTAAAACTTTACTTATAATGCAATGGATGATGTTGTTGCTTGTTTATTATATTACACTGTTGTGATACTGTACATGACAACCTCCACCCCTGAACGTTTCCACCGTTCTTGGTTTTGGGGTGTGACAAGATAGTGTCACCAGATCTTGAGGGCAACACCACAGCCCCCAGTTCCAGGTCGTGGGTGGGATATCTCGACTCATGAGGCTTCAGCTGCCTCGGAGCATATGCTATAACGTGCCCCCTCTGCATAAGCACTGCCCATAACCCTGATATGGATGCATCACAATATACCACAAAATCCTCCATCCCTTCCGGGAGTGCGAGCACCAGGGCCTCGCACAATTTTTGACGAAGGGTCTCAAATGAGGACTGCTGCTCCGGACCCCATGAAAATGCAACACCCTTCCGGGTCATCTTGGTAAGTGGCACGACGATCTTGGAGAAATCCCTGATAAACCTCCGATAATAGCCGGCCAATCCCAGAAAGCTCCTGATCTCAGAACTCCAAGAATCTCCCTAAAATGTTCCTCATGCTGCTCTCTAGAACTCGAATATACCAAAATATCATCAATGAATACGATCACCGACCGATCCAGCATCGGCATGCACACCCTATTCATAAGATCCATGAACGCAGCCGGGGCATTGGTGAGCCCAAAAGGCATCACCATAAACTCGTAATGTCCATAACGAGTTCTGAATTCAGTCTTTTGGATATCTTCATCCCGAACCCTCATCTGATGATAACCCAACCTCAAGTCTATCTTAGAGAACCAAGATGCCCCTTGCAACTGATCGAACAGATCATCGATCCTAGGTAACGGATACCAGTTCTTGACCGTTAACTTGTTCAACTCCTAGTAATGGATACACATCCAGTGTGAACCATCCTTTTTCTTGACAAAAAGAATGGGCACTCCCTAAGGTGAGCTACTCGGTCGAATAAACCCCTTTCCCAACAGCTCCTGAAGCTGTGAGGATAACTCCTGCATTTCTAGTGGAGCGAGGCGATAAGGCGCCTTGGTGATGGGTGCCGCTCCCGGAACCAGATCGATACGGAACTCCACTTGCCTTTCCGGAGGCACGCCCGGTAGTTCATCGGGAAACACATCCGAAAACTCGCACACTACTGCAACCTCGTCAACCAAAATTGGCCTCCCCACGGCCACTCGTGTGTCCATCACATAGGCTATGAATCCATAGCAGCCCTGCTGCAAACTCTGTCTCGCCCTGGTAGCCGAACAAAACGCTGACCCATACCTGGTCCCCTCGCCATACACAGTAAGCACTCCCCCACTAGGGTCTCGTATGGTCACCAGCTGTCTCTCGCACTCAATGACTGCTCCAAACTTATTCAACCAATCCATGCCCACGATGACACATACATCTCCCATCGCTATAGGAACCAAATCTATAGGGAACTTGACACCAAAAATCTCAAGCACGCATCCTCGAATCATGTCGGTGGCATATACCCCTTTCTCATCAGCTATGGAAACTCTTAGAGGTCGACTCATCACCTCCCGATCAATACAGATGTTCTGACTAAAAGCCAAAGATATAAAAGACCGACTCGCACCCGAGTCAAATAATACCAAGGAAGGTACATAATGCACAAGAAAAGTACCTACGCATATCATAATATAAGCACAATATCTCAGCATAAAAATAAATACATGAAAGAATACATACCATCCACGACATCGGGCGCCGCGCGGACCTCCTCCGCAGTTAACTGAAAGCTCTCCCACGAGCCCTCGGAGCCTCGGCCTTCATCGGTCGAGTCTTGGTAACCCTAGCAGTAGGCTTAGATCCCTGTGCTGATCCCTGGTGAAGCTGAGGACATTCGGCCTTCCGATGGCCGGTTTGGTTGCAATGGAAGCAAACCATAAATCCCTTGGGGCAATCCCTAGCGATGTTCCCCTCCTTGCCACATTTGTAGCAAGAATCTGATTGACAGGCCCCCTCATGAACCTTGCCGCACTTTCCGCAAGTACGACCCTTCTGACCTCTTGTCCTCGAATCAGTGGACTTGGTCCGCTTGGCTGCTGGCTGGGACGCCGGACGCCGATCCACCCATTGAGACTCGGCCTCCTCCCTGGCTTGAGTCTCCAACTCGATCCCCCTCTTCCGGGCATTTTCCTGGAGCTTAGAAAATGTTCGGTATGTCGAGTTTGATACGAACTCTAGAATGTCCCTCCTCAGTATACCCAAATATCGGCTCATTCGTGCCTACTCTAAGGACACCTGCTCAGGGCAGAACATCGCCCTCTCATGAATCTTCCGGGTGACCACAACAACTGAATCATTACCCTGCTTGAGGGTTAAGAACTCCTGAATCAACCATTCCCTCTCCACTGGGGGAACATACTCGTCTCTGAACATAGTAGTAAATCTCTCCCAAGTCACGACCAAAATCACCGACAGAGTGAAGTTCGTCGTCACGAACTTCCACCAATCCTTTGCTCCCAGGCGGAGCTGGTTCAAAGCGAACCGTACCCTCTGATGCTCCGGACATGAACATGTGTAGAAGCATCCCTCAATGTCAGCAATCCATCTCATTGAAGCGATCGGATCCTGCGTCCCCTCAAACTCGGGTGGCTTCGTGTTGCTGAACTCCTGGAATAGCAACGAGTCACCTCCCTGAGCTCTGGCAGTAGCCACTGCTGCTGTAGCTACAGCGACTGCAGCCTCAGTCACCGCGACATACCACTCATCAAAAGTCTCCATCAGTGTGGTCTTGATAGACCCAAACATCTCCGGAATCTCGGCCCGGATCGCTGCAGCCACCTCATCGTGGATCATCTGACGAAGCTCCTCATCACTCACACCGCTCGTCCCAGGTCTGTGGCGTGTCCCAACCATAATGCCTCTGACATACAACATAAAAATATCAGAGACTCCATCGAGCACACTCGCACTCGATAATGCAACCCTACTCAGCCTCCGATACCCAAACGATTCTTACTTGGGTTGCCCACTGATCCGGTGTCTTCAGTAGTATTGGCCCTATACTACTGACTACACTGCATTAGCATTCACCCCAAGTCTTCTTCCTTGGACCCCGGATCACGAGTAACCTATCCTTGCTATGCACTGGCTACCTACTCGCTCTCGAATCATCTCATAGCAGCAGGTTCCGCTAGACTAAGGCATCACAAATCAGGCCACTCTAGTCCTAATATGAATACCTAGTCTACTCTAGCATGCATAACATATCATAACATTTCTCATAACACATATTGTAAGGGTATTTTAGGGATTTTATCGTTCGGGTGCTGGCTGACCGTAACTGCTTCTCCTTTGGTTATTACAAAATCTTTTATAAAATTTTATGCCTTTATTATTGAAATTTTTTTCTCAAATCCTCGTTTTGAGTTCAGTTACACCCGAAGGTGCATCCGAATCGATCAAACCAAGGCTTTGATACCAACTTGTAACAACGTAAATTTTCAAAACAAAATTTTCATTTCTTAAAACATGTTTTCATCCAGATCAATTCATAAAATCCGATGTATCATAACCTAATACGAATCATATAAATCCCAAAATCATAAATAAATCCTCCGTTAGTGTGTACAGATCACGCCGGTGCCTTCCCACGGTCCTTGCTAGTACCTGAAACACGTAACACAACAACTGTAAGCATAAATGCTTAGTGAATTCCCCAATATACTACTTACGCACATACGCCTTTCCAGGCCCTGACCTTCCGGTCCATGTGTTTTAGGGGACTTCCGTCCCAACCCAGTAAACCTTCCAGTCCTACCCGCATCGACCTTACGGTCCATATCACAACGCCTTTCGGCCCATAACATATATGCCTTCCGACCCATAACATAATGCCTTCCGGCCCATATCAAGCATAACATACATAGCGCATACAAACGATTAACTTATCATATACAATGCATACAACTCATAACATATCCGACCCTCCGGTCACACAATAAAACCCTTCCGGGTACAAGATAGTGAGAAAACTCACCTCGTGGAAAGTCTAAAATCTCACGTGCTCACTATCTCCGAATCTCAAAACGAAGACCCAACCCCGCCTAATCATAACGAAATATCATTTAATTAATATAGACTTCCACAACTAGGCTTCACCATTATTAATATTCGTCATAGGGGTAAAAGACCATTTTACCCTTCCTTGACTCAAAAGTCCACATGTTGACCAAAACCCTAGAAGTCAACAAAAGTCAACAATCACAGTACGCGGGGCGTACAGACTCATGTACGCGGGGCGTACATCGTTGATCCACAATCGGGGTCTCCACCTAGTACGTTGCGCGTACTGGGAGTTACGCCCAGCGTAACGCTCAGATTCAGCCACTCTTCATTTCTCGTCTTAAATGGTTAAGACAATTATTCAATTTCTAGATCCGACTCTCTTTAAGCCTCCTTACCCATAAAGTCGAAACCTTTAAGCCTTGGCATGACTGTAAAGGCTCCTACACTCCTTAATACCCTTCCATTTCAACTCAAAAGATCTAGATCTCATGCATGGCTAATCATTCACGTCCAAAATCACATTTTTATGAACCTACAACTCAAATGGACCAGAAATATGATGGATCTAAGTCAATGGAGACTACTTGCTCATAAAGTCTCCATCTTTGGGACCAAAACCCTAGAAAATGGTCCATAAAGCATACCACAAGAACTACAAGGCAAGATCTGAACTTTTTACCTTAGGAAAAAGCTCCAACCTTTTCTATTCACGGATCTACACCTGAACACCAACTTCTAGCCTCCACAATGGACTCCTCTTCTCTTTTGCTACCTTGAAATGACACCTCAAGGCTTAGAACACTCAAAAACAAGCTATGAACGAAGGAACAACTCTTTTAGGGTTTCTTTCTGAAGGATGGTGGCTGAGGAACCAAGCCATCTCATTCCTTTTATAGCTAACCACCAATTTAGGGTTTTTGGGGCTGGACTGGTTACGCCCGGCGTAACCTTTGGTACACCCAGCGTACCCGGGTGATGATGCATTTAAATGAGGCGCGTGAGTACGCACAACGTACTCGCCCAACACAAAGGTCCAATATGACAATTTAATAAAGAGGAAGGGCTAAATAGTGGTACCTGAATTTCGAGTTGTTACACATGGCTTAGTTATCATTAATCTATATATGCAAAAAGAGAGTTATATATATTAAGAATTTAGACCGTACATGCATTATCATGGATATGAATTGTTACAATTTCAAGGATTCAAAAATTTAGAAAAAATATAGAAACAGGACTGGTTAGTGTTAGAAAATAGTGAAAGTCAATCGTAACGATATGGTTAAAATGACAAATTTAACCTTGAGAACCCAAACTTTCACCTCAATCCTAGAGATTGGTTTATCAAGCTTGTAAACAACTTGATGATATTTACTTTCATTTCTTATTTATTTCACTATCGTACTTCCAATTCTCTTTCTTATTAGGGCTTTGTATTAAACTGTCATACTTCCAATTAAAGCAACACACTTTCATTCTTTACTGTATTATAGCATCCTACTTCTTTTCTTTCTATTACAACACTATATTTATAAAGTATAAAATTTTAACGTGAAGAAAATAAAAGTAGGATGATATAATAAAAAACATAATTAAAGTAAGTTGTTTTTCCTTGAATTAACCCAAAGAAATATTAGCTGGGTATTTTGGTCAAACACTGAAACACACAACACACACATGAAAGTTGTAATTGTAATTTCACAAATTAACTATAAACACCAATTTATATCACAAAAAAGAATGCACAAAAGTTGTGATTATACTTTTAGCCAAGTTTATGCACATACTTTCTAGTTTCCAGCAATGGCTATAACATCATATAGGTCTAATCCAGCAGCAAAAAAAAAAAAAAAAAATACCATAATGACATCACGTTGTAGTTCTTTTGGACAACTCGACATATGCTCCTAGTAAAAAAATGAAATAGACAAAACACATATCAAAAGGATAGAAATAGAAGAGCTTGAAACACCTTATTTCCACTCTGGCTTAGGATCATTGTAGGCCACTGAAGTTCAAATGACACAGCGAACTGCCACATTCATAAAAGCATTTAAATATGAACAACAATAAGAGCTTGAATGCTCCTTGATTAATATACAGTGACAGAGGCATCACCTATCAAAATATCCATAAAAACCCTTCTACACTTGCAAGGTCGTTTCAGGAATTCATGACTTTTTTCTTCTTTCCCATGGATTCTACTCTAACTGTAACCAAAATGCATAATGCCTTTTTCTTACATATTATCAAAATAGACCATAATGCCCTTTTAATATCCCCACACTTCATCTCTTCTTAATATATTGCAGTCCAATGGTAAAATCCCAATATTGTACCTAAAAATAATAAGATGAAATTACCCTTTCTCCTTATTGAACTTTTGATAGCATATCCTTCTTGTTAAAGCCCCAACAACACTTTACAACTACTGTTCAACCTCCCATAAAGGAACTGAATGTAGGGTAAATAGACAAAAATGAAAAAAGTTATAATTTAATAAAATGACCAAGATATGATGTTGTCAAAGAGAAAACTGAAAAACGTTTCATTTTACATATATTTAAGGATGATATTAGAAAGAAAGTCTTTTATAAACAATTTAATCCACTAACTATTACTAATTACCTTTCCATGATCAACATGACCCATGATGGTTTGAACATGGGTACTTTAATGGTTCTCATTTCAATACCTGTAAACATATACACACATATAGTTAAGTTAGGGTAACTGGTTGTGGTTTTTTTCTTTTGAAAAATATAAAAGAATATCAAAATATGAAAAATACAGGTATATTTTTCAATACAGGTATATATATATATATATATATATATATATATATATATATATATATATATATATATATTGGTGCAAATATCAGAAGTGTGAAAAATATAAAGCAAAATACCAAGAGCATGTTATGATGTTCATTACAGGTATATTTTTTCTTTTATGCAAATAACTTAAAATACTAGCATAAGTTGGTGAAATATGGTTCATGGATCCCGAAAGCAAAGTGTGGTTTCTTTTGGTATGTAGAGTTAAACAAGTCAAAGAACCAAAGAACTATAACGAAGAGTTATACCATTTTTTTGTAGTAATAAAGGATGGGAAATTTCCATTAGGAGTGACTTCTTCTTCCTTTTTGGTTTTCTCCTCTTTATTAGCCCCCCTTTGCATGAACTATCATACAGATAAATAAGAACAACACCTCAAATTTCATAAAGAAATCAAAAAAAGAAAGTATTTTAAAATTTTTGAAAAACGAACAACGTAATTAAGAACAAGGTTATGCATAGAAAAGACTGAAAAGTATATGAAAAAAAATGAAGAATCGGCTTATAATTACCTTCAAGTTCTTCAATGCTCTTGACAATTCGCGCTTAGCCATCATTGATAACTTGAAATTAGGGTTTTGGTAGAGCCCTCTGAATCCGGCTCCCCGAAATGGATGGGATCAATAGAAAGGTATGAGTAGAAACGCCTGTCAAGTTGATTAGGAAGGAGAAGAAAAGAATAGGGCTTACATTTCCTTCTGATGGCGATCGAGAGAGAGAGAAAGAGAGAGGGAGAAGTAAACCCGATAAGCACTATCATATTCAAAGGATTTATGGATGAAGGGCAAAGCCCGAGGCACGATATCAACTTTGAAATCGATGGGTTTAGATTTGGCATCTCTTTCAGGTCTCCGAAGAGGAATCTATAGTAGTTTCCTTTTAGGCCCTGAGCTCTTAAGGATTTTTGAATCTTCTTTGGTTTGAACCACAGCGAATCCAGGACATTCCCGCAACGTAAAGCTCTTTACTTAACTCCATTTTTGGATGATGGGACGTCTTCAGTCAGACACGTTGGATACTGAGATATTGATTTCGCCATTGTTGTAGCAGAATCTTGAAAACAGTTCAAACCCATTTGACCCACCAGGGAAATCATTGATCTCGATTCCAGTGTTTCTGATCCGGGATTCTATCTTTACTTTCTTGATGATCTTCCTTAACTTCCCCGATAATCTTGGTTGATCGTGGTTGATCTAAGTTTTGTAGGTTTAGGGCTACTTGTGTGTGACGGAAAACATGGACTGCATCTTTGGTGGAGACGGATGAGAATTGGTTTGATGGGATGTTGTGTATTTAGGAGATTAGGGTAAGGTAATACCGTGTAGTGTCATACGTATATGATTGGTTATATGCTTAATATTATTGTACACGAGGTAATACATATTGCACCTCTTAATTTTCAAGAAAGAGGCAATATGTTTAGTAATATAGTAAATATATATGATATAGCATTGTGGGTTGAAAACCCTATATGCTCACCAGGCTCCCAAGCCTGACCCACTCAGTTTTCATTGTATCACAGGTATCAATACGAAGACGTATTTCACTGAGAGATTAAAGGAGATGTAAATCACTAGTGTATATAAATGTATTTTCTGTTTATGCTTATGTGTCTGTATCGGAACATGACATCCCGAGATTTTGTTATATAATGAAAATACATTTCTTTAAGAAATGCTTTGATAAATTCTTATCATATTTTGTTTTAGGAATAAATGATGGGTTTTAGCCAAAAGACATCCTATGTGCTCATGCAAACCCTAAAGCTTGGATCTAGGTTTCTCTATTGTACATGCTTTTAATCCAAGACTTAAAACCCTAGATCTAATCAATATAACATATGAATATGGGTTTAGATCATACCTTGATTGTTATATAGTAATAACAATCTCAATTCCTTCATGTATTGACTTTAGAAAGCTTAGAGTAACAAATGTCACTCCTCTAATGATTCACAAACACCAAGAGCAAAAGGATGAAGAACAAGGAGAGAGGAGGCTACCCAAAATCGCCCAAAACCCTAGAGGATCTCATCACCACGTTTTTTGGGGATTAAGGGTACTATATATACATGTAGGCTATTAGGGTTTTAAACTAGGAAACCCTAATCTGATTGCTTAAGCCCTAAGCAGCCCATGAAGTCCTATCTTAAAGGCCTTGGAAGATTTCTAATGGGTTTCCCCATAGAATTCGTCCAACCTTATATAATAAGGTAATCCATAGCCCAATTGCAATTATCTTATAATTACAATTCTAGTCCCTTAAGTTTAATTAATCTCTTTTAGCCACAAACTTAATTCTTATTAATTCTTGGCTAATATTAGTTAAACAATATGATTTCTCCTTTAATATATTATTCTCATAATATATCAATAAATATTATTTATTCATTTCTCTCCATAATTCATCCTATCAAGTTGCTTTGGTGAAGGCAACCCAAAAGGACCATGCACCATCGGGTCAAGTACATACCAAATAGTTATGGACTTAGACACTAATCCAACAATAAATTCCGCAACCGTTTTCTTTGAAAGATTACTCTGATTTTTAAAAACAAAGCATAAATAAATCGGTCTTTTCTGGCCGTGAAATTGGGAATGTCGCAGTTGGTATCAGAGCATTAGTTTAAGAGAACTAGGAATTTGTAGGAAATTTCTAGACTTAAACTTGGAATGCTAAGTAATGATCGTGAGGAGTGTGTCTAAAATATGTTAGTGAGTACACCTAAATCGACACAAGCACTAGTTTATTTTAGGAATAAGGCCTAAAATGTTTTTATGTGCTAAATGTTTTGTGTGTTAGCTATATTAATGCTATCATTTGTTCGGATCCATGGTCTGTTGCCGACCGGACGTAGAAACCTTATGTGTTTCGGATTCTAAGCGTATGACTATGATATTAGGACTAGCGTGTAAATGTTTCGGAGTGATAAGGATGATTTAAATATCTATCGTGGATAGGGATATGAATTCACCCAATTTGGTGTATAGATCAAAATAGAAAGCACACAAAGCAGATTGGGAAATGATAACCCGCAACCCGAGCCATAAGGGATTGGGAGTGCACCAGAAGTAACAATTGTACCCGAGCCAATCACGATGGCAGGAGTCTACGCAATGGTGCAGATGATGTTGGATCAACAGATGAAAGAAATGAGGTGTTTACTTCAACAAAGTAAGGACGAACTTACTGTCCTAGTGTGCTAGGCACATACTCTTGAGGCAACTATCTAGGTTGCTAAGTCAGTTGAAGAAATGATCAACGACAGGACAACCAACAAGGTTGAAATTGGAAAAAAGAGGAAATTTGAGGAGCCTTCGAGACCCAACAAAAGCAACATGTTCTCGAAGTCTAGCAAAAAAGGAAGTAAGGAGAAATGGTACGGGAAATGCAAAAAGAAAAACCCTGGGAATTGTGGCGAGGAGGTGATATGTTTTAAGTGTGGAAAGCATGGGTATTACGCCAATGAATGTACATTCATCGAAAGGGTATGTTACGAATGTAATGAGGTAGGGTACTTCAAGAATGATTGCCCAAAGGGGGAAGAAGCTACAAAGCCAAAGGTACTGCTGAAGCATTATGAGAGATGTGACGAAGAGGTGACTTGCTACAAATATGGAAGGAAAGGCCATTACGCCAACAAGTGCACATCCGCCAAAAAGGTATGCTACAGATGTAATGAAGAAGGGCACTTTTCTAGAGAGTTCCTAAAGAAGAATGAACCAGAAAAGCCAATGGCATTCCACATGATCCTCGATGAAGAAGAAATCAAACGCGAGGATTAAAGGATGAAGACTTCATATCTATATATAAAGTCTGTATCAGGAAGTGTAGCCTATTATAGGCATAGTTTAGGGTGAACGTGAACCTTTGTGTAATCGTTTTAAGAAATAATATAAACCCCAGTTTTGGTATCTGATGTGTTGAATGATTGTGTGATTTTCTTGTATGGTGACTTGGATCGACTGCGAGACAATACTTGGGACAAGTGTGAGTAGGTGTGAAAGTTAGTAGAGGCATATACTACCGGAAGTACAGGACTCGCACTTGGATCAGGGAAAGTCACAAAGTTACCAAGAAGCTAGTGATTGATTCCGTTTTATTCGAGTATGTCATTACTCTTGTTTCGGTAATAACTAGTGAGATGGTTGTTATTCTGACCCTAGTGTTCATATAAATTTGAGTTTGACTGCGATGAGTATGTTACGTGGTCTAGAGGACCAAGTTAGATGTAACATCCAACTTAAGTCAGAAGGTTGAAATTAATGCGATCGATAGTATCGCACTCATTGTTAAAAGAAGTTTGCAGGTAGAAATGCTACATGCTGAAATGTGATTATATCACATCAGAATATGAAGGAAAGTATATTCCATTCTGGAACTTAACTTTAAAAAGATCGAGTCTAAGCATCGCATTGTGTGATGAGAGGTTAATAGAGCCCAGCCCACCTGTCTGTTGAAATAGATAAAGGAAAGTATTTATCCTAAGAAGAAGAAGGAGTCCACAATAATGACTATTTGTTAACTTGAAGGTTACAACTAAAAGTACAAAATGGTAAGAAAAGTAGATGCAAGATTGAGCATCATCTATAGTCAAGAAGCCCTAGAGTTAAATACCCATTTGAGGAAACATGGAAGTTACGATTATTACTTAGGATGAAGAGTAATGTATGGAATCATTTTACAAATACTATTTCGTTGATGATTTCGGGATGTAGTCATCCAAAAGGGGAGATAATTGTAACGCCCGTAGATCCGGGCTAGTCAATTTAGAGACGATAACCATCAAAAATGAATTTTATATGGAAGGTTATTTAGAAGGAGTAATCTTAACTAAGTTGTATTATATGTTACAAGGATTCCATACATATAAAGAATGTCGAAATCCTATTTATAACGAAGAAGTTATGACATGTTAAAGTTTCGCAACAAAACCGACACGATACAACGCGATGTAAATAGTGAATTTACGATGGAATGATATTTGGATTTAGCAATCTAAACAAAAGTCGTAGAATACGTTAAACCGAGAGCGTGCATGAAAAGAACGCCCAAATCTTACTTCGTATGAGGAAGTTATGATTTTTCGAAGTCTCGGCTTAGCAGTGTACAACCCGAAGTTCGAATATGAGATCGAGCGATATTTAGCCGAAACAATCTAAACGAGAATTGAAGATCTGGTCGATATTAGTGCAACGGTGAAACGACAGACAAAAACGGACGACAAATGAAGAAGTTACGAGTTTATAACGGAGTTTTCCTTTCCCGGCCTACTAAAAATAATATATAAATAATATAATAAAAATAAATTCAAAATTAGCCAAAGAAGTCTAAATGAAAGTTATAGATATTGTTTTTTCCTACGCGTCGATATAAAGAACGTCGAAAATAGAGTTCGTACGCTGAAGTTATGAATTTCTGAAGTTTGGGGCGCGAAACCCCAAAAATGTCAAAGTTCACGACGTGAATACAATGTTCAAGACGTGAACTCAGTATTTATGACTTCTGGAGTCTGACAGACGTAACTTGCGATGACACATGAAGTGACGACTGAACTGACGACGTGAATATTTAAAATTCACGACGTGAATCCATAAAATCAGAGGGCAGCCGATTTAGGTGGCTACTTTATCACTCTGTCATTGCCGATACTCTCTCTAAGCCATATTTTAACTCCAAAGCCTTGGTATCATCCCAAGACAAGAATCAAGTCCCGAAGTTCCGAAGATCCTAAGAAGAAAAGAGTTTCCGAGCCGAAATTCTGCCCACGAGAGGCCCGGTGTGTGAAGAGATCACAGTTTCACCGAAGAATACTACTTCTACAAGCCGTAGTGCTGCCCGATCATCTTCTGACCAAGTGAGTGTATAGTCCTTTCATGACACGGTTTTAATATACAAGTATTGTTTGAATGTATTAAGTATATGTTTTGTGTGAGTGTGTAGTCACTTTCTTCTAACACATAAATATGAAGTATTTGTTATGAAATACGTGCTATGTGTTTATATATTGTTGTTTATTTGAGATGAGTGTGGAATGGATGTTTTATATAGTTTTTAAATGAGTTAAACTGTATATGTATTTTATATCTATAAATATGTTGGGTAGAACATGGGTAGATGAGATAGTTGGTGTGTGATAAAAGGATGAGTTTGATAATGAGATAAGAGGTGATATAGATCTTGAGATGAGGGTGACAAGTGGAAAATGAGTGAAACCTTTACCCAAATAATGGCCCCCGTCATTCAGCAGAGTAGGGATGACAACCACATACTATTCTAGACAGTCAGTGGAACACTAACAGGCTCGCAACTTGTAGGTGTTTGTGAATGATGTGTTCACCGGTGTACTCTAAAAACCCATTGACATGTATTGCGAGAGGGATCTCGAGAATGATACTATCAATAAACAAGATAAACTTATTATTAGATTCGGGAGTATGGATCATATCAGGATTTAGGTATAGTAAATTGTCCCTAGTTTGGGAGTATGGATTGGGCACAATTTTAGATCTGGGAGTATGGATCAGACCAAGAGGTTAGTTTTAGATCTAGGAATATGGATCAGTTGAAGAGATTAGTTTTATATCTGTGAATAGGGATCAGGTAAAGAGGAAATTTTTAGATACGAGAGTTAGATCGTGTCGTTGTGGGGATCGATGGGGTAGGATAAGAGTTGTTTTTATATGGTGAAATTATATAAGTTTGTGAGTTCTATATGTATATATATGATATAACATTGTGGGTTGAAAACCCTATATGCTCACCAGGGTCCCAAGCCTGACCTACTCAATTTTCCTTGTATTAAATGTATCAATACGAAGACATATTTCATTGAGAGATTAAAGGAGATGTAAATCACTAGTGTAAATAAATGTATGTTCTGTTTATGCTTATGTGTCTGTATCAGAACATGACATCCGAAGATTTTTGTTATATAATGAAAATACATTTCTTTAAGAAATGCTTTGATAAATTCTTATCATATTTTGTTTTGGGAATAAATTCCGTAACCATTTTCTTTGAAAGATTACTCTGGTTTTTAAAAACAAAGCATAAACAAATCGGTCTTTTCTGGCCGTGAAATTGGGGATGTCACATTGTTGAACATAGATATCTCTATCAATTTCTTTTTTCAAGAATGCACACTGGACGTCCATTTGGTAGACCTTAAAATTCTTGCGTACAACAAATGCCAAGAAAATCCTAATGGCTTATATGCTTGCAACATGTGCAACGGTTTCATCATAGTTTATGCCTTCTTGTTGCGAGTAGCCTTTGACAACCAGTCTGACTTTGTTCCTGATGATGAATCCATCTTCATAACTTTTTTTCTGTAGACCCATCGTGAACCAACAACTGATACTCTTTCTGGTGTTGGGACTAAGTCCCATACATAGTTGTGTTCAAATTCAGCTAACACTTCTTACATTGCTTTTATCCAATTTGCATCTTGTAGAGCCTATTTGATTCGTTTAGGCTCTATCATGGATAGAAAGCTTGCATATACACATTCATTCTTGGTTGCTGAATGAGTCACTACTCCAGAATCTAGATCGCCTATGATTTGATCGACTGGATGATCCTTTGTCCATTTTGTGAGGCAAGCTTCATTATGGATTTGAAGAGTACAATATACCTCATATTGTTCTATTGTACGAGGAGGGTAGTTAGAAGTGAATGTTCCTACAAAAAGATCGTCTAGGAAAAGTCCAGAACTACCTGAAATAGGTGGTTCGCGCTCAGATGTTGCATGCTTCAATTCAACAGATGGAGTAGACGTGAAGGAACTTGAGGGACTGGAACCAGTCAAGTGGGGTTCCCCTTGAAACCATGTACTGGATGGTTGGGAGGATTGTAAAGTACATTTAAGAATGAAACCATTCAAAGGTTATTCCCCCTCGAAAGATGCAGTGACTGGTGTTATGACTAGTCCAGATTGATGGGAGGTTGGGGAAGAAGGTTCAGAAGATTCTAAATGAGTTTTAGGAATAGAGTCATTCAAAGATGGTTCCCCCTCAACCGAAGCTTTGGTGTAACTTGAGACTTTTGATGGTTGATGAGGTTGAGAGATATCAGGAGAAGCTGTTTTGTGAGCTTTTCTAATTCAAGGGCAGAAGGTTGAGTTGGAAAGAGGAAATCAAAATCTACTTCAATAGCATGGACTGGAGCAGAAGCATTGGAAGGTGATGGCTGGTTCATTTTATCAAATGGCACTACCATTTGATGACCAAAGTGGTTTGGATCCGGAACCCTTACATAACTTTTATCAAAAGTGACACTACTGCTTTCCTCTATCACCCTGGTTCTTTTGTTCAGAACTCTATAGGTTGCAGCATGAAGGCAATATCAAAGAAAGATACCATCATCAGCCTTGGGTGCAAATTTACCTAGTTGATCCTTGTTATTATTCTTGATGTAGAAACGACAACCAAAGATGTGAAAGAATTTGACGTTTGGCTTCCTCTTGTTCATTGATTCATAGGGAGTGACTTCAAGCCTGTTGTTGATTATGGATCTATTTTGAGTGAAACAAGCGGTTGCTGTGGCTTCAGCCCAGAAGTATTGTGGTAGGTTTGCGAAGATCAACATTGATCGAGCAGCTTCACATAGTGTCCATTTCTTCCTTTCAACTACACCATTCAGTTGTGGAGTGTAGGGTGCAGAAAAATTGTGCTTGATGCCTTTGGATAGAAGAAAGCTATCTAAGGCGTTGTTCTTGAATTCTCCACCGTTGTCTCTTCTCAGTCTTCTAAGTGGCTTGCCTACCCTAGCTTCTATGTAGCGAATGAAGTTAATTAGCTCATTGGTGGTTTCAGATTTGTTTCGCAGAAAGTACACCCAAGTGAATTTGGTGTGGTCGTCCACAATCACAAGAATGTATCTCTTACCACTTAACCTAGGAACTGTAGTGGGACCACACAGATCAATATATATAAGCTGAAGAGGTTCAGATACACTATGTTCTGTTATACTTTTGTGCGGGGATTTGGAAATTTTGCCTTCTTCACAGGCGGCAAAAAGTATATCATTGTCGAGTTTTAACAATGGTAGTCCTCTCACAAGATCATTTCCAATGAGTTTTTTGATATAACCAAAGCTATGGTGGGAGAGTCTTCTATTCCACAACCAAATGATGTCAGAGGCAGATTTGGAAAGAAGACAAATATCTGGGGTTCCCTCAATTAGTTCAATATCAAGAGGATACATGTTCCCATTTCGTAGGGAATCAACAAGAATGTGCTCGTTGGTATCCATAATCAAACTATTGGTTTTAGTGAACAAAACCTCATGATCATTGTCACACAGTTGTGCAACACTGATAAGGTCATGTTTAAGATCGTCTACATATGCTACACGCTTAACCGTAAAGTTCCTGTTTGATATGTTTCTGTGTCCCATAATTTCTCCATTCATGTTGTTTCCAAAAGTAACATATTGACTGGCGTTGTGTTCTTGAAATATCTGAGATATCCTTTGTGCCCGATCATGTGCCAGGAGCATCCACTGTCAATGTACTATGTATCGTCGTGTGGTACCCCGACACAAAAAGCCTGCAATTAGAGAGAAGGTTTAGGTACCTATGTAGATTTGGGTCCTTGAGTGTTAGCTTCCTTCGGACTTGTGGGGGTTGGGACAATATTTTCTTGTTTTGCATTAACCTCTTTGGGTTTTGCTTGGTTTTTAGAGACCTTAGTTTTTGTTTTCCTAGGAGTCTTCTTTTGAGGATTGGTTTGTGGGAAGAATGAAGAGTTGGTGAACTGAGTAAGAATTCCTAGAGAGGGAAATCCATAGTTCATAGGCATTCCAAATTGATCAAACATGGAAAACTAGGTATTTCCCCTGAATTAATTGATCATCAGAAACCCAGAGTTTCCCCCAAACATGTGATTCCCTCCTATAGACGAAGAAAAACCACAAAATGGAAAAATAATTGTAACACTCTAAAAATTCAAGCCAATTTAAACTTTTCAAAAACATCCCAATTCCATTAAGTTATTACAAAAAGGTTTTTAATACATTATTTATCAGAGTATGCCCAGAACCATAACGTGAATATAAACATGAGGAGCAATACGATCACACCTTCGCCTTGCCATGGTCTCCGGAAGTACCTGAAAAACATTAAACCACAATTGTAACCCCGAAAGCTTAGTAAGATAAGATCACGCTGCTCCAACCTCCGACACGAATTCCATCCCTGATAATACCAAAAGACTGAACCCAATAAATACCAATAATTACCAAAATGCCCTTGGAAATCAACTGGTCAACCATTGGTCAAAGTCAAAGTCAAAGTCAACCTCCTGACTGACTCTACTCGCCGAGTCAGCCCGATGACTTGCCGAGTCCCTCAACTCTGAAAATCCCATCTCAACTCACTGAGTCATCGCTTGACTCACCGATTCTTAACTTAACCAGAAAAGGCTAGGACCTCAAGATCAGACTCGCCAAGTCCAAGAACAGACTTGCCGAGTCCAAGGCTATCTTCAACCAACTCGCCGAGTTGTTCTTCCAACTCGCCGAGTTTCTTCCCATCTTCAAGCAACTCGCCGAGTACACCCATGTGACTTGCCGAGTACCACTAGCTCTTAACCTATACAGAGGTTTTCCAAGCCATGCAGGGGTTCCAATCCATAGATCTACTCTTCCACAAGCTATTCCTCACGTAATGTTGCAAACTTTACGTGAATCCAAAGAGATCTTAGCATAATATACTCTAGGGCTAGGGTTTAGGACAAAAGAACTTCACCAACAACTCTTGAGCATAGACTTTATGGCTTTCTGGATCATTAACAACCTTGATCTGAGGTAGCAACCTCAGATCTTAAACCAAACTTGAGATGGACCTCATACATACCGCAAAAACCCCACAATTGGTTGATTTAGATGCATAAAAGCTCAAACAGTAGATTATTACCTCAAATGAAAGCTCCAACTGAAGAATAAGCTAAATCTCTGCAAAGCCTTTTGCTCCAACCTTCTTGTTCTTCACTTCCCTTCCAAGATTTCCTCCTCCAAGGCTCTAAATGCTCTCCAACTCTCTCACAACCGAAAGCTAGGGTTTTTGGACTTCAAGGGAGAGTAAAGAGGCTGGGGAGAGGGTTCTATGTTCATTATATAGGGCTAAATCCCTAGGATTAGGGTTTTCTCCATACAGCACCAACTCGCCGAGTCCACCCTTGAGACTCGCCGAGTTGTTCACTTATCACTCGACCAACATTGCGATACTACTCACCGAGTTGCCCTTTCACATTTACACTTTGAACCCTAAACTTGCACTCCTGAACTCGGGATGTTACAATTCTCCCCCACTTAAATTAGGCTTCGTCCTCGAAGCCTGCAACAACACACTCCAGAAACTATTCTCGCAACGCACCACCTGTCATTAACCCAACTAGGTTCCTCAAAACACTACCATCGAAACCCGAAACCCAACTCTTCCCCTGCGGTGTCCTGACCACCGCCTCAAGCCGGCCACCGGCTTCATCCTCTAATAACCACACTTGTCAACTGGGTACCACTCCATGGTACTTCACTCATTCCAGATCACAACACTCACTTGACTCTTACGATCTAGATATAACCATGAACCACCAGAACCCCATCACGGTACCTCACTGTTATCATTTTCCTCATCAGACATATCCTTCACCGAATTCATGGCTGAGACTTAACCTGCTCCCTTTCCGAGTCCAACTCTATCCCTTCCATGCTGACAGAATGACACATCCTTCAACCTTAGAGCAACTCCCATGAGTTCTCCTCTGCAATCACATGCCCTTGTCGGACTAGTTCTAACATCCTCGGGTTGGGAAAACCCGATGCACTGGCGACACCTCTAAACATCCCCCAGGATGAAATACCACTACATGCACAAATGCATGATCAAAATCAAGCTAGGAATCCAAGACTCCATCCCTGCATCCCTTCCGAGCCTCTTGACTTTACACCCTCGGAATTTTTTTCGTGACCTCGACAGACATCAAAACCGGATGTGATTCCATACCACCGGCGCACACACTGCACAATAACCATAATTGGAACACCCCAATCATAACTTCGCACTACTGATTCACTTCTGTGACTTACATTCCCTCTTGGAGCTACGTTCCTTTCCCTTTCTCCTTACCAAGGAGATCCACTTGGCTACCTTAAAACTACCACAAGTGCCACAGTGCTCACCCAAAACTACACCATTTCCTTATAGCACAACCGCTATCCCATGCACCCCGCATACTCTGAATCTGCTCGCAAGGACTCTCGAGTTCAGGCACTACCCTCCACTAATCCTGATCAATATCAGGGGTCAGACCTTCTAACGCTAACATATCGCGACATACTCAATCCATTTCCTCGCACCGATCTAACGACACATCTAGAGTCTTCAACATGACTATACCGCCTTACTAAGCCTTCAACCAATCTAGACCACTCTCAAAACCTTCAGCAAATCTGGACCGCCCTCTAGGGCCTTCAGCCTGGTTGGACCGTTCTCCGAGTCTTCGGTCTGACTGGTACGCCTACCGGCCTTCAGTCTATCCGGACCACTCAACAAGCAATCAACATTACGGGTTACTCCTTCAGGAAATTTCTCCCATGCATACTGTTCTAGCCCTTTAGGGGTTTCGAACTCTACCTCCATCCTACATACTCAGTCCTGACCCAATCCTAGGCCTTCCACAATCAATCACCCTTGGTCTGTATCCCGCCTCGCACGCCTGCCACTTACTCATACCAGCCTACGCTTTTGGCTGACAAAAACACTGTTGAATCTCATGCAGCTAAACAACCTCTCATGGTCATCGATCTTCCGGAGAATTCTCCAATTCTCCCCCACTTAAGGCACTGACTATCAACCACCGGTCGCCATCACCGATCTCCCTAAGCAACCCTACACAACACAAACTCTTACACACGAACTAATTCCCACTAGAACAAGCAACCTTCACAAAACCACATATCAACACTGATCATCCCGGGCTCAAAAGAACTCAATCTTCGGCTAACCACTCCTCAGACTACAGATGCTATCCGACATTCAGACTAGACACCAGATTTCCACTAATAACCCTAATGAATGATAATCAACGAAATTCCCAACACTAAACCCATAATCATACCATAACCCTCAAAACAACGAATACAATACCGAAAACCACACAACGAGACTAGCAGATAAACGATACCCCATAATAATCATAAAATAACAAGACATCAAAAAAAAAAACATACATGCCGCTGCATCCGGCACTGCCCTGACCTCCTCTGCGATAAGCTGTAAAGCATGACCCTGATCCCTTGGGGGCTCCGCTCCACCCTGACCTCCACCCGTGATCCTCCATGTGGCCGGTGCTGGAGCCTGCACCGATCCTGCACTAAGCTATGGACAGTTGGCCCTCATGTGACCAACCTGATGGCACTGATAACAAATCCTCATATCCTGAATGGGGGCTGACTGACGACAATCCCTCGCATAATTCCCCTCTCTCCCGCACTTACGGCACACACCTCCAGACTGACATACTCCGGTGTGACCCTTCCCACACTTCCCACAAGTGCGGATGCCCTGACTGCCCAAACTAAAATCAACGGTCTTGGACCGTTTAGATGCCTGCTGCGACTGTGTTGGGGCTTGCCTCTGCTCCATCAACTATAGCTCAATCTCTAACTCACGCCGCCTAGCGTCTTCCTGTAACTCCAATAACGTCTCGCACCTCTGCGTAGACACAAACTGCCTGATATCCCTCTTCAGCATGCTCAAATATCGGGACATCTGCGCTTGCTCAGAAGCAAACTCAGGGAAAAACATCTCCCTCTCAGTGAACATCCTGGTGATCTCTGTTACCGACTCGGAATCTTGCTTCAGCTCCAGGAACTCCTGGGCTAATCTCTCCCTCTCCACTCGTGGAACATAGCGAGTCCTGAACATCTCTCTGAACTGATCCCAAGAAACCGCAGCTCGCTGCGCATCAGAATACGATCCCGTGGTCAATCTCCACCAATCCTTCGCCCCGAACCTCAAAAGGTTCAGAGCACACCTCACCCTTTGATCAGCAGGGCATGAACACGTAAAGAAACACCCCTCCATGTTTGACAACCTTCTCGTAGCCATAATCGGGTCCTGGACTCCATCGAAGGTAGGGGGCTTCGTATTATCGAAGTCCCGATACTGAAAACCTCTACCGGCTCCTCCCCCTGCCGCTGCTATAGCCGTTGTAGCTGTTGCGGAAGCCGTCTCTTCAAGAGCTGCATCTCACTCATCAAAATACTCAACCATAGCGGTCTTGATCAACCCAACAAGTTCCGGAAACTCAGCCCAGAACATTGCAGTAACCTCATCATGCAGGATCTCACAAATCCTAGCGTCCAACTCGCCTGTGCTCATCTGACCAAAAACTTCGGGTGGTGCTGACCTACCCGCACCGCACTCTCCTGCTCCCAATCCTGATCTGGATCCGTTCCCAGCATGCCTCGTAACCACCATACTGAAAAATACCGCAAACATCGGATAACTCTCACTAACCTGGGAACCAACCCCCAACCCAACCCTAGGGGTTGTGACTTCCTTGATGCGCGTATGGGTCCTGTGCTTTCAGTAGTACAGGCCCATACTACCTTCCACACCCACCCATATTTACATCAAGTATCACCACAACACCCTAAAGATGAACTAACATAACACACACCAAATCCTCACTCCTAGAGGAAAATTAAATATCTCATACTAACCTACCAGTCCCACAACCCACCCGACCATGAAACTTCCACCAACTCCTGCAGCACTAGTGTATGCTAGTCATACATAACGCTGGATCCTATAGACTTTCGAATATTCAATCCTACCCTAAGCTCCCAATCAAAAAAGAACATAACATAAGGCCAAATCAAACATTCTCAGGCTATAAGATCTTAATTACATATGGTCGTGATGCATACACTAAATATCTACTGTAATGATGTCAATTTCATACAAGGAAACCCTAGGCTAGCAGACATCATATAATCAGGCAATTCTATCATGCATTTCCTGAAGATCCCTAGCCTAGTACTAGCATGTTGTTTTATCATATTACATAAACAAATAACTTGCATGGTATTTTGGGGATACTTAATGGCTCCGGCTGATCGTACCTCCGCGTCCTCTTTTACTTATTATGAAAACCATTTTAAATTGTCTTTTGAAAACTCCCCTTGGTTTGAGACTGGATTCACACGAATGTTCCTCCAATTCACTCAAACCAAGGCTCTGATACCAACTTGTAACACTCTAAAAATTCAAGCCAATTTAAACTTTTCAAAAACATCCCAATTCCATTAAGTTATTACAAAAAAAATTTCAATACATTATTTATCAGAGTATGCCCAGAACCATAACGTGAATACAAACATGAGGAGCGGTACGATCACGCCTTCGCCTTGCCACGATCTCCGGAAGTACCTGAAAAACATTAAACCACAACTGTAAGCCCGAAAGCTTAGTGAGATACCCCCAAAATACCAACCACATATACCACGCATAACATATCATAACCGAACAGAACACAGAACAACCATGCACTTCGGGTCTACCGTGTGACTGGTCCGCCGCACCGTGCTTCAGTCCACCTGGTCCACCCTCCGAGTCTAGCCATATATATCGAGTCTACAGTGTGATTGGTCCGCCCGCATCAAGCCTTCAATCCACCTGGTCCACTCTCTGAGTCTATAGGATGACTGGTCCGCCCGCACCGGGCCTTCATTCGGTCTGGTCCACTCTCCAAGCCTCGGAACGTCTGGTCCACCCTCTTGGGGCCTACAACCTATCCGGACCGCTCGCTGGGCCTTCGGGACAATCGGTCCGCCCTGGGTATGTTGGCCTACAACACAAAGAAGGACCCGCCTCAACCTAACCCCAGGCAAACAACTATGTGCACATAAACATACAATCACATAACAATTCACATTCAATCAAGCCGATCTAGCAGATCACATAACATGACATACTTTAAGCAGAATACTGACCTAACCGGTAACTAGGATAGCATCATCCTATATACCAGGATACCGATCTTAACCAGGTCTCTAACATATACCATCCTTACTACCACGATGCAAACATAGTAAAACAGCAACATAACAACAATACCCGGATTACAATCCGATAAAGGGCCGGCCTTGGTGCCTGATGTGTGTGAAACCAACCAGTTTTAATCCTACTAACTTAGACACAAAATAAACACACGAAAGGCAGTGTACCTATCGATTAGTAATATAGTTCAAGCAAGTAGGGTATCGAACACAGGGAACGGTAAACAATTAAAATAAATGCTCATATTATCTAAATAAAACAAATAACAAAAAGGGGGTTTTCTCTAGTTTTACAAGACTAGAAACTTAATTAGAATAACCAACACACAAATTAACTAACTAGCAACTAAAACAATTAATTACCAACTAAATTCAATAGTAAAGAGGACTTCTGTTTAGGAACGACTCATTTGTTCCCATGGATGATTTTAATGTATCGGATTAATTCTTCATTGGCTACCGATTAAGATAATTAGGTTCATGTTCGCTATTCCTAATTCTTAGAAAACAAATTAACTCAAGCAATGGCCAGTTGTCTAAATTAACGGGTTTCCTAGATTATTGATTCGGGTTAAGTAAGACTTGTAGTGGTTAACTAAATTGGCCCATCAATTAAACTCTTGTCGATGTTCATCCAACAAGCTTACACATTAACTTACCTATCTTCTAGTTAATTCTAGTTTCACGTTCGTTATTCCTAGACATAAAACTATGTGGTCACAATAAATCATATAAAATTAATAACTAAGAGATGTTCATACAACTTAATTACTGATTTATTAATAGAAGAATAGTTATTGTCAACACATAAGGTTCTTTAACAAGCTTAACAAAACATAATTACCAATCAAAATTAATCCTACTCAAATAATCAATCCATGTTCACAAAATTGTCTACCCTAACAGAAGAATAAGTTTTTAGCTCATGATTGCAGTAAACATAAACTCAAAAATGAAATCAAAGTATGTAAACATGATTCAAATCAAAAAGTTACTAAGAATAAACCAAAATTGTCTTGATTCTCTTCACAATTGAATGTAGGGTTGATTCTTCAGTTCCTCACAACCTAGCAGCACTTCCAATCGTTTCTCAGCCTCTTAGGGTTTCTCTCCATGTTATGATATCGATCTAAAAGTCCCTTTAGATAGATTTTCACAAAACAGAGGCTACTCGGCGCGTCTAGTGACCTACTCGGCGAGTCTGTCACTTAAAACCCGTGTACGGCAAGTCAGCGCATCCAGAATCGTGAAAGTTCTATACAACTCGCCAAGTAATCGACCCTACTCGCTGAGTACGTTTCGAATCAGCATTTTCTCAAAACACGAAAGTCGTCTGAAATTGTGTCTACTTTTCAGAACATTTTGAATCTCATCAATCGGAGTTACGGTTCATGAGATATGGCCAAAACACTGACGAGGGGTGAAGCTGTCCAACAACATCCTTCTTTCTTCAAAATCCAAGATCCAAGCCTCCAATCGTTAGTTCCGCTTCCTTATCCATCCGAGCATGTATTTGTTACTGAAAGTGAAATATTTAAGCTAATTAATCACCTTTGGTTCATTATATGAGACAACAACAACATAAAGTATTAAGATAATGCATGAATTATATGACTAAATATGCCCATATCAAAATACCCCACACTTGACTTTTGCTTGCCCCCAAGCAAAACTGAATTTTAACACATTAGAATCATATAAAACAATCCCAATCAAACCCAACCATTATGCCAAGACCGCAACGCATGCATTTGTGTCTAAAATTTTTCCTAAAGAACCCCCATACTCCAAATACTCACAATCCTCATAAACATTCGCCCACTTTTTCCGAACAATGCTCATTTTATGCATCCTCCGAATCCATCCTCAGAAAACCTCTTAACCTCAAGGTATTTTTGGTTGAGCAACCCAAGCATACATAATCTAGACAATTACAATTTATGATACCACATTGGAGCTCTTTGGAATTCTTCACTTCTTTGACATTTGATCATTAATTTCATTGAATTCACCACCTTGTTGTTTGATTTTTGGTATCTTCAACTTTTTGAATTTCTTCGGAATTTTTGATCTTCTAACTTCATACTTAACTTTGATGCTCCAAAAATTCTTCAAACTTTTTCTTGTAATTCTCTCTTTTTTTTTTTTAACATGTAACTCACTTTTTTTCACTCAAAACTCTACATGCTTAAGCAGGGGCGCTCAACTTCAACCTTTATTGGTTAACGATAATAATTTTCCTGGATACATTTCTGGTACACGATGCTAAACATATTGCATCCTTCAAACTAAGTGAGGTCGTGTTTTTGTCCCATGATTTCACTGGAATAAGGAAGCCACAAATGCACTAGAACGTATATAGACTCAACTAAACATTTGGGTTTTCATGCAATCATCAAATATAATACTAGCATGATCCCTAATTGTTTTACCAAAATTTTCTAAATTAGCCCTAGCAATTTTAATGCAAAATTTTCAAAATTTATCAAAAATTAACTAAAATTTTAACTAAAATAACCAACCCCCTACCCCACACTTAATTTATGCAATGTCCCCATTGAGAACAGGTGATACTAGTTTGAAACTTGAAAAATGTTTTTGTGAAAAGTTTTCTAAGTCTCAAATCTGATCACTCGAGCTCTGATACCAACTGAAGAAGTGAGAAAAATTTAGTAAACCTAAACTAGAGTAGTCCAAGTGTTGAAAATACTGAAACAGAGTTTCAGAATCGTCAAGTGGCAAGTAATGCAGAAAATAAAGTGTTGTGAATCACAAAGTTAATGACAAAAATGTTTTTTATATGTTCAAGATCAATGATTCAAAAGTGTCTCATATTCATCAAGATTCAGTTACAAGTGTTTGAATGATAGAAAAACTAAAACACTCAAATGGCTCGTTGAAGACTAATCTAAACAACAATTGTGCATAATGATCTTAAATGAGCCAAAAAGATCCAGGAAGAGCAACTTTATAATGGATCCTAAGGATCCTATTTATAGGCTTTGTAAAAGCCCATGACATGGCTTGACCAATCTGGTGTTGACATGTCATCATGACTTAGTCATCAGTTGACACCTTTGCCCTACTTAACGGATAATGGATGGAATATTCCAATTCCGTTAGTATTCTGTTAGGGTTCCAACCAAGTTATGAGTCTTCATAATTCTTGAACCTTCTTGATCAACATTGAAAAAGTGATGAGCATTCATGAGCATCATGTTACTCAATTGTCTTCTTAGATGTCAACAACTTCCAGAAGTGTTGTTGATCATGTTGAGTTGTTACTTGAGTGTTGGACTGTGACTTGAACTTGAAGATGTACCACCGCATGTTCATGATGGACCATGTACGAATTCATGTTCGTTTGAGCATTTGGGCATGCCTTCATCGTACATGACAAGTCATGTGTAGTCTTGTTGAGCCATCAATGTGATCATGTTGATCCATTGAATTGAGTTGAGCCATTAGGAATTCTTGTTGAGCCATCAAATCTTGTTGAGTCATAGAGATGTAAATGAGTCAACAATGCTTCTGATGAGCCATCAATATTCCAAATGATCCATCAGTGTCTTGATGCTCCACATATGATCTAGATGTGCCATCTGAGATCATAATGATCCAACTAGCTTTCTTCAAGTGCTCCATGTCAACAACAGGTGCTCCATGTGTACAACAAGTGCTCCATGTTCAACTTCAAGTGCTCCAATATCTGATTCTTCAAACACTTTTTCAATCTTCAGGATCTTTCCAACCTGAAACATTATGATAATGTTTGTTATAAAATGTAAATCAATACTCAACGCATTTCATGTGACAATCACATCAAAATATTTCCAACATAACAGATAAGCATGACACAGATGAAATAAATGAGTTAAAGGATAGAAACATCCCAGCAACCACATACAGTGCTGCCCTGGCCTCCTCAGCCGTAAGCTGGAAGGCACGAACCTGAGCCTTCAGAGGCTTTGCCTTAACTGGCCTCCCATCCGCAACCCTCAGAGTAGCCGGCGCTGAAGCCTGCACCGACTTGGCGGCTAGAAGAGGACATTGGGCCTTCATATGGCCCACCTGATCACAATGATAACAAAGCTGACTCTAGAAGTCGGAGTCTACTGTCTGCAATCCCTGGTCAGATGGACCTGCTTGCCACATCAGTGGCCCCCACTCCCTGATCGGAATGTCCATGAATGAGCCTTTCCGCACCTTCCACAAGTGCAGCATGGTTGTCCCCCAATCCTGGTATCAGCGGTCTTGGACCACTTTGGTGTCGGCTGCAAATGTGCCAGGGCCTACCACTGCTCCTTCAACTGCAGCTCGATCTCCAACTCACGACGCCTTGTGGCCTCCTGTAACTCCAAAAGAGTATCACATCGGTGGGTAGACACAAACTCTCAGATATCGGTCTCTAGCATGCTAGGATAACGAGTCATTTGAGCCTGCTCAGAAGCAAATTATGGGCATAACATCGCCCTCTCAGTGAACATATGAGTGATCTCCATCACCGACTCCCCATCTTGTCTCAAACTCAAAAACTCCTGAGCCAAATGTTCCCGCTCGACCCGTGCAATGTATTGGGCGCGGAAAATATCCCGAAACTACTCCCAAAGTAACAGCAGCTATCTGCTCATCAGAGTACGACCTTGTTGTCAGCCTCCAACAGTCCTTGGCGTCGAGTCTGAGCAGGTTCAGCGCACATCTGACCTTCTGGTCATTAGGACATGAAAATATAAAAAAACATCCCTCCACATCGGAAACCCACCTCATAGCCTTGATGGGGTCCTGACTCCCATCAAACGTAGGGGGCTTCGTGTTGTCGAAGTCCCTGTACTGGAGGCCCCAAGTGGCTCCCAATCAACCTTGTTTCGCCGTTATAGCTGATGCAGCTGAAGGGGTAGCCATCTCCGCAAGGGTTGCGTATCTGTCATCAAAGTACTCCATTGTAGCAGACTTAACAGTCCCAAACAATTTCGTATTATAACCCCGGACAATCTCGACCACCTCCTCGCGGATGAACTCGCTGAATCGATCCTCTACCAACACTAGCTCTTCCTGGTTGATAACCTCAGGGGTTACTGGGGCCTCCTGATCACCCTGCCCTGATCCCGATCCAGATCTTAACACAACACGCCTCGTAACCGAACATTGAAAATATAACAGGAAGATATCACATAATCCGCATAAATAACTGGGGACTAACTCCCGACCAAACCCTAGGGGTTGTGACTTCCTTGCTGTGCGTATGGGTCCTGTGCTTTCCGTAGTACGGGCCCATACTAACTTCCATACCTACCCATATTTTTTTCAAGTATCACCACAACACCCTACAATATATTTAAAGTATCACCACAACACCCTACAATATACATAAGCATAGAGATCGCCCAATCCTCACTCCTAAAGGAAGGCTAAATATCTCATAACTGACCTACCGATCCCACACAACCCACCCATTCATGAAATTTCCACCAACCCTGTAGTATTAATGTATGCTAGCCATACATAACGCTGGACCATATAGACTTTCAAATATCCAATCCTACCCTAAGCTCTAATCAATAAGAACATAACTTAAGGCCAAATAAAACATTCTCAGGCTATAGGATCTTAATTACATACAGCCGTGATGCATACACAAGCAACTACAGTAATGATGTCAATCTCATATAAGAAAAACCCTAGGCTAGTAGGCATCATGTAATCAGGAAATTCTATCATGCAATTCCTGAAGATCCCTAGCCTAGTACTAGCATGATGTTCTAACATATCATATAATCAAATAACTGTACGGTATTTTGGGGTTTAATTATTGGCTCCGGCTGATCGTACACTCTGCATTCTCCTTTACTTATTTTGAAACCATTTAGAAATTATTTTGAAAATCCTTCCTTGATTTGAGACTGGATTCACACAAGCGTTCCTCCAATTCACTCAAATCAAAGCTCTGATAGATGGTGGTGTTTGTAGCGGCGAACCAAAATAACTGATGTGTTGGTTATAGATGGTGGTGTTTGTAGCGGTGATGTGTTGGTTATAGATGGTGGTGTTTGTAGCGGTGAACCAAGAGTTGAACTTTCTATTTTCAGTCGGCAGTTGCGAGGTGAGTTATCCTCACTATACTCAAGGGTCTACGGCACCAAGGCCGACCCTTTGGATTGTTTTGTGGTTATGTTATGCTAGTATGATGTCACACCCCAAAACCATGAACGGCGGAAACGTTCAGGGGTGGAGGACGTCATGTACAGTATCACAATAGTGTAATATAATAAACAAGCAACAACATCATCCATTGCATTATAAGTAAAGTTTTATACATGCGTGTTCTTTCATTGTAATAAGACACCAAAAATATACAATCAAAATAAAAGACGAGACTTGTCTGCTGCGTCTTCTCAAAACCTGTCCTCCGTACCTATCTACTGGCGACCTGGGAATACAAGTAATTTTGAAAGAGAGTATCAGCTTTAAAGCTGGTGAGTTCATAAGTATATAAGTGTCATTGCTTTGTTTGTGAAAACCTGCTATGAATGCCATGAAAAACCTTTAAGTGAAAATGTTGAGGTAAGTATGAAATCCCAAGAAAAACCCTTATTTTCTATAAGTATGAAGTGTAGTCTTCTATCAAGACTCAAATGTTTTGTATGTATGATGTGTAGTCTCCTACCAAGACTCGAATGTTTTGTATGTATGAAGTCCAGTCTTCTACCAAGACTCGAATGTTTTGTATGTATGAAGTGTAGTCTCCTACCAAGACTCGAATGTTTTGTATGTATGAAGTATTTTTCCTTTGTGTAGACTAGTACTAAAAGTGCTTAGTCTAACTCATCGTTTATGTGAAAGATATCACAAAATAAAGTAAACAGGAAAAATATGATATGGTAAGTGTTGTCACTGGGTACTAAGACCAACACTACATCGCATGAAGCGAAAGTTAGACCCTGAGGAACGTCCAAAGAGTGTCCCCTCATCCTCTGTAGCAGCAGCAGGATGGAAGGAGGGTTAGTCCCTGCATCGATCTCTTGACGTAGATCGTCAACTTAATGATCCTCCGAAGATTCACATCTCGTCCACTGTTGCAATAGCGGGCGGAGGGATAGTTAGTCCCGTCACTGACCACAAATCAAGTGACTACCTTAGACATCCGTAGACGCCATCTCTCACTGGCGCTAATCAGTGAGATTCAGAATGGTAAGTCCCGCTGAAAACATCCCCTCGAATGGGAATAGGAAAGATAATTTATACAGTAAATACTAATAACTCATCCTCTTAGACCTAGTTCAAGTATCCAAGGTAAGTAAGTACAGAATAATGTACTTATTAAGAAGTGTCCCTATCTAGAATTCATGTAAGTGTGTTCATGTAACAGGTAAGTATATGTAAACATATTCATGTATCATAGAATCCAAAGTACGTGTAATCATGTATCATGTAAGGCATTATTATAGACTCATGAATGAACTGACTCTTGTTTGATATTCTCTGACTATCCCTATGATAGTTAACTGGAAAGTATGTTGTTGTTCAATTAGGTTTATGCAAGGTATCTAGGAGCTTTGAACCATAATATAAAGTGACTTGAAGTCATTATACAATTCAAAACTAATACTTCTGTTGTCTAAGTATTTTAAGATAGAAAACCATTTCCCGTGACTTCCTTTGAAATATATGAAACCTACTGAGTGAAAACATAGTTATAAAATGCATGAAACTGATTTAATAACATGTTTGTTTCTACTTGTATCCCCCCCCCCATTAAAACATTTAAAATCCTTTAAAACATTGATTACGGGGTATGAACTCACCTGTAGTTGGTGATTGGAATGAACTGAACGGTATCGGATGGCTAGGTGTCAAGCGAGGACTTGTGCACACACTACAATCCTAATGAACATATAATCACACATATATGCACTTAATTAGCCACCAAAGACTAATTGATAATGTTTAAGACATCTTAGATATAGATAACACTTTATGTAAGTGTTTTAAGCCGTAAGGACTTCATCTAAGCTATTGTGGGACAGGGTACTTGAGTTTAGGGTTTCCAAAGGACCCTACAAGAGAGTTTACTCTCCATAATCCATCACACATGGAGTTTACAGTTGTAACTCTTGAGTTTACGGCCGTAAACTCCCAAACATGTGTGTTTGGTGTGTTTTGAAGTCCAATATGCTTTCTAGAATTATTCTAACCTTGTGACTATGTTCTTGGAAGGGTTTAAGGCCTAGAAGTACTCCAAATAGGAGTTTACAGCCTAAAGGACATTTCCCCTTGGAGTTTATGGCCGTAAACTCCCTTGGGGTGATTCCTTGGTTGATTTCAAGTCTCTTGTACTAGTGGGATGTGTTCTAGACTTTTAATCCTAGCATATGAAGGCATTAGGCACCACTTAGTGCCCTTTATAGGAGTTTACGGCCCAAGAACTATGTCTTGGCCGTAAACTCACTTGTTTATGTGATTTTGGTGTGGTTTGGTCCTTCCATTTAGTGGGTACAATTTCTTGTGAAGGGCTAGGGCCTTAGGTGTCATGAAAACACCCTTTGTGACCATTTACATGGAGTTTACGGCCTAGGAGAGTTCTGGGCCGTAAACTCACTTTCTTTTGTGTCATTTGAAGTGTTTAAGACCTTAAGCTACTTGGGGAATTAATCTACATGCAAACCTTAAAGTCCTTTAGTCCAAAAACCACCATTTAGCCCTTTGAAATGAAGTTTACGGCCTAAGAGAGTTCTGGCCGTAAACTCCCAATCTTGGGTGGTTTTGTGTGTGATTTCATGTCCCTAATGTGTTTACCTAATGTCCTAAGGCCTTATTCTAGCATCAATGTCGGTTTTGGCCTTGTTTCGGGAGTTTACCGCCCAAGAACACCTTGGGGAGTAAACTCCTATATCTGATGATTTAGCCCACTAAATCATGTTATAAGCATCAAATATGTAATCTAGCACTACTAGAAAGAGTTACTCACAATCTGGGATAAAAACCCGAAGATCCGTCAGAGAGAAAATGGCTTTTCTCTAGTTGGAATTGTGAATAATGAATTAATTTAGTTCAGAAAACTATTTATAGTCCTGAAATATTTTGGCAGAAAATATTTTTATTCCTGAAATGATCCCTAATAAATTAGAGTGTTGGAATAACAGTGTTGCACCAAACCCTAGGTGCAACCACTCTCCTGATATTTCCTGAAGTTTAAACCCTGAATTTCTCAAACTTACGCGAAAAGTCTGAAAATTAACTGTGACTGCTACAACTCCTATTGAAGTGATATAGTTTGTACAGAATGGAAATTTCGGGTTGTCACATCATCCCCTCCTTAGAAGGAATTTCGTCCCGAAATTAGAATGTAAGCAAATAGGAAATTACAAATAATTAAGCAAAAAGGTGAGGGTATTTCAGTTTCATCTGATCCTCACGTTCCCAAGTGAATTCCGGTCCACGCTTTGCGTTCCAGCGCACCTTCACTATCGGGATACGGCTCTGTTTTGTTTGCTTGACCTCTCAGTCCATGATCTCTACTGGTTCCTCCACGAAATTGAGGCTCTCGTTGATCTCGATCTCATCGAGTGGAATAACAAGAGTCTCGTCGGATAGACACTTTTTCAAGTTCGAGACGTGGAAGGTAGGATGTACGTTACTGAGTTCTTGCGGTAGATTGAGTCTGTAAGCTACAGGGCCGATTCTTGCGAGAATCTCGAAAGGCCCTATGTATCTCGGATTGAGCTTCCCACGCTTTCCGAAGCGTATCAATCCCTACCAGGGTGAGACTTTCAGTAGGACTCGATCGCCCACCTGGAACTCCAATGGTTTCCTACGCTTGTCGGCATAGCTTTTCTGTCAGTCTCTAGAGGCTTTTAGTCGTTCACGAATTTGAACGATCTTCTCTGTCGTTTCCCGAATGATCTCCGGACCTGTGAGAGTGCTTTCGGGAACTCGTCCCTTAGCTAACTGGGTATCACCCACTTCAGCCCAGCACAGAGGGGATCTGCACTTTCGGCCATAGAGGGCCTCGAATGGAGCTGCCTTGATGCTCGTGTGATAACTATTGTTGTAGGAAAATTCAACAAGGGGTAAGTGAGTATCCCAAGCTTTTCCAAAGTCTATCACACAAGCGCGCAACATATCTTCTAAGGTTTGGATAGTTCTCTCACTTTTCCCGTCGGTCTGTGGATCGTAGGCTGTACTCATGTCCAACCTAGTTCCTAGGGAATTTTGTAATGACTGCCAGAACCTCGATGTGAATCTACTATCTCGGTCCGAGATGATAGATAAAGAAACGCCGTGCAGTCTTACAATTTCCCTAATGTAAGTTCTGGTAAGTTTCTCCATCTTGTCTATTTCTTTGATCAGTAGGAAGTGTGCAGACTTGGTCAGTCTATCGACGATGACCCATATGGAATCAAGTCCACCCGTCGTCTTGGGTAACTTGGTTATGAAGTCCATAATGATCCGCTCCCACTTCCATTCTGGTATTTCCAGTTGTTGTAGAAGACCGGAGGGTTTCTGGTATTCGACCTTGACCTTTGCGCAAGTAAGGCATTTACTCACGTAGGTAGCAATATCTGCTTTCATGTTAGGCCACCAGTATAGCTTTTTAAGATCCAGATACATCTTATCTGAACCCGGGTGGATGGAATAACGAGTGTTGTGAGCTTCGGTCATGACCAAGTCTCTGAAGCCACCGTGTTTCGGTGTCCAGATCCGGTCCAAGAGGTATAAGGCTCCGCCACCCTTGACTTCCAAGTTCTTATCCATCCCCCTAAGGGATTCACCAGCCGCGTTTTCAGGTTTCAAAGCGTCGAGCTGAGCCTCCTTAATTTGCGTGGACAAGTGTGAATGGATAGTTAGAGTCAAAGATTTGACTCTACGACCAGTATATTCTTTCCGACTTAGGGCGTCGGCTACTACATTGGCTTTACCCGGATGATAACGAATTTCACATTCGTAATCGCTAAGTAGCTCGACCCACCGTCGTTGTCTCATGTTGAGCTCTTTCTGGTCGAAAATGTGTTGTAGACTCTTATGGTCCGTAAAGATCGTGCTTTTTGTACCATATAGGTAATGTCGCCAGATCTTCAGAGCAAACACAACTGCCCCTAGTTCAAGATCGTGGGTTGTGTAGTTAACCTCATGTGTCTTCAGCTGTCTCGAGGCATAGGCGATGACTTTACCTCGCTGCATCAGAACACATCCGAGCCCTTGGTTGGATGCATCACAATATACAATGAAATCTTCTATCCCTTCGGGGAGGGATAGTATCGGGGCGGTGCACAAGGCTCGTTTGAGCGTTTGGAATGCTCTTTCCTGTTTCTCTTCCCAGTCAAAGGCCACGCCTTTCTGGGTCAGGGTTGTAAGAGGTTTTGCTATGCTGGAAAAGTTCTGAATGAACCTGCAATAGTAGCCAGCTAGACCTAGAAATTGACGAATTTCGGTAGGTGTCTTTGGTGCTGATCAGTTCTCAATGGCCTTAATCTTGGAGGGGTCCACATGTATACCTTCTTCGCTAACCACATGGCCCAAAAATTTGACTCGTCGAATCCAAAATTCGCACTTCGAGAACTTCGCGTAGAGCTTCTCCGCTCGTAGTGTTTCTAGGATTTTACGGAGATGTTGACTATGTTCCTCCTTACTTCGAGAGTAGATTAGTATGTCATCAATGAAGACGATGACGAACTGATACAAGTAAGGACGACACACCCTATTCATCAGATCCATGAATACTGCGGGCGCGTTAGTTAATCCGAATGGCATCACTACAAACTCGTAGTGCCCATAACGAGTTCGGAAGGCTGTCTTGGGAACATCCTCCTCTAACACTCGTAGTTGGTGATATCCGGATCGCAGATCAATCTTTGAGAAGTAGTTGGCTCCTTGAAGTTGATCAAACAAATCGTCAATGCGGGGCAAGGGGTAACGATTTTTAATGGTAAGTTTGTTGAGTTCTCTATAGTCGATGCACATGTGAAATGATCCATCTTTCTTCTTGACGAACAAGACCGGTGCTCCCCATGGTGAGAAGCTCGGTCGAATGAATCCCTTCTTGAGAAGTTCGCTAAGTTGACTGGAAAGTTCCTGCATCTCGGCCGGTGCCAAACGAAAAGGAGATTTGGCTACTGGGGTAGCTCCTGGCACTAAGTCGATTCTGAACTCGACTTGGCGTTGCGGTGGCAAACCGGGAAGTTCTTCTGGGAATATGTCGGGAAAGTCGCGTACTTCCGGAATTTTCTGGATGTCCTTCAGTTCTTGACTGGTATCGACGACGTGTGCTAGGAATGCATGATATTCCTTTCGCAAGCACTTCTGGGCTTGAATGCACGAAATGATACGAAGGCTCGTACTAGGTTTGTCGCCGTAAATAGTTAGGGTTTCGTTGTTAGGGAGGTTAAGACGAACTTCTTTTGCAAAGCACAAGATATCGGCGCGAAGAAGACTCAACCAATCCATACCGATGATAACGTCGAAACATTTAATTGTGACTGGCATGAGATCTATCTTGAAAGTATGGCCATCTAAAGTTAAGGTACAACCTACGTATATGCAGTTTGTACTCTCTGTTTTCCCGTTAGCCATTTCTACCGTGAATGAATTTTCTAATGCACATGGTTTTTGTTTAAGCAAGTGTGCAAATTTGTGACTTACAAAACTTTTCTCGGCTCCACTATCGAAAAGTATGCAAGCATATGAGTTATCGAGGAGGAACGTACCAGTAACTATCGTAGGATCAGCTACTGCTTCCTCGTGACCTAAGGCCATAACTCTTCCCACTCCTTCAGTCATCCCCACTTTAGGGCAGTTCCTCTTGTAATGGCCCACCTCGCCACATTCGTAGCAATCTTGGCCCATACCGGCGTTAGGAACCTGGGCGGCTTGAGCTGTTGAAGCCTTGCACTAACGGACGGTGTGTCCCTTCCTGTTGCAGTTGGAGCAGAACATCTCCTTACAAGGTCCGTGGTGGTAGAAGTTGCACTTGGTGCACTTCGGAAGAGTTCCAGCATAAGTTTTTGCTGGTAATGGGTTCGCAGGGGCAACAGGAGTCATTGTGGCAGCATTGATCGCCACAAGTTGTTGCTTATTGGAGGATCCTTGCGGAGCTCCACTTTTCCTCTTATTCCACCCCCTCTTGTTCTGATCGGGGTTGGGCTTTTGTAGTATAGGAGTAGGGCTTGTCATGTTATGAGGTTTCCGGTGATCAATGAGGGATTGTGCTAGTTCCTTGGCACTATCAAAAGTAATAGGCTTGGAAGCTATAACACTCGACTGGATCTGGGGCGACAGCCCCCATATATATCTTTCTATCTTTTTGCTCTGGGAAGCAACCATGTCGGGGCATAAATTTGCCAAATCACAGAACCTATTCGTGTAGGTTCCTATGTCGGATCCAACCATTTGCAGGTTCCAGAGTTCCTGCTCGAGTTTTTGTACTTCTCCCCGAGGGCAATACTCCCTCATCAGCATGTCCTTCAAGTGTTCCCAGTTGATGGAATATGCCACCACCAGGGTTAGGGATTTAACATGGCCGTTCCACCATGTTAGTGCTCTATCGGAAAAGGTACAAGCTGCGAACTTGACCTTGTTGTTTTCCTGGCAAGCGCAGATTTCAAAGACAAATTCCATCTTTTCGATCCACTGCCTTAACACCATAACCCCACCAGTACCATTGAAGCTGCGGGGTTTGGCGTTCGTGAAGTCTTTGTAGGTGCATTCCCGAGGGTGCCCATGGCTTTCGCCATGGTTCGAGGGAGGTGCACCTGTTCCCGATCCACTAGGGACAGGAGTGTTGATTGCTGACACAGCAGCTGCAACTGCTGCTGTGAAAGCTGCCTGGAACATGTTGGCATCAAAGGGGTTAGGTGGTAGAGGAGGTTGAGTTTGTGGTTGTGGTGGTGGAGGAGGCGGTGGTATCGGTGTTTCGTTGATTGGATTACGCCTTGTACTTCTGCGTGGAGGCATCTTTAACTATACGTTTAAAAGATGACGACAATGATAAGAATAAACGATTTATGAATGTGTCCCATGGACTAACTCCCCATAGTCCAACAACAGAATGAATAGAATAACTAACTGAAAGTGACAACATTTGGATAATAATTTCCATATGATTAGATATCTATCAAGAATAATGGAATTACATATGTAACAAGTTCGGGAAAAACGGCCTAGAAGTAGGCCTTACATCAACCAAGATGGAAAATTTTGACAGAATTAAGACTAGACCATGACCTAACAGGTCTAAGATTTATACAAGTAGGAAATTAGACCAAAGTTTTACATAAACTAGGTTATATCCAAAAGATGAGATGATGTTATTCTATCGGCGACGGGAACTGCTTGCATGAGTCCTCGATCCCGACAGTAGACGTTAAATGTCTCTTATACGCCTGTCCGACCTTGCTTGTTGAGCTCGAAGTTCTCTAACTTCTGCTCGGGTTTCAGCAAGTTCCCTTTGCAGATTTGCATTGCGGACCAGAGTCCTTTCATGAGCAGACTCTAGTTGGCGAATGTGGACAGTGTTAACACCAGAGTTGGCGTCAACTTCCGAAACTTGATTTATAGTCGCTTGAGTCATGACCGTGTTCCGAGAAATCCTATGCACCATGATTGGTAGTACTCTATCAGCAGAACCTCCTTCAGTGAGGTTGTAGAAACTTCGGTCTCCATTGTAGGGAATGGGTTGACCTTGTTCCTGACTCCATTCAGTCAAGTTAATGGCCCACAAGGGTGTGGGTCCTTGAAACACAGGGCAAGGATTTAGGTTTGGGTTTTGAGAAGCTGGGGGTAGGTTGTTGACTTCTGGCTCCGAGTTCGAACCATCGGAAAAGCCCTCAGCTTGGTGATCATCCAAAGGAATTGGGTGATCATCTTCTGGTTCTGCCTCTAGCCAACCAGCATTGCCGGGGTTTGGGAAGTAAGATCAAATACCCATATGGTATTTCTTGATGGTTGTGTTGGTAAGTTTTTAGACTTGTTTCCACTTCACAACCATTCTTGGGCATATGCTAATCACTCTTCGGACTAGCATAGTTGATCAGGCTATGCTATTCCCAAGACTGACTATATATCCCCAGGCTCACTTGTGATGTTCAACAATCGTAATACTTTTGTTCTTGTCATTGTGACACTGGTTTTAGTATGAATGCAGGCACGTATACTTTGTTAAATATTTTATTATTTAAAAGTATAACTCTTAGACAGAGTTTTTTAATCCCATGTATTTATAGTTAGTATATCTTTTATGGGTTGATATACTTAATTCACTATAAACAATGCTCTGATACCAATATGTCACACCCTAAAACCACGAACGGCGGAAACGTTAAGGGGTGGAGGACGTCATGTACAGTATCACAGCAGTGTAATATAATAAACAAGCAACAACATCATCCATTGCATTATAAGTAAAGTTTTATACATGCGTGTTCTTTCATTGTAATAAGACACCAAAAATATACAATCAAAATAAAAGACGAGACTTGTCTGCTGCGTCTTCTCAAAACCTGTCCTCCGTACCTGTCTACTGGCGACCTGGGAATACAAGTAATTTTGAAAGAGAGTATCAGCTTTAAAGCTGATACTCTCTTTCAAAATTACTTGTATTCCCAGGTCGCCGTTAGACAGGTACGGAGGACAGGTTTTGAGAAGACGCAGCAGACAAATCTCGTCTTTTATTTTGATTGTATATTTTTGGTGTCTTATTACAATGAAAGAACATGCATGTATAAAACTTTACTTATAATGCAATGGATGATGTTGTTGCTTGTTTATTATATTACACTGTTGTGATACTGTACATGACGTCCTTCACCCCTGAACGTTTCCGTCGTTCGTGGTTTTGGGGTGTGACATCATACTAGCATAACATAACCACAAAACAATCCAAAGGGTCGGCCTTGGTGCCGTAGACCCTTGAGTATAGTGAGGATAACTCACCTCGCAACTGCCGACTGAAAATAGAAAGTTCAACTCTTGGTTCACTGCTACAAACATCACCATCTATAACCAACACATCACAAAGTCCATAAATTCCCAAGATACCCCCAGAAGTCACATAGTCAATCTTAGGTTATACACATGGCCAAAGGTCAAGGTCAACTGTCCATGTTGACCTGACACGTCGAGTGCATCCTGTGACAACCAGAAACTTTCTTCGTTACACTTAACCGAATCCCTTTAATAAAACTTGAATTCTATTGAATTTCCATCAAATTCCTTGGTTTGGAAAAATTATTACGATTTATATAATTAAAATTATATACGAGTTGGAACCAAAATCGTGTGAAAAACCCGAAATGTCTCAAAAATCTAACATTTTTTGGCCTAAGTGAGTGTACGGCCGCACACCAGTGTACGACCGCACACACGTGTATGTACGGCCGCACACCCGTTTACGGTTGGTTCCAGGTATACCCCACCACCGACCATACCCGCAACCTATAAATATGGGACCCCCACCCTCATTTGAACACTCTCTCATTCTCTCTGTAAAACCCCTGACCATACACCCCCAAAACACCTCTATTCTTCCGAAAATCATCGAGAATATCCATTAGGAATGGTTTTGGAGCATCTAGAACACGTTTTTCACCAAAATCCAGCATCCTTGTTCTTGAGTGTACGGCCGTACACTCCTTTTACGGCCGAACACACCTCCTAAGTGGTGAAAAACTTGTTTCCTCGATTCAATCAAGTCTCGGTAACATTCCTTAACCGAAAGCAAGTGTTTTTCTAACACTTTATCTAACGAAATCGCTAATTTAGATACATATATGTATTTATTCGATACTAGGATTCCGTTAAGTGCCACATACAACAACTCGAGGATCTTCCAGTTCAACGTTTTCACACGACAAAACAATGAGTTCATACCCCTACGCTTTTATGATCTTTAATGTTTTCAGAGGGGATACAAGCCAAACACAAATGATTTTTGTGAACTAAAACAAAAATGATTTCAATAAGTTTAAAATATATCCGATTGATTTAGTCCAACGATTTCTACAAAATACATAGATATTTTATCCCTTTTGTATTATGTGAAGCATAAGGGACACTTTCTGCTAAACAAATATATATAGTTGCATAGTTTTCAGAAACAATATACTAATCAAGTACATAACATACAGACTATAATAGGTATAGTTTGAGTTTTCAATACACAGTGTTACTATATCAAGATTTTACATTAACAATCACTTAAACTATGATAGATATAGTTTTGTGGCATACATTACTACTTTTTGGATACAAGAGTACCATAATAAATAATTATTTAAGTAAAAGTATTTTTACTCTACAATACATAGATCAAATTCAAGTACAAAAGAACATTATGTTTCACGTATTATTACTTGTAAAGTCGTTAATGTGGTTGGGAGACACGTCCTTGGGCGCTTACAAACATAAATAAGTGGAGGACTACCCTTATGAACCAGAGTCTCCTCGAGGGAGAACGTGATTTTGTGTATATATCTATACGGGACTGACAACCCCGCACCTTTCTGTTAGCTACAGTAGGACCGGCAGGTCTACGGGTGACAAATTCATAAAGGATATTGACGTCTGATTCACGTCGTATCAGTTTAGTATGGTTATAAAAATCGCCAGTAGATAGTAGCGATATAGTTATATAATAATGTACTTCTCATGAACAATTGCTTTGATAACATAAGTATGGAAAATACTTGTGCCTTACAGTTTCAGAACAATTAAAGCAACAACACTCATTCAAAGGAAAATATAGGATTTTCTTGAATAAATATCAGTACTTTACAAACAATCAGAATAACATTCTATATATTAGTTACATTACTAGTGATAGCCAAGGATTTCATACAAGAGTTTTCTTACAAATCAAAAAGAGCATACTATACATAATGGTAGTAACCAGGGTTTTCAAACAGAACACAGTAACAAACATATGTTAGAAAATATTGGATTTTCTTGGAAAGTAAACAAACATTTCATACAAATTCAATGACATGTTTTCATTACAAAAACATGTTATGAACTCACTAGATATATGCTGATACACTTTTCAAAACCGCTTGTATTCTTAGGAAATCAATAGACATGTATTCCCGTAGCTTTTGACAAGAAGGTGCCTTCAGAGTCTTGTCTTTATATATTTACTACATTTGATGTATACAAACAATGGATCAATCAGATGTTAATATTCATATTATATTGTAATGGTTATGTTTACTTTGATTACTATGATAGAATTCTTGTGATACTACACATGATGTCATCCACCCTCGAACGTGTTCGCCGTTTTTTCGGTTTGGGGGTGTGACACATCCATCCACTTGCCGAGTCCACGCATAGCTTTTCAACTCGGCGAGTCCCCTGAGCGACTCCTAGAGTTCCTAGTGTTTGTGGCCGATAACTCTCTTGCTAACCCGTCGAGTTCCCTTACAACTTGTTGAGTTTGTACATGTCCAAGTGTCGGGAAGACCCTAGCTGACTCACCGAGTCATTCGACTGACTCGCCGAGCCTAAGGTAATCTTCATCGGACTCGCCGAGTCACTCATCCGTCTTGCCGAGCCCACGACCATCTTCATCGGACTCACCGAGTCGACCATGCCACTCGCCGAGTTCTTTAGACCTTCATCCATACAGATGCTTTTTAAGCCATGCAAAGGCTCCAAATTGTAGATGTAATCTTCCCAGGCATGCTTATCATGTAATGTTGCAAACTTTACATGCATGCAAAGCTTTAAGGCCCTAAAATGACAAAACTAAGTTTGCAATGATGTCTAACACTTGAGGGAAGGCTCATACTTGCCAAAGCTGATAAATTTATGGATCTAGAGGCCAGGGGAAATCCAGATATGAAGTTGCAACTTCAGATCTTGACTCAAACATAAGAAACCTTTGCTAAAACCCACCCAATAGATATTAAAGATGAAATGAGCCAAGGAGACAGCCTAATACCTTCAAGAGAGTGTCAATTGAAGTAGATCTTTGCTTCCCACGAGTTCCTAGCTTCAATTTACTTGTTTCCCAAGAGTTCCTCACCAAGATCCCTCTTCCAAGCTCTATCACACCAAACAAACAGACACTCACAAGATTTAGGGTTTAAGGGCTCTAAGGAGCAATAAAGCGGAGGCTGGGGGAGGTCAATGATCCTTTAAATAGGGTGCAATACATCGAAATTTAGGGTTTCATCTGCTAGCTCGTACTCGTTGAGTCCCTTCTTGGACTCGATGAGTATGTCACTAAAACACGTGGACCAACCCGCTGCTACTCGACGAGTAGGGCAACCAACTCATCGAGTAGACATTGAAATCAAGAAAATTCTTATATAAATCAATACCTGAGAATTGGGGCGTTACAAACGACCCAAATTTTCAAATAAAATTTTCATTTTTAGTTAAACAAAACATTCCCATGAAATATGAAAATTCAATGACAACTTTTTTCAAAATTCATAACATCAACATTTTATTTTAATATCAGAGTGTCCCCATATAAAATGCCGGAGAGTGCACGCCGCGCCATCAAACCTTTCCCTTACCCTAAGGTTCTGAAGTACCTGAAACCATCAACAAGTTGTAAGTTAATGCTTAATGAGTTCCCCAAAGCATACCCAGATAATCAACATAGCCAAATAATCCATATCAACCACATAAGCGACATAAGCGATGGATATAAACATATAAGGATGCCATGGAAACCCTCCATGGTCTTACTTCGGGTGTCACTGGAACCCCCATGCGGTCTTTGCCCACTGCAATGGAACCCGTATATAGTCTTAATTGTCTACCATGAGAACCCTCACATGGTCTTAACTGCCTACCATGGGAACCCCCGCATGGTCTACCCTAACACAGAAATATCATACAAAATACACACAAACATACTAGGATGTCATGGAATCTCTCCAAGGTCTTACACTGAATGCCATGGGAACCCCCTCATGGTCTTGGTCTACTACCACGGGAACCCCCCGGGGTCTTCCATACAAATGGCCCACCGACATATCACATAATCAACTAACAATCCGCATATCATATATAATGTGCCAGCCTTGGTGTATTTAACCCATTGGTAAGGTGGGGAGACTCACCTCTAGAGAAATGTTGAATTGATAAAGTTAAATCCCAACTAGCAGCTGCAACTCAACTGCCTACAACCACCAAGTGCCCAACTTGTCAAAATCCCGAATCACCAAAAATACCCTTAAAGTTAAACTTGGTCAACCATAGTCAAAGTCAAGGTCAACAATCCATGTTAACCCCAACTCGTTGAGTGCATCTTGCAACTCGTCGAGTTCATTCAAGGTCCAGAAAAATGGGACAAACCCTAGCCAACTCGACGAGTTTTCTCATCAACTCGTCGAGTTCACTCGATATCCATTAGACAGGGAAACCTGATCCAACTCATCGAGTTGCTAGAGTAACTCGTCGAGTTTTCCCCTCGTTTGCACATTTGGATGATTCATCGATTATAAGGACTCTAGGGCTTAGATCTAAAATCTAAAGGTGTCTAAAAGGGTAAAGTTTCCAACTTTATCCTCTAGAACCACTTCGAATGCTCTAAAGCCCTTAACAAAGGTTAAAAAGCTCAAAAGCTTAGCCATATGGTTCAAGACTCTAGGGATCTGGAATCCCACCTTTCCAGAAGAAGTTCTAGTCCTCAAAACGTTCCAAAGATGGAGAATTTATGGACATGCATGTTCAATGCATGTTTTGAACTCAAAATAGCCAAAGAGAGAAAATATACCCTAAAATCCATGCATGGCATCCATGTTTGACCAAAAGCTAGATCTAGCCCACCATGGGACCATTTTGCCCTGGAGATTCATAACGTTGCAAACTCTATGAAACCTATGCATGCAATCGACAAGAATGATAAAAAATGAAGAGTAAACTCAAGAACTAGCCATACCCTAAGATAAAAATTGAATCTTGAGGGCTTACAATATCTACAAGATGGTCAAGCTTAATTGTGATGGTTTTGTTTGCTAGATCTTCTCCTTCTTTTCACTATCTTCCTCTTCCTATGTTCCAATAGTCGCTCTAACTCACAATATGAGAGAAAATAGGGATTAGGGTTTTCCACTGACGTTCTTAGGGTTTGGAGGTTGATGGAAGGTCAGCCTCAAGGTATTAAGGAGATTATATAGGGTGAAAACTCTAAATTTTAGGGTTTTCCTTTCCAGCGTCAACTCGTTGAGTTGAGGCTCCCCAACTCGTTGAGTTGAGTCCCTAAATCCGGCATCCAAAAAGATCTCTACTCGACGAGTTGGAGCTCCCCAACTCATCGAGTTCCAGTCTAAAGCCCTAAAATGTTGAAAAATAATTAATACCTGAAGCAAGCGTTACAACACATCAAAAAGTTCTTGTGGATTATGAAAGTAGTAATTTAATGGCACACATCAAAAAATCTAACCAACGCAAATGTTATCTTGTTTGTTCAAAGAGATGCTTCTGATATCACATTGTTTATATGTTTAATATACAAATTAACAAAAATGACAATGAATTTGAGTATTCTCATTAGAAAGATAAATGGAACTTGTACACCTCATGTTTATGAATTTGGGATAAAGGTAAAATAAAAACTCTACGAACATTATTATGCCTATTAAATACTAAAATATGGTTATTAAATGTAAAAAAAAATGTTTATCTTTTATTAAAAAGAAAGCAACCAATAGATTCAATGATCAATATCACTTATTATAACAAAAGCTTATTTAGTATTACCTTGAAACAAAGATTGTCTGGTAATGAAGATAATGCAAAAAGCCATCTTCTCTAAGATTTTATGGAATCAAATTGTACGCCTTGTTCCCATGTTCTACATAAGGAGCAAAATAGATGGATACAGAGGGGAAATGAGGGATATCGAAAAGAAATCTTGTTAACGAGTTTAATTTATCGAAGGACAGTGCATGGAAGGAAAAAATATTGGAGATATATTTTCCTTCCAAATTGGACGGATTCCGGAAGAAAGTGAGGGGAAGAAAATTTTATAAGTTTTGTTTACTTTTCCTTCCTAACTCGGGAACACATAAACTTAAAATTGCCACACCCATAATTAGAAAGACCAAGAAAAGAAAGGAAAACCCTAGGTCAAAGGGGTCAACTCGTCAAGTCCAGGGTGGAACTCGACGAGTCCGAGCGGGATCCGGGTCGAAGTGTAAGTGCCCGACTCGACGAGTCGGAGAGTGGATTCAAAGAGTCTGGTATGATCAAGTAAAGCCCTAATCCGAGGGTTTGCACCCTATTTAAAGAACCTTAAATCCTCTCCTTAGTCACCCTTGTCGTCCAGAAGCTTCTATACACGATTCCAACCCCTAGTTGAGTGAGAGAAGGAAGGAGGTGGGTTTGGGGCTTTTGCAAGAGGAGGGTTTGGAGGATTTGACCACTAAGGAGCTGGAGGATCCAACCCTTTTGTTGTGAGCATCAGTTTGAAGGTAACAATCTGTCACTTTGCCTATGTTGCTTATAGATCTTCTCATGGATGATGTTTTGGGGCCATTTTGTTATGATAAGGGGCCTTTTTGAGTTAGAAGTCCAAATATGAGGTTTCTACTTAAGATCTAGGTGTATCATGGCCCAGAGATCCATAAAGTATCAGTTTTTGGTGTGTTGGTTATGCATGTTTGCCCCAAACCTTAGCCCTAGAGTGTTTTAAGCCTATATCTCTTTTGTTTCACGTAAAGTTTGCAACTTTACGTGAGGAATAGACTTGGGAAGAGTAGATCTATGAGTTGGAGCCCATGCATCGCTCGAAAAGCTACTATATGGATTAAGAATTGAAGCAACTCGGCGAGTCACATGGGTGGACTAGGCGAGTTGGATGAAGGTGGGCGTGGACACGACGAGTTGGAAGAACAACTCGACGAGTCTTTTGAAGATTGTCATGGAATCGGCGAGTCTGTTCTTGGACTCGGCGAGTCTGGTCGCGAAACACTAACCCTTCCTAGTTAAGGCTTAGATCGGTGAGTTGAGTGGTGACTCAGTGAGTTGGGCAAGATGGGACTCAGAGATCATTGAACTCGATGAGTATTGGGGTGACTTAGCGAGTTGATTCGTATTATGGGAGTTTTGGAATTCATGGATCGACAAGTCTTGGGGTGGCTCGGTGAGTAGAGTAAGTCAAGAAGGTTGACTTGGACCAGGACTTTGACTTTGGCAAGAGTGGACTTAGACGGTTTCTAAGAGTTCAGTTTGGGACTAAGTGTTGTATGATATTGATATTGGTAGCTCGGGGAGCTGGTGGAGCAGCGGTTCAGAGAATTGTCGGTCAGCAGCAAGAGGGTTATCAGCAAGTTCAACAGTGTAGGTGAGTTTCCCTTTGTGTGAATGGGTTTACAGCCACAATGATGGCCCATGTAGTTATAAGTAGGAAGACCCGAGGGTTAGCCCTTGGCATTGTTTGCTAGTATGATATTCCAGACCAAGGTCCCATGTCGGGCGGGTGTCCAAGGAATGGTTTGCATGCTAGAGTATACTTGTTATCTGAGTGATGCATGTATGTGCCTGATAGGAAGGTGAGTGTGGGCGAGGTACCATATCTCACCAATAGCAGAGTATGGATGGTGTTCCATATCTCATTAGTAGTAGAGCATGGGAGAGCCCGAGATAGACATGGAGTGAGTGTGGGCGTGGCCCGTATCTCACTTACTGTAGGAGCTTGGACGGGGTTCCATGACTCACTAGTGGCAGGACAGGGGTGACGCCCAAGACAGGCAAGGCCTAAGAACAAGATTATAGTAGGGTATGTTCAGCTATGTGTTAAATGCTAATTGTATTATGTGGTTAGTGGGCGGGACCCAGAGATAGGCGGGGCCTAAAAGAATCAGATCTGTATCCGAGCGAGGCTCGAATCCAGGCGGGGCCTGGAGCGGCAGGGTCGTTGTAGCGGGAGGGCCCCGAAGTAGCAGGCATGACCGAATATATGCAGTATGTATGCTTTGTGATTGTATGGTATGTGGTATGTTGGGGAATCACTAAGCTTCGTGCTTACGGTTTTCAGTATTGATTAGTCAGCTTGGGATGTTTTACTCTGATAATGAAATATGTTTTGGGAATTAATACACTGAATTTAAGTTATGACTTATGATATATTTTTATGAATATGGCTTTAATAATGTTCTAAAGAAAAAATTTTGGTACGGGTTTTTGGGATGTTACAAGATGGTATCAGAGCCTTGGTTTAAGGGATTCGGGCATACTCTCGGGTGTGCCTGAACTCAAACTAAGGGATTGGTCTAAAAGTTTTCAAAATGAAAAGAAAATTTTGTAAGAAGAGTTTTTTGAAAGGAAACAGTTTTAGAAAAGCGAAAAGAATTCAGAAAGAAAAAGAACTTTAATAAGAGAAAATGGTATGGTGCATGCAATCAGCCGAGCTCAAGTAAGTACCCCAAAATACCCATACAAGTTTATGTTATGTTTATCAGTTAGTAGAACAACATGCTAGATTAGGACTAAGGATCTAGGGAGGATGCCTTATGTGCTTGTTATATGTGCTTTTGAGATGCATGATGGTATTGGTTAGATAGTAGTAGGGTAGCATGTTTAGGTTATGCCTGAGTATATGAGATTATGCTGCATGCTAGTGCAGATTCTTGATATGAAATTATGATTGTTGAGTATGTTATGCTTAGATTTTTCCCTTGTCCGAATGCTGCTTGCTTTGTGCATTGTGGGATTCTAAGTGATGGGAGTTCGCCATTAGGTGAATACGTCACGTCACATATGATCAGGGTTGAATAATCTTAGAGTGCTAGATTTTTCCCCATTGCGCAACTCTTGTTTGAGTCCAACCGTTTTAGGGATGAGTCTTCTACTCGAAGGATTATCTGAACCTCGTCACATGTGATGGTATTCAGGTGATGGCTAATTGGTATCACAAGGAGGCCTTCAGCAACTGAGGACTGGTTTGAGTTGAGTAAGAGGTTTCCCTAGGGTAAGCCTAGGATGAGATAGTGTTGGGAGCTGTAGTAGTAGAGAAAGGAAACTTGTAGAGTCGAAGCAGTTCTTGAGGAAAGTACGGATAGATGTGTAAGGTAGTATGGGCCCGTACTACTGGAAGCATAGGATCCGTCCGAGATGAGACCAGGAAACTTGTAGTGTGTGTGTATGATCCCTCAGCAGTGATGAGTATTCGGATAGTTGTTGAGATATGTTTTCAGCATGGTGGCATTGCAAGAGAGACTAGTGGGCGGATCAGGCACCGGAGAGGGATTAGGCTCGGGTTCAAGGGCCGAGTAGCTCGAGGAGTGGATGAGGGAGTTGATATTAGCGGAGGTTACGTGCAGTATCCTAGATCAGACTCATGTGGTCTTTGGCACTATCAAGGAGGGTATACTGGAGATCACGGATGAGAGGTTGGGAGCCTTTCGTACCGAGATAATGGCTTTGATGGGAGCCCGTACTATGACATTCCGAGAGTTTAGAGCTTGTGGAGCGCCAGATTATCATGGGGATAGGGACCCCATTGCTAGCAGCATGTGGTTGGCCGATGTTGCCAACGCATTTCGTACGAGCCGGTGTCCCGAGGGGGACAAGGTCGGACTCGCCTCCTGTCTTCTGAAAGAAAGACCGAGGGATTGGTGGGAAGAGGTTGTTCATGCCATTGGTGATGATGCCGCGTTGGACGCGATGACATGAAGCGATTTTTCGGCCAGGTTTAGGGCTGAATTTTCACCAATTATTGAGGTGCAGGAGTTGGCACGGGAGTTTCACGATTTGATGCAAACTACTGAGACTGTGGCAGAGATCACCGCCAAGTTCAGGGATAGGGCCCTCTTTGTTCCACATTATTTCGCAGACGAGGAGATGAAGAAGGCCCGATATCCAGAGATGTTGAGGGATGACATCAGATAGTTTGTGAGTAGGTCCAGCTGCAAAACGTTGGAGCATATGATCGCACGAGCTAGAGAGAGCGATTGATTTGGAGCTGATTTGGAAGAGGAAGCCGGATGAGGTTCAGGTAGCCACAGGTTTGGGAAAAAGGCCCAAGGGGTCATATTCATGATCAAGGGATTACCAGAGCCACAGCCGATGCGGAAGGTGCGGAAGGATGCACGAGGGTGCATGTAGGAGTGGTAGTGGTGGAGATTCGTGCTGCTTCAAGTGCGGCCGGACTGGGCATCTTAGCAGGGATTGTACTGCTACCACCACACAGAGATCAGACTTTATATGTTTCCACTGCAGTCAGCGGGGCCACAAGAAGCCCCAGTTCCCCAGTTTGTTTTCGGCAGGACGGGTGATAGCACCTGCCCCTGCAAATCTGAAGATCACAGATGACCGTCAGGGCCGAGCAAAGGCGCCTACGGTAGAAGGCAGGGCTTTTCAGACGACTACCATGGAGACGCGAGCAACATCGGACGTAGCAAGTGTGTGTCTCTCGTTTCTCTGTTAACTTTGTTCATGATTATATTGTTATGGTTCTGCATCGTTATTGGTATAAATATTTTTGAATCGTATGGCTTGCTTGTGATTTAGTTATATGCCATCTGCATACCCTGGGTATTAAAAGGGTAGTTAGGGGTCATTCCCTATGGAAGCAGGTTAATTAGGATGCAGTAGCTATAGCCTGCTTATGTGGGGCTCATTAGTGTCCCGCTAGATTCAGGAAGGTGTCATCGGGTAATGGATCGGTTATACCCCTAGCTATGGCAAGCTTGGTTCTTCAGCAAATTGATTGAGGTATAACAGAGAAGATTGGGTATTCTTCTCAAGCATCGAGCAGTGAGGTATAAGCATGATCAAATTGGGGAAGAACCCTCCGAGTATTCAAGGGTAAGAGCACGCAGATCTAGAGTGAGTACACGACCTCTGAGAAGGAAAAACGTAGCACATCGATTGATAGGATGAGGAGTTCAGTGTTAGCATTTTGAGAAACTTCCCAACAGTTAGTTCATGTATTCGAGATGGTTAGTATCTGGTTGGAAATTTAGGATGGAGGATCGCCTGTAGGACTCGAAAGAGTTGGAATGAGGATCTTGAGAATGGTTAGCATGGGATGCTTTCGTGCTAGTAGTCAGTGGTAGAGATAGCATGTAGAGCATGGTTGAGCAGTGGGAGAGCCGCAACATTTTTGCATTAGTGAGCCAGAGGGAGAAAGTGTTGTAAGACTACGGGATAGTCGTAGCATTCATTAGCAGTCAGTGAGTATGGGAGGTATTGTAAGACTACGCGTAAACCGTAACATCCCCTAGCCGCTTAGTTAGCAGAGTTGGGGCAAGGCCCTTACCTCCTAGTGATCCAGGTAGGAATCAGGAATGGGTAGTGGATGAGAATAGTATGGAGCTTGCCTGCATAGCCCTAGAGAGGTGAGACCTTGGGAGAGGCCGCTCCAGGATGTATTTGGGTGAGACCCGTGGGCGAGGCCCGTATGAGAGTTGTAACACCCAAAGTCAGGACGACCAAGAAAGGAAAGGAAACCATAAGATTAAGGGGTGACTCGTCGAGTCCAAGGAGGAACTCGGCGAGTCCGAGCGGGATCCGGGTCAAGGAGTAAGTGACCGACTTGGCGAGTCGGCTAAGGAGACTCGGCGAGTCTGGTCTGAGCGAGGAAAACCCTAAATCCAGTACTTGGAGCCTATTTAACTGTCTCATTCTCTTCTCTAGGGTTCCTTTACTGCCTCTCTAACCCAGAACACCGAACCCTAAGCCCCATTGTTACTCTTTCAAGCTTCCAATCCATTTTTTGGTGATTTGAAGGAAGAAGGAAGAGGGAAATCATTGAAGCTTCAAGGATTGGCCTTAGATCCAGAGTTTGTGGAACCATTCAGAGTTATTGAAGGTACTAAGTCATTTCCTTCATTTAGATCTACTCTGGTTATGAGTTTTGGGGCTTTTAAGCCATGTTTAGATATTCATTTGAGTTAGAAACTAGATCTGAGGTTGCTACTTTGGATCCACGCTCATTTTGGCTTGGTGAAGCATAAAGTAACTACCCTTGAGTTGATTATAGAGCCTCCTTGCCTCAAACCCTATTTTATGGTGTGTTTAGCCTAGATCTCCTTCTCTACACGTAAAGTTTGCAACTTTACGTGAGGAATAGGCTTGGGAAGGGCAGATCTACAGTTTGGAGTCCATGCATGACTCAAAAGTCTTATGCATGTATGAAGATCTGAATGGAATCGGCGAGTCCTTTGAGTGGACTCGGCGAGTAGCATGAAGATTAGTAGGAACTCAAAGAGTGGGATGAACAACTCGTCGAGTCGGATGAAGATTGCCTTGGACTCGGTGAGTCTGTTCTTGGACTCAGCGAGTTAGGATGCGAAACCCCAAACCCTTCGAGTTGAGACTCGAATCAGTGAGTCGAGTGGAGACTCGGTGAGTTGGACTGGTCAGGACTCGGAAATCGGTAGACTCAGCGAGTCATGGACTGACTCAGCGACTCGAGTTGCGAATGGAAGGACTCTGAGCATATGAACTCGGCGAGTCAGTAGGTTGACTTGGCGAACAGGGTTGACCAGGAAGGTTGACTTTGATCAAGACTTTGACGTTAACCAGAGTTGACTTAGTTGACTTTCGGGGGATAGTTAGACTAAGTGTTGCATTGATATTGGTAGCTCAAGGAGCTAGTGGAGCAGGAGTTCAGAGAGTTGCCGGACAACAGCTAGAGGGGTTATAATCAAGTTCAGCAAGTGCAGGTGAGTTTTCCTTTGTGTGAATGGGTCTAAGGCCACAATACCAGCCCATGTAGTTATGAGTAGAAGACCCGCAGGTTAGCCCTAGGCACAGTACGCTAGTATGATATTCGGGACGAGGTCCAATGATAGCGGGCGGGTGCCCAAGGATTTATTTATATGATATTTATACTTGTTGTCTGTGTGATACATGTATGTGCCTGGTAGGGAGGTGAATGTAGGCGAGGTCCCGTATCTCACCAATAGCAGAGTGTGGATGGTGTTCCACATATCATTAGTAGCAGAACAAGGGTGAGGCCCAAGTTAGGGAAGGAGTGAGAGTGGGCTGGGACCGTATCTCACTATCAGTAGGAGCGTGGACAGGGTTCCATGACTCATCAGTAACAGGACAAGGGCGAGGCCCAGGATTGGCGAGGCCTTAGGACAAGTTCCATTAGCATATGTTTAGCTTATGTGTTGTGATATGTTTATGTGCTATTATATGTTCGTGGGTGAGGCCCTGTGATAGGAGAGGCCTAAGTGAAACAGATTTGTATTCGAGCGGGGCTCGAAGCCAGGCGGGGCCGTTGTAGCGGGCGAGGCCCAGGATAGCGGGCATGGACCAGTATGTGCAGTATGTGGTTATGCATGGTATGTGGATCGGATGAGTTAGTGGATCGAATCTGACCTTAGGAGTGAGTTTGAGTCATTGCATGGCATGGACTCGCCTAGTCCGAAGAACAGACTCGGCGAGAAGCATGAATATTGCCCAACACCACACAACGAGCGGTCTTGCCGAGTTGAGGGTTTGACTCAGTGAGTCAGGGAGAGTCAGAGTGGGTTGACAGGTGGACTGAGTCAAGTTGGGACTCGCCGAGTTGTTCTTGAGACTCGGCAAGTTGAGTCGTGGTGGCCCCACAACTCATGCCAGGTGGAAATCGTCGAGTTAGGAGAATACTCGACGTGTCAAGAGAGGATCCCATGGAAATCAGTGTATGCATTTAAACTCGTCGAGTCGCTATAGTGCACTCGCCGAGTCCGGTCAAAGTTGACCGTTAACCATTGACCAGTGTTGACCTGTGTTGACTGGTTAAGGGATAGTCAACCTTAGTTGGGAAAGTGTTAATTAGAGATGTATTGTGTTATAGGAGGACTATAGCTCGGGAGATCGAGCACTAGTGATTTCAGGGATTTACGAATTACCGAGATACGCGAGGTGAGTCTTCTCACTATACTTTACCTTGAGTAGGTAACCAGAGTTATGTGACAGAGTATTTGTATGCTATGTATGTTATGTGTTGTACTGCATTATTTCTATGTGACTTATGTTGTGCATGTTTACAGAGTTAGAACCGGAAGGTTCACAAAGTTAGAACCTGAGGGTTCACAGAGTTTGGGTGCACGGACCCACAGAGTTATAGCCTCGAGTGGCTAATATGTGTTATATGTGGTATTTTCGGGAACTCACTAAGCTTTGTGCTTACAGTGTTTGATGTTATTTGTTTCAGGTACTAGTGACGAACGCGGGAAGGCGCCCGCTTGATCAGTACACACGTATGGGATTTATGATTTTGAGATCTTGGGATTTTGTATTACTTGGATTGAATGATTAAATATGGTTGTCTTCTGAATATTAAATGAATTATGTTTTATAAAAATTTGAAAATTTTGTTTTGAAATTTACGGTGTTACATTATCTGAGTCCAACCGTTGTAGGGACGAGTCTTTTACTTGAAGCATTATCTGAGCCTCGTCACATGTGATGGTATTCAGGTGATGGCTAATTGGCATCACGAGGATGCCTTCAGTAGCTGAGGATTGGTTTGGTTTGAGCCAGAGGTTTCCCTAGGGTAAGCCTAGCATGAGGTAGTGCTGGGAGCAGTAGTAGTGGAAAAGGGACCTGGTAGAGTCAAAGCAGTTCTTGAGAAAACTACGGATAAATGTGGAAGATAGTATGGGCCCGTACTACTGAAAGCAGAGGATCTGTACTCGATTCGGGACAGGCCGAGACAAGACCGGGAACCTGGTAGTGCGTGTGTTTGGTCTCGCAGCAGTGATAAATATTCTGATAGTGGTTGTGTATATGTTTCAGCATGGTGACGTTGAAAGAGAGACAAGTGGGTGGATCAGGCGCCGGAGAGGGATCAGGCTCGGGTTCAGGAGCCGAGCAGCTCGAGGAGCGAATGAGGGAGTTGATATCAGCTGAGGTTACGCGTAGCATACTAGACCAGACTCCTGTGATCTTTGGCACGGTCAAGGAGGGTATACTAGAGATCTTGGATGAGAGGCTGGGAGCCTTCCGTACCGAGATGATGGCTTTTATGGGAGCGTGTACTTTGACATTTCGAGAGTTTAGGGCTTGTAAGGCACCTGATTATCATGGGGCTAGGGACCCCATCGCTAGCATCCGATGGATGGCTGATGTTGCCAACGCATTCTGTACGACTCGGTGTCCCGAGGGGGACACGGTCAGACTCACTTCCTGTCTTCTAAAGGACAGAGCGAGGGATTGGTGGGAAGAGATTGGTCATGCTTTGGGTGATGATGCCGCATTGGACGCGATGACATGCGGTGATTTTTCAGCCAGGTTCAGGGCAGAGTTTTCGCCTATTATTGAGGTGTCAGGTTCAGTTGGCATGCGAGTTTCAGGATTAGACGCAGACCACTGAGACTGTGGCGGAGATCACCACCAAGTTCAGGGAAAGGGCCCTTCTTGTTCCGCATTATGTCGCAGATGAAGAGATGAAGAAGGCCCGATACCAAGAGATGCTGAGGGATGACATCAAGGAGTTCGTGAGTAGGTCCGGCTGTAAGACGCTGGAAGATATGATCTCTCGGGCTAGAGAGAGGGAGATTGACTTGGAGCAGATTCGGAAGAGGAAGTCGGATGAGGTTCAGGTAGCCACAGGATGGGGCAAAAGGCCCAAGGGATCGGATTCGAGATCGAGGGATTATCAGGACCGCAGCCGGTGCGGGAAGTGTGGCAGGGCGCATGGGGCGCATGCAGGAGTGGTAGCGGTGGTGAGTCTGGCTGCTTCAAGTGTGTTTAGACTGGTCATTTTAGCAGGGATTGTACTGTTACCACCACACAGGGATCAGACGTGATATGTTTTCACTGCAACCAGCGGGGCCACAAGAAGGCCCAATGCCCCAGTTTGTTTTCGGTAGGACGGGTGATGGCACCTTCCCCTGCAACTTTGAGGATCACAGACGGCCGTCAGGTCCGCGTGGAGGCTCCTGTAGTAGGAGGCAGGGCTTTTCAGATGACTACCCTATAGACGCGAGCAGCACCGGACGTTGCAGGTATAGACTTCCGTTTTCAGTTCTTTTAATTGTGCATGATTATATTGTTATGGTTCTGCATCATTGTCGGTATGAGTATTTTATTTTGTGCGGCCTGCTTGTGATCGAGTTATATGCCATTTGCATACATTGGATATTTGAATAGTAGTTAAGGGATGGGTTCTATTGGAGAAGGTTACTTAGGGTGCAGTAACTGTAGCATGCCTTGGAGGGACTTGGTATGTCTTGCTAGTTCGGAGCTGTATAAGTTTTAGAAATGGACTGGTTAGATCCCTAGCTATGGTAATCTTGGGGTTCCTCAGCAGATTGATTATGGAATGGTAGCAAGGATTGGGGATTCTTTCGAGCATTGAGCAGTGAGGAGTAAGCAGGATTGAAGTGGGGGAGAACCCTCCGAGAGTACAAACGCAAGAGCATGCAGATCCAGGATGAGTACGCGATATCTGAGGAGGAAAAGAAGTAGTACAACGTTTGATGGATTGAGGACTTCAGGGTTGGGAGTTTGAGAAACTCCCCATCAGATAGTGCGTGTAGTGGTAATGGTTAGTACATGGTTGAGAATTCAAGTTGAAGGATTGCCTGTAGCACTCGAGTGAGTTAGAATGAAGATCTTAAGGACAGATAGCATGGAATGCTTTCGTGTTAGCAGACAGTGGCAGAGGCAGCATGTAGAGCATGGTAGAGCGGCGGGAGAGTCGTAGCATTCCCTAGCAGTTGGTTAGTGGAGTATGGGTGGAGGCCCGTATCTCCCAGTTAGCGGAGTTGGGCGAGGCCCTTACCTCCTAGCGATCTAGGTAGGAATTAAGATTGGGTAGCGGATGAGAATAGTATGGAGCTTGCCTGCATAGCCCTTGAGAAGTGAGACCTAGGGAGAGGCCGCTCCAGGATGTAGTTGGGTGAGACCTATGGGCGAGGCTCGTATGAGAGTAGCAGTATAGGTGAGACCTGAGAGTAGGGTTGCTCAGTAGTATGGTTGGGTGAGACCCGTGGGCAAGGCCCGTGCGAGAGTGGTTAGACAAGTGAGACTAGAAGGATAGAGGCGGGTGAGACCCGTGGGCGAGGCTCGTGAGTTTTAGTAGCACGGGTGAGACTTGGTAGTAACCGTAGTGTCGGATAGGGGATCGAGGATCCCAGGATTGTAGTGCCTGAATAGTAGAATAGATTGAGCAATTATAGGTAGTTGCATTTCTTCGAAATTCGCTGGGAGCGACTAGGAGTTGTGCTGGGGCTAGCGACCGGTGGGAGCCGGTAATCCAGATATTGATAGATCGATAGAGACCAGGGTGGTCTCGGTTCATCTGGAAGGCAGATAAGGAATAGCAGAAATTTTCAGTCATAAGCAGTGCTTGTAGGCAGTCTATGGTGGAATTCAGTTTGTTGATCGAAGGGCGCTCAACACCAAGTTATGATTATAAGAAGTGTCCAGCGGACACTGGCGGTAAAGACCCGTACTGGAGGTAGCGGGAGTAACAGATTTGGTGAAGGATAGGACCTTCACAGTGGCAAAGGAAATAGTTGGTTATGGAGCATCGCTTTGGGAAGGCAAGAAATCACACAAGGAAAGAGGGGGTGAACCCCTATGGATTTAGTTGCAGTACTCGGAGAGTACCAGAAGGATTGTCGGTTGAGTAAATTGTGTTTCCAAAATGTGCAGAGTCAGGGCTGAACCGAGATTATTATCTGCAAGGATTAATGGTCTTCAGGAGGACCGGGGGAAAGGCCATCGAAGGTAGGCACCGGGTGTTTGATTAATAGCAGGGTATTAGAAGCAGATCCCATGCGGTGGACCATAGAAAACTTCGAGGATGAAGTTTAGTTTAAGTGGGGGAGAGTTGTAACACCCAAAGTCAGGAAATCCAAGAAAGGAAAGGAAACCCTAACTTTAAAGGATGACTCGTCGAGTCCAAGGAGGGACTCGGCGAGTCCGAGCGGGATCCACGTCAAGGAGTAAGTGACCGACTTGACGAGTCGGCTAAGGAGACTCGACGAGTCTGGTCTGAGCGAGGAAAACTCTAAATCCGAGACTTGGAGCCTATTTAAGAATCTTATTCTCTCCCCTAGGGTTCCTTTACTACCTCTCTAACCCAGAACACCGAACCCTAAGCCCCATTGTTACTCTTTCAAACTCCAAGCCATTTTTGGGTGATTTGAAGGAAGGGGGAAGAGGGAAATCATTGAAGCTTCATGGATTGGCCTTAGATCCATAGTTTGTGGAAGATTTCATAGTTATTGTAGGTACTAAGTCATTTCCTTCATTTAGATCTATTTTAGTTATGATTTTTGGGGCTTTTAAGCCATGTTTAGATATTCATTTGAGTTAGAAACCAGATCTGAGGTTGCTACTTCGGATCTAAGCTCATTTTGGCTTGGTGAAGCATCAAGTAACTGCCCTTGAGTTGATTATAGAACCTCCTTGCCTTAAACCCTAGTTTATGATGTGTTTAGCCTAGATCTCCTTCTCTACACGTAAAGTTTGCAACTTTACGTGAGGAATAGGCTTGGGAAGGGCAGATTTACAGTTTGGAGTCCATGCATGACTCAAAATTCCTCTACATGTATGAAGATCTGAATGGACTCGGCGAGTCCTTTAAGTGGACTCGGCGAGTAGCATGAAGATTAAGAGGAACTCGACAAGTGAGATGAACAACTCGTCGAGTCGGATGAAGATTGCCTTGGACTCGACGAGTCTGTTCTTGGATTCGACGAGTCAGGACGTGAAACCCCAAACCCTTTGAGTTGAGACTCGAATCAGTGAGTCGAGTGGAGACTGATGGGTTTTGAGCATTCTAACACTTCCTAAGTGTACATGCAACCCTAATAACCTTGGATCTATGTTTGTCTAATTTGTCATGCAAACTTGAATTCCAAGGTTATATTCCTATCTAGCATACATGGGGAACAATTTTATCATAAAGTGTAGATAGAATAACTTACCTTGTTGTTGTTTGTGTTCCTTGAAACCTTGTGAGCCTAGCACCCCAAGTGTGATGCCTCAAATGCTTCACACAACACCAAATGCTCTTGGAAGAACTTATGAGAGAATACACACTTCTTCAAAATCAGCCAAGCCCTCTTGATTCTTAGTATAGCCGATTTTGGGTGGAGAATATGTTACTTATATAGTGTTGACACATCTAGGGTTAAACCCTAATGTGTCATGACTCTTCATTTCCATGACCCATGGGTTTGTAACTCCCATGGAGCACCCATGGAGCATCCTATGGGTGGAACCCAACTTGATGGTCCATGGAGCCTTTTAGTCCACTATACAAGATATGGATGACTTACATAATCAACCCATATATTTAATTAGTTATCTTTTGATCACTTAATTAATTCTAAATTAATTCTTGATCAAACTAATCAAATAATATTATTAATATATTAGAACTTATAATATATTAATAATCTCCAAGTGTTATTTCTCTCATTTAGTCTATCCAATTGCATGGTGCCATGCAACCCAAATGGACCATGCCGGGTCGGGTCAAGTACATACCAGAAATAGTTATGGACTTAGACACCTTATCCAACAGTCTCCCACTTGGATAAGTATAATAACTATTACTGCAAGTATGACTTCAGGAACCGATCGGCAATCGTAGCTCTTTTCAAGGTTTCTCGAAACTGAGAAAATGATGGTACGCCATTTAAGAAAAGTGATCATATAATCCTCTGTTCTAGATATCAGTCGGACAAATACATGGAACAATGTCTTACTTATTGTCCAACATTTGTTTCCCGATTTCCGATTTGTTTGACAAAGAACTTCATTGAACACATAAATTTAGTTCTGACCGGGCCCGGTACATAGGTCAAAACAAAATCATCGAGGGGCCCAGATATCAGCTTCTAATCCAAGAAGGAACAGATAAACTTCGACTCATATGTTTGTTCTACTACTCATTGAATTACACACAAGAGCACGATTTTATAACATCGAGTTACCAATGCGTTTTTTCGTACAATCAATGCATAAGCAACTTGTAAGTAACAAATCATATCTCTAGGTTTAAAGACTTATATGATATTACCGTCTCACGATCAATCGAGATAGAATTCCATGAAGTGATTCCAGTGAGCGTGGGTTGAGTCCAATGCTCAGAACTTATGAGCACTCATGATTGTTGTAGCCTTGTCCCAGACCTCTACAACCAAACATGACAGTCTTGATTCATACCTACTTCCGACATATGACCGACTGTGGAGGTTTGAATAATATGTTATACCAAACAAAATTATTCTGGAAGTCAAAACATGCAAAAGAAATATAGTAAACGATCGACAAGAGATAGTAACACTTTACTCATAAATAAAACACTTTTATTCATCATCAAATGTCAATTACACTTTACAAATTTCGAGGTTATCTAACTACTAAATCTAATATCATCCTTCAGCCCTATGCTCCGAGCATGCTGGAGATGCTTAATCCGAGTCAGTCCCTTCGTGAGGGGATCTGCCGGATTCTCATCTGATGATACCCTCTTTGCCACGAGGAGTCCTTCTTCGATCCGATGTCTGATGAAATGGTATTTTCTGTCGATGTGTCTGGATCTCCCATGATCCCTTGGTTCCTTGGCTAAGGCAACAGCGCTTTCACTATCACAGAAAATTTCCATTGGCTCTTTAATAGCTGGTACAACTCCAAGGTCTCCAATGAAGTTCCTCAGCCATAAAGCCTCCTTTGCCGCCTCGCTAGCTGCAATATACTCTGATTCACAAGTAGAATCTGCCACTGTCTCTTGCTTGGAACTCTTCCAAGAAATTGCTCCTCCATTTAGGGTAAAGACCCAGCCCGACTGAGAGTGGAAGTTATCCCTATCAGTCTGGAAGCTAGCATCACTATACCCTACAACTCTCAAGTCATCACTCCCACCGAGGGTAAGGACCCAGTCCTTAGTCCTTCGTAGGTACTTGAGAATATTCTTTACCGCAGTCCAGTGTGCCTTGCCAGGGTTCCCCTGAAACCTACTAACCATGCTCAAGGCAAAGGCTACATCAGGTCGAGTACACGACATAGCATACATGATCGAACCTACAGCCGAAGCATAAGGTATTCGACTCATTTCTGCTATCTCAGCCTCAGTGCTAGGGCTTTGTGTCTTACTCAGTTTGGCGTTACTCTGGATGGGCAACTCTCCTTTCTTGGAGTCTTGCATTCTGAATCTCTTCAGAACCTTCTCCAAGTAGGTACTTTGACTAAGTCCAATTAGTCTTTTACTCCGATCTCTCAAGATCCTTATCCCCAAAATATAGGCAGCTTCACCAAGGTCCTTCATAGCGAAACACTTTCCAAGCCAGGACTTTACTTCCTGCAGGGTTGGAATGTCGTTTCCTATGAGTAGTATGTCATCCACATACAATACCAAAAAGCTAACTATGCTCCCACTAGCCTTGACATATACACAAGATTCATCTTCACTCCTAGAAAATCCAAATTCCTTGACCTTTTCATCAAAGCAAAGATTCCATCTGCGAGGTGCTTGCTTTAATCCATAAATGGATTTCTCAAGCTTACACACTCTATTAGGGTACTCGTTGCTGACAAAACCCTCTGGCTGACTCATGTAAACATCTTCAGCCAACTTTCCATTAAGGAAAGCGGTTTTGACATCCATTTGCCAAATTTCATAGTCATGAAATGCGGCTATGGCTAACAGAACCCGAATAGACTTAATCTTGGCTACTGGAGAAAAGGTCTCATCATAATCCACTCCAAGAATTTGAGAGAAGCCCTTTGCAACCAGTCTAGCGTTATAAGTATGTACTTTACCATCCATGTCGGTCTTCTTCTTGAAGACCCATTTGCACCCTACAGTCTTTCGACCTGGTACATTCTCAACCAAGTTCCAAACTTGATTGTCATACATGGATTGTATCTCGCTATCCATAGCCTCTTTCCATTTAGCAGACTCGGGGCCTGCCATGGCTTCCTCGTAGCTGTTAGGGTCATCTTGACTTACTAGTGTCTCATCACTAATAAGAGTCTCACCTTCTGCAGTAATATGGAATCCATAGTAATGCTCAGGTGCACTCCTAACTCTCGTGGAACGCCTCAGAGGTACAGATTCGTCAATTGGCTCAACAAGAGTTTCCTCCTCAGGTTGAGGGCTAGAGTTTGAAGTTCCTTCACCACTTGACTCTTGAATTTCTTCAAGATCAACTTGCCTCCCACTGTCTCCTTGGCTCATAAACTCTCTTTCTCGAAAGACTCCTCTTCTTGCTACAAAGACCACATTGTCACTAGGTCTGTAGAAGAGGTAACCAAAGGATTGTTGTGGGTAGCCGATGAAAATACACCTCTCGCTTCGGGGTTCGAGATTATCATGAGTCTCGCGTCTCACGAAGGCCTCGCAGCCCCAAATCTTGATGTGGTCTAGTTTAGGTACTTTACCAGTCCACATCTCGTGAGGAGTTTTGGCAACTTTCTTTGTGGGGACTAGATTAAGGATATGGGCGGCAGTCTCTAAGGCATACCCCCAGAATGAGATTGGTAGCGAAGCTCGAATCATCATGGAACGAACCATGTCCAACAAGGTTCGATTACGCCTCTCAGCCACACCATTCAACTGCGGTGTCCTGGGAGGTGTCAATTGTGAGACAATCCCACATTCCTTTAGATAGTCGAGAAACTCTGAACTAAGATACTCACCACCTCGATCGGATCGAAGCATCTTAATGTTCCTGCCCAATTGATTCTCGACTTCCTGTTTAAATTCCTTAAACTTCTCGAAAGTCTCTGACTTATGCTTGATTAAGTAGACATATCCATATCTACTGTAATCATCAGTAAAAGTCAAATAATAACGATTAGCATCCCTTGTGGCATGTTTGAATGGCCCACACACATCCGTGTGTATAAGATCCAACAAACCTTCACCCCTTTCACACGAGCCTATGAAGGGTGACTTTGTCATTTTTCCAAGTAAGCATGATTCGCAACTATCATTTGACTTTAGGTCAAACGACTCCAAGACTCCATCCTTTGGAGTTGGCCTATGCGTTTTCTTGCTTATATGTCCAAGACGACAATGCCATAATGATGCTTTATCCAAGTTATTATTATTAGTAGAATCAATACACAAAACATTATTTCCTAAGTTATCTACAACAGATACAACTTCATACACACCATCACAAGGTAATGCTTTAAAATAAAGAACATTATTAAAGAAAGCATTAATCGAACCAACTTCATTATCAAACGAAAAGGTGAAACCTTGTTTGTACAATGCATGAAAGGAAATAATATTTCTTGCCATTTCTGGCGAATAACAACATTTATTCAAATCTAAATTTAACCCACTACTTAGCGATAAAGTATAAACTCCAATCTTGGTGACAGGTGTAACTTTCCTATTCCCCATGATTAAGTTTATTCTTCCTTGCTCCACATTCTCACTTCTTCCTAGTCCCTGCAAGTCACAACAAATATGAATACCTCAACCGGTATCAAGGACCCAAGATTTCGAATGGGGTGAGTTATTAGAAATGATAGTGTAAATACCTGCATGGTTGGGTTTGACTTTCCCATCCTTCACATCTTGCTGGTACTTTGGGCAGTTCCGCTTCCAATGAGCTTTTTCATGGCAATAGAAGCATTCAGCCTCTTTTGGGTCAGAAGAAGGAGTAATGAAACCTTTCTTGGTTCCACTTGAAGAAGAGCCATCAAGGGTCCGAGCCTTGGTACCCTTTGAAGATCTCTTTCTCTTCCTCCCTCGACTTTGCCCGATTGCCAAGACCGGAGTTGAGTCTGGAGTAGGAGTGATAGCAACCGAATTCCCCTTAAGACCTGTTTCTGCGGTCTTGAGAAGCCCCTGAAGTTTGCTGAGGGTGACCTCTTCCTTGTTCATGTGATATGTCATGCGGAATTGATCATAGCACGATGGTAAGGAGTGCAAAATGATATCTATTGCAAGCTCCTCAGGAAAGTTCACATTGAGTTTCAACAAACGATCCACATACCTTTGCATTTTCTGCATGTGGCTCGTGACGGACTCTCCGTCCTTCATCATGGTTGTTATCATGGAGCAGATGACTTCGTACCTCTCTTGTCGTGCACTTTGATGGTATCTTTCCATCAAATCTTGGTGCATTTCATAAGGGTAGAAATCTTCATAAGACTTTTGGAGTTCAGCTGTCATGGTGGCCAACATAATGCAAGCCACCTTGGTTGCATCTCTTTCATGAGTATGAAAGTCAGCAATCTCCTGGGGAGTTGCAGTGGACTCATCAATTTCCTTAAGCTCCTTGTCAAGGACATATTCTTTGTCCTCGTAGCGGGTAATCGTCCTGATGTTTTTGATCCATTTATTGAAGTTGGATCCATCAAAGGTGACTTTCCCACACAAACTCATAAGAGTAAAGGAGCCATTAGGATTCGAGCCAGAAGCATTGTTTGAAGACATCTGAAAGAGAAGAACAAGTTTAGTTTATATTTAAGAGAGTCCTTAATAAAACACCCAAATGTAATATTAAGGCTAGGATCCAATCACAATATAATATAACTTAGAAGAGGTATGCCGTAATCTAAGCTATACCATATTTGAAAGGTAGGTGAATGACGATTCACCAATGTCCACCACGAAAACCAAAATATTAGATATTTAGTTTTTATTGGTTTTAGAAATTCTTAGATTCTTTGAGATTCAATGAACTTTTCAAAGGCATGTTTCAATCTCGGGAGTGCCCTCCAGGTTTTGTGACTGGGATGCCGAGGATCACAAAACGAGGTGTGAAGTAACCATGCAAATCACTTGGTACCCTTAAAGTTTATCACTCAATCGATGTGCCGGTAAACCACACACGCTCCACCGATACTATAATAAACCTTAAGTCACCCTTTACCTACCTTGTTAAGTCCAAGTTAGTGTGCCGGTTAACCACACACGCTCCACCAACGACTTAGACAAAGTGTAAAGTGTAATTTCATGGATTAGCACCTTATTCACATTTTTCCTAAAGTAACTAAGATTGGTAATTTAATAAACATTTAGTTACTTTATTATATTCATCATACTTTGAATGAGAATTTATAAGTCCTTGTCTTACCCGTTCGGCTAACGACCCTCCACCAGTCAAGCAAGCGGTGGGTGAGAATATACACCCATTAAGTCACCATTTTATAGGCAACAACCTTATACCCACCTTATAGACCGGCTCCGTGAATGAGGCGTACTAGCGGTAAGACGACTTTATTCTTATACATATATATATAATTATTAAAATCATCATAATATAAGTATAAGGGTTGAATTTTAACTTTTAAAATTCTAGGGGTTGGAACTTAAAGTTTTAACTTAACTTTACTTGTTCCAAAACTTGAGGGCAAGTTTTGTAACTTTCAAAACTTTTCATTTCTTGTAACTTATGAGTTTAATAGAGTAATAAAATTAAGACTCTTCATTTTTCTAACTCTTGTGTTTTCTTAATAGTTTTAACTCAAGTGTGACTCTTGGTTTTCCATAACTTAAGGATAAGTTATGGACTCCATTAAAACACATTATGATCAAGAATTAAACTACCAAATAGGTTACAAATAATTCCTATGATCATCTAAAACATCATAAGAACAAGAACATGAATATGAACACAATCAAAAATTACATAAAACTTTGTAATTTTGATAACTAGTTGTTGTAAATGAATTAGCAAAGACATTACACCACCAAAAACAAGTTTTTAATTACCAAAACAGTTTAGGGTAATGTTTCTAATTCATTTTCCAGCAACTGAATCGAAATTCTGCACTCATTCGACCCTACTCGCCGAGTGCATAAACTGACTCGCCGAGTTGGTTGAAGATACTCATGGACTCGACGAGTCCCCCCCTATAGACTCGACGAGTCCATTCGCAGACAGCAAAATTTCCGATTCTGTTTTCAACTTTTAAGCACAAATAAGAACAAACAAACCTGGCTTTGATACCACTGATGGGTTTTGAGCATTCTAACACTTCCTAAGTGTACATGCAACCCTAATAACCTTGGATCTATGTTTGTCTAATTTGTCATGCAAAGTTGAATTCCAAGGTTATATTCCTATCTAGCATACATGGGGAACAATTTTATCATAAAGTGTAGATAGAATAACTTACCTTGTTGTTGTTTGTGTTCCTTGAAACCTTGTGAGCCTAGCACCCCAAGTGTGATGCCTCAAATTCTTCACACAACACCAAATGCTCTTGGAAGAACTTATGAGAGAATACACACTTCTTCAAAATCGGCCAAGCCCTCTTGATTCTTAGTATAGCCGATTTTGGGTGGAGAATATGTTACTTATATAGTGTTGACACATCTAGGGTTAAACCCTAATGTGTTATGACTCTTCATTTCCATGACCCATGGGTTTGTAACTCCCATGGAGCACCCATGGAGCATCCTATGGGTGGAACCCAACTTGATGGTCCATGGAGCCTTTTAGTCCACTATACAAGATATGGATGACTTACATAATCAACCCATATATTTAATTAGTTATCTTTTGATCACTTAATTAATTCTAAATTAATTCTTGATCAAACTAATCAAATAATATTATTAATATATTAGAACTTATAATATATTAATAATCTCCAAGTGTTATTTCTCTCATTTAGTCTATCCAATTGCATGGTGCCATGCAACCCAAATGGACCATACCGGGTCGGGTCAAGTACATACCAGAAATAGTTATGGACTTAGACACCTTATCCAACAGAGACTCGGTGAGTTGGATTGGTCAGGACTCGGAAATCGGTAGACTCGGCGAGTCGAGTCACGAATGGAAGAACTCTGAGCATATGAACTCGGCGAGTCGGTAGGTTGACTCGGCGAGCAGGGTTGACCAGGAAGGTTCACTTTGATCAAGACTTTTGTAACATCCGGAATCCCAGGTATATTATTCTAGTAATTTATTTTTGGAATTTGTGAAGGAACTCGGCGAGTTGATGCTTAGACTCGCCGAGTAGGGTCACGGTTTATCATCCGGGTTTACGTTGGACTCGGTGAGTCCATTAGTAGACTCGGCGAGTCCACGCTGTTTAATGAAACCCTAATCCTCTAGGGTTGGAGCCTATTTAAGGGCACTCTTAGCCTTCCATTGTAGCTGCCAGTCCCTTGAGAGCACCCTAAGTGAGATAGATCAATTGGGAAAAAGGGGAAGCGATATTTGATCTTTTTATCTTTGGTTTAGCAAGAAGAAGGTGATCAAGAGCAAGAGGAGGCTGAAGGAGGTATGATTCTAGTGGTTTTAGAGTTCAGAGAGTTCAACTTGAGGTATTATTCGGACCTTCTTCAGTTTTGGTATTGATTCTTAGAGTTAGGGTTTCCTAACCTCTTTTGAGGATGGTTATGTGGAGCAATTGGTCCCTTATTGAGTTTATGCCTTGGATCTGGACTCAAAGAGGTCCGTAGACCTTAAACCTTGGAGCTTTATGAGTTATATTGAGAGTTATGAGCTTAGGATGCCATGCTTATGATGGGTTTTATTCATAAGAACATCCTATGTGCTCATACAAACCCTAATGCTTGGATCTAGATTTCTCTATTGTACATGCAACTTATCCAAGACTATAAACCCTAATTCTAGCATTCAAGTAATCATATTAACATGAGAATAGGTTTAAGATCATACCTTGATTGTTATGTAGCAATCACAATCACAATTCCTCCTTGTATTAACTTTAGAAAGCTTAGAGTCACAAATGTCACTCCTCTAATGGTTCACAAACACCATAAGCAAGATGATGAAGAGGAGAGAGGATGGAGGTTGCCCAAAACGTGTTCTAACCCTAGAAGAGAAGTTCCCCATGTTTTTGTGCCTTAAGGGTTCTATATATAGTGAGGCTATTAGGGTTATCTAACAAGGAAACCCTAATTTGGATGCTTAAGCCCTAAGCAACCCATAGACTCCTTTAATTAAGGCCTTGGACGATTTTCTTATGGGCTTCCCCATAGAATTCATCCACTCCCTAATTTAAGACAATCCATAGCCCAAATTGCAATTATCTTATAATTACAATTCCAATCCCTTAAGTTTAATTAATCTCTTTTAGTCACAAAACTAATTACCAATTAATTCTTGACTAATATTAATTAAACAATATGATTTCTCCTTTAATATATTATTCTCATAATACATTAATAAATCATATTTAATCCTTTCTCTCCATAATTCATCCTATCAAGTTGCTTTGGTGAAGGCAACCCAAAAGGACCATGCACCATCGGGTCAAGTACATACCAAAATAGTTATGGACTTAGACACTAATCCAATAGTCTCCCACTTGGATAAGTCTAATAACTATTCTGCGTATGACTTCAGATCCTGATCTGTAATCGTAGCTTTCCAAAGCCGTTGTCAACTCTGATCCTATCAGATACGCATGTCCTGTAGATAAGGGATCATATATTCCTCCATTCTAGATATCGTATGAGATATGATTTCAAATCATTCTCTTTGTACTATTTCTTGATTCCCGATTTATGATGACTGACTACTTGAATAAATCAAATTAGCCCTAGCCCGGCCGAACATTTACGTTTGTCATCACTAAACCATCGAGGGGCCCAAAGATATCGCTTTTATCCTACTTTGAATAAAAGGAACGGATAAACTTTGATACTATGCTCGCTTGCACTCACTCACCGAATCACACACAACAATATGTTTTATAACACCAAGTTACTAGTGCGTTTACATATTATCAATGTGCTACCGATTTGCAAGGTACAACTCACACATCTCGTTTTCAAGAATATAAGATGTTATCGTCTCACCAATCACTCGTGATACAGTTCATGGAGTGATCCAAGTGAGTGTGGGTTTAATCCAATGCTCAAATCATATTCATAAGCACTCACAAACGTTGCAGAAAACATTTGCTTATGTCTAATGCCCTTTAGACAATCCACACACCAATTCACGATAGTCTTCATTCATATCTATTTCCAACATATAAACGACTGTGGCCCGTTCGAATAATTTGACTGTTCTTAACCAATTAAATTATTCAGGAAGTCAAAACATGCAAAGTGAAACACAAGGATAATACTAATCCCATATGGCCTCAAACCTTTGAGTATAAATAAAATACCTTTTATTTATCACCATATCGATTACTCATTATTTGTTGTTTCGGGTAATCAACTTCTTACTTGAATTTCTACACTTGTCCCATGCTCATAGAAAGCACACAATGTTTATGTATGGTTCTTACTTTGTGAAATAGATCAAACGAACACATTTCCAATCATACTCATTTCACAACTCCAAATCCTTTTTCATAAGTGAAAGAACATCAAATTATTGTCACTTATAGAATATGCTAGATTGTAACATTTTATGCAATGATCCTTTCGTAATATCACTACACCAAAGTCACAAAGACTATTGCCAATGAAATTACAAAGTCTTTTATCGGAGATTGTTACAAGCCAACTCGGAGATTGTTATAAGCCAATTCTTGTCACTTATAGAATATGCTAGATTCTAACATTTTATGCAATGATCCTTTCGTAATATCACTACACCAAAGTCACAAAGACTATGGCCAATGAAATTACAAAGTCTTTTATCGGAGATTGTTACAAGCCAACTCCTTAGATATGATGTCTCTCATTCAAAGTACATTCCTTTGAACATCCTTTTGCATAAAAGTTTCTAATCTAGACATAGATTTTCAATATTCAATTCCCAATATGGACACGCTTCCATATTTTCCATATGACAACTCATTCTTAATAGAATCTTATCTATTCGTAATAATGTCGACATGGTCCATCCAATATGGAAACATTTCCATATTTTCCATATGACAACTCATTCTTAATAGAATCTTTTCTATTCATAATAATGTCGATATGGTCCATGCAATACCATGCTTCCAACTACTCACAAGCAACCAATCCTCGTCGAACTTTAGATTGTCCATTGATAGTTGTTTAATTATTTTAGTCAAAACCGATTCTAGTCCCTTTTCCCTCTAAATGCGCTAGACATTTGGAAAATTTTAGAATGGTCAAATATTAAAGCATTTGCAATCGATCCTATACCCGAAGCGTATGGGACACGATGCATAATGTTTTATTTGCTATATTCTCAAAATTCGAATTATGAAGAGGAATGCCGTAATCATAATCGAAATTTTAAGAACACACTATGTACCTTTGACTAAATTTATCAACATTTCTCAACCTAAGCCTTTAGATTTAAAATGAAGCATAATATTCTCTCCTTTAATTATAGCAAAACAACTTTACAACCCTTACCACCTTGCAAGGTATAACTCCTGTTTTCTATATTTAATATTGCCAACTTGCAATACGTGCCTTAATCATCATACAATCATAACATTTATGCTCCCACTATCATGATGATTAATATAAAACATAACACTTATGCTCCCACTAGCTTCGACATGTATTCATAAACATCTTAACTTTCAGAAAAACAATACCAATTGAATTTCTTAAGTCCATGTTTCTAATACTTAATGCTTTGATAACTTTTATCTAGGCCTCTTAAACTTATACACCTTTTCCTTAGATAGCTCATATGTGTGTCTAAACAATTAAGACTAATTGCCAAACCTCACAATTCAAATGATGGAAAGGGATACCGTAACCATAATCGAATTCGAGAATGCAATTTTACAATCAATATCTTCTTAAAATCTTTCTCAGTGAAAGCATTTTCTGACAATCATTTTCATGAAGGAGGAAATCTTATGACACTTAGATTTAAATGGTGTATTTGTTCCTATCCATGTGAATTTGTTAAAACCAAAGTTTACGACAAACTCAAACTCATATGGACTGAACTTTCTTAATCTTGATTTCTTGCCTTATGATAGCACAGCTGCCCAACACATCTTCCAAGTAGTTAAGCATCTCACCTTTTTCCTATCAATGGACCTTTCATTGATTAAGGTGCTTTTGCCTTTTATGCGTTCAAAATGAGAACTCAGAGAACTCTCATGCATAATTAACTCGATTGGAAACAGCACAGAAACAAAATAATGTCAACACGATAGGTTGTAAACCTCAACTCATGTGCTAGTGATGATCGATAAGGTTTATTTGATTTGTTCTTGAAACCTTTCAAGATCATTAAGACTCCCACTGACTCCTTGACATATAAGATTCTCTTGTCAATAACCATTTCTTGACAAAACAAATATTCAAGAGTTAGTGTAGCTTTTATCAAAACACTTCATAAATTGGTCCTAGTTAGCCTTTGTCTTATCCAAGACATCACAACTTTCCACATTTGATGAATGTTATAAACCTTCTTAATACTTTTCACTCATTGTCACAATCTTAACATTAAGACTTGTTATTGGAACAAAGTATGATTGACCTTTTGATTTAACCATTTCTTCAATTCTTGATTCCTCTTCTTAAACATACAATTGTACTAAGACTCACTTAGAGGATCAATTGAGATATGGTTCTCAATCATTAAGACCTATCATCAAGCATAAAAGGTACTCTCCCTTCTTCTTAGAATGGAGAAACTTTTATCTTTCTGCCTACTTGATTCTTCTTATTCGTTTTGCTATTGATTTAAACCTTTTTAATCAATTCTGAATTACACTTAATCTTATAAGTATAATCATAATTACTAAACCTTTAGTAAATCATGAAGAATATCTTTGTTACTCTTATGGTGGACTTGATCAACACGCAACTTTGTGTACTCGATCTCCTAGTCCTTCACTTGACACTTTGTCAATGAATTAGTCTAATTTCCAAATATGAAGTTTCTCATTCATCATGCAACCAAGTTGCGTGATTCCAAATTTCTGTCAAATTGAAATTTGGGCGATGAGAAAATCTCCCTATTTGGCAAATTCTCAACTTTTCCATAAACACCATAAATAAGAATCATATACATTTGTTGTAGAAATATGCAAACACCAATTTTCATAACGATTTCATTGCAAGGAAATAAACAAATAAATAAATAAGTCAAACCAAAATTTATTTTATTTATAAAAGCAGCGGAAAACATTTGTCCTTACAATGAAAAATCCATTGAAAACTATGTATTTCAAAAGGAAAATTTCTAACAAATCTATCATAACTATCTAACCTCAAAATCTAATCTTCAAGTCCATGCGATCAAGATCCGTTCCTTGTGATTAGATTCATCTTGCTCTTTCACCAAGCTTCCTTTCTTTTCACCGATCCTACAAAACATTCAAACGCAATCTTATCACATCATGTATTAAGAATCAATGAATAGGAACCTAACGGAGTTAGATAGTGGATTTTACCTGAAGCGCAGCCATACACTTTGACTCTCCCATCTTCTGGACTCTTCAGGCTCTTTGGGCAGACTTGTATCCAATGCCCTTTCTTTTAGCAGCAAACACAGGTCGGTTCTCCTAGAACGTCCTCGGAAACATGATCGGTTAACTTTCCCAACAAATACGCTCCATTGCTTCGCCAAATCATTTCTAATTCAGCAGCAATGAGCATGTAAGTTAGGTAAATGAGGTTGTTGTCATGATCTATCATATAATACTTTCTTTTGAACTCATTATATGATTCAGGAAGTGAATGCAAAACCCAATTCATAGCCAACTCATCTGGAAATGACACACCCAACATAATCAACCTATCGATGTGTGATTTCATTCCTAGAATGTAGGCACACACGGATTTACCATCTTCATGTTTCATTCCCAATGGGGCCTTAGTGATATTGAACCTTTCAATTATTCGATCTTGTGGGTTAGGGAGAACAATTGGAGGAGGTGGAGGAAATGAAGCATGATTTCTTGTTCCTCGATCGAATCGTGGAATACCATCTTCATGTGGAATGCTTGTTCCACGGGATATAGGAAGACCATAATTGTCGAACTCTAACATCTACAAAACGGGAGAAAACGAATTCATGTTAGTTGATTGATTGAGTCCTTAGTAAATCATCCAAATGAGATACTAAGGCTAGGACCCAACACAATATTCTACAACTCGAGAGAGGGATGTCGCAACCCAAATTGCAGAATATTTGAAGGTAAGTGAATGACGATTCACTAATTTCCACCATGAAAAAAGACGAAAAAGAAATTTAAGTTTTAAATCTATGAAAACTCCTAGATCCTTTGATATTCATTGAACATTTCAATGGCATGATTAAATCTCGATACGCCCCTCTTGTTTGTGACTGGGATGCCGAGGATCACAAAGCGGGTGTGAATAACCATGCAAACTTACATGGTGCCCTCACATGTTACAGTCACCTATTCGATGTGCCGGTAAACCACACACACTCCACCGAACTATGAAAAACATTGAGTCACCCTTTGCTACCTTTGCTTAGAACCATTTAGTGTGCTGGTAAACCACACACGCTCCACTAACGTCTTCGCAAGGGCACAAAGTGTAATTTCATGGAATTGCATCAATTCACATTGCCTAAGTAACTAAGATTGGGAATTTGAAAAACATGTAGTTACTTTTGTACTTCATCATACTTATAATGGAAGATTTCGTCCTATCCTACCCGTTTGGCTAACGACCCTCCACTATTCAAGAGTGTGGTGGGTAAGAGTGGATACCCATTCAATCGCCATATTATAGGCAATTTCCTTAAACACCCTTTATAGACCAGCTTCGTGAATGAGGCCTACTAACGGCAAGACTGACTTTTACTCATACATATATAATGTTAGACTTTTAATGTTATATATAGTATAGGGTGTATTTTACACTTTTAAAATACTAGGTGGTCAAATTTAACAATTATACTTTTAATTCAATTAAATTGTAAACCAAAACTTTTATGGATTTATTAAAACTCTTTTAATTATACACCTTAATTAATTAATAAAACCACAAGGGTGTGATTTGAACTTTTCAAAACATTACTAGGGTTTTAGAGTTTAACATTCCTAATTAAACCTTTTAATAAACTTTTAAATTCCAAAACTTGAGGGCAAGTTTTGAAACATTTCAAAACATTAGGGTTTAGAATTTAAATATGCATCAAAATTAAACTATTAATTAAAATTTAAATTCCAAAACTTGATGGCAAATTCTGAAACCTTTTCAAAACATTAGGGTTTTAACTATTTAAATTTCAAAACAACAAAACTTTTGGGTTCAAATTTAAACTATAAAACCTAAAGGGGAAAATATGAAACTTTTCATAACAACAAGGATCAAATAACAAATAATCTAAATTAACATTTAATCACATAATTATCCATATTTGATTTATTTAATGATTTCTTGCAAAACAATTTACCAATTTTAATCAAAATAATTGATCAATTATCACATAAGGAAACAAATATTTTATTAATTGACAGTATCTTTAATGAGATCAAGAATATAGTCAAATATATCATAAAATCGGATTTATATTGATCTAATATGATAAAGGCAAGTATCTCAAAGATAAACAACAAGAAATCCCGAAAATAGCTCCATCTGACGCTCGAACTCGCCGAGTACCCCCATGGACTCGCCGAGTAGGGGCAACTCGCCGAGTCCACAGTGGGACTCGCCGAGTCTATGATGCAGAACCACAAAAATCGAATTTTTCAACCTACAAGGCATCAATACAATAGAAACCAATCTAGGCTCTAATACCACTGATGGGTTTTAGTCATAAGAACATCCTATGTGCTCATACAAACCCTAATGCTTGGATCTAGGTTTCTCTATTGTACATGCAAGTTATCCAAGACTATAAACCCTAATTCTAGCATTCAAGTAATCATATTAACATGAGAATAGGTTTAAGATCATACCTTGATTGTTATGTAGCAATAACAATCACAATTCCTCCTTGTATTGACTTTAGAAAGCTTAGAGTCACAAATGTTACTCCTCTAATGGTTCACAAACACCATAAGCAAGAGGATGAAGAGGAGAGAGGATGGAGGCTGCCCAAAACGTGTTCTAACCCTAGAAGAGAAGTTTCCCACGTTTTTGAGCCTTAAGGGTTCTATATATAGTGAGGCTATTAGGGTTATCTAACAAGGAAACCCTAATTTGGATGCTTAAGCCCTAAGCAACCCATAGACTCCTTTAATTAAGGCCTTGGACGATTTCCTTATGGGTTTCCCCATAGAATTCGTCCACTCCTTAATTTAAGACAATCAATAGCCCAAATTGCAATTATCTTATAATTACAATTCCAGTCCCTTAAGTTTAATTAATCTCTTTTAGTCACAAAACTAATTACCAATTAATTCTTCACTAATATTAATTAAACATTATGATTTCTCCTTTAATATATTATTCTCATAATACATTAATAAATCATATTTAATCCTTTCTCTCCATAACTCATCCTATCAAGTTGCTTTGGTGAAGGCAACCCAAAAGGACCATGCACCATCAGGTCAAGTAAATACCAAAATAGTTATGGACTTAGACACTAATCCAATAGGTTAGGGCTAAATCACCAAATGATACCATCTAGATGATATATGAGTGTCAAGGTCTGGACTTTACGTGATTATTATGCTTGGAAAGGATAGATCTATGGATTAGAGGAACAGATCTGATGTAACAACGTAAAATTTCCAATTTAATTTTTCATTTTTACATCACAAAATGTATATCATATCATAATCTCAAAACCGTAACAACAGTGTTTTCAAACAAATCCCAAGATCTCTCTAACATAAACTCCATCGGTGTGGGTGTGTACAAGTCAAGCCTTCGCCTTCCCACGGTCCTTGCTGGTACCAGAGACATCAAACACAACAATTGTAAGCATAAATGCTTAGTGAGTTCCCCAAAATACCACATATCACAAATACGCCACTCAAGGCTAAACCCGACCCTCCAGTCAAGATGTCTCAGCGGGACCCTCCAGTCCCACAGCTCGTCGGACCTTCCGGTCCAGTCATAGCTCGTTGGGCCCTCCGGCCCGGTCTATATAATCATGCAGCATACAAATAACACATAGCATGAAATCTCTAACACAACACATAAACTCATACATAGCACATGAGACCCTCTGGTCAACTCGAAATACCTACTCAAGGTAATGTATAGTGAGAAGACTCACCTCGTGTATCTCGGTAAATCGAAAATCTCGTAACTACTAGTGCTCAACCTCCCGAGCTATCGTCCTCTTACAACACAAGCATAATCCTACTTAATACCACCTTGACCCTGACTGACTAACACTACAAAGTCAAACTAGTTAACTCTGGTCAACGGTCAACGGTCAACAGTTGACCCGACTCACCGAGTCTGGCACGGACTCGCCGAGTCCCTACGGAAACCCGATCCCTCTAAATCTCTTCCAACTCACCGAGTCACTCACCCGACTCAGTTACTCAACCCCTGGTTCATAATCACTGAACACCCCGCACCAACTCGCTGAGTCTGGGAGTGGACTCGGCGAGTGCATTCCATGCACAACCCCAAATGACCTTCTGAGGTCAGATCCACTCTACTAACTCATAGATCCAGTCCCCTTAGGATTATTGACCATGTAAAGTCCAAGTCTTGGTGCTCATTAAGCATCAAATAGCTCATTAATGGAGTTTTAGTCTCAAATACATTGATCCCAACCCAAAACCTCCATGGAAGCATATAAAGCTTGGGCAAAGAGGTGCTCTGGACCTCTATGGGTCCAGATTCAGAGCCATAACACGCCAAGGGACTATGAGGATACTAGATCTAGCCACAAATGGGTTCAAAAACCCTAAATCTATATGAACATCACAATAACAAGGAAGAATTCGAATGGTGCCTCAGTTGTGATGTCCTGAACCTTAGTTCTTCAAGAATCCACCCCTCTCTTGCTTCCTCTTGGCTAGATCTCCTCTTCCCTTGCTAGACAACAACTCCTAAATCAACAATGGCCCTTCCCTCTAGGGACTAATGAGCGCAAATGACGGCCATAAGGCCCTTTAAATAGGCCTCAAACCCGAGAAATTAGGGTTTCATTAAACAGCGCAGACTCGTCGAGTCCGGGCATCAATCCGGGTGAAAAACCGCATCTCAACTCGGCGAGTCTACACACCAACTCCCCGAGTCCTTCCACAAAACTCAAAATAAAAAGAATACTTAATATACCTGAAATCCTGGATGTTACAATTCTCCCCCACTAGAATCCGACTTCGCCCTTGAAGTCTCATTCCTGAAATAACTCTAGATGCGTCCCCCGCATCTCCCGCTCTGGTTCCCAGGTCAACTCGGATCCCTTCCGATGCTGCCACTTAACCTGTACCAGAGGAACTTCCTTGTTCCTCAGAACCTTGATCTTCCGATCCACAATCGCAACTGGTCTCTCCGCGTAGTTCAAGCTCGCATACACCTGAATGTCCTCTAACGGCACCTTTGCCGACTCATCGGCAATACATTTCCTCAACTGCGAGACATGAAAGGTATCATGGATCTGCCCCAACTCAGCAAGTAGATCCAACCGGTAGGCTACCCTGCTTACCCTAGCAATTACCGTGAAGGGTCCAATATACCGGGGTCCCAACTTGACCCTCTTCCTGAAACGTATCACTCCTTTCCAAGGAGAGAACTTTAGGAGCACAAGGTCACCAACCTGAAACTCGAGCTCGGACCGACGCCTGTCTGCATAACTCTTATGGCGACTCTGCGCGATCAACAACCTCTGCCTGACCTGCTGAATCTGCTCGGTCGTCTAGAGTACAATCTCCATGCTACCCATCACCCGCCGCCCCACCTCTCCCCAGCAGATGGGGGTGCGACACCTCCGCCTATACAACAGCTCAAAGAGTGGCATACCAATGCTCGAATGATGGTTTTTGTTGTATGAAAACTCTGCTAAAGGTAGATAGGTGTCCCAGCTCCCTCCAAAATCCAAAACACATGCTCGGAGCATATCCTCAAGCGTCTGAATCGTCCGCTCGCTCTGTCCGTCCATCTGCGGGTGGTATGCGGTACTGAAATGCAGTCTCGTACCCAACTCCTCATGAAACTTCTTCCAAAACCTAGAAGTAAAACGCACATCCCGATCTGAAACAATCGACATCGGAACCCCATGCCGCGATACCACCTCTCTCACATATAATTCTGCCAACTTCTTCGCAGAAGAGCTCTCGCTGATGGCTAGAAAATGAGCGCTCTTCGTCTATCTATCCACGATTACCCAAATCGCATCAACTCCCCTCGCAGTCTGTGGCAATTTGGTGATAAAGTCCATGGTAATCTGTTCCCACTTCCATTCGGGAATCTCCAGTGGCTGCAATTTGCCGTGCGGACGCTGGTGCTCAACCTTAACCTTTCGACAAGTCAGGCACCTCTCGACGAACCATGCAACATCCCTCTTCATACAAGGCCACCAATACTCTTTCCTTAGGTCCAAATATATCTTAGTATCCCCGGGATGAATTGAGAATTTCGATCGATGCGCTTCCTCCATCAAGATAGTACACGCACCGCCCACAAACGGTACCCAAATCCGACCCTGAAAAGTCATAAGTCCCCGACCATCCATAACAAATTCCGATACCTGACCGACCACTCGCTCCCTTTTCTGATTTTCTGATCTCGCAGCCTCAGTCTGATCCCCTTGGATGGTGTGCAAAATCAGGGTTATCACTGTCAACCTCAAACAAATATCTCGCATCGGGGCACCTTCTGCCCTACAACTCAGGGCGTCGGCTACCACATTAGCCTTGCCTGGGTGGTACAGGATCTCGCAATCATAATCCTTTACCACATCCAACCATCTCCTCTGACACATATTCAGATTTGGATGATCCATCAAGTACTTCAAGCTCTTGTGGTCCGTGTATATCGTACACCGAACCCCATACAGATAGTGACGCCAGATCTTGAGGGCGAAAACCACAGCCCCCAACTCCAGATCATGGGTGGGATATCTCATCTCATGAGGCTTTAACTGCCTCGACGCATACGTGATCACATGCCCTCTCTGCATCAACACTGCTCCCAACCCCGATATCGATGCATCACAGTACAACATGAAATCCTCCATCCCTTCCGGTAATGCAAGCACGGGAGCTTCGCACCATCTCTGGCGAAGGGTCTTAAATGAGGTCTGCTGCTCCGGACCCCATGAGAAAGTAACACCCTTCCGGGTTAACTTGGTAAGTGGCACAATAATTTTGGAGAAGTCCCTGATAAATCTCCGATAGTAGCCTGCCAGCCCTAAGAAGCTCCGGATCTCCGCAGGTGACCTCGGCACCTTCCAACTCATCACAGCCTCGATCTTGGCCGGGTCAACCAATATCCCATTCTGGTTAACGAAATGCCCTAAGAACTAGACCTCCCATAACCAAAAATCGCACTTGGAGAATTTGGCGAATAGCCTCTCCGATCTCAGAACTCCGAGGATCTCTCTCAAATGCTCCTCATGCTGCTCTCTGGTCCTTGAATACACCAGGATGTCATCAATGAATACAATTACCGATCGATCCAACATCGGCCTACACACCCTGTTCATGAGGTCCATGAATGCAGCGGGTGCATTGGTGAGCCCGAATGGCATCACAACGAACTCGTAATGCCCGTAACGAGTCCTAAATGTCGTCTTCTAGATATCCTCATCCTGAACTCTCATCTAGTGATATCCCAACCTCAGGTCTATCTTGGAGAACCAAGACGCCCCCTGCAACTGATCGAATAGATCATCGATCCTCGGTAGTGGATAACGGTTCTTGACCATCAACTTGTTCAGCTCCCGATAATCAATGCACATTCGGTGCGAACCATCTTTTTTCTTGACAAAAAGGATCGGCACTCCCCAGGGAGAGCTACTAGGACGGATGAACCCTTTCCCCAACAGCTCCTGCAGTTGTGAGGATATCTCCTGCATCTCTGGTGGCGCTAGGCGATATGGCGCCTTAGCGATAGGCATGGCCCCGGGAATCAAATCGATATGAAACTCCACTTGCCTCTCGGGAGGTACGCCCGACAACTCCTCGCGGAACACGTCCCGGAACTCACGCACTATCGGCACATCATCCACTGAACTTGGCCTCCCAACAGCCTCTCGTACATCCGTCACATAGGCCACGAACCCCTTGCAACCCTGCTGCAAGCTCCGCCTTGCTCTGGCAGCCGAACATAATACCGAACCACCACGAGTCCCCTCACCATAAACTGTCAGCACTCCCCCACTAGGATCTCGGATCATCACCAACTCATGCTCGCAATCTATGACAGCCCCGAAACGGCTCAACCAATCCATGCCCACTATAACACAAACATCCCTCATGGCAATCGGTACCAAGTCAATCGGAAACCCCACTCCAAAGATCTCCAGTACGCATCCACGTATCACCTCGGTAGCACATAACTCACGCTCATCGGCTATGGAAACCTGCAGAGGTCGACTCAACGCCTCCCTCAGAATACTAATGTGCCGACTAAAAGTCACAGATACAAACGACCGACTCGCACCCGAGTCAAACAACACTAATGCAGGTACAGAATTCACAAGAAAAGTACCTACGCATAACATATAATCATCACAATATAAACTCATCATAAATCAATAAAGAATATGTACCTGCCACGACGTCAGGTGCTGCGCGGACCTCTTCCGCTGTCAACTGAAAGGCTCTCCCCCTAGCCTTCGGTGTTTCGGCCTTTGCTGGCTGAGTCTCAGTAGCTCGAACTGCAGGTACGGATCTCTGCACTGTCCTCTGAAGCTGGGGGCACTCAGCCTTCCGATGGTCGGTTTGGTTGCAATGGAAGCAAACCGAGAACCCCTTAGGACAATCCCTCGCGAAATGCCCTTCCTTCCCACACTTGTAGCATACCCCAGACTTGCATGACCCATCATGGCTCTTTCCGCACCTCCCACAAGTATGGCCCCTCGAACTACTCGTCCTCGAATCAACGGGCTTTGCCCGCTTGGCAGCCGGCTGCGACTGTGCCGGTCGCCGATCACCCCTCTGAGACTCGGCCTCCTCCTTCGCCTGCATCTCAAGCTCAATCTCCCTCTTCTGGTAAGTCGAGTTCGCCACGAAATCACGAATGTCCCTCCTCAGTATATTCATATATTGGCTCATGCGAGCCTGCTCAGTGGACACCTGTTCCGGGCAAAACAATGCCCGCTCATGAAACATCCTCGTAATCACTGTCACCGACTCAGTCCCCTGCTTCAGGGTCAAAAACACCTGGGCTAGCCGTTCCCTCTCCACCTGGGGAACATACTCGTCATGAAACATTTCAGTAAACCTCTCCAAGGTCACTGCAGTTAGCTCAGCTGTCGAATAGCTCGTGGTCACAAACTTCCACCAGTCCTTCGCCCCCGAGCGAAGCTGGTTGAGGGCAAATCGCACCCTCAAGTGCTTCGGACACGAGCACGTATAGAAACACCCCTCTATGTCTGAGATCCACCTCATGGAGGCGATCGGATCCTGTATACCATCGAACTCTGGTGGTTTCGTGTTGCTGAACTCTCGATACAGCAACGAATCACCATCCTGGGGTCTCGCAGCAGCAACAGATGTGGTGGCTGCAGCAACAGCAGCATCAGTCAAAGCAGCGTAACGCTCGTCAAACATCTCGATTAGTGTGGTCTTAATAGACCCAAACATCTCCAGAATCTCAGCTCTGATGGCAGCCGCCATCTCCTCATGGATGATCTGACGGATCTCCTCATCACTCATCCCACTGCCCTCGATGGTATGGCGTGTCCTGACCATGATCAATCTCTGAAATACAACATAAGAATTATTAGGGACACTTTCGAGCATACTCACACTCGACAAATTAATCATCCTCAACTTCTGGTACCACAAGGATTCTTACTTGGACTGCGCACCAATCTGGTGTCTTCAATAGTACAGGCCCAATACTGTCGTCCACACATAATCAATATACAATCCAAGTCCTCCTCCTAGGATCCCAAGTCATAAATACTCTACTCTCGCTATGCATTGGCTACCCTCAGTAGACCTCTCACAAGCTCCTCACTGCTACCTACTCACTCTCAAAGTATCTCATAGCAGCAGCAATCACCTAGGCTAAAGCATCACAAATCAGGCCACTCTAGTCCCAATAGGACAACATAATATCTCATAACTCATAACATATAATGTAAGGGTATTTTGGGGATTCACCGTTCGGGCGGTGGCTGACCGTACACACCTTCCACTCTGCTTGGTTCCAAAACCTCTTTTTCGTTTTAGAAAATTTTAGTTTTGTTTGAAAATTTCTCAAATCCTCGGTTTGAGTTCAAATACGCCCGAAGGTGCATCTGAATCCCTCAAACCAAGGCTCTGATACCAACTTGTAACAACGTAAAATTTCCAATTTAATTTTTCATTTTTACATCACAAAATGTATATCATATCATAATATTAAAACCATAACAACAATGTCTTCAAACAAATCCCAAGATCTCTCTAACATAAACTCCATCGGTGTGGGTGTGTACAAGTCAAGCCTTCGCCTTCCACGGTCCTCGCTGGTACCTGAGACATCAAACACAACAATTGTAAGCATAAATGCTTAGTGAGTTCCCCAAAATAACACATATCACAAATACGCCACACAAGGCTAAACCTGACCCTCCGGTCAAGATGTCTCAACAGGACCCTCCAATCCTGTAGCTCGTCGAACCCTCCGGTCCAGTCATAGCTCGTTGGGCCCTCCGGCCCGCTCAGTATCGTTGGGCCCTCCGGCCCGGTCTATATAATCATGCAGCATACAAATAACACATAGCACGAAATCTCAAAGACAACACATAAACTCATACATAGCACATGATACCCTCTGGTCAACTCGAAACACCTACTCAAGGTAATGTATAGTGAGAAGACTCAAATCGCGTATCTCGGTAACTCGAAAATCTCGTAACTACTAGTGCTCGACCTCCTGAGCTATCGTCCTCCTACAACACAAGCATAACCCTACTTAATACCACCTTGACCCTGGCTGACTAACACTACAAAGTCAAACTAGTTAACTCTCATCAACGGTCAACGGTCAACGGTTGACCCGACTTGCCGAGTCTGGCGTGGACTCGCCGAGTCCCTACGGGAACCCGATCCCTCTGAATCACTTCCAACTCACCGAGTCACTCACCCGACTCAGTTACTTAGCCCCTGGTTCATAATCACTGAACACCCCGCACCAACTCGCCGAGTCTGGGAGTGGACTCGGCGAGTGCATTCCGTGCACAACCCCAAACGACCTTCTGAGGTTAGATCCACTCTAATAACTCATAGATCCAGTCCCCTTAATCTTATTGACCATGTAAAGTCCAAGTCTTGGTGCTCATTAAGCATCAAATAGCTTATTAATGGAGTTTTAGCCTCAAATACATTGATCCCAACCCAAAACCTCCATGGAAGCATATAAAGCTTGGGCAAAGAGGTGCTCTGGACCTCTATGGGTCTAGATTCAGAGCCATAACTCGCCAAGGGACTATGAGGATACTAGATCTAGCCACAAATGGGTTCAAAAACCCTAAATCTATATGAACATCACAATAACAAGGAAGAATTCGAATGGTACCTTAGTTGTGATGTCTTGGACCTTAGTTCTTCAAGAATCCACCCCTCTCTTGCTTTCTCTGGGCTAGATCTCCTCTTCCCTTTCTAGACAACAACTCCAAGATCAACAATGGCTCCTTCCCTCACTTGAATCACTCAAATGCTCTAGGGCTTCACTCTGGGGACTAATGAGTGCAAATGATGGCCATAAGGCCCTTTAAATTGGCCTCAAACCCAAGAAATTAGGGTTTCATTAAACAGCGCAAACTCGCCGAGTCCACCAAGGCGACTCGCTGAGTCCGGGAATCAATCCGGGTGAAAAACCACGTCTCAACTCAGCGAGTCTACGCACCAACTCACCGAGTCCTTCCACAAAACTCAAAATAAAAAGAATACTTAATATACCTGAAATCCCGGATGTTACATCTGACCTCAGGACGTCAATGGAGTTTGTGCATGGCATGTACTCGCCGAGTTGTTCTTGAGACTCCACGAGTTGAGTCGGGGTAGCCCCGCGTTTCTTACCTGGGGACTCGTCGAGTAAAGGAAGGGACTCGACTTTTTAAATGGGACTAAAAGAGTTATGTGGTCATAGGTGGACTCGTCGAGTTGTCCAAGTGAACGCGCCGAGTTGGGTCAAAGTTTGACCATTGACTTTGGTTGACTTTTAGGGTTTGGTCAATAATGAGGGCCTTGAGCCAAGGGAAGGGTAAAATGGTATTTGAAACAGACAGCAGAACTGTGTGTACGATCAGCCAGCGCCCGAACGATGATTTCCCAAAATATCCTTACAATAAGTTGTGAAAGAAATGTTATGCTATGCTATATGGATTATATTATGCATGCTAGAGTAAGACTAGGTATTCTTATTAGGACTAGAGTGGCCTGATATATGATGCCTTACTCTAGGGATTTTGCTATTAGGAATGCTTGACAGTGTTGTGATAGCAGCAAGGAGCCTATGAGAGATTTTCTAGTGAGTAGCACATGATTAGAGAGAATCGCGTACTTGGGATTTGAGGATCTGGGAGGAGGACTTTGTGTGAATGATGAGTCGGTGTGGTCGGTAGTATTGGGCCCGTACTATAGATGGCACTGGGTCAGTGCACAACCCAAGTAAGAATCCTTAGGGTACCAGAGATCAAGTAGGATTGGGATATCGAGTGTGTGTATGTCCGAGCAAATTACTAATATCGTGTGTTGTATTTCAGAGAGGCATCATGGTAGGGACACGTCACTGACCAGGGACCAGTGGAGGGGGTGTGAGCGACGAGGAGCTCCGCCAGATGATTCATGATGAGGTGGGTGTTGCCATCTGCGATGAGATTCCAGAGATGTTCGGGTCTATTAAGACCACCTTGATAGAGACATTCAATGAGAGATACGCTGCTCTTTATGAGGCTGTTGTTGCTGCGGCCACTGCAGCTGTAGCTGTGGCGAGACCGTAGGGTGGTGATGCGTTGCTGTTCCGGGAGTTCAGAAACACAAAACCACCATAGTTTGATGGGACCCAGGATCCGATTGCAGCGATGAGGTGGATATCAAAAATGGAGGGATGTTTCTTCACTTGCTCATCTCCTGAGCATTTAAGGGTCCGATTCGCACTGAACCAGCTTCGCTTGGGAGTGAAGGACTGGTGGAAGTTTGTGACGGCGCATTATTCGCCTGCTGAGCTTGCTGCAGTGACTTGGGAGAGGTTCACGGCTATGTTTCAAGATGAGTATGTTCCCCATGTGGAAAGGAAACGTTTGGCCCATGAGTTTTTGACCCTCAAGCAGGGTACTGATTCTGTTACGGTGATTACAAGGAAGTTCCATGAGCGGGCGATGTTCTGCCCAAAGCACGTGTCCTCCGAGCAGACACATATGAGCCGCTACCTGAGCATTTTGAGGAGGGATATATGGGAGTTCATGGCGAACTCGACGTAGCGGACATTTGCTGAGCTTCAGGAAAATGCCCGGAAGAGGGAGATAGAGCTAGAGACCCATGCTAGGGAGGAGGCTGAGTCTCAGGCGAGGGATCGGTGGCCGGCACAGTCTCAGCCGGCAGCCAAGCGGGCCAAGCCCGCTGATTCGCGATCTGGGAGTCAGAAGGGCCGCACTTGTGGCAAGTGCGGCAAGAGCCACGAGGGGGTGTGCATAGCAGGGTCTTGCTACAAATGTGGCAAGGAGGGGCATATGGCCAGCGATTGCCCCAAGGGTTTTGCAGTATGCTTTCACTGCAACCAGACCGGACACCGCAAGGCAGAGTGTCCACAGTTGTAATGGACTACCCAGGGAGCACCTCAGGGATCTGCCCCTGCTTCTATCATAGCTACTGAGAGTCGGTCAATGAAGGTCGAGGTACCGAAGGCGCGAGGGAGAGCCTTCCAATTGACCGCATAGGAGGTCTGCGCAACGCCCGATGTCGTGGATGGTATGTATTCTTTCGTATATTTACTTTTATGTTGAGATATTGTGCTTATATTATGATATGCGTAGGTACTTTTCTTATGAATTATGTACCTGCCTTGGTGTTATTTGACTCGGTTGCGAGTCAGTCTTTTGTATCTTTGGCTTTTAGTCAGCACATCAGTATTAGTCGGGAGGTGATGAGTCGACCTCTGAGAGTTTCCATAGCTGATGAGAGAGCGGTGTATGCCACCGAGGTGATTTGAGGATGTGTACTCGAGATTTTTAGCGTCAAGTTCCCAATTGATCTAGTTCCTATTGAGATGGGAGATGTATGTGTCATTGTGGGCATGGACTGGTTGAGTATGTTTGGAGCGGTTATCGACTGCGAGACACAGCTGGTGACCATACGAGATCCTAGTGGGGGAGTTCTTACCGTGTACGGCGAGGGTACGCGTTCTGGGTCGATATTTTGTTCAGCCGCTAGAGCGAGGTAGAGTCTACAGTAGGGTTGTAAGGGGTTTGTAGCATATGTGATGGATACGAGGATGGATTCAGAGAGACCGAGGTCAGTTGATGAGGTTCCGATAGTGCGTGAGTTCCCGGATGTATTTCCGGAAGAGTTACCGGGTGTGCCTCCCGAGAGGCAGGTTGAGTTCAGCATCGATTTGGTCCCGGGAGCTGCACCTATGGCCAAGGCACCTTATCGTCTTGCATCTCTAGAGATGCAGGAGTTATCCTTGCAACTTCAAGAGCTAATGGGGAAGGGATTTATTCGGCCGAGCAGTTCGCCATGGGGAACGCCTATCCTTTTTATTAAGAAGAAGGATGGCTCACATCGAATGTGCATTGACTATAGGGAATTGAACAAGCTGACGGTCAACAATCGTTACCTGTTACCGAGAATCGATGATTTTTTCGATCAGTTGCAGGGAGCATCTTAGTTCTCCAAGATCAATTTGAGGTCGGGTTATCATCAGGTGAGGGTGCTAGATGAGGACATCCAGAAGACAGCGTTCATGACTCGTTACGGGCATTACGAGTTCATAGTGATGCCTTTCGGGCTCACCAACGCACCGGCAGTGTTCATGGACCTCATGAATAGAGTATGTAGGTCGATGATGGATCGCTCGGTGATCGTGTTTATTGACGACATATTGTTGTATTCGATATCCAAGGAACAGCATGAGGAACATCTGAGAGAGATCCTCGGAGTTTTGAGATCAGAGAGGCTTTACGCCAAATTCTCCAAGTGTGATTTTTGGTTACGAGAGGTCCAGTTCCTAGGGCATCTTGTTAACCAGAAAGGGATATTGGTCTATCCAGCCAAGATTGAGGAAGTGATGAGTTGAGAGGTGCCAAGGTCACCTACAGAGATCGGGAGTTTCCTAGGATTGGCAGGCTATTATCGGAGATTTATCAGGATTTCTCCAAGATCACAGTGCCACTCACCAAGTTGACTCGGAAGGGCGTTGCCTTCTCATGGGGTCCAGAGCAGCAGGCCTCCTTTGAGACACTTCATCAGAAGTTATGCGAAGCCCCGTTGCTAGCCCTTCTAGAGGGTATGGAGGACTTCGTGGTATATTGTGATGCATCGATATCAGTGTTAGGAGCGGTGCTTATGCAAAGGGGGCACGTGATAGCATATGCATCAAGGAAGCTGAAGCCTCATGAGGCAAGGTATCCCACCCACGATTTAGAGTTGGGGGCAGTGGTGTTTGCCCTCAAGATCTGGCGTTACTACCTGTATGGGGTCCGGTGTACCATATACACGGATCATAAGAGCCTGAAGTACTTGATGGATCAGCCCAGCCTGAACATGCGGCAGAGGAGATGGTTGGATGTAGTAAAAGATTATGATTATGAGATCTTGTATCACCCGGGTAAGGCTAACGTGGTAGCCGATGCCCTAAGCCATAGGACGGAGAGCGTCCTAATGCGAGACGTTTGTATGAGATTGACAGTGATGACTCCGGTGTTGGACACCATTCAAGGGGCCCAGGCCGAGGCTGTGAGACTAGAATACCAAAAGAGGGAGCGAGTTGTCGGGCAGGTATTGGAGTTCGTTACCGATAGCCGGGGACTTATGAAATTTCAAGGTCGGATTTGGGTACCGTTTGTGGGAGGGATGCATACCATTTTAATGGAAGAGGCACATCGATCGAAGTTCTCGATCCATCCCGGGGCCACTAAAATGTATCTGGACCTAAAGAAGGAGTATTGGTGGTCCTGTATGAAAAGGGATATTGCATGGTTCGCTGAGAGGTGCCTAACCTGTCGTCGAGTTAAGGCCGAGCACCAGAGACCACATGGTAAGCTGCAGCTGTTAGAGGTTCCTCGGTGGAAGTGGGAATAGATTGCTATGGACTTTATCACCAAATTGCCAAGGACTGCGAGGGGTGTCGATACAATTTGGGTGATTATAGACCGGTTGACGAAGAGAGCTCACTTCCTTGCCATTAGTGAGAGCTCTTCTACGGAGAAACTGGCAGAATTGTATGTGAGAGAGGTGGTCTCGTGGCATGGAGTTCTGATCGCGATTGTCTCAGATCGAGATGTGCATTTCACTTCCAGGTTCTAGAAGAAATTTCATGAGGAGTTGGGTACGCGGTTGCATTTTAGTACCGCATATCACCGACAGACTGACGGGCAGAACGAGCGGACAATTCAGACACTCGAGGATATGCTCCGAGCATGTGTTTTGGATTTTGGAGGGAGTTGGGACACATACTTGCCTTTGTCAGAGTTTTCGTACAACAACAACCATCATTCGAGCATTGGTATGCCACCCTTTGAGATGTTGTATAGGAGGAGGTGTCGGACCCCCATTTGTTGGGGAGAGGTGGGGAAACGTGTAATGGGTAGTACGAAGGTCATGCTTCAGATGACTGAGCAGATACAACAGGTCAGGCAGAGGTTGTTGACCGCTCAGATTCGTCAGAAGAGTTATGAGGACAGGCGTCGGTCCGAGCTCAAGTTTCAGGTCGGTGACTTCGTACTCTTGAAGGTCTCTCCTTGGAAAGGAGTGATCCGATTTAGGAAGAGGGGCAAGTTTGGGTCTCGATACATTCGACCTTTTAGGTTAATCATGAGGGTAGGTAGAGTAGCCTACCGTTTAGAGCTACCTGCGGAGTTGGGTCAGATTCATGACACTTTTCACGTGTCGCAGTTGAGAAAGTGTATAGCCGACGAGTCGGTAGTGGTACCATTAGAGGACATTCAGGTGGATGTAGGACTTAACTATGTTGAGAGACCGGTGGAAATTAGGGGTAGGAAGGTCAAGGTTCTGAAGAACAAAGAAGTTCCTCTGGTGCAGGTGCAGTGGCAACATAGGAAGGGGTCAGAGCTGACTTGGGAGCTGGAGCGTGAGATGCGTGAGCAGCATCCAGATTTGTTTGCAGAATGATACTTCGAGGGCGAAGTCTGATTCTAGCGGGGGAGAATTGTAACATCCGGAATCCCAAGTATATTATTCTAGTAATTTGTTTTTGGAATTTGTGAAGGAACTCGGCGAGTTGATGCTTAGACTCGCCGAGTAGGGTTGCGGTTTATCATCCGGGTTCGCGTTGGACTCGGCGAGTCCATTAGTATACTCGGCGAGTCCACGCTGTTTAATGAAACCGTAACCCTCCGCGGTTGGAGCCTATTTAAGGGCACTCTTAGCCTTCCATTGTGGCTACCAGTCCCTTGAGAGCACCCTAAGTGAGATAGATCATTTGGGAAGAAGGGGAAGCCATATTTGATCTTTTTATCTTTGGTTTAGCAAGAAGAAGATGATCAAGAGCAAGAGGAGGCTGAAGGAGGTGTGATTCTAGTGGTTTCAGAGTTCAGAGACTTCAACTTGAGGTATTATTCGGACCTTCTTCAGTTCTGGTATTGATTCTTAGAGTTAGGGTTTTCTAACCTCTTTTGAGGATGGTTATGTGGAGCAATTGGTCCCTAATTATTGCGTTTATGCCTTGGATCTGGACTCAAAGAGGTCCAGAGACCTTAACCCTTAGAGCTTTAGGATTTATCTTGAGAGTTATGAGCTTAGGATGCCATGTTTAGGGCTAAATCACCAAATGATACCATCTAGATGATATACGAGTGTCAAGGTCTGGACTTTACGTGATTATTATGCTTGGAAAGGATAGATCTATGGATTAGAGGAACAGATCTGACCTCAGGAGTTCAATGGAGTTTGTGCATGGCATGTACTCACCGAGTTGTTCTTGAGATTCGCCGAGTTGAGTCGGGGTAGCCCCGCGATTCTTACCTGGGGACTCGTCGAGTAAAGGAAGGGACTCGACTTGTTAAATGGGACTAAAAGAGTTAAGTGGTCACAGGTGGACTCGCCGAGTTGTCCACTCGCCGAGTCGGGTCAAAGTTTGACCGTTGACCTTGGTTGACTTTTAGGGTTTGGTTAACAATGAGGGCCTTGAGCCAAGGGAAAGGTAAAATGGTCTTTTACCCTTTTGAGGGTGCTTAGAGAGAGTAGAGTATAGTTCTGAGAGTTATATTTATGAGAGTATTAATTTATGTGTTTAGGCGGAGGCTAGATCGCATTCCTAACGAGTCAGTGATTTACCGAGACATCTGAGGTGAGTCTTCTCACTATACTTTACCTAGAGTGGTAATTAGAGTTATGTGCCAAAGTTAGCATATGCAATTATGTGATGTGTTATATTGCATTGTTTTTATTTGGTTTATATCGTGTGTATATCAGAGTATATCAGAGTTAGAACCGAAAGGTTGACAGAGTTAGGACCAGAGGGTCCACAGAGTAGGGCCCACAGAGTTATAGCCTCGAGTGGCTAGTATGTATTATGTATGGTATTTTGGGGAACTCACTAAACTTTACGCTTACAGTGTTATGTGTTATGTGTTTCAGGTACCAGTGATGATCGTTGGAAGGCGCCGGCATGACTCATACACACGCATGGATTTTTATGTAGTTGATCTTGGGAAATATTTTTGTGAACCAAAGTATTGATACAATGGGATTTTGTTTTTAAATATATTTGATAAAATGTGTTTAAACATGTGAAAATTTGTTTTAAATTTTACGGTGTTACAACTTTGACGTTGACCAGATTTGACTTAGTTGACTTTCGGGGGACAGTTAGACTAAGTGTTGCATTGATATTGGTAGCTCGAGGAGCTAGTGGAGCAGGAGTTCAGAGAGTTACCGGGCAGCAGCTAGAGGGGTTATCAGCAAGTTCAGCAAGTGCATGTGAGTATCCCTTTGTGTAAATGGGTCTAAGGCCACAATGTCGGCCCATGTAGTTATGAGTAGAAGACCCAGGGGTTAGCCCTAGGCACAGTATGCTAGTATGATATCCAGGATGAGGTCCAATGATGTGGGCGGGTGCCCAAGGATTTGTTTATATGATAGTTTATACTTGTTGTCTGTGTGATACATGTATGTGCCTGGTAGGGAGGTGAATGTGGGCGAGGTCCCTTATCTCACCAATAGCAGAGTGTGGATGGTTTTCCACATCTCATTAGTAGCAGAACAGGGGTGAGGCCCAAGTTAGGGAAGGAGTGAGAGTGGGTTGGGCCCGTATCTCACTATCAGTAGGAGCGTGGACGGGGTTCCATGACTCATCAGTAGCAGGACAAGGGCGAAGCCCAGGATAGGCGAGGCCTTAGGACAAGATCCATTAGTATATGTTTAGCTTATGTGTTGTGATATGTTTATGTGCTATTATATGTTCGTGGGCAAGGCCCTATGATAGGCGAGGCCTAAGTGAAACAGATCTGTATTCGAGCGGGGCTCGAAGCCAGGCAGGGCTTGGAAAGGCGGGGTCGTTGTAGTGGGCGAGGCCCGAGGCAGGGGGCGAGGCCCAGGATAGCGGGCGTGGCCCAGTATATGCAGTATGTGGTTATGCATGGTATGTGGTAGGGTGGGGAACTCACTAAGCTTCGTGCTTACGGTTTTCAGTTTTGGTTTCAGGTACTTCAGGTAGCGGAAGGAAGAGCTCAGGGTGATCGCATGGCACACACCATTGATTAGACAGCCTGGGAATGTTTTACTCTGATAATGAACATGTGTTTTGGAAATTAATACTCTGTTTATGTTTTGGATTGATGATTTTTCTTTAAGTAATGTTTTATTAAAAGAAAGTTTTAGTCATGAATTTTGGGTCGTTACAAGAGTAGCAGTATAGGTGAGACCTGAGAGCAGGGTTGCTCAGTAGTGTAGTCGGGTGAGACCCGTGGGCGAGGCCCGTGAGTTTTAGTAGCACAGGTAGGACCTGGTAAGGACCTTAAGGTCGATTTAGGGGGATCGAGGATCCCAGGACTAGTAGCGCCAGAGTGGCAGAGTAGAGGGGGCAGTATTAGGTAGCTTAAGTTTCCTCGGAAGTCACTGGGAGCAACTAGAAGTTTGTGTTGGGGCTAGCGACCGGTGGGAGCCGGTAATCCAGATATTGATAGATCAGTAGGGACCAGGGTGGTCATGGTTCATCTGGAAGGCGGATAAGGGACAACAAAATTTTTTCAGTCCGTGGCAGTGATGGTAAGCAGACTATGGTGGAATTCAGTTAATTGATCGAGGGGTGCTCTGCACCAAGTTATAGTAGTGAGAAGTGTCCAGTGGATACTGGAGGTAATGACCCGTACTGGAAGTAGCGGGGGTAATGGAGTTGGTGAAGGATAGGACCTTCACAGTGATAGAGGAAGTAGTTGGTTATGGAACTTTTCCTTGTGCGTTTTCTGGCCTCCCCAAGGAAACGCACAAGGAAAAGGGGGTGAGCCCCCTAGGGTGTCCAACATAAGTACTTGGGGACTACCAGAAAGATTGTCAGTTGAGTAAGTTGTAATTTCAGGATGGTCAGGGTTAGGGTAAACCCGAGAATATTATCCGCAAGGATTAATGGTAATCAGAATGATCGGGTGGAAGGCCAATGAAGGTAGTCAGCGAGTGTTAGGTCTACCAAGCAGAGTGTTGGCAGCAGAATGCAGGGAGAATGGCCGTAGAGAAACTTTGAGGATGAAGTTTAGTTTAAGTGGGGGAGATTTGTAACACCCATAATCAGAAAGACCGAGAAAAGAAAGGAAAACCCTAGGTCAAAGGGGTCAACTCGTCGAGTCCAGGGTGGAACTCGATGAGTCCGAGCGGGATCCGGGTCGAAGTGTAAGTGACCGACTCGACGAGTCGGAGAGTGGACTCGGCGAGTCTGGTCTAATTGAGGAAAGCCCTAATTCGAGGGTTTGCACCCTATTTAAGGAACCTTAAGTCCTCTCCTTAGTCCCTCTTGTCGTCCAGAAGCTGCTATACACAATTCCAAACCCTAGTTGAGTGAGAGAAGGAAGGAAGTGAGTTTTGGGCTTTTGCAAGAGGAAGGTTTGGAGGATTTGACCACTAAGGAGCTGGAGGATCCAACCCTTTTGTTGTGAGCATCAGTTTGAAGGTAACAATCTGTTACTTTGCCTATGTTGCTTCTAGATCTTCTCATGGATGATGTTTTGGGGCCATTTTGGTATGATAAGGAGCCTTTTTGAGTTAGAAGTCCAGATCTGAGGTTGCTACTTCAGATCTAGGTATGACTTGGCCCAGAGATCCATAAAGTATCAGTTTTTGGTGTGTTGGTGATATGTGCATATTTAGTGTATATTAAGTGTAGTTTATTAGTCATATATTAGCTAAATTGTTGCATATTATGGACAAAAGGTACTTAAAAGTGTTAAATTATGTTTTTCAGTCCAAAGATGAAGCTCGGAAGCGAAAGGGAGCAAGAGAAGCGGTTAAGAGCTCAAGAGTGGAACGAAGAAAGAAGACAACCAAAAAAGGCTTCTACTCGTCGAGTTGTCTCTTGACTCGACGAGTCCGGTTGCGGATTCAGAAAGATAAGCATTCGGAAGTCAAGACAGTTATCAGGTTACGACTAATGTGAGAGGGACTCGACGAGTCGGTATGCATATATAAAGATAACTCTATAATGCGAAAAAGGAGGGAATTCTGGGAAGTTTTAGAAGTGTTTAGCTGCGAATAAGAAGCCAGAAGAACCCTAGAAGTCGACCAAAGAAGCTAGAATCCAATTCCGGGAGTAATTGAGGCGTAATTTCATCATTCTACTTAATTCTTTTGTTTTGTCAATATGATTAAGCAACTTGAACTTATTTGTTTGCTGTTATTCACCTTAGTTATGAACTAATTTCTTTATACTTCTGTTTGGGGATACAAAGTTGACAATATGGTTTGATTGATTGGTAGGATTAATTCTAAGTTGGTGATTAATTGTTATTTTAGCTTGCTAAAGAACCTTGTGTATGAATGATAATTTATTTTCTGTTAATAGGAAAATAGTTAATTAGCATGAACATCTATTAATTATCAACCTCATATGATAAGTGACCACTATATCATATGTCTAGGATTAATGAATATGAAACTAGGATTAATAAGGAAATTGAGTAAATTCATGTGCAAGCTTGTAAGATGACTATCGAACAAGAGGTTAATTAAGAATAACAATTTAATTAGCTATTGCAAGTCTAACTTAACCCGAATAATTAATCTAGTAAATATAATTAAGTTAAGCAATTGGCCACTGTTTGAATTAGTTTATTTGCTAAGGATTAGGGTAGTGAACACAACTTAATCACTTGAATCGGTAACCAACGAAAGAATTAATCCATTGCACTATTACCTTAAAAGCAACCATAAAGTTAACCGAGTTGAACTAAACAGAAGTTTCTTTCCCATTATTGAATCCAGTCAATTTGCGCTTTTCTAGCCTTGCATTAGTTTTGTTTAGTAAGTTTCTAGTCTTGTAAAACTAGAGAAAAACCCTTATTTGCTAAAGTAATTTAGATAGAATTAGTTTTTAATTTAATTTGCCGTTCCCTGTGTTCGATACCCTGCTTATTTAGCTATACCACAATTGATAGGTTCACTGCCTTTTGTGTGTTATTTGATAATTAAAGTAGGATTAAAACTAAGTGAGTTTTACACACATCAAGTTTTTGGCGCCGTTGCCGGGGAACGGTTCTAAAATTAGCATTAAATTATAATTCAATCGATCCTTTGTGTAAGATTCATCTTACGCAAAGTTAATTTCTGTTTCAATTTTTGTTTAAGTTATACTAAAAAAAAAAAAAAACTGATTTTAACGTGAACTCGCCGAGTGCATTCGCCCCGACTCGGCGAGTCTAACGCTGAATCAGATTAAATTTTTGTTCTTTTTTACGCGTTCTGTTTTGTTTTAAGTTGCAGTTAGTTCATGACCCGAGGATCTGCTACGCCTCTAATTCCTCCTCTTGAAGATCCGGAAACCGCATTAAGAAGAAACAAGGGCAAAACCGTTGGAGAAACCACTTCTTCAAAGAACTCACCACTCAAAAACTTCAAATCCGTTTTTGGCAAGAAGAGGAGCAGCAAAGCAGGAGCATCCAGTGCGTCGTTGTCAACCGAAGATCCGATCCCGAAAGACACCGAATACGAGACCGAAGAAGAAAGCGAGCACACATCCGAGTTTGAAGAAGACTTAGCCACCGCAATGGCTAATATTGACGAGATCCCCATGGGGGAGTGGAAGAAAAGGATGCGTGATGACACCGGCCCGGGACTTGTGCAACCCGCAATCCCCGCTACCGCTACGTTCGAACTAAAGGGCCATATTCTCGCTCAACTCAAGGAGATACCATTTCACGGGAGAGATCATGAAGACGCCTATAAGCACTTAGATGAAGTAAATGACGTGGCGGATTACTTCAATGTACCTAATGTGCCCCGCGAGGTCCAGCTGCTACGCATGCTTCCTGTCACGTTCAAAGGAGCTGCAAAGGATTGGTTGAAGTCACTCCCTCCCGGATCAGTTACTACATGGGCCAAAATGAAAGAAAAGTTCATAGATCACTTCTGCCCACCTTCCAAAATAGCCAAGCTAAAGAAAGCCATTGCCAACTTCGAGCAACAACCCGGCGAATCCCTATATGAAGCTTGGGAAAGATACAAGAGCCTACTTCGAAATTGACCCCACCACGATCTCAATAGCCAACAAGAGGTCTCTATCTTTTATGATGGAGTTAATGTCACCACGAGGCAATTACTCGATTCATAAGGCCCACTCACTCGAAAGACACCTCGAGACATAAAGGAGTTAATTGAAGAATTCTCTAGGCAATCTAGAGAATACCACAACCAGAGGAATGAAGTGAGTCGCGGCGCAGTAAATTCAGTAAACGATGGTATGGCGGCGGTGATAGCTAAACTCGATAGCCTAGACCGAAGAATGACGAAAATGGATCAGACGATCCATGCTATTAGAGTCGGATGTGAAAATTGTGGCGGTCCCCATCTTACCAAGGAATGTGATCGAGATGAGAATGGAAATAAGAAAGCTCAAGTATTCTACTCCAGCGGCGATAGATACGATGAAGACTGGAGGAAACCAAAGAAGGAATGGCTCCCATACGAAGAGTACAGAAAGGCTAAGGAAGAAAAATATAAGCAGAGGGAGAGGGGTTATTATCAAAAGGAAGAACCGGTGACGGACAAGAAGACGAACTTAGAAGACATACTTACAAAATTCATAAGCGCGTCCGAGAAAAGGCATAATGATCATGATGTCGCAATGCAAGAAACCAGAAACATGTTGAAGAATCAGCAAGCCTCTATTCTCAACATAGAGAAACAGCTGGGCCAACTTGCACAGCAAGTAAACGAAAGAAGACCGGGCCAACTTCCGAGCGACACCCAACCCAATCCAAGGAACGAGAACGTGAGCGTTATAACTTCCAGCAGTGAAGGAGAATTGGCAGAAACACTAAGGGTTTCCAAAGGGAAGGCAGAAAAGGAAGAAGAACCAGAACGAGAAGAACTCGATCCGACTCGCCGAGTCACCAAAATGGACTCGACGAGTCCAGTCGGGAATGATAAAAAAGCCAGTTTTCTGAAGACATACAATCCTCCTTTGCCATACCCATCCAGAGCCATTCCTTCAGAAAAAGTTCAAGCCTATAGAACCTTCATGGAGCATGTCAAAGCTTTACAAGTCAATATGCCGTTCGTGGACACAATGCTCCAAACTCCCAAATACTTTAACTTGCTTAAAGGTTTGTTTGCTGCTAGGAAAGATCTTGCTGAAGTCGCAGAGATATTAATGAGTGAGCTGCCTGAGAAGAAGGGTGATCCGGGTAATATAGTAATTCCGTGCCAATTTGGCAATGATGTTTCTACACGAGCTTTGGCTGATTCAGGGGCAAGCATTAATTTGATGCCCTATTCATTCTTTAAGAAGCTGAATTTACCGGCACCAAAGCCGGTAAATATGAGAATCCATTTGGCAAATAAAACAATTATTCATCCACAAGGCATATGTGAAAATCTCCTTATCAAAGTAGACAAGTTTATTTTCCCAGTAGACTTCGTGGTGGTGGAGATGAAAGAAGACCCCGAAATACCAATTATTTTGGGAAGAACATTCTTAAACACCGCAAGTGCCCTAATTGACATATCCGAATCTACTTTGACATTAAGAGTGGGTGATGAGTCGGTGATGTTTAAAGCTAATCCAGAGATCAAGCAAGAAGAAGAAAAGAGAGAATAAATCTCATTTATCCAATTAGATGATGAGGTATTGCAAAGAGAGCTTGATATTTTATTAAAAGAAGACCCAAGTAAGTTCACGCTACACTCCGAAGAAGTTGCAGATGCTGACAAAGACTTGGAGGAGCTAGAAAAGCTACTGGAAGAAGCAGACTCAGACAACGATCCAGAATTGATGGAACCCGACCCAACTCGCCGAGTCAACATAATGGACTCGACGAGTCCAGTCGATTTGGAGAAAAACTTGACCCAAGCTGATTTGTTTGTTGACCGTTCTTCACATACCCTGGATTCAGTTACTGCTAGTGATTTTTTGGAAGAACGATCGGCAGAAGAAGTCAGAGGAATGGAGGTCCAACACGCCAACGTGGCATGCCTTGATACGATGCCATTTGGAAAAGAGTCGAGCACAAAAGAGGATGAAGCCATAAATGGAAGCGGAGCGGAAGCTGATCACCAATTCACCACTAAACCTAGAGCACGGACCAATATGAAGTATGAAGTTATCAAATTTAAAGAAAAGGAGGTTCAAAAATTGGTGAAAAAGCATGGGTTGAAAAAGAAGAAGAGGAAAAGAGAGGCCCAACCAGCTGAGGATGATACAGCGAAAAAGAGAAGAGACGAATTGAAAAGGGCTTACAAGAAAAAGATTCACGCCTACAAGACTAAGTATAAACCGCAAAAAGTACGGCACACATTCCCGATGCTTGAAGGCGACAAAACGTAAATGGGAAGGAGTCTAGCTAATGACTCCTCAAAAAGAAGCGCTTGGCGGGAGGCAACCCGTCGTTAGAGTTTGCTTTCTTTTACTCTTTAGTTTTTTTTCATTTATTGTTTTTGTTTTGTGTTTCAATGTTAATCTTCCAAATCATCGGACTTGTCTGCTTAAGGGAGCGCCTAGCTTAAGAGTGGGGTGAGAATATTTTGAATAAATAACAAAATTTCAAAAATTAGAAATGTTTTACAAACAACTCGCCGAGTCTGACCCTGACTCGACGAGTACATACTGATCTCAGAAAAAAAAATTAACTGCTCGCTGGGACTCGCCAAGTCTGACCCTGACTCGACGAGTCGAGCTTATTTACAGAAAAAAATAAACATTTTCAAAATTACTTTTACATCTAATAGGGTTTTAACCCTAAAAGTTCAGTTTTCACACTACACTCGCCGGGTACAATCCTCTCTCAAGCATTCAAGACTTCTTCAACCTTTCTTCCAAATCTTCAAGAATTAAACTAAAAAGGTAACAACTTTATTCTTGTTTTCTAGATAGAGAGTGATTATAAGGCCATCTACACTTGCAATTTCATGAAAAAAACCCGTTTTTGAAATAGTGACTAAATTCTAGGTTTTCGATTTTGTCATGAATCTTGTTGTTTTGAACGTTTATTGTGGCCTTATTATTTAGTAGGAAGTCCCTGAACAAAACCCTTGCAAGAATTTAGAGATTACATGGTTCAATTTGGTGAGACCCGTCGACTGACTCGTACAGGTCCCGCGACTCGCCGAGTCGGGCATGGACTCGACGAGTCCAGTCGAGTTGCAGAAACAGTCCGGTTTGTTAACATTCTGTGTTTTCTGGGTATGGTTTATATGTTTTGCAGGAATCATGTTTAGAAGAGGACAATCTTCAAGGGGTATCCAAGAGGAATTTCCATGGTTAAATTTCCCGCAAATCGAGTCCACTTCAACAATGCGGAAGTGGAAAAAGAAGCTTGCCGATATTAAAAAGAAGGAGGTCTATGTCCCGAACAGAATAGATTGGGAATGGTTGCAAACGGTGCGATATGAAGAGGAATTAGCTCCATACCTTTTAAAGGAGTTTCAACATGACGGCGAGTCAATGATATGTGATGGATGGAGCCGGGTCTTCCGCATGCAAGAGCCGGTGTATTTGGAGCTTTGCTTGGAGTTCTTTTCCACGGTATCTTTTACCGGTGGAGTGGATTTGTATCATCTGGCAAGTTTCACATTTTGTCTTGGGGGCGAGTATCATCAATGCTCGGTGGTGGATCTTGCTTGCCGGCTAGGGATTTATGATCAACCGTTGGTTTCTACGAACCTCTTTCGGGCCTTTTTGGCAACCACTCACATGGTGTTTCCCGATGGGGTTACTAGCACGGGTTGGTGGCATACTATTGGGAATAAAGTTTATATCCCGAAGTCCGCGCAGGAAGGGAGCATCCGATCCCCGACCCACCGCCTCATTCACCACCTTATTTCTTCCACCATCAACCAGAGGAAGGACGATGACAAGGTTTCCAACCTTGATGTTTTCTACCTTTGGAGCATTATCACATCAGGCGTCTTTTGCAACATCCCGTGGTGCATTGCTTCATACCTCTCAGCGGGTGCGGTCAAAGATCGCAAAACATCGCGCATCAATGGAGGCATGTTTGTCACCCGATTGGCTAATTCATTCGGGTTGATGAACCGTGGTGCCTGGAACCTCATGACTTTGATACCGACACCCCCATTTAATCCCATTCTTTTCCGCAGGGCCCGAATTATTGAAGACTATGGTGGTGGCCATTATGCCATCCCAAATGATGACCCGGTTGTAGGTCCCGATGCACCGGGAAGGAGGGTGCGATCGCGAAGGGAAAGGGATATGGAGGATGAGCCGCCAGTGATTCCGGTAGAGACTGAAGATGTACCAATGGATTGGTACAATATAGAGATGAGGCGGATGCAAGACCAAATGGCGCGGGGGCTAAATTTTAGCAATCAATCCCACATACGACTTTTTGACCACTTCAATATTCCACATATTGATGGTGGGAATTATCCATACATTCCATCGTGGGACGAGAGGATTAGTGCACGCCATAGCGGAGCGGGAGGAAGTGGAGCCAACGTCGATGATGAGGAGGATGAGGATTAATTTTTGTGTTTTTGTGTTTAAACAATTTGCATTTTTATTTTGTTTTATTTTTGGTGTGTATGCTTTAAGATATTATTTTGTTTAATAGTTGTTTGCTTTAGTTATTTTCAGGATTGCATTTTGATTGCTTAGGATGAGGTAAAGCATGGATGTTTTTACGTGTGAGAGCAAGTCAAGGAAGCGAGTTTTTAACGTCAAAGTGTCAAGTCCGGTCTTAGGAGTGTGAGCGATTGAGTCTGCATGTGAGGAAGCGTTAATGAAGTTGTTAGGGACTCAAACAGTTGCCACATACCTAGATTTTACATTCAGGTGCCAACTCGTCGAGTGCACTAAGCTGACTCGACGAGTCGCTTTGTATTTCCAGATATTTTGAGAATGCGCGCTGCTACTCGGCGAGTCCATCATCAGACTCGACGAGTTGATATATTTTTGTACCGAACGACTGCTGATTTGGTGCTACTACTTATACCACTTGCATCCTTCCCCTTCCATATCCATTCTTGAAGATCTTACGCCGATTTTCGCATATTTAGAGCGACCCACACGATACATGGATGAGATTGTTCCCATGTATGAAGTTTATTGAAGATGGAGCTTAAATGAGAGTGATCAACCTATCCACTGCTATCCCAGGGGAGTTTGTTCCAATTCCCTCTTTATTTTTATGTTTCTATGCATCATATGCAATGAGGGCATTGCATCACATAAGTGTGGGGTAGGGGGTTGGTTACATAATAGTCAATTTTCAAAAATTTTGCATACCAAAAGGATTATTTAGGATCTAATTTAGGAAATTTTGGTAAGAAAATAGGATTCCATGTTGGAATTGTGTTAATAATTGCATGAAAACCCAAATGTTTAGTTGAGCCTATATACGTTCTAGTGCATTTGTGGCTTCCTTATTTCAGTGAAATCATGAGACAAAAACACGACCTTGCTCAGCCTGAGGGATGCAATATGTTTAGCAGCCTAAACCTGAAATGTATCCAGGAAGATTTTTATCATTAGCCAATAAAGGTTGAGATTGAGCGCCCCTGCTTAAGCATGTAGGGATTCGAGTGAAAAAAAAAAGTGAGGTACATGTAAAAAAAAGAGAGAGAATTACAAGAAAAAGTTTGAAGAATTTTTGGAGCAATTAAAGTAAAGATTTGAAGATTGAAAATTCTGAAGAAATTCAAAAGGTTGAAGATACCAAAAATCAAACAACAAAGGTGGTGAATTCAAAGATATCCAAGATCAAATTATCAAGCAAGTGAAGAATTCCAAAGAGCTCCAATGTGGTATCATAAATTGTAATTATCTAGATTATGTATGCTTGGGTTGCTCAATTAAAAATACCTTGAGGTTAAAGAGGTTTTATGAGGATGGATTTGGAGGGTTGCATAAAATGAGCATAGTTCGGGATGAGTGGGCGAATGTTTATGAGGATTGTGAGTATTTGAAGTATGGGGGGTTTTTAGGAATTTTAGACACAAATGCATGCGTTGCGGTCTTGGCATAATGGCTGGGTTGGATTGGAGTTATTATATGTGATTCTAATGTGTTAAAATTCAGTTTTGCTTGAGGGCAAGCAAAAGACAAGTGTGGGGTATTTTGATATGTGCATATTTAGTGTATATTAAGTGTAGTTTATTAGTCATATATTAGCTAAATTGTTGCATATTATGGACAAAAGGTACTTAAAAGTGTTAAATTATGTTTTTCAGTCCAAAGATGAAGCTCGGAAGCGAAAGGGAGCAAGAGAAGCGGTTAAGAGCTCAAGAGTGGAACGAAGAAAGAAGACAACCAAAAAAGGCTTCTACTCGTCGAGTTGTCTCTTGACTCGACGAGTCCGGTCGCGGATTCAGAAAGATAAGCATTCGGAAGTCAAGACAGTTATCAGGTTACGACTAATGTGAGAGGGACTCGACGAGTCACCATATGACTCGACGAGTCGGTATGCATATATAAAGATAACTCTATAATGCGAAAAAGGAGGGAATTCTGGGAAGTTTCAGAAGTGTTTAGCTGCGAATAAGAAGCCAGAAGAACCCTAGAAGTCAACCAAAGAAGCTAGAATCCAATTCCGGGAGTAATTGAGGCGTAATTTCATCATTCTACTTAATTCTTTTGTTTTGTCAATATGATTAAGCAACTTGAACTTATTTGTTTGCTGTTATTCACCTTAGTTATGAACTAATTTCTTTATACTTCTGTTTGGGGATACAAAGTTGACAATATGGTTTGATTGATTGGTAGGATTAATTCTAAGTTGGTGATTAATTGTTATTTTAGCTTGCTAAAGAACCTTGTGTATGAATGATAATTTATTTTCTGTTAATAGGAAGATAGTTAATTAGCATGAACATCTATTAATTATCAACCTCATATGATAAGTGACCACTATATCATATGTCTAGGATTAATGAATATGAAACTAGGATTAATAAGGAAATTGAGTAAATTCATGTGCAAGCTTGTAAGATGACTATCGAACAAGAGTTTAATTAAGAATAACAATTTAATTAGCTATTGCAAGTCTAACTTAACCCGGATAATTAATCTAGTAAATATAATTAAGTTAAGCAATTGGCCACTGTTTGAATTAGTTTATTTGCTAAGGATTAGGGTAGTGAACACAACTTAATCACTTGAATCGGTAACCAACGAAAGAATTAATCCATTGCACTATTACCTTAAAAGCAACCATAAAGTTAACCGAGTTGAACTAAACAGAAGTTTCTTTCCCATTATTGAATCTAGTCAATTTGCTCTTTTCTAGCCTTGCATTAGTTTTGTTTAGTAAGTTTCTAGTCTTGTAAAACTAGAGAAAAACCCTTATTTGCTAAAGTAATTTAGATAGAATTAGTTTTTAATTTAATTTGCCGTTCCCTGTGTTCGATACCCTGCTTATTTAGCTATACCACAATTGATAGGTTCACTGCCTTTTGTGTGTTATTTGATAATTAAAGTAGGATTAAAACTAAGTGAGTTTTACACACATCAGTTGGTTATGCATGTTTTCCCCCAAACCTTATCCCTAGAGTGTTTTAAGCCCATATCTCTTTGGTTTCACATAAAGTTTGCAACTTTACGTGAGGAATAGGCTTGGGAAGAGAGGATCTATGAGTTGGAGCCCTTTATAGCTCGAAAATCCACTGTGTGGATTAAGAACTGAAGCGACTCGGCGAGTCACATGGGTGGACTCGGCGAGTTGGATGAAGGTGGGAATGGACTCGACGAGTTGGAAGAACAACTCGGCTAGTTTGTTGAAGATTGTCATGGACTTGGCGAGTCTGGTCGCGAAACACTAACCCTTCCTGGTTAAGGCTTAGATCGGTGAGTTGAGTGGTGACTCAGTGAGTTGGGCAGGATGGGACTCGGAGATCGTTGAACTCGACGAGTCTTGGGGTGACTTGGCGAGTTGAGTTGTATTATGGGAGTTTCGGAATTCATGGACTCGATGAGTCTTGGGGTGACTCGGTGAGTAGAATCAGTCAAGAAGGTTGAATTAGACCATGACTTTGACTTTGGCAAGAGTGGACTTAGACGGATTCTAAGAGTTCAGTTTGGGACTAAGTGTTGTATGATATTGATATTGGTAGCTCAGGGAGCTGGTGGAGCAGCGGTTTAGAGAATTGTCGGTCAGCAGCAAGAGGGTTATCAGCAAGTTCAGCAGTGTAGGTGAGTTTCCCTTTGTGTGAATGGGTCTACGACCACAATGCCGACCCATGTAGTTATGAGTAGGAAGACCCGGGGGTTAGCCCTAGGCACTGTTTGCTAGTATGATATTCCGGACAAAGGTCCGATATCGGGCGGGTGCCTAAGGAATGGTTTTATTGCTAGGGTATACTTGGTGTCTGTGTGATGCATGTATGTGCCTGGTAGGAAGGTGAGTGTGGGCGAGGTCCCGTATCTCACCAATAGCAGAGTATGGACGGTGTTCCATATCTCATTAGTAGTAGATCATGGCCGAGACCCGAGATAGGCATGGAGTGAGTGTGTGCGTGGCCCGTATATCACTTACCGTAAGAGCTTGGACGGGGTTCCATGACTTACTAGTGACAGGACAGGGGAGAGGCCTAAGGACAAGATTACAGTAGGGTATGTTCAGTTTTGTGTTAAATGCTAATTATATTATGTGGTTAGCGGGTGGGGCCCAAAGACAGGCGGGGCCTAAAAGAAACAGATATGTATCCGAGCAGGGCTCGAAGCCAGGCGGGGCCTGGAGCGACGGGGCCATTGTAGCGGGAGGGGCCCGAAGTTGCGGGTGTGGCCCAGTATATTCATTATGTATGCTTTGTGATTGTATTGTATGTGGTAGGTTGGGGAACTCACTAAGCTTCGTGCTTACGGTTTTCAGTTTTGGTTTCAGATACTTTCGGTAGCAGAGGGAAGAGCTCGGAATGATCGCATGGCACACACCATTGATTAGTCAGTCTGGGATGTTTTACTCTGATAATGAAATATGTTTTGGGAATTAATACTCTGAATTTATGTTATGACTTATGATATGTTTTTATGAATATGACTTTAATAATATTTAAAAAAAAAATTGGTGCGGATTTTTGGGATGTTACAAAAAATTTCCTTTCATTTTCTTTCGAACTCGGGAACACAGAATAAGGAAAATTTTCCTTACCTTCCTTTTTTGTTAATATAATTTTCTTTCATTTCCTTTATTGAATTTACGAAAAAACTCAGGAACAAGACGTAAGGTTGAAGGTGACAGTTTTACCATGTCTAACCATGTCACTTTTATGGCTTTAGGTGGGAGCCATTGTGGTTAGCCGAGATGAAGGGACATTAGATGTTGGATGACTTTGAGATATTTTGAAAAAGTATTTCATTGGTCTTCCATTATGTTGTTTTTTTAGAAAAAGATTGTTATACCATTGTATGTTTTTTAGAAAGTGTTTGTATGATGAGACCAAAGAAGAATAAAGCGGTGCATTCCAATGGAGTGGAATGAATCTTAAAACCAAATAGCAAGAAACAAAGATGTTACAAACAAATGAACCACATACAACAACCCAGAAGAATTACTTGATAGAGAAAATCTTCAAATCCCGCATAATATTCAATCTTCAAACCTACCAAGCCAAATGCAAGCTGCTACATAACTGATGCTGAACGCGAATGTAGGTTGTACCTTAAAGAACAACATTAAACAGGGCATCTATTAATTTTGATAAGATTTACATTATTTATTACCTAAAATTATTCAATTTCAAATAATTAGATAACTATTTTGCAGATTTGTTGGGATAATACAATACTTTCTAATTGAAATTCCTAAATTGTAAGGGTGAATTATGGAGGACAAAAATAGGTGGGAATTAAAGGGAAGACTTAATAAGAAAATATCATGTGGCAAAGTTGAGGTGTAGACAACGGCTAAGTGGCATTTATATGATTATTTTATTAGAAGATATATATATATATATATATATATATATATATATATATATATATATATATATATATATATATATATATATATATTGCTAATTTGTTGGGATAATACAATACTTTCTAATTGAAATTCCTAAATTGTAATGGTGAATTATAGAGGAAAAAAATAGGTGAGAATTAAAGGGAAGACTTAATAAGAAGATGTCATGTGACAAAGTTGAGGTGTAGACAACCGCTAAGTGGCATTTATATGATTCTTTTATTAGAAGAGGTATATATATATATATATATATATATATATATATATATATATATATATATATATATATATATATATATATATATATATATTACCAATTTTTTTTAAGTGACAAATCTTATTTACTTCTAAACTACTCTTTAATTCCACTTATGTCCATAATGGGACTTGAATCCTTAACTTTAAAGAAAAAAGACAACACCTTATACCGCTAGACTAGAAGCCTTTGGTAAAATTATCATCTAAACAAAATTATTTTCTCTACTTTTGTCTTCATACACGTTGCTAAATTTCCAATATTGAAGATTCACAAGCCATCTACGTTCTTGCCTTATGTGTAGGGATTTTATAAGCATGTACAATTAAGGTTTAAGGGACTCCTGCTAGGCATCGTTCTCATTTATTTCGTTTACATTTTACAAAACTAACCACGTATGTTTGATTAATGATTACTTAAGGAGTCGGTAGATAACAAACAATTATTCACCACCCATTAATAAACCATTGTTTATTCAAATTTATCATATCGAATATATGAAAGTACTAACACCTAAATCTTTTTGTTGTGTCGAATCATTTGTTTTTGAATTATTGGTAATTTTAGTATTATCAATACATTTAATATAGTCATGATTTACATGTTGAGTTTAATTTGGCTACATTTTAAAATTGAAGGTGCAGAGTGCATAGTAACTAATATAAGCTCAAGAATACGGGGGTTCAAGACAACTCCCTGGTGTGGGTGGGCTTCCAAAGGGCATCTCCCATGGCGGGGTCTAGAGACAATGCCCCTAGCAAGAGGCAGAGTCTTTGGAGACGAAACTTTTGCGCCGCGGTCAAAGGGTCACGTCTATTCCAAGGGACATGACATTTCCGACCGAAACACCATCTTCTTCCCATAATTTGAAGACATGGTGTTGTATAATGGATACAAGAAAAATATTGCATTGTTGTTCTATCGGATTTTTGTCTCGAAAGGCATACAAACAACAAGGTATCTTGTGTTTGTGATTTGGATTACGTAATCCGAATTGATTTTCTTGGATTATCCCAGGTCTAAATTCATGTAACAGCAGACATAAATTGAATCATAAAATGTATCTAATAAGATTTATCAAATTATCAAGTACATATTGATATTCAAATCCTATTTTCTAACACAAACATCATCGCCTAATATTATTAGATCCAAAATCCACTAAAATCAATCATCATGATAATGACAATAATAGAAGATGGGTATTAAATTAAAGGAATTTGAAGAGTTATCGTCTCCTGGAATATCTAATTTATCCATTAGCTAGTTGTTATCTTTATCCATTAGCTAGTTGTTATCTTTATCTTATTGTTGATCAAGAACTCGTTGTATATAAACCATTTGATAGTTGAATGAAACGTAACTTTAAAACCACTAAAATTTTCATGGTATCAGAGCAGGCTCCACAGGCTTGCGACGAACCTAACCGGAGATGACCGGTGAGAGACCAGAATCCTCAAAGGAACTCGATGGAACTCCCATCGATTCCAATTCTCCCTACTACATCCATGCATCAGAGTACCCTAGGCAAATGCAAGTTAACGACGTCCTAACCGACAACAACTATAATGACTGGGCCCAAGAGATGAAGAACTTCCTTTTCGCCAAGAACAAGGTTGGATTCATAACTGGATCAATTAAGAAACCAGGAGAAGATTCAGCCGTATATATGCCTTGGATGCGTGCAGATGCGATGATCAAGGGATGGCTAACTACAGCCATGGAGAAGGACATCAGAACAAGCGTCAAATATGCAGACACATCGAAGGAAATATGGGATGACCTGGAGGAGAGGTTTGGAAAAGAAAGTGCTCCAAGAGCATATGAGTTGAAGCGGTCACTCACCATCACAAGACAAGAAGGAACATCGGTTTCAGCTTACTACACCAAGCTGCGGGGACTGTGGGATGAGATCCAGACCATATCACCTTTGCCACGCTGTTCATGCTCCAACTGTACCTGTGATATTGGCAAAAGGCTTAATGAGTTCAAAGAAAAAGAAAAGCTCTACGAGTTTCTCATGGGCCTTGACAGTGAGTACTCTACAATCAAAACACAAATCCTTGCCATGAAACCCACACCCTCTTTAGGAACCGTATATCACTTGGTGGCTGAGGACGAACAACAAAGGGCAGTCTCGGCATCCAAGAAGACAAGCACAGAGGCTGCAGCTTTTCAGACCTACACTCCAGGAAAGAAAGAAATCACTGCAGATTTCAGCCAACAAAGGAAGAAGTATGCATCAAAAGACATCAAGAAGGTCACAGGAGAAGAGGTAGAGCACTGCAACCACTGTGGTAAGAATGGTCACAACAGAGACGGATGTTTCAAAAGAATCGGGTATCCCGATTGGTGGCCAAATAAGGCGAAACAAGAAAAGAATAAAACGAAGGCAGCGTTCGTTGATTCAGGAATTAGTCCTATTCCAGGTCTATCGAATGGGCAATACCAGAACCTGATCAAACATTTCTCTAAAGATGGGTCAAACAGCAACACCACACCCACAGTAAACATGGCTGGTAAGGTTGAGATTGATGATTCATGGGTCGTTGACTCTGGTGCTACTGAACATATAACATATAAACAAGATTTGCTAGAAAACAAAACAAGAAATCCATTGGAACCATCAGTTACAATACCCAATGGAGATCTTGTTTCCGTTGATGGAAAAGGAAATTGCACTTTACAGAATGGAATCAAAATTGAAGGAGTCTTGCACATTCCACAATTCAATTGCAATTTATTATCAGTTAGTCGACTGACTAGAGATTTACAATGTGCCATAACCTTTCTTCCTGATTTGTGCTACATGCAGGACTTACACTCGAAGAACTTGATTGGCGCGGGTGAGTGCAAAGGTGGTCTTTACCGAATGGGCTTGGCAACAGAAAGGAAGAGTGCTATGATGACAACTGTTGATGTTGAGCTGTGGCATAAGAGGTTGGGTCATGCCTCCGAATCAAAGTTGAGCCAAGTCGATTTTTTGGAAAATCATTCTAGGAAATTAAAGGAAAGAGTTTGTGATTCTTGTGTAAAAGCTAAACATACTAGGCTTCCATTTACTCTTAGTTCAATAAAAACAAATAGTTGTTTTGATTTGTTACATGTTGATGTTTGGGGTAAGTATCGTACTCCTTCGATTTCTGGTGCTTCTTATTTCCTTACCATCGTAGACGATTTCAGTAGGGCTGTTTGGGTTTATCTTCTTAAACACAAGAATGAAGCAAGCAGCTATTTAATTGATTTTCACAACATGGTGAAAACGCAATTTGAAAAACAAACCAAGCGAATAAGAGCAGATAATGGTGGTGAATTCATATCAGGCTCCATGAGAGATTTTTTTGCCAAGGAAGGAATCATATTGGAAACCACATGTCCACATACCCCACAACAAAACGGGGTTGTGGAACGAAAGCATAGACACATTCTTGAGATCGCAAGAGCGTTGAAGTTTGAGGCCAATGTGCCAATCAAGTTTTGGGGAGAGTGTGTTCTCACAGCCACGTACATTATCAATAGATTACCCTCAAAGGTCATTAAACATAAGACCCCATATGAAGTCCTGTTTGGACAAAAACCTAATTATGACCACATGAAAGTCTTCGGATGTTTAGTTTATGCAAGAAACACGGAAACCAAGGGAGATAAGTTTGAAGTGAGGGGGAGACCAGGCATGTTCATAGGATATCCACAAGGCAAAAAAGGATATCGAATATTTGACCTTACCGATAAGAAGATCATTGTCTCTAGAGACATTAAGTTTGTAGAAAATGTTTTTCCTTTCTCTGATAATATAGAAAGGAACAATGGTGAAGCAGGGCTCGATGATTTTCTAAGCAACACTGTCGAAGAAAGTGATGAAATAACACGAAGAGAGGCTGATCAAGGTTTACTAAATGAACCTGATTTAGACTCGGGTACATGTAATGAGAACGAGACCGCCATTGATCTAAACCCGTCTGAAGATCAGGCAGATCATGTTACAGAAGACACAGTTGATCAAATGCAACCCACTGAAGAACACAGAGATAAAAGAAGCAGGTCTAGACCCAAATATCTCGATGACTTCATTGTGGACTTGCCATCTTCGGTAGACCATGCAGCACCCACCGCCAGTCAACAATCTTCGACGGTACATCCCATAGTTAATTTTTTGTCTTATGATCAGTTTAGCGATTCGCACAAAGCCTTTTTAACTTCAATTAGCTCAAACCATGAGCCGAAACATTTTAATCAAGCCGTGCAGGATGTTAAGTGGAGAGAAGCAATGCAAAAAGAGGTAAACACTCTTGAAGAAAATGGAACTTGGTCACTTGAGGAGTTACCAAAAGGAAAGCGTGCTATAGACTCCAAATGGGTCTATAAGATTAAATACAAACCAAATGGCGAAGTTGAGAGATACAAGGCACGACTTGTTGCAAAAGGCTTCACTCAGTTAGAAGGGGTAGACTTTCATGACACTTTTGCTCCGGTGGCGAAACTTGTTACTGTCCGAACTTTACTTGCTGTAGCTGTAAAAAGAGACTGGATCATGCATCAACTTGATGTCAACAATGCATTTCTGCATGGAGATCTAGATGAGGAGGTGTACATGAGGATACCCCAAGGTTTTAGCAAAGAAGGTGATACTAGAGTATGCCGGTTACGTAAATCTCTTTATGGTCTCAGGCAAGCATCACGTAATTGGTATCACAAATTCACAACGGCTTTGCTCGCAATTAACTTCAAACAATCGCATGCGGATCATTCACTTTTCATATACAAGCAACAGGGAAGTTTTGTTGCAGCTCTTTTATATGTGGACGATGTCGTTATTGTTGGGAATGATGCTTCTAAGATACAAGAAACAAAATTGTATCTAGACAAAATGTTTAGCATCAAAGATCTAGGCCCATTGAAGTATTTTCTTGGACTAGAGGTTGCTCGGACTACGGATGGTTTGGTTTTGAGTCAACGTAAGTATACTTTAGATATTCTTAAAGACAGTGGGATGCAAGGTTGTCGACCTTGTAGCTTTCCGATGGAGCAAAATCTGAAACTAGATCAATGCAAGGATAGTCCTGCTGTTGATGCTAGTCAATACCGACGTTTAATTGGAAGACTACTTTATTTACAAGCAACTCGGCCGGACATAGCTTATCCAGTAAACATTCTGAGTCAATTTGTTTCCGATCCAAGGCAAACACACTTGAACTCAGTGCACCGAATTTTACGATATTTAAAGGCAACACCAGGTCAGGGAATATTTTTTCCAAAAGGTGGAGGAATGAATCTTGCGACTTATTGTGATGCAGATTGGCTTGGTTGTCCTGCCACCAGGCGTTCTCGTACCGGGTATTTGATTCTACTTGGAGGTGCGCCCATCTCCTGGAAAACCAAAAAGCAGTCTGTTGTTTCGCGTTCTTCAGCAGAGGCAGAGTATCGAGCCATGGCAACGTCTGTTAGTGAGACTTTGTGGCTACGTTGGTTATTGAAACACTTGGGAGCTCCTCCTGTCGGTCCCACACCTTTGTTTTGTGACAATCAAGCAGCAAGGCACATAGCTAATAATCCTGTGTTCCATGAACGAACTAAGCATGTTGAAATGGATTGTTATTTTGTCCGTGAACGAGTTGAGTCCAAAGAGGTTTGTCCGATGCATGTTCACACTTCACATCAGGTTGCTGATTTATTTACTAAGGCTTTAGGTTCCCAACGTCTTCATTTTTTGCTTAGCAAGTTGGGCATTCGGAACTTACATGCTCCAACTTGAGGGGGAGTAAAGGAATTTGAAGAGTTATCGTCTCCTGGAATATCTAATTTATCCATTAGCTAGTTGTTATCTTTATCCATTAGCTAGTTGTTATCTTTATCTTATTGTTGATCAAGAACTCGTTGTATATAAACCATTTGATAGTTGAATGAAACGTAACTTTAAAACCACTAAAATTTTCATAAATATATTTGAAAAGAGAAGTTAAAAAAATCTCCAATAATAATTGCTATTAGGAAGAAAGTTAGAAATTGAGTATATTGTGACGTGCGAGAGAAGAAAGTTCCGACGACAGCATATCATATCATATATATGTATAAATAGAATCCAGCAAATTAAGAAAAGAAAAAGCGCGTTAAATCCGCGCGCGCACGTGCTCCTGCCTAGATTTTGCGGGATTTGGGATCAATCTTTACACACAAAACAAATCATCCTAGGAGCTTTCATCCACCTTTATTTTAATAATAATAATATTAATATTAATTAATAATAATAATAAAAGATAACGTACTTTATATGCAGGAAGGATTCGTATATAAATGTCAAATATGACATTTGACAAGATAAAATTAATCCTACAAGCTATAGTCATGGGTTTTAATGTCCAATCTTAATTTGTCCCTCGACTTGCAAAGATTTTTCAAAATACACCCTTAATGTTTTATAGTATTTACTTTAAACTTTACTATTTTTTGTTATATAGTTAAGAAAGTTTTATTTTATTTTATCTCTTTCCTATTTGTTTTCTATCCACCTTCCGCGGTATATTATATTAGAAAACTTTTTTTTTTCTAAACCATTTAATATATATTAGTCAATATATTTTTATGTTTTATTGTGACATCTTCAAATTCACATTCATTTTAAAATTTTTATTTATATTTATTTTAAAATCAGAATATCATTTTTAAAAACAATGTTGTGGAATTTTGTTCCTAGAAAACATTATAAAAGTTTTATCAAAATATTTCATAAGAAATGTATTTGCTTATATTAAAATATTGGGATGTCATCGTCAATACAGAAACATAAGCATAAACTGACATTACATTCTTTTACACTAGTGATTTACATATTCTTTAATCTCTTAGTGTAATGTAGCTTCGTATCGACACCTGAATACAAATAAACTGAGTGGGTCTGGTTGGGAACCCTGGCAAGTACATATGGTTTTCAACCCACAATAATATAATTATGTTTAATCATTAAACAATAAACCAAGTTATCGATCCTTATTATCTTCTTTATTTCTTAAATATCTACCCTAAGAATCATTTATCATTAAAATACAATTACAATATAAATCATTTAAAACATGTATAAAATCGTTCATCCAACATAGATAGCAAGTATACAGAAAATATGTACACATACCACGTAATTTATATAAAATACTTCATATCTATATGTAAGATAAAAGTAACTATGCACTCACTTATTAAAGTGATGATTCCAAACTCGGACAACGCTTCGCTTCTTAACAATATAATTTCCTTCGACGAAACCTAGTATTATTATCACTAGATTTTAGTCTAATATTTACCATGACTAATTATTAGTCTTAGCATTATTATTATTATATAACTGTTTAAACAATATTTTTTAACCACTATGTACAGACAGAGGCCGTACATAAAACACTGGAGGGCATGACCATTTTGGCATATAACACTTTTGAAATTCAACAACCTTATGCGGTCCTTTAAACCAGATTCTCCGTACCGCAAATAGTTAAAATGATATTATAACGACATTTATATAAGTCATAATAATAGCTCAAATATTTATTATAAGTCTGTAACTATTACTTGTGTTAAAATTATTTATCCTATATAATCTTCTATAAAAAATCATTTTTAATGCTTATTATATCTTAATTAACTAGCCTGAATCTGCGGGTGTTACATTTATAACTCTAAGTTTTCCCCAATTAGTTATATTATATTATATTATATTATTAATTTTATTTTGAATATATTATTTTTACTATTTATTTATATCTATTAAATATTTAATGACATTTTATTTAAGAAATATAAATTTTAATAACAAAGTCGCGAGTTTCGCATAACGGGTAGAGATGATACCTTCAACGTATTGATTCAAAGAAACAAGTATCTTAACCCTCTCTCTCTCTCTCTCTCTCTCTCTCTCTCCTAACCGATCAAAAATTCAATTTTTTTTTACAGATATATATACCAAATACCCATCTCCATTATTAAAAATCACATATTCTCCCATTCCATTTCATCATTCTTCAATTCCATTTAGGATTTTTCAATTATGGTGTTTGAATTTTAATTGTTGTTTTTTCAGTTGTACTATTTTATGTTTAATTTAATTTTAATTTTCTTAAATACAAATTAGTAAAAGTTTAATTTGAAAAGATAAAAATAAAAATCGAATGAAAGCATGAAAAATATACTTTTTATATGTTGAGATAGAACGTACGAAATTGAAAGAAAAAAATAATAAGAAGAATTTGATATGAAAATTTGATTGAAAATGACGAGAAAATATGTTCTTAAAATTATGCAATATAAAAGCCTTATTAATAGATGTAAACCAAATCCATGTTAAAAGTTATTGAAGTTTATTTTATCATTAAAATATATTTACTTCATAATTGATATCATTTAATATATTAAACACTACATTTTGTTAAATTTTTTTTTAGAGTTCAATGGATTGTCACATCATTATTTTATTATTTTTTATAAATAATACTAGCTTATAACCCGTAAGAACCACAATTATAAAATTAATTAAACTTTTGTAGTAAAAACTTAAAGCTATTAATCAATTATTTCAAATAAGTTATATTAAATAAATTATTAATTAAGAGATATTTTTTAGTTATATAAAATTATAATGGTTTATTTAAATAAATACATGAAATTATATATCTTATAATATATATTAATTTTATTTTCTTTTTTATTCTAATATTATTAATTTAATATAATTAGAATGTGAAATTTAAAATTTAAAATTTGAAATTTGAAATGAAGAATCAATTACTAAATTAATGTAATTAGAATAGTAAATTTAAAATTTAAAATGAAGAATTAATAGGTTGACATGTGGCATAATAAGTGACATATAATATTAATGAGAATTTATAATATTATGACATTTTTCAATAAGAGAATAAACTTATTCATTTTTTAGAATAGGAAGATTAATAAATAAAACTAGAATATTACATTAATTATAAATTTAAGGTTGCAATTACTAAATATTAATCGAAGAATACAATGTAGAAATTAAAAGTTACAAATTTATTTATTGGCAACACTTTTTTAATATGTAATTTCACTATGTTGTATTATAATAAATAAAATGTTATCTTTTTAAAATAAATTTAAGATTTATATATATTTTTATTGTTTAGAATAAAGAAATAAAAAGTAACTTAATAAATTAAAATTTTAAATATAAAATAAAATAATGTATAAATCAAAAAAATAATAATATACAATTTGTTTGTTGAAAAAAAGATGTTACTTTTTAATATAAATTTTTATATTAAATTGAGAAAGAAATTAAAAAAATTCAATATCAACTAAAGAAAAAAAAAAAAAACATATGGTATTATATGGTTTAATGGGGATTAAACCTCTCATTCATTATATAAAATTATAATGCTTGATTTAAACAAATACATGAAATTATATATTTTGTAATATACATTAATTTTATTTTATTTTTTATTCTAATGTAATTAGAATATGAAATTTAAAATTTAAAATTTGAAATGTAGAATCAATTATTAATTTAATGTAATTAAAATGGTAAATTTAAAATTTAAAATAAAGAATTAATAGGTTGATATGTGACATAATAAGTGACATATAATATTAATGAGAATTTCTAATACTATGACACTTGTCAATAGGAGAATAAACTTATTTATTTATTATAATAGGGAGATTAATAAATAAAACTAGAATATTACATTAATTAAAAATTCAAAGTTGCAGTTACTAAATATTAATTGAAGAATACAATTTAAAAATTAAAAGTTACAAATTTATTTATTGGCAACATTTTATTAATATGTAATTTCACTATGTTGTATTATAATAAATAAGATGTTATCTTTTTAAAATAATTTTAAGATTTATATGTATTTTTATTGTTTAGAATAAAAAAATATAAAGTAACTTAATAAATTAAATTTTTAAATATAAAATAAAATAATGTATAAATAAAAAAATTAATAATATATAATTTGTTTGTTGAAAAAAAATGTTACTTTTTAATATAAATTGTTATATTAAATTGAGAAAGAAATAAAAAAAAATTCAATATAAACTAAAGAAAAAAAAAGAATAAAAATGTATGCTATTACATGGTTCAATGGGGATTAATTCTAGCTGCAATGCATTTTTATTCCATTCAATGATACAATACCACTTTTTAACCTATTAAACTCTTCATAAAACCCTCGTTGGAGATGATCTTACTTTATTATCGGTTTTATATTAATATATATTATTTTAAAATTTCTTTTAAAAATACACTATTGTTTGATTAAATCTCATTATTTATTAATATAAATATATTATAGTATATATACTTTTAACATTTTTTATTTGGTGTTGAACACTTTTAAAATTCTCAATCATTAAAAAGAGACAATGTTGAAAATAATAATAATTACCATGTGTTTTATTTTATATATACAAAAAATAAGTTTAGTTAATAAAACAAATTAATAAACAAAACAGTAAAATAAAAACTATAAAGTGGAAAGCTGAAAGTAGATTTTGTTACTTTAATAGAAAACTAGGTGTGAGACTCATGTATTACATGAGTTTAATTATATATATATATATATATATATATATATATATATATATATATATATATATATATATATATATATATATATATATATAATTTAAAATTTTAAAAAGTTTGAATTGATAAGAAAAATGAGAAAAATTTGAATTATTAAAATTAATGAGACTTTAATGTATTGATTACATTACATATATAAATTCTTTCTAATAAATACTTTACATATATATTACCTTACACATTAAATATGAAATTTTAAATTAATAAAATGAAAAATACAATAAAATAACAAGTAGAGAATAAAGCATTTAAAAAATCTAGAAAATGTCATGTGTCCAAATAATTGAGAAGAGGACATGTGGCAAAAAAAAACATTTATTTATTATACTAGATAAGCGGCATTAATTGAAAAGCGATAAAGTATATTCAAATGAAATCGAACGTTAATGATCTGTTGACAAATGAATTGACATTTGTGTATATAGAATTTTATTCGTGCATTTAGAATAACCTTAATAAAATATAGTTTCCTAAAAAAATAATTATGTATGTATTCTAAGGGATTATACAACCCCTTAGCTCGCTAGCTGCTATTTCACATCAAATACGTACTGCATTTCAAATAGTAAGAAGGTTTTCAATTATTTTTTTTAAATGAGAATGTATTAAAAATAAAATGACCAGAAAGAAACTAGCAAAAGTTACATATTACAAGCATTAAAAGGAAAATTATACCACTCAAACCAACTTAACTTAGAAAATTTAAAACGATCCTTGGTCCAATTAAGCGTAGCAAGCTAGAGATCATTCGCCGTCTTCAGAAGAGAGCACATCTTCTTGTTGACCACTAACGAATTACGGGCGCCCAAATAAGCCAAATAAGCGAATAAGATAAGGCCAAAACTGTAACATCCGGAATCCCAGGTATATTATTTAAATATTTATTTTTGGATTATGTGAAGGAACTCGGCGAGTTGATGCGTAGACTCGCCGAGTAGGGTCGTGGTTGATCACCCGGGTTCGCATTGGACTCAGCGAGTCCATGAGTGGACTCGGCGAGTCCACGCTGTTTAATGAAACCCTAATCCTCCGGGTTTGGAGCCTATTTAAGGGCACTCTTAGCCTCCCATTGCGGCTACCAGTCCCTTGAGAGCACCCTTAGTGATCTATATTGTTTGAGAGGAAGGAGAAGCCATAATTGATATTTCTATCCTTGGTTTGGCAAAAAGAAAGTGATCAAGAGCAAGAGGAGGCTGAAGGAGGTGTGATTCAAGTGGTTTCACAGAGACTTCAACTTGAGGTATTCATTCGGACCTTCTTCAGTTTTGGTATTGAACTTAGAGATTAGGGTTTTCTAACCTCTTGTGAGGATGTTTATGTGGAGCAATTGGTACGTTATCGAGTCTATGATTTGGATCTGGACTCAAAGAGGTCCAAAGACATCAATCCATTAAGCTTTATGAGTCCTTGTAGGGTGATTGGACTTAGGTTGCCATTTTTGGGACTAAATCACCATTTGATGCCATCATGTGTGTATATATATATATATATATATATATATATATATATATATATATATATATATATATATATATAAGCATCAAGTTTCGAGCTTTACGTGATTATATTGCTTGGGAAGGTTAGATCTATGGATTTGAGGAGTAGATCTGACCTCAGGAGGTCAATAGATCTTGTGCATGGTATGTACTCGCCGAGTTGTTCTTGGGACTCGGCGAGTAGAGTCAGGGTAGCCCCACGATTCTTGCGTGGGGACTCGTCGATTAAAGGGAGGGACTCGACGTGTTAAATGGGACTAAAGAGTTAAGTGGACGCAGGTGGACTCATCGAGTTGCCCAAGTGCACTCGCCGAGTCGGGTCAAAGTTTGATCGTTGACTTTGGTTGACTTTTAGGGTTTGGTTAGCAGTGATGCCTTTAAGTTAGAAGAGGGGTAAAATGGTCTTTTACCCTTCTAAGGATGTTAAGAAAGGGTGGATTATAATTATATTTATGGGGGGTATTAGCTTTATGTGTTTAGGCAGAGGCTAGATCGTATTTTTACCGAGTCAGTGATTTACCGAGATATCAGAGGTGAGTCTTCTCACTATACTGTACCTGGAAGGGTACCTATGTGTGGCCGGACGGTCAGATATGCTATAAGATATATGCATTGTGTGTGATTAGTTACCCGTTTTTTATGTGCTATGTATGCTATGCTTGATATGGGCCGGAAGGCATTATGTTATGGGCCGGAAGGCACTGTGATGTGGACCGGAAGGTCGACATGAGTAGGACCGGAAGGTTTACCGGGTTGGGACGGAAGTCCCCTGAGACACATGGACCGGAAGGTCCTGGCCTGGAAGGGAGTACGTGTGTAAGTGGTATTTTGGGGAACTCACTAAGCATTTATGCTTACAGTTGTTGTGTTATGTGTTTCAGGTACGAGCGAGGACCGTGGGAAGGCACCGGCATGATGTGTACACACTGACGGAAGATTTATTTTATGATCTTGGGATGTATTTTATTATAATGATATTTGTTAAATATGAGATTTGAGAATATTATATGATGGTTTATATTGCTTGAAAAATGAAAAATTGTTTTGAAAATTCACGTTGTTACAAGTTGGTATCAGAGCCTTGGTTTGAGGGATTCGGGTGCACCTTCGGGCGTAACTGAACTCAAACCAAGGATTTGAGAAAAATTTTCCAATAATAAAATCATTAAATTTTACAAGAGGTTTTGAGATTACCAAAGAAGGAGCAGTGTGTACAGTCAGCCAGCGCCCGAATAGTAAAATCCCCAAGATACCCTTACAATATGTGTTATGAGATATGCTATGATATGTTATGCATGCTAGAGTAGACTAGGTATTCATATTAGGACTAGAGTCGCCTGATTTGTGATGCCTTAGTCTAGGAGAATCCTACTGATATGAGATGCGTTGAGAGCGAGTAGGTAGCCAATGCATAGCGAGAATAGAGTACTTGCGTTTCGGGATCCAAGGAGGAGGACTTGGGGTGAATGCTGATGCGGTGTAATCAGTAGTATAGGGACCGTACTACTGAAGACACCGGATCAGTGGGTAGCCCAAGTAAGAATCCGTTGGGTATTGGAGGCCGAGTAGGGTTGCGTTATCGAGTGCGAGTATGCTCGATTGAGTATATCATACTTTTATGTTGTATTTCAGAGGCATCATGGTTGGGACACGCCACAGACCTGGGACGAGCGATGTGAGTGATGAGGAGCTTCGTTAGATGATCTACGATGAGGTGGCTGCGGCAATCAGGGCCGAGATTCTGGAGATGTTTGGGTCTATCAAGACCACACTGTTGGAGACTTTTGATGAGCGGTACGCCGCGGTGACTGAGGTCGCAGCCGTTGCAGCTACAGCAGATGTGGCTGCTGCCATACCTCAGGGAGGTGACTCATTATTGTTCCGGGAGTTTAGCAACATGAAGCCACCCGAGTTTTATGGGACGCAGGATTCGATCGCTGCGATGATAAGAATTGTTGATATTGAGGGATGCTTCTACACATGTTCATGTTCGGAACATCTGAGGGTATGGTTTGCTTTGAACCAGCTTCGCCTGGGAGCGAAAGATTGGTGGAAGTTCGTGACAACGAACTTCACACTTGTAGAGATTTCAGCAGTGACCTGGGAGAGGTTCACCACCATGTTTAGAGACGAGTACGTTCCCTTGGTGGAGAGGGAACGACTGATTCAGGAGTTCTTGACCCTCAAGCAAGGTAATGATTCGGTTACTGTGGTCACCCGGAGGTTTCATGAGAGGGCGATGTTTTGCCCTAAGCAGGTGTCTACTTAGCAGGCACGGATGAGTCGGTATTTGGGTATTCTGAAGAGGGAGATTAGGGAGTTTGTGTCGAACTCGACGTACCGGAAATTTGCTGAGCTCCAGGCAAATGCCCGGAAGAGGGAGATTGAGTTGGAGACTCAGGTCAGGGAGGAGGCCGAGTCTCAGAGGATGGACTGGCGGCCGGCTCAGTCTCAGTCGGCAGCCAAGCGGACCAAGTCCACCGATTCGAGGATGGGAGGCCAGAAGGGCCGCACTTGCGGGAAGCGCGGAAAGGGTCATGAGGGGGCATGTTGATCGGGTGTTTGCTACAAATGTGGCAAGGAGGGGCATATCGCTAAGGATTGCCCCAAGGGATTTATGGTTTGCTTCCATTGCAACCATACCGGCCATCGGAAGGCCGAGTGTCCTCAGCTACACCAGGGATCAGCACAGGGATCTGCGCCTGCTGCTAGGGTTACCGAGATTCGACCGGCAAAGGCCGAGGCTCCGAAGGCTCGAGGGAGAGCTTTTCAGTTGACTGCGGAGGAGGTCCGCACATCGCCCGATGTCGTGGCTGGTATGTATTTTTTCGTGTATTTACTTTCATGTTGAGATATTGTGCTTATATTATGATATGCGTAGGTACTTTTATTGTGAATTCTGTACCTGCCTTCGTATTATTTGACTCGGGTGCGAGTCGGTCTTTTGTATCTTTGGCTTTCAGTCAGCACATCAGTATTAGTCGGGAGGTGATGAGTCGACCTCTAAGGGTTTCCATAGCTGATGAGAAAGCGGTGTATGCCACCGAGGTAATTCGAGAATGTGTGCTCGAGATTTTTAGCGTCAAGTTCCCAATTGATCTAGTTCCTATCGCGATGGGAGATGTCTGGGTCATCGTGGGCATGGACTGGTTGAGTAAGTTTGGAGCGATTATTGACTGCGAGAGGCAACTGGTGACCATACAAGACCCTAGTGGGGGAGTGCTTACTGTGTATGGCGAAGGGACCCGGTGTGGGTCAGCATTTTGCTCGGCTGCCAGGGCGAGACAGAGTTTGTAGCAAGGCTGTAGTGGATTCATAGCCTATGTGATGGATACACGAGTGGCCGCGGGGAGGCCAAGTTCGATTGACGAGGTCTCGATAGTGTGCAAGTTTCCGGATGTTTTTCCCTAGGAACTGTCGGGCGTGCCTCCGGAAAGACAAGTGGAGTTCCGTATCGATTTGGTTCCGGGAGCAGCACCTATCGCCAAGGCGCCTTATCGCCTCACGCCGCCAGAGATGCAGGAGTTATCCTTGCAACTTCAGGAGCTGTTAGGGAAGGGGTTTATTCGACCGAGTAGCTCACCTTGGGGAGCACCGATCCTTTTTGTCAAGAAGAAGAATGGTTCACACCGGATGTGCATTGATTACCGGGAGTTGAACAAGTTGACGGTCAAGAACCGGTATCCGTTACCGAGGATCGATGATCTATTCGATCAGTTGCACGGGGCATCTTGGTTCTCCAATATAGACTTGAGGTCGAGTTATCATCATATGAGGGTTCGGGATGAAGATATCCAGAAAACTGCATTCAGAACTTGATATGGATATTATGAGTTTGTGGTGATGCCTTTTGGGCTCACCAATGCCCCAGCTACATTCATGGATCTCATGAACAGGGTGTGCATTCCGATGCTGGATCGGTCGGTGATCGTATTCATTGATGATATTTTGGTATATTCGAGGTCTCGAGAGCAGCATGAGGAGCATTTGAGGGAGATCCTTGGAGTTCTGAGATCGGAGAGGCTGTACGCCAAATTCTCCAAGTGTGATTTCTGGTTATGAGAGGTCCAGTTCCTAGGGCATCTTGTTAACCAGAAAGGGATATTGGTCGATCCGGCCAAGATCGACGCGGTGATGAGATGGGAGGTGCCGATATCACCCACTGAGATCAAGAGCTTTCTGGGATTAGCCGGCTATTATCGGCGATTTATTAGGGATTTCTCCAAGATCGCCATGCCACTTACCAAGATGACCCGGAAGGGTGTTATATTTTCATGGGGTCTGGAGCAGCAGTTCTCATTTGAGACACTTTGCCAGAAGTTGTGCGAAGCCCCGGTGCTTGCACTCCCGGAAGGGATGGAGGATTTTGTGGTATACTGGGATGCATTAATGTAACGACCCGTCTCTGGTATGTGGTTTTTAGTATTTATTTTTGAAGTTCGTGGAGGAACTCGGCGAGTCTATGTCCCGACTCGTCGAGTAGGGTCGCGTTGTTGATCAGCGTATAGATCGGCGACTCGGCGAGTCCATATTCGGGACTCGGCGAGTCGGCCTGCCAGGTTGAAACCCTAAATCCCCGGGTTTGCCCACTATTTAATCCACCTTATAGCCCCCATTCTCGCCTCCTTCACCCTCAGAACGCTGTGAGAAAACCCTAATCCATCCTTGAGTGAACTAAGTGTTCTTGTGATTGATTTGTGAAGGCTTGAAGAAGGAGAAGAAGAAAGGAGCAAAGAGAAGAGGAGTAGAGCAAAGATCCAAGGGCAAATCAGAGTTCTTTGAGGTATTCTTCGGATTCCCTCTTGTTTTATGCTTTAAACCTCCATTAGGACTCTTCTAGATCTAGTTAGTGCTTTTCCCAAGCCTTATGATTGTATGGATGCCCTAATAAGTCGAGATATCCTTAGATCTATTCATTTAGAAGTTTCAAAGCCCAGATCTATTGCCTTTATGAAGATACTTTGCATGGAAACCCTAGATCTAGCCTTTATTATGCCTTTTGAGCCATTTTATCTTCATGAATGCATATGGGCACGTAAAGATAGAATCTTAACGTGCTAATCGAGTTAAGGGAGTCCAGATCTATAAGTTTTATGCACTGGATTCAAGCAGAATCAAGTTTTGCGTTGCTGCATGCAAGCGACTCGGCGAGTCGGAAGAACGACTCGGCGAGTCGGAAGAACGACTTGGCGAGTCGAGCCGCGAGTCCCCGATTTTTCCTTTTTTTGAGTGATGCCGAGTGAGACTAGTGAGTGATGGAGTGGACTCAGCGAGTTGTGGTTAGGCTCAGTAATGGAGGGACTCGGCGAGTTGTTCATACAACTCGGCGAGTCCAAGGCAATCTTCTTAGCTCGAAGAATAACTCGTCGAGTTGTTCATACGGCGCGGCGAGTCTGATGCAGACTGCCTGAGGTTTTACATTCGAAAGGGAACTCGTCGAGTTGATGCCATACTCGACGAGTAGCAGCGAGTAGGGTGAGAAATGAGAGTAGGGACTCGGCAAGTTGGCGGCCCAACTCGGCGAGTCAGGTCAACTGTAAAGTTGACTTTGACCAGGAGAGTTGACTTTAGCCAGGGGTAAAGGAGTCATTTACCCCAATACAGTTATTAATAATTTGATTGAGTGTAATTGTGGATTTGTAGCCGGGGAGATACCAGAGCAGCAGTAGATAGTTCCCGGAGCCACACACTCAGCAACCAGATCACGAGGTGAGTTTCCTTTTAGTAGGAACGGGTCTAAGGCCACAATGCCGGCCCGTTTAGCTAGCAGTAGTATCCGGACTTCGGTTCGATGCAGATTTTAGTATGTTTGATGCCTTCGTGGCTCAGACAGTATTTTGTGTTATGTGTTCCGGGTTACATCCCGATGTAGTATGCTATCTATGTACTCATGTTAGTTGATATGCTTATGTGATGCTATGTTCAGTATGTTCCGAAGTTCTGTCCGATGCAGTCAGTTCCGGACTTTGGTCAAATGCAGTAGTTCCGGACTTTGGTCCGATGCAGGAGGCAAGGTCTCAGTAGTTCCGGATCCCGATCCGATGCAAAGGGCAAGGCCCTGGTTAGTTCCGGACTTTGGTCTGATGCAGTTTCCGAACTTCGGTCCGATGCAGTGGGCAAGGCCCAGTATGTGATTATATGTATTATATGGTATGTGGTAGTTTGGGGGAGCTCGCTAAGCTTCGTGCTTACAGTTTCAGTTTTGGTTTCAGGTACTTCCGAAAGCAAAGGGAAGAGCTCGAGTTGATAGCATCGCGCACACACACCACAGCTTCAGTTGTCCTGGGAGTGGTTTTGTTTCTCATAGATGTGACTGATACATTCTTGATTCAGTTTATTTATAACACTTTACTTTTGTTGTGAGATATTGACGTACGAGTTTACCTTATGATTTTATTATGGTGTTTTTAGTAATTATTCAACAAAAATTTTTGGGTCATTTTCTTGGGATGTTACAAGTTGGTATCAGAGCCTTGGTTTGAGGGATTCAGATACACCCCCGGGTGTATCTGAACTCAAACTAAGGGAGAGATAAAAAGATTTTCAAAAAGAAAAAAAAATGTTTTCGAATGAAATTTTGAAAAAGCACTTAGAAAGAAAAGAATTTTTAAACAAGATAAGGGTGTGGTGCATGCGATCAGCCGAGCTCAAGTAAGTACTCCCAAATTACCCATACAAGTTTTATAATTATGAATAATTGTTCCAGCTTCAGTAGAACAGCATGCTAGTATAGGACTAAGGATCTAGGAGGATGCCTTACGTGCCTTCTATATGTGTTTAGCTTTATGAGAATTGCATGCTAGTAACGAGTAGACAGCAGTAGGATAGCCTGTTTAGGTTATGCCTGGTAGCGCGAGCTTAGCATTGTATGCTAGATCGGTTTCTCGTTATGAGAGTAGGATTGCTTGGGTAATTTCCGGTGTCCGAATGCTGCTTGCTTCGTGGTTTGTAGAACTCTTAGTAATGAGAGTTAGCCGTTAGGTGAATACGTCACGTCACATGTGATCAGGGTTGAATAATCTCAGAGTGTTGGATTTGGCCCTATTGCGCAGCTCTTGTTTGAGTCTAACCGTTGTAGGGATGAGCCTTTTACTCGAAGGATTATCCGAGCCTCATCACATGTGATGGTATTCAGGTGATGGCTAATTAGCATTTCAAGGAGGCCTTCAGCAGCTGAGGACTGTTTTGAGCAGAGTCAAGATTTCCCTAGGGCAAGCCTAGGATGAGAGTAGCAGAGATCAGCAGTAGTAGAAGTGACTTGGTGGAGTCAAGGCAGTTCTTGAGGAAAGTACGGATAGATGTGGAAGGTAGTATGGGCCCGTACTACTGAAAGCAGATGATCCGTACTCGAATCAAGGAAGGCCAAGACAAGACCAGGAAGCTAGTAGTAGTATCATGATCCCTTAGATATTTCAGTTTTCTGATCTTGTTATGATATGTTTCAGAATGGTAGTTTTACGTTCGAGACCAGCAGTCGGCAGTTCAGATGCCGAAGGGGGATCAGGACCAGGATCAGGCCTGGAGGCCAGGCAAATGGATGAGCAGACCAGAGAGTTTCTTTCTTCTGAGGTTACCCGCATCATACTGGAGCAGACTCCTGTGATCTTCGGTTCGATCAAGGAGGGTATTCTAGAGCTGATGGATGAGAGATTGGGCACTTTCCGTGCCGAGATGGCGGCCATGATGGGGTCGCGCACACTTACGTTCAGGGAGTTTAGGGCATGTGGAGCTCCAGACTACCATGGGGCGCGGGACCCTATAGAGAGCACGAGATGGTTGACGGATGTGGCCAACGCATTCCGCACTAGCAGGTGTCCCGAGGGGGACAAGGTTAGATTGGCGTCCTGTCTTCTGAAGGACAGGGCACGGGATTGGTGGGAGGAGGTCGGTCATACCATTGGAGATGATGCAGCGTTAGATGCCATGACCTGGGCTGATTTCTCTACCAGGTTCAGGGCAGAGTTTGCACCAGTTATTGAGGTACAACAGTTAGCCCGAGAGTTTCAGGACCTCACCCAGACTACAGAGACCGTGGCGGAGATCACCGCCAAGTTCAGGGAGAGGGCTCTTCTTGTTCCTCAGTATGCAGCCAATGAGGAGATGAAGAAGGCCCGTTATCATGAGATGTTGCGGAGTGATATCCGCATGTTTGTGAGTCGGTCCAGCTGTAAAACGCTGGATGACATGATTGCTAGAGCTCGGGAGAGGGAGATTGATCTAGAGATGGAGAAGAAGAGGAAACCGGAGGCGGTTTTGGGTTCAGGAGGTTCGGGCAAAAAGCCCAAGGTATCTGATCACAGGTTCAAGAGTCAGCAGAGCCACGGTCGATGTGGCACGTGTGGGAGATTGCACGAGGGGACGTGCAAGGCAGGGAGTTCCGGCTGCTACAAGTGCGGTCGGACTGGGCATTTGAGCAGGGATTGTACGGCCCCTGCTACTACTATTGCAGCATCAGATCTGATTTGCTTTCAGTGCAATCAGATGGGACATAAAAAGTCCCAGTGTCCAAGTTTAGCTGCAGCAGGGAAGGTGGTTGCACCAGCCCCTGCTACTTTGAGGATTACAGATGGCCGTCAGGGCCGAGCAGAGACACCAGTGGCTAGGAGCCGAGCTTTTCAGATGACAGCAGAGGAGGCGCGAGCGACTCCTGATGTGGTGACGGGTATGTATTTTTCCCTTCATCTCTATATTATTGTTATTATTATTGAGTATTGCTTATGGTTATATGTTTTGTATAGCGTCGTTCTCTGTGAACGGCATCTCTGCTACAGTATTATTTGATTCGGGGGCTACCCGATCGTTTGTATCGCTAGCGCTTAGCAAGAGATTTAGTAGAGCTCCTGGGGAGCTGGATTGTCCACTAGAGGTCGAGATAGCAAATGATAGGACCGTGAGGGTCGCCAGAGTACATCGAGGATGTTCTCTTCAGTTGTTCGACGAGTAGTTTTTGGTGGATTTGGTCCCTATTCCCCTGCGAGGAAATAAGGTTATACTGGGCATGGATTGGTTGAGTCCCAATGGGGCCGTGATTGATTGCGAGTTACAGCTAGTGAGGGTTTGCACTCCCAGTGGAGGAGAGTTAGTGATTCAGGGCGAGAGGCCACAGCGTGGACCAGTTCTTTGCTCAGCCGCGAGGGCGAGACGCTATTTTCAGCAGGGTTACGTAGGCTATGTAGCCTACGTTATGGATGCCCGGGAGGAGGGCAAGTCGGCAGTGGACGATGTTCCAGTAGTACGAGACTTTCCGGATGTATTCCCGGAGGATTTACCAGGAATACCTCCCAAGAGACAGGTCGAGTTTGGGATCGACCTAATTCCTGGTGCGGCTCCGATAGCCAAGGCACCGTATCGGTTAGCTCCCCCTGAGATGCAGGAGTTGTCTACGCAGCTGCAGGAGTTGCTAGACAAGGGTTTTATACGGCCGAGTAGTTCACCCTGGGGGGCGCCGATCTTATTTGTGAAGAATAAGGATGGGTCGCACCGTATGTGCATCGACTACCGGGAGCTGAATAAGGTAACGGTTAAGAACCGTTACCCCCTCCCGAGGATAGATGATTTGTTTGATCAGCTTCAGAGAGCGTCTTTCTTTTCCAAGATTGATTTACGCTTCGGATATCACCAGATGCGAGTTAGAGGCGAAGATGTGCAGAAGGCTGCTTTCAGGACACGATATGGTCATTATGAGTTTGTAGTGATGCCTTTTGGGCTCACTAATGCTCCAGCCGCATTCATGGACCTCATGAATCGCGTATGCAGACCGATGCTGGATCGGTCTGTGATAGTATTCATAAATGATATCTTGGTGTACTCCAAGACTCAGGAGCAGCATGAGGAGCACCTGAGGGAGGTGCTAGAAGTGTTGAGAAAGGAGAGGCTTTTCGCGAAGTTCTCCAAGTGCGAGTTTTGGTGTAACAGCCCGGAATTTCATGTATTGTTTTAAAACTATTTTTGGGGACATTTTAGGAAGGGACTCGGCGAGTTGGTGCCTGAATCGCCGAGTAGGACCACAGGCTTGGTCGCAGATTCGCGACTGGACTCGACGAGTCCATTAGGGACTCGGCGAGTCGACGCTGTTCAGCAGAAACCCTAGCCGTTTGGTTTTGGATCGTATATAACGCCTCTTAGGCCGTCATTGTTCGTTTTTGCTTACTGAGAAGAACCCTAGAACGATTGTGTGCATCTGGAGCAAGGATTGAAGACCATTGTTGGGTTTGGAAGAGTTGTGTGCAAGGAAGAGGAAGGTTTAGCTAAAGGAACAGCAAGAGAATCACGTTCTGAGGATTGGGGACACAGAAAGTGCATCAATCAGGTAATATCTCGGATTTCGTTCTTCTGTGATTGATGTGTATATGAAGTTAGGGTTTATAGAACCCATTTGATGATTAGATGGATTATTATGTTGTTACCCAAGTGTTTATACCCCAGTAATAGGATGTTTAGAGGTCCAGATAGTCCCACAAGTGTGTATTTCGGGATCATACGTGTTTCAGGAAGCCGTTGATCGACTGCATGGCATGGACTCGCCGAGTCGGATGAGCAGACTCGGCGAGTAGCTTGAAGATTCACTGGGACTCGCCGAGTTGTTCTTCAGACTCGGCGAGTGGATTCGGGGTGGCCCCGCGATTCTTCCACGAGAACCTCGTCGAGTCAAGAGGGATACTCGACGAGTAGAAAGGAGAACAACAGGGAAAATTGGGGAGGACGTCTAGACTCGCCGAGTCGCCTTTGCACTCGACGAGTCCGGTCAAGTTGACCGTTGACCAGAGTGGACCTGCATGTAAATTCTTAGGGTCAGTTGTCTTGAATGATAAGAGTATTAATAAGGGTATATGGTATTATAGGGAGTCTGCAGATCGGCGGATCGAGTGCGAGTAGTTTCAAGAGTTGATAGCTTACATTACCACGAGGTGAGTCTTCTCACTATACTGTACCCGGAAGGGTATCTATGTGAGACCGGAAGGTCGGATATGTTATGTGTTATATATATGCTATAATTGAAAAGGTAGTTGCTATGCATGCTATGTATGTTCTATGGGCCGGAAGGCAAAGTATTATGTGACAGAAAGGTCAGGTATGTTATGTGATATATGTGTTTAAGTAATTGTGCTATGTGTTGCATATGTTTGTGGGCCGGAAGGCAATATGTTACGGGCCGGAAGGCAATATGTTACGGGCCGGAAGGCAATATGTTACAGGCCGGAAGGCAATATGTTATGGGCCGGAAGGCAAAATATTATGGGCCGGAAGGCGATTATCTCATGGGCCGGAAGGCGTTGTACTGTGGACCGTAAGGTTCGGGACTGGAAAGGCGTATATGTGTAGTGGTATACTGGGGAACTCACTAAGCATTTATTCTTACAAGTTGTTATGTATGTGTTTCAGGTACTAGCGAGGACCGTGGGAAGGCGCCGGCATGATGCATACACATTGCTGCTATTTGAGATCTTAGGGATTTTATATATGTATTTGATATGAACATGAAATAAATATTATTGGCTGAATGAAACTACTTTATTTTAAATGAAAATTTTATTTGAAAATTTGCGTTGTTACATTTGGTTGCGTGAGGTGCAGTTCCTCGGTCACCTCATCAACCATAAGGGTATATTGGTAGATCCGGCCAAGATAGAGACTGTGATGCAGTGGGAAGTTCCGAGGTCTCCATCCGAGATTCGGAGTTTCCTGGGGTTGGTAGGGTATTACCGGAGGTTCATTCAGGATTTCTCCAAGATTGCAGTACCGCTCACCCGACTGACTAGGAAGTCGGTGGTGTTTCGTTGGGGGCCTGAGCAGCAGACGACATTCGAGACCCTCAGGCAAAGGTTATGCGAGGATCCGATTCTTTCCCTGCCCGAGGGGATAGAGGATTTTGTAGTCTATTATGATGCCTCAATCACAGGTATGGGAGCAGTGTTGATGCAGCGAGGGCATGTGATAGCTTACGCCTCGAGACAATTGAAGCCTCACGAGGCTAACTATCCTACGCACGATTTGGAGCTGGGGGCAGTGGTGTTTGCCCTCAAGATTTGGAGACATTATCTTTATGGGGTCTGTTGTACCATCTACACGGATCACAAGAGTTTGAGATACCTTATGGATCAACCGAGTCTAAACATGAGGCAGAGGAGATGGTTGGATGTGCTGAAGGATTATGATTGTGAAATCCTTTATCATCCAGGGAAGGCCAACATAGTGGCAGATGCCTTGAGTCGGAAGGTGACAGCAGCCCCTATCAGAGATTTGTGTTTGAGAATGACTGTGATTACCCCGTTGTTGGAACTGATCAGGGAGGCTCAGGTTGAGGGCCTCAAGGAAGAGAAGCAGAAATGTGAGAGGATTGTAGGTCGAGCAGCTGCATTCGATTATGATAGTCGGGGGTTGTTGACCCTTCATGGGAGAGTGTGGGTACCGTACGGAGGCAGAGTACAGCAGTTGTTGATGGACGAGGCTCATAAGTCTCGATTTTCTATCCATCCAGGGGCACGAAGATGTATAGAGATCCTCGACCCGATTATTGGTGGCCCTTCATGAATCGGGATGTTGCTTGGTCTGTGGAGAGGTGTCTGACCTGCAGGAAGGTCAAGGCAGAACATCAGAGGCCTCACGGCAAGATGCAGCCGTTAGACATTCCCGTGTGGAAATGGGAGGACATCACTATGGATTTTATCACCAAGCTTCCCAAGACCGCACGAGGAGTAGATTCGATATGGGTAGTAGTGGATCGGTTGACGAAGAGTGCCCATTTTATCCCGATCCAGGAGAGTATATCGGCAGAAAAGTTAGCCAATATCTATGTGCGTGAGATTATGGCACGCCATGGAGTGCCGGTATCGATGGTGTCAGACCGAGATGTCCGTTTTACCTCCAGATTCTGGAAGCGGTTCCATGACGAGATGGGTACTCATCTCCACTTCAGCACCGCTTTCCACCCTCAGACGGACGGGCAGAGTGAGAGGACGATTCAGACTCTCGAGGACATGCTTAGGCCATGCGTTTTGGATTTTGGTGGCAGTTGGGATACGTATCTTCCGTTAGCGGAATTTTCGTATAACAACAGTTATCATGCGAGCATTGATCGACCTCCCTTTGAGATGATTTATGGGAGGAAGTGCAGGACCCCGATTTGTTGGGGCGAGGTGGGTCAGCGAGTCATTGGGAGCACAGAGGTGGTGCTCAAGACGACCGAGTTGATCCAGCAGGTCCGTAGTAGACTGCAGACTGCGCAGAGTCGGAAGAAGAGTTACGCTGATAGGAGGCATTCAGACTTGGAGTTCCGGGTGGGTGACATGGTTCTTCTGAAGGTCTCACCTTGGAAGGGTGTTATCAGGTTCCGGAAGAGGGGCAAGTTGGGTCCCAGGTTTATTGGTCCTTTCAGGGTTTTGGCCCGGGTGGGTCGGGTTGCTTATCGGTTAGATCTTCCGGCAGAGCTTAGCCAGATCCACGACACTTTCCATGTGTCTCAGTTAAGGAAGTGTTTGGTGGACGAGTCAACAGTTGTTCCTTTAGAGGATATCCAGGTGGATAGCAACTTGAATTATATTGAGAGGCCGGTCGCGATTCTGGATCGGAAAGCAAAGACCTTGAGGAACAAGGTAATTCAGCTAGTGAAGGTGCAGTGGGAGCACCGGAAGGGGTCTGAGTGGATGTGGGAGGCGGAAGATGAGATGAGAGAACATTATCCCGGGTTATTTGCAGATGCAGCAGCAGACTTCGAGGACGAAGTCTGAGTCAAGTGGGGGAGAATTGTAACGACCCATCTCTGGTATGTGGTTTTTAGTATTTAATTTTGAAGTTCGTGGAGGAACTCGGCGAGTCTATGTCCCGACTCGTCGAGTAGGGTCGCGTTGTTGATCAGCGTATAGATCGGCGACTCGGCGAGTCCATATTCGGGACTCGGCGAGTCGGCCTGCCAGGTTGAAACCCTAAATCTCCGGGTTTGCCCACTATTTAATCCACCTTATAGCCCCCATTCTTGCCTCCTTCACCCTCAGAACGCTGTGAGAAAACCCTAATCCATCCTTGAGTGAACTAAGTGTTCTTGTGATTGATTTGTGAAGGCTTGAAGAAGGAGAAGAAGAAAGGAGCAAAGAAAAGAGGAGTAGAGCAAAGATCCAAGGGCAAATCAGAGTTCTTTGAGGTATTCTTCGGATTCCCTCTTGTTTTATGCTTTAAACCTCCATTAGGACTCTTCTAGATCTAGTTAGTGCTTTTCCCAAGCCTTATGATTGTATGGATGCCCTAATAAGTCGAGATATCCGTAGATCTATTCATTTAGAAGTTTCAGAGCCCAGATCTATTGCCTTTATGAAGATACTTTGCATGGAAACCCTAGATCTAGCCTTTATTATGCCTCTTGAGCCATTTTATCTTCATGAATGCATATGGGCACGTAAAGATAGAATCTTTACGTACTAATCGAGTTAAGGGAGTCCAGATCTATAAGTTTTATGCACTGGATTCAAGCAAAATCACGTTTTCAGTTGCTGCATGCAAGCGACTCGGCGAGTCGAGCCGCGAGTCCCCAATTTTTCCTTTTTTTGAGTGATGCCGAGTGAGACCAGTGAGTGATGGAGTGGACTCAGCAAGTTGTGGTTAGACTCAGTAATGGAGGGACTCAGCGAGTTGTTCATACAACTCGGCGAGTCCAAGGCAATCTTCTTAGCTCGAAGAACAACTCGTCGAGTTGTTCATACGGCGCGGCGAGTCTGATGCAGAGTGCCTGAGGTTTTACATTCGAAAGGGAACTCGTCAAGTTGATGCCATACTCGACGAGTAGCAGCGAGTAGGGACTCGGCGAGTTGGCGGCCCAACTCAGCGAGTCAGGTCAACTGTAAAGTTGACTTTGACCACGAGAGTTGACTTTAGCCAGGGGTAAAGGAGTCATTTACCCCAATACAATTATTAATAATTTGATTGAGTGTAATTGTGGATTTGTAGCCGGGGAGATACCGGAGCAGCATCAGATGGTTCCCGGAGCCACACACTCTGCAGCCAGATCACGAGGTGAGTTTCCTTTCAGTAGGAACGGGTCTAAGGCCACAATATCGGCCCGTTTAGCTAGCAGTAGTATCCGGACTTCGGTCCGATGCAGATTTTAGTATGTTTGATGCCTTCGTGGCTCAGACAGTATTTTGTGTTATGTGTTCCGGGTTACATCCCGATGTAGTATACTCATGTTAGTTGATATGCTTATGTGACGCTATGTTCAGTATGTTCCGAACTTCTGTCCGATGCAGTCAGTTCCGGACTTTGGTCCGATGCAGTAGTTCTGGACTTTGGTCTGATGCAGGAGGCAAGGCCTCAGTAGTTCCGGATCCCGATCCGATGCAGAGGGCAAGGCCCTGGTTAGTTCCGGACTTTGGTCCGATGCAGTTTCCGGACTTCGGTCCGATGCAGTGGGCAAGGCCCAGTATGTGATTATATGTATTATATGGTATGTGGTAGTTTGGGGGAGCTCACTAAGCTTCGTGCTTACATTTTCAGTTTTGGTTTCAGGTACTTCCGCAAGCAAAGGGAAGAGCTCGAGTTGATGGCATCGCACACACACACACCACAGCTTCAGTTGTCCTGGGAGTTGTTTTGTTTCTCATAGATGTGACTGATACATTCTTGATTCAGCTTACTTATAACACTTTACTTTTGTTGTGAGATATTGACGTACGAGTTTACCTTATGATTTTATTATGGTGTTTTTAGTAATTATTTAACAAAAAATTTTGGGTCATTTTCTTGGGATGTTACAATTAATATTTGGGTTAGGGGCAGTGCTTATGCAAAGGGGACACGTGATAACGTATGCATCGAGGCAGCTGAAGCCTCATGAGTCGAGATATCCCACCCACGATCTGGAGCTGGGGGCTGTGGTGTTTGCCCTCAAGATCTGGCGTCACTATCTGTATGGGGTTCGGTGTACCATATACACAGACCACAAGAGTCTGAAGTACTTGATGGATCAGCCCAACCTGAATATGAGCCAGAGGAGATGGTTGGATGTGGTGAAGGATTATGATTGTGAGATCCTGTACCACCCGGGCAAGGCTAATGTCGTAGCTGATGCTTTGTTCCGTAAGACGGAGAGCGCCCCGATTCGAGATGTTTGTATGAGGTTGATAGTGATGACTCTGGTATTGGAGACCATCCGAGGGGCCCATGCTGAGGCTGTGAGACCAGAAAACCGAAAGAGGGAGCGAGTTTTCGGGTAGGTATCAGAGTTCATTACCGATAGTCGGGGACTTATGACATTTCAGGGTCGGATTTGGAAACTATTTGTGGGCAGGATGCGTACCATTTTGATGGAAGAGGCACATCGATCGAAGTTCTCGATCCATCCCGGGGCCACTAAGATGTATCTGGACCTAAGGAAGGAGTATTGGTGGCCTTGTATGAAAAGGGATGTTGCATGGTTCATTCAGAGGGGCCTAACTTGTCGCCAGGTTAAGGCCGAGCACCAATGTCCGCATGGTAAGCTGCAGCCGCTGGAGATCCCCGAGTGGAAGTGGGAACAGATTACCATGGATTTTATCACCAAATTTCCATGGACTGCAAGGGGAGTCGATGAAATTTAGGTGATTGTGGATAGGTTGACGAAGAGCGCTCATTTTCTTGCTATCAGTGAGAGCTCTTCTGCTGAGAGGATGGTAGCGTTGTATGTGAGGGAGGTGGTATCGCGGCATGGGGTTCCAATATCGATTGTTTCAGATCGAGACGTGTGATTTACTTTCAGATTTTGGAAGAAGTTTCACGAGGAGTTGGGTACGAGGCTGCATTTCAGTACCGCATACCATCCACAGACGGACGGGCAGAGTGAGCAGACGATTCAGACACTCGAGGATATGCTTCGGGCATGTGTTTTGGATTTTGGCGGGAGTTGGGACACATATCTACCCTTGGCAGAGTTTTCGTACAACAACAGTCATCATTCGAGCATTGGTATGCCACCCTTTGAGCTGTTGTATGGGAGGAGGTGTCGGACCCCCATTTGCTGGGGAGAAGTGAGGCAACGTGTAATGGGTAGTACTGAGATCGTGCTTCAGACGACTGAGCAGATACAGCAGGTCAGGCAGAGGTTGTTGACCGCTCAGAGTCGTCAGAAGAGTTATGCGGACAGGCATCAGTCCGAACTCGAATTTCAGGTTGGTGACTTCGTACTCTTAAAGGTCTCTCCTTGGGAAGGAGTGATCCGATTCAGGAATAGGGGTAAATTGGGGCCTTGATATATTGGACCTTTTAGGGTAACCGCGAGGGTAGGCAGGGTAGCCTACCGTTTGGATCTACCTGCGGAGTTGGGTCAGATTCACGACACTTTTCATGTGTCGCAGTTGAGGAAGTGTATAGCCGATGAGTCGGCAGTGGTACCATTAGAGGATATTCAGGTGGATGCAAGCCTAAACTATGTGGAGAGACAGGTGGCAATTAGGGATCGGAAGGTCAAGGTTCTAAGGAACAAGGAAGTGTCTTTGGTGCAAGTGCAGTGGCAGCACAGGAAGGGGTCAGAGCTGAGTTGGGAGCCGGAGTGCGAGATGCGTGAGCAGCATCCTGAGTTGTTTGTAGAACGAGACTTCGAGGACGAAGTCTGATTCTAGTGGGGGAGAATTGTAACATCCAGAATCCCAGGTATATTATTTAAACATTTATTTTTGGATTATGTGAAGGAACTCGGCGAGTTGATGTGTAGACTCGCCGAGTAGGGTCTTGGTTGATCATCCAGGTTCGCATTGGACTCGGCGAGTCAACGTTGTTTAATGAAACCCGAATTCTCCGGGGTTGTAGCCTATTTAAGGGCACTCTTAGCCTCCCATTGCGGCTACCAGTCCCTTGAGAGCACCCTTAGTGATCTATATTGTCTGAGAGGAAGGAGAAGCCATAATTGATCTTTCTATCCTTGGTTTGGCAAAAAGAAGGTGATCAAGAGCAAGAGGAGGCTGAAGGAGGTGTGATTCAAGTGGTTTCACAGAGACTTCAACTTGAGGTATTCATTCGGACCTTCTTCAGTTTTGGTATTGAACTTAGAGATTAGGGTTTTCTAACCTCTTGTGAGGATGTTTATGTGGAGCAATTGGTACCTTATCGAGTCTATGATTTGGATCTGGACTCAAAGAGGTCCAAAGACATCAATCCATTATGCTTTATGAGTCCTTGTAGGGTGATTGGACTTAGGTTGCCATTTTTGGGACTAAATCACCATTTGATGCCATCATGTATATATATATATATATATATATATATATATATATATATATATATATATATATATATATATATATAAGCATCAAGTTTCGAGCTTTACGTGATTATATTGCTTGGGAAGGTTGGATCTATGGATTTGAGGAGTAGATCTGACCTCAGGAGGTCAATAGATCTTGTGCATGGTATGTACTCGCCGAGTTGTTCTTGGGACTCGGCGAGTAGAGTCAGGGTATCCCCACGATTCTTGACTGGGGACTCGTCGATTAAAGGGAGGGACTCGACGTGTTAAATGGGACTATAGAGTTAAGTGGACGCAGGTGGACTCGCCGAGTTTCCCAAGTGCACTCGCCGAGTCGGGTCAAAGTTTGATCGTTGACTTTTAGGGTTTGGTTAGCAGTGATGCCTTTAAGCTAGAAGAGGGGTAAAATGGTCTTTTACCCTTCTAAGGATGTTAATAAAGGGTGGAGTATAATTATATTTATGGGAGTATTTGCTTTATGTGTTTAGGCGGAGGCTAGATCGTATTTCTACCGAGTCAGTGATTTACCGAGATATTAGAGGTGAGTCTTCTCACTATACTGTACCTGGAAGGGTACCTATGTGTAACTGGAAGGTCCGATATGCTATAAGATATATGCATTGTGTGTGATTAGTTACCCGTTTTTTATGTGCTATGTATGCTATGCTTGATATGGACCGGAAGACATTATGTTATGGGCCGGAAGGCATTGTGATGAGGACCGGAAGGTCGACACGGGTAGGACCGGAAGGGCGTACGTGTGTAAGTGGTATTTTGAGGAACTCACTAAGCATTTATGCTTACAGTTGTTGTGTTATGTGTTTCAGGTACGAGCGAGGACCGTGGGAAGGTGCCGGCATGATCTGTACACACTGACAGAAGATTTATTTTATGATCTTGGGATGTATTTTTATTATAATGATATTCGTTAAATATGAGATTTGATAATATTATATGATGGTTTATATTGTTTGAAAAATGAAAAATTATTTTGAAAATTCACCTTGTTACAAAAATAAGCTTACTTTTCAACTTATTTGAACCTCTACCCTTCAACACCTTTAAGAGATCATCTTTATTAATGGGGGAGAGTCTCAAACAAATTGCTTCAGGCTCTAACCACTTCCAGATGTGAGAAGAGACATTTCATTTGAAAAAGACATGATCCACTATTCTCTTCCTTAATATTACAAAAGGGACATAACAACGGAGACAAAACAACACGCGTAGAAGATAAGTTACAAGCTATAGAGGTCTGTTTAAAAACATCATCTAAAAAACAATTAATTTTTAAGGGAACCTAAATGCACCATTTAAAAATTAGAAAGAATTCACCATTCAACCTCAAGTCCGAAAGAAATTGCCTAAAAGAGTGAACCGAGAATATGCCTAAACTATTACCTGTCCGTTTCCACGAGTCAACAACATTAGAGAGCTTTACATCAGCCATGACAATCAACAAGCAGTCGACTTACACCCCCTCTTCTAGGCTGTATCGACTGTAACAACCATAAATTTTGTGACAACTTAATGTAATGAAAGTAAGATTTCTGTGTAAAGGGTAAAATGGTCAAAGCTATTACTTATGAGTTCATTATATGTGATAATGTTGTGTATATCCTAAAATGAAAAGATATATGCAACTATTTATATATATATATATATATATATATATATATATATATATATATATATATATATATATATATATATATATATATTGTTTTAGTATAAAAGGGTATTTTTAATCCAATAGACGAATTATGTGAAATGATTGAGTAATGTTTAATTGTATACCAACATTTATGGTGGGAAAACATTGGTGACATGTGATTTTATGACTAGTAAAAAGTGCACAGGGACTTAATTGTAGGAATATAACATTCTTAATAGGAAAACAAAACCAAAACTACAGAAATCATGATGCGGTGGTATAGGGTCGCGGTGCATTTTCGGTGACGGTAATTGGGTCTGAGTTTTGATGTAAGTTGAAGGCAATGTACTTTGGACATGTCGCCATGAGAAGGTTTGATCGTGACACAAATTTCAAAGTTGAATGTTATACTAAATCCTTACCATGGCACGATTATTTGGATGTTGCAGCGCGATCTCACAAGTCTTAAAACATATATTAATATGTTAAAAGCCATTTTCACGACCATAACATCCCCAATTGTATTCTAAAGCTCTGCATGGGCGATTTTGAAGATAATAAGAAGTTTTGATACTATAGGAATTCAATGGGTGCAATGATAACCATCAACTACATCTAAATGTAATATCAACTTCTTTAATAAAGCTTGTGAGATTTAATGGTAGAATTATGAAATGAATGGAAAGTTGTGATTCCTTGCTACATAACTTGATTATAATCTTATAGGAAGTGTTTAGAATCTAATTATAACCTTCAGGTAATGATTTCATGGTTCAATTCATGCATTGCTTAGTAGGGTTTCAAACCCTAATTAGTGAATATCAAGAACTAGTGAAATTGAGCTGGAAGTTTGATGAATTAAGCCATGAAGGAGTTTCATCCATGGATTTTAATCACCTTCATAACAAACTTGTGGAGATATTGTGTTGATCAAAGTATAAGATAGTAATTGGAAATGTTATTAAGCTCTTAACTGATTTGGGGATGTTCTAAAAGAGCTTAATATGATGTTCAATAGGTTTGGATCAAGGAAGGATCAACACTCATCAAAAAGGAGGATTGAAGATAACTTGAACATAGTTACTCACTAACTTGGAAGGCGATTTATAAATTTACAACTAAGTACAAATACATGGATATATGATAGTGAATTACGTGTTTAATGGAAATGGAATTACGCTTAATGCCCATGCATATTATGAAATTACTCAATGTTTTATGATGTTACATTATCAGGATATGTGTAAAACATGGACATAAATCATTGACTTATAGTGTAAATGAAATGGGTAATGCCGACTAGATCAAAGTTGCCTAGGGGTTAGTATGGGAACCTGTAACGTCCCATTTTCACAATAAAATTTTTTCATTTTTATTAAGGTAAAACTTCCCAATTTATTAATCCATTATTTAAGAAAACCATTTATTCCAAATTACATTTATTAAAATCAGAGTATTGTAGAAAACACAGAATCTTCAATGTTGTTGATGAGTGTATAAAGTCCCAATTTGCCGTATTGCAATCACTCATGATACCTGAAACAATAAACAACTCGATAAGCATAAAGCTTAGTGAATTTCTTCCAAAATACCCCATATGAATAATCATACAAGCATGCATAATGACCACCCTTTGGGTCTTCCGCAAGACTGGACCGCCTTGCAGGCCTTCAGTCTATTCGAGCGAGAATACAGAGTTTGTTGGCCTACCGCCTCAACCCAACCGCTCCTCCCGAGCCTCCATGCCTACAACTTACAAATACAAACCAGACCGCCTCAAACCAAACTGAACACACATATCAACATATGAACAATCAAGATCAAGTAGGCACATAATACATGCAAATAAAAATCACACAACTCACTGGCGCTTACTAGTCCTCTCACAACATACAATCTTGCTACCAGCTAACCTTCATAGAATAAGTCATAACTTATACTATTCTCAAAAGATTATCCATAAATTGTTCGGGTGAAGTGCAACCAAATGGACCATGCCGGGTCGGGTCAAGTACGTACCAAATATAGTTATGGACTTAGACACTATATCCAACAGTCTCCCACTTGGATAAGTCTAATAACTATAGTTGCAAGTATGATTTCAGGAACCGATCAGCAATCGTAGCTCTTTAAACTCTGTTGAACTATGAAGTGCCATTTTAGATACGTGATTATATAATCCTCTATTCTAGATATGACCCGGACAAATACATGGAACATGGTCTTGCTTATTATCCAGCATTTGTTTCCCGATTTCCGATTTGTTTGAAATAGAACTTAACTGATAACATCAATTTAGCTCTGATCGGGCCGGTACATAGGTCAAAACAAAATCATAAAGGGGCCCAGATATCGCTTCTTATCCTAGAAGGAATAGATAAACTTCGACTCATTTTTTTTCTCTACTACTTGTTGAATTACACACAAATGCACGGTTTATAACATCGAGTTTCCAATGTGTTATCGTGCAATCAATGCATAACCAACTCATAGGCAACAAATCATATCTCTAGGTTTGAAGACTTATATGATATTACTGTCTCACGATCACTCAAGATAAATTCCAGGAAATGATACCAGTGAGCGTGGGTTGAATCCAATACTAGAACTTATGAGCACTCATGAGTGTTGTAGCCCCGCTTTGTCTAACATATTAGACCTCTACAAGCCAACCCATGACAGTCTTGATTCGTATCTACTTCCAACATATGAACGACTGTGCGTTGTTTAAATAATATGATATATACCATAACGTAATTATTTTGGAAGTCAAAACATGCAAAAACAAATAATAGTAAATGATTGACAAGAGATAGCAACACTTTACTTATAAATAACAGCTTTTATTTATCATCAAATGTCAATTACATTTGACAAATTTAAAGATTATCCAACTACTAAAAATAATATCATACTTCAGCCCTATGCTCCGAGCATGCTGGAGATGCTTAACCCGAGTCAGTCTCTTCGTGAGGGGATCTGATGGGTTCTCATCCGATGATACCCTCTTTGCCATGAGGATTCCTTCTTCTATTCGATGTATGATGAAGCCTCCTTTGCTGCCTCGCTTGCGGCTATATACTCTGATTGACAAGTGGAATCCGCCATTGTATCTTGCTTGGAACTTTTCCAAGTAATAGCCCCTTCATTTAGGGTAAAGACCTAGCCCTACTGAGAGCGGAAATTATCCATGCCAGTCTGAAAGCTAGCATCACTATACCCTGCTACTTTCAATTCATCACTCCCACCAAGGGTAAGGAACCAGTCCTTAGTCCTTCGCATGTACTTGAGAATATTCTTTACTGTTGTCCAGTGAGCCTTTCCAGGATTCCCCTAATATCTGCTAACCATGCTCAAAGCAAAGGCAACACCAATATGAGTACAAGTCATAGCATACATGATTGAGCCTACAGCGGAAGCATATGGTACTCGAATCATCTCAGCTATCTTAGCCTATTTACTCAGACTCTGAGTTTTACTCTGTCTGGCATTACACTGGATAGGTAACTCACCTTTCTTGGAATTGTACATGTTGAACCTTTTCAACACTTTGTCCACATAGGTTCTTTGACTAAGTCCAATTAGTCTTTTACTTCTGTTTCTGAAAATCCTTATCCCTAAGATATAGGCAGCTTTTCCAAGGTCCTTCGTAGCGAAACACTTCCCAAGCCAGGATTTTACCTCCTGCAAGGTTGGGATGTCATTTCCTATGAGTAGTCTATCATCCACATACAATACCAAAAAGCTAACTATACTCCCACTAGCCTTGACATATACACCTGATTCATCTTCACTCCTCGAAAATCCAAACTCTTTAACTTTCTCATTAAAACAAAGATTCCATCTGCGAGGTTCTTGTTTCAGTCAATAGATGGATTTCTCAAGCTTACACACTCTATTAGGGTACTCTATACTGACAAAACCCTCTGGCTGAACCATATAAACATCTTCAGCCAACCTTCCATTAAGGAAAGCGGTTTTGACATCCAATTGCCATATTTCATAGTCATGAAATGCAACAATGGCTAACAAAACCCTAATAGACTTAATCTTGGCCACTGGTGAAAATGTCTCATCATAATCAACTCCCGGAGTTTGAGAATAATCCTTTGCAACCAATCGTGCCTTGTAAGTGTATACATTACCATCCATGTCGGTCTTCTTCTTGAAGATCCATTTGCACCCAACTATCTTACGATCAGGTACATTGTCAACCAAGTTCCATACTTGATTGTCATACATGGACTGTATCTCGCTGTCCATAGCCTCTTTCCATTAAGCAGCCTCAGGGCCTGCCATGGCTTCCGTGTAGCTATTAGGATCATCCAGATTTACTAGTGTGTTATCATTGATAAGTGTTTCACCTTCTACAGTAATATGGAAACCATAATAATGCTCAGGTGCAATCCTAACTCTAGTGGAACGCCTCAGAGGTACAGATTCTTCAATCGGCTCAATAGGAGTTTCCTCCTTAGGTTGAGGGCTAGGCGTTGAGGTTCCTTCACCACTTGACTCTTGAATTTCACCAAGGTCAATTTTCCTCCCACTATCTCCTTAGCTTATGGATTCTGTCTCTCTCAAAAGAATTCTCTTCTTGCTATAAAGACCACATTATCATTGGGTCTGTAGAAGATGTAACCAAAGGATTTATGTGGGTAGCCGATGAAAATACACCTCTCGCTTCGGGGTTCGAGCTTATCGTGAGGCTCACATCTCATGAAAGCCTCGCAACCCCAAATCTTGATGTGGTCTAGATTGGGAACTTTTCCAGTCCACACCTAGTGAGGTGTTTTGGCAACCTTCTTTGTAGGGACTAGATTAAGGATATGGGCGGCAGTCTCTAAGGCATACCTCCAAAATGAGATTGGTAGCGAAGATCGACTCATCATGGAACGAACCATGTCCAAAAAGGTCCGATTGCGCCTCTCAGCTACACCATTCAACTGTAGTGTCCTAGGAGGTGTCAATTGTGAGACAATCCCACATTTGTTAAGATAGTCAAAGAACTCAGTACTAATATACTCACCACCTTGATCAGATCGAAGCACCTTAATGTTCATGCCCAACTAATTCTCCACTTCTTGATTAAACTCTTTGAATTTTTCAAAGGTTTCTGACTTATGCTTGATTAACAAGACATATCCATATCTACTAAAATCATCAGTAAAAGTCACATAGAAGCGATTAACATTTCTTGTGGCGGTTCTGAAGGTTCCACACACATCTGTGTGTATGAGGTCCAACAAACCTTTACCCCTAGCACAAGTGCTAGTAAAAGGTGACTTTGTCATTTTACCAAGCAAACAAGATTCACAACTATCATTCGACTTTAGGTTAAATGACTCCAAGACTCCATCCTTTTGGAGTTGGCCTATGCGTTTCTTGCTTACATGTCCAAGATGACAATGCCATAAAGATGATTTATCTAAGCTAGTGGAAGAGTCAATGCACAATATAGTATTTCCTAGATTATCTACAATAGATACAGTTTCATACACACCATCACAAGGTAATGCTTTTAAATAAATAACATTATTAAAGAAAGCATCAATACTACCATTATTATTATCAAAATAAAAGGTAAAACGTTTTTTTATATAGTGCATGAAAGGAAATAACATTTCATGCCATTTTTGGTGAATAATAAAATTTATTCAAATCTAATGTAAACCCACTATTTAGCACTAAGGAATAAACTCTGATCTTGGTGATAGGTGAAACTTTCCTATTTCCCATGATCAAGTTTATCTTTCCCTGCTCCACATTCTCACTTCTTCTTAGTCCCTGCACATCAGAACATATGCGAATACCAAAACCTATATCAAGGGCCCAAGACTTAGATTGAGGTGAGTTATTAGACAATATAGTGTATATACCTGCACGGTTGGGTTTTACTTTCCCATCCTTCAAATCTTGTTGGTACTTTGGATAGTTTCGCTTCCAGTGCGACTTTTCATGGCAACAGAAGCATTCAGCCTCATTAGGGTTAACAGAAGGAGTGACATAACCTTTCTTGGTTTTGCTTGAAGGGTTCTCTCATGGTCGCAGTTGGAGTTGGAGTAGGAGTAGTAACATCCGACTTACCGTTTAGACCAATGTCGGTGGTCTTCAAGAGTCCTTGAAGTTTGTTGAGGGTGACTTCTTCCTTATTCATGTGATATGTCATTAGTAATTGATCATAACAGGGTGGTAAGGAGTGCAAAATGATGTCTATTGCTAACTCCTCAGGGAAGTTCACATTCAGCTTCAGTAGACAGTCCACATACCTTTACATTTTCTGCATGTGGCCCGTGATGGGTTCACCATCCTTCACTACTAGAAAAACAGCCTTTTACGATGCTCATTGCACATCGTAAAACGCTTAGACGACGCGCAAATGCGCGTCAAGGAAGGCCCTGTCATAAAGAGAGACGACGCGCTTTTGCGCGTCGTCTATAGATGACGCACATTTACGATGCACATTTATGATGCGCATTTACGATGCACGGTTATGACACGCAATGCATATCAAGGAAGGCCCTGTCATAAAGAAAGACGACACGCATTTGTGTGTCGTAACCTTACGATGCGCGTATTTATGACACGCAATGCGTATCAAGGAAGCCCCTGTCAAGAAAGGCCATGTCATAAATGAAGACGACACACATTTTTGCGTATCGTAATTTTTTTTTTTTAATATTTATAGTTTTACTAATTTTAAAATTAAATTTGCATTTCATGTCTCATAATAGAAAAAAAGTATATTTATATATTTATTAATTTTTAAATTACATTTGCATTTAATCTCTCATAATAGAAATAAAATACCAAATACAAAAAATACAATCCATTGCATAATATAAAATAAAATTTCATTGTAAAAAAATAAAATAAATTGCATAAATTATAATATGTGTGTAATTGTCTCCTTCATCAGCCTCCATGTCCAAAGTCGGATCTACCTTCCTAATATGTATGTATAACAAAGACACATGTGTTAAACTTGTTACCATATATTAACATCTGATCGTATGGACTCGAGTGTTAAACTTGTTACCATTAACATCTGATTCATAAGTCCTTTCAACAAGATTGTTACCTACATAAATGAAAACAAACAAGAACATTAACAGCCCAACTATGAACAATCTCACAGGATGCGCCAAAAATGATGATCATTAATAACTCCTTTCAAGGATAATTTGGTCTGGATAGAAGATTAAACTAAATAAAAATCATAAAGAATCTAAAAAACAGTCAAATGGGAGACTGCTATATATTACTGAACTTTATGATCAATTTGAAGCTTACTCTTGTGGTCTAATAAAATGTGTTTGCAAGTAAAACTTACTCATGGTTGCTTTAGCAATTGATTTTGACATGTTATGATAGTTTTGTTTGTTTTGGAAGCAACAATTCATCGCCAAATGGTAGACTGTTATATATTGTGCATCTAATTGTAGTAAATTCAATCAGAAGAGTGCATGTGCAGTTCAATCCTAGACACAAATATCCTAGTATTCATCAGATGTTATCTATCTACGATACAAAATAATCAACATGCCATTGAATTTATAACATGGGTAAAGTCGGAAAAACTCCAACAAACTATACCTATTGTCCCAGATTAGTCAGGAAACTTTCTTTTGTCCACATTAGGTCCTTGAACAAGTATTTTTTTGGCTATAGAAGAGTCAACATTTTAAAGTTGACTTAACCGGTAAACCTGCTATTTCCAACCCCTAAGGACCTAATATGAAACAATGAGCATAGTTCGTTGGAGTTTTTCCCTTTATAATAAATATCAGGCATTATTTTAGCAGCAAGTGATGGAACATGATATGAAACTAACCCCCTTGGATGTTGTGCTTGTAGCAGGTGTATTTGATGTCTCTATTGGCCCAAGGTAAACAACTGTTACCATGATTCCTTTTGGTAAAACTGAAATAATAAGTGTGATTATCATAATTATAAAATTTTAATTTTTTATTTAAACATTATACCCTTTCTAAAGAAGAGTTGGGAGTCTGTTTCTATTCTAGATTAAATAAACATTCTAATTAATGAAATGACATCACCATTTTACCCTTTCCAAAGAAGAGTTGGGAGGAAAGAAAAAAAGAAGGGAACACAGGCATAGAATTAGTGTTTTAATACATTAAGCCTGAATTTTTGGCTTAACCGATCAAACCATTCTGTGTAGAATAAATCAAGATTAAGTTCTTAACACATTAATCCCATTAAATAAAAAAACAACCCCTTAATCTAATAATATATATAGTATGTAAACGGATGTTTCTTTTTCACTTCTTGTATCAGATAATATATTAATATATACCTATGTATTAATAATTTAGATATGATGAACAATTTGTATCTGATAATACATTAATATATACCTATGTATTAATAATTTGGAAGATAAACAGTCACCCAATAGATAGTTGTTTTCGCATTTCCTAGATCTTTTTTGTGAACCCAACAATTTCAAGCATACCCCGTGACAACATTGTGGTGGTGAATGCCATAGGAAACCTGCATGTGATACTACATAAGTAAATCAAACTGAAATAAGTCTAACATACATAAAGCATCTACCATAGAGTGTTGTACCTAAAAGATAATTCTGAATAAGTCAGAAGTTGGCACTTGCACTAACAAAATCAGCAGAAGCCTGAATTCGGATCTTTAAAGGCACACAATCACTGATATACCTTCTGCTCACAACTCTAGCTGAACCAGTCCTATAAATTATATAAAAACCAAAGATTTTCATTATCAAAATAAGGTGTGAGTTTTGACTTTTGAGGTCAAAAGTCAAAATAATGCTGCTAAAGCACTATAATGGAGTTCATGTCATAAGCCATTGCATACTTTTGACATTACCCATGAAAACAACAATGATGCTAAAGATCAATGGTCTGAAATATGATCTGTTTGACCAAGCACTGAAATAAACAGAAGAAAACAAATGTGCAACAGCCATGACACCAATCACAATCCTAGAAACTATTGCAGCAGCTCCTAAGCTTGTTCAATAGTCATCTATTGTTGGAAAAATTTTGTAACGAAATAATAAATATACAACAAAATATACAAAATTTATGTTCATAATATTTGGAATGGGAAACAAATAAAAATAATAATCAGTTGCAGCTTGTTATACCTTCTTACATGCAGTTATTGGATCATCTGAATAAAATGGAGGTTATCCAACAAGCATCTCATACATTATTTTTGACATGATAATGAAAACTTAATTACATTTTACTTTTATCTTTTACATGTGGACTAGACTTTTTGTTAGATTAAACACAATTTACTACATTTTTGTTTATACCATACCTACAAGGTTATTTCTTCTAACTCATCAAACATGGAACAAAAGGAAAGGCATCACGTTCTCGTTTTTAATAATAAGGCTTACCAACAAAGCAATTTTCCCATAAAGTAATTTGTCCCCTATTCTACTTCCGTTCTCCCCTGTTAATTTGTATTTTTTTTCATCTTCTGTACCTTGGTAATTTCCAGATTGTATTCTTACAGGAGCCAGTCGCACTCTAGGGCTTGTATTACTGAAACTCAAAGGCCTAGAAGATAAAGTGTAAATTATCGAATTGATCCTCACAGATATTAATATTTGGTTTTCTTAAATAGAAATTTTGAATTAGGAAAACATAAGGTAAAATTCTGATCTTACAAATAGGACTTTTAATGCTTCTTCACCATCTAGTATTGGGATCTGTACAAAGTTAATTATCTTTCAGGCTGATAGGGAAATGAAACAAATTGGAAGATTCCACATGAAATATATTGAAACTTACTTCTATTACTCCAGACAACAACATCACACGTGATTTATGTGTTGGATATAGTGTCTAAGTTCATAACTATATTTGGTATGTACTTGACCCGACCCGGCATGGTCCATTTGGGTTGCACTTCACCCGAACAATTTATGGATAATATTTGAGAATAGTACAAGTTATGATTTATTAATATATTATAAGTTCTAATATATTAATATAAGATCATATTATTTAATTAGTAGTGATCTATAATTAATCTAGGATTAATTTAGAGATCAAAGATATGACTAATTAAATATGGGCTTCTATATTTATAGTGTGGGCTAAAGCTTATTTGGAATGGGCTAGGCTTGCATGGAAAAGTCCATGGATACTCCATGGAGCTTTAACCCATGGATCTCATGGAAATGAAGAGACATGGGTTTTAGGGATGTAACCCTAATCCTTCACACTATATAAAGGAGGCTTTGGTTCTTGAAATGACACTAGTTGAAACTTGTTGAGGTGAGGGCAAATTTCAAGATAGTAGTGACTATTCTCTCAAAGTTCCAAGTTTGTGGTGATTTGTGATTTCCACTTGAGGCATCCACACTATTGGTGCTAGGCTCAAAAACTCCAAGCAATTAACTACCAAGGTAAGTATTTCTCCTATCTTTATTTGATTCATGTTCCCCATGCCATGCTAGCTAGGATATAAACCTTGGAAAAATTAATTATATGCATGTATCTTAGACAAACATAGATCCAAGGTTTATTAGGGTTGCATGTACACTTAGGAAGTGTTAGAATGCTCAAAACCCAACAGTGGTATCAGAGCCTAGGCTTGTTTGTTTGATACTTGATCCAATATAGTTGAAAAAGTCGAAAAACATGCTATCTGACTGCTGGACTCGTCGAGTCCATGGGGGGACTCGTCGAGTTCACTTGTATCTTCAACCTACTCGTCGAGTAGGTTCATGCACTCGGCGAGTAGCGAGTAGGGTCGACAAAGTGCAGATTTTCGACTTTAGTTGCTGGAAATGGATTAGAAACATTACCTTAAACTGTTTTGGTACTTGAAAACTTGTTTTAGATGGTGTAATGTCATTGGTAATTCATTTACAACAACTAGTTATCAAAATTACAATGTTGAAGTGTGATTTTGATTCATGAAAGTGTTCATATTCATGTTCTTGTTCTTATGATGTTTAGATGATCATAGGAATTATTTGTAACCTATGTGGTAGATTAATTTTGATCATAATGTGTTTTAATGGAGTCCATAACTTGTTCTCAAGTTATGGAAAACCAAAAGTCACTTGGATTTAAAAAACCATTAAAAGAACACAAGAGTTAGAAAAATGAAGAGTCTTCATTTTATTACTCTATTAAACTCATAAGTTACAAGAAATGAAAAGTTTTGAAAGTTTACAAAACTTGCCCTCAAGTTTTGGAACAAGTAAAGTCATATTAAAAACTTTAGTTCCAACCCTTAGAATTTTAAAAGTTAAAATTCAACCCATATACTTATATTATCATGATTTAATAATTATATATATATATATATATATATATATATATATATATATATATATATGTATAAGAACAAAGTCGTCTTACCGCTAGTACGCCTCATTCACGAAGCCGGTCTATAAGGTGGGTATAAGGTTGTTGCCTATAAAAGGGCAACTTAATGGGTGTCCACTCTCACCCACCGTTTGCTTGACCGGTGGAGGGTCGTTAGCCGAACGGGTATGACAAGGACTTATAAATTCTCATTAAAAGTATGATGAATATTATAAAGTAACTAAATGTTTTATTAAATTCCCAATCTTAGTTACTTTAGGAAAAATGTGAATAAGGTGCTAATCCATGAAATTACACTTTACACTTTGTCTAAGTCGTTAGTGGAGTGTGTGTGGTTAACCGGCACACTAACTTGGACTTAACAAGGTAGGTAAAGGGTGACTTAATATTTATCATAGTATCGATGGAGCGTGTGTGGTTAACCGGCACATCGATTGAGGGGTAATTTATTAAGGGTACCAAGTAGTTTGCATGGTTACTTCACACCTCGTTTTGTGATCCTCGGCATCCCAGTCACAAAAATTGGAGGGCACACTCGAGATTGAAACATGCCTTTGAAAAGTTCATTGAATCTCAAAAGAATCTAGGAATTTCTAAGTACCAAATCAAAAAAACTTAATATTTACTATTTCGTTTTTTGGTGGAAATTGGTGAATCGTCATTCACCTACCTTTCAAATATGTTATTACTTAGACTATGGCATACCTCTTCTAAGTTATAATATATTGTGATTGGATCCTAGCCTTAATACTACATTTGGGTGTTTTATTAAGGACTATCTCTATATCTAAACTAAAACCTTCTTCATTTTTAGATGTCTGCAAACACTACTGCTTCTGGCTCTAATACCAATAGCTCCTTTACTCTTATGAACTTATGTGGGAAAGTCACTTTTGATGGATCCAACTTTAATGAATGGATCAGAAACATCAGAATGATTACTCGCTACGAGGACAAGGAATATGTCCTCGATAAGGAGCTTAAGGAGATTGATGAGACAGTTGCTACTCCTCAAGAGATCGCTGAGTTTAGAGCACATGAAAGGGATGCCACCAAAGTGGCATGCATCATGATGGCTACTATGACCGCGGATCTCCAAAAATCCTATGAAGATTTTTACCCCTATGAGATGCACCAAGACTTGATGGAAAGATACCATCAAAGTGCTCATCAAGAGAGGTATGAAATCATCTCCTCCATGATAACAACTCGCATGAAGGATGGTGAACCCATCACGGGCCACATGCAGAAAATGCAAAGATTTGTGGACCGTTTGCTGAAGCTAAATGTGAACTTCCCTGAGGATCTTGCAATAGATATCATTTTGCACTCCTTACCTTCATGTTATGATCAATTCCGCATGACATACCACATGAACAAGGAAGAGGTCACACTCAGCAAACTTCAAGGACTCTTAAAGACCGCGGAAAGTGGTCTGAAGGGTAAGGCGGTTGTTACTACTCCTACTTCTACAAACTCCGCCCCTATCTTGGCAACCGGAAAAGGACGAGGGAAGAAGAGAAAGAGTTCTTCGAAGGGTACCAAGGTTAGGACCCTTGATGGCTCTTCTTCAAGTGGAACCAAGAAAGGTTTCATCACTCCTTCTTCTGACCCAAAAGAGGCTGAATGCTTCTATTGCCATGAAAAGCCACATTGGAAGCGAAACTGCCCAAAGTACCAGCAAGATGTAAAGGATGGGAAAGTTAAACCCAACCATGCAGGTATTTACACTATCATTTCTAATAACTCACCCGATTCTAAATCTTGGGTCCTTGATACCGGTTGTGGTATTCATATTTGTTGTGACTTGCAGGGACTAAGAAGAAGTGAGAATGTGGAGCAAGGAAGAATAAACTTAATCATGGGGAATAGGAAAGTTACACATGTCACCAAGATTGGAGTTTATACTTTGTCGCTAAGTTGTGGGTTTAGTTTAGATTTGAATAAATGTTGTTATTCGCCAGAAATGGCAAGAAATATTATTTCCTTTCATGCATTGTTTAAACAAGGTTTTACCTTTTCATTTAATAATGAAGTTGGTTCTATTGATGCTTTCTTTAATAATGTTCTTTATTTTAAAGCATTACCTTGTGATGGCGTGTATGAAACAGTATCTGTGGTTGATAACCTAGGAAATAATGTGATGTGTATTGATTCTATTAATAATAATAACTTGGATAAAGCATCGTTATGGCATTATCGACTTGGACATATAAGCAAGAAGCGCATAGGCCAACTCCAAAGAGATGGAGTCTTGGAGTCGTTTGACCTAAAGTCAGATGATAGTTGCGAATCATGCTTACTTGGAAAAATGACAAAGTCACCCTTCACAGGTTCTTGTGAGAGAGGTGAAGGTTTGTTGGACCTTGTACACACGGATGTGTGTGGACCATTCAAACATGCCACAAGGGATGCTAATCGTTATTATTTGACTTTTACCGATGATTACAGTAGATATGGATATGTCTACTTAATCAAGCATAAGTCAGAGACTTTCGAAAGGTTTAAGGAATTTAAACAGGAAGTCGAGAATCAATTGGGCAGGAACATTAAGATGCTTCGATCCGATTGTGGTGGTGAGTATCTTAGTTCAGAGTTCCTCGACTATCTAAGGGAATGTGGGATTGTCTCACAATTGACACCTCCCAGGACACCGCAGTTGAATGATATGGATGAGAGGCATAATCGAACCTTGTTAGACATGGTTCGTTCCATGATGAGTCGAGCATCTCTACCAATCTCATTCTGGGGGTATGCCTTAGAGACTACCGCCCATATCCTTAATCTAGTCCCTACAAAGAAAGTTGCCAAAACTCCTCACGAGATGTGGACTGGTAAAGTACCCAAACTAGACCACATCAAGATTTGGGGTTGCGAAGCTTTTGTGAGGCGCGAGTCTCATGATAAGCTAGAACCCCGAAGCGAGAGGTGTATTTTCATCGGCTACCCACAAAGATCCTTTGGTTACCTCTTTTACAGACCTAGTGATAATGTGGTCTTTGTAGCAAGAAGAGGAGTCTTTTGAGAGAGAGAATTTATAAGCCAAGGAGACAGTGGGAGGCAAATTGACCTTGAAGAACTTCAAGAGTCAAGTGGTGAAGGAACTTCAAACCCTAGCCCTCAACTTGAGGAGGAAACTCCTGTTGAGCCAATTGACGATTCTGTACCTCTGAGACGTTCCACGAGAGTTAGGAATGCACCTGAGTACTACTATGATTTTCATATTACTGTGGAAGGTGAGACACTAGTAGATATGGATGAACCTAATAGTTACGTGGAAGCCATGGCAGGCCCCGAGTCTGCAAAATGGAAAGAGGCTATGGATAGCGACATACAATCCATGTATGACAATCAAGTTTGGAACTTGGTTGAGAATGTACCAGGTCGAAAGACTGTAGGGTGCAAATGGGTCTTCAAGAAGAAGACCGACATGGATGGTAAAGTACACACTTATAAGGCTAGACTGGTTGCAAAGGGCTTCTCTCAAATTTCTGGAGTGGACTATGATGAGACCTTTTCTCCAGTAGCCAAGATTAAGTCTATTCGGGTTCTGTTAGCCATAGCTGCATTTCATGACTATGAAATATGGCAAATGGATGTCAAAACTGCTTTCCTTAATGGAAAGTTGGCTGAAGATGTTTACATGAGTCAGCCAGAAGGTTTTGTCAGCAACGAGTACCCTAATAGAGTGTGTAATCTTGAGAAATCCATTTATGGATTAAAGCAATCACCTCGCAGATGGAATCTTTGCTTTGATGAAAAGGTTAGGGAATTTGGCTTTTCTAGGAGAGAAGATGAATCTTGTGTTTATGTCAAGGCTAGTGGGAGTATAGTCAGCTTCTTGGTATTGTATGTGGATGACATACTACTCATAGGAAATGACATCCCAACTTTGCAGGAAGTAAAGTCCTGGCTTGGGAAGTGTTTCTCTATGAAGGACCTTGGTGAAGCTGCCTATATCCTAGGGATAAGGATCTTGAGAGACCGGAGTAAAAGACAAATTGGACTTAGTCAAAGCACCTATGAGGGCAAAGTGTTGAAAAGATTCAACATGCATAACTCCAAGAAATGTGAGTTACCCATTCAGAGTAATGCCAGATTGAGTAAGACACAAAGCCCTAGTACTGAGGCTGAGATAGTAGAAATGACTCGACTACCTTATGCTTCTGCTGTAGGATCGATCATGTATGATATGACGTGTACTCGACCTGATGTAGCCTTTGCTTTGAGCATGGTTAGCAGGTATCAGGGGAACCCTGGAAAGGAACACTGGACTGCGGTAAAGAATATCCTCAAGTACCTGCGAAGGACTAAGGACTGGGTCCTTACCTTCGGTGGGAGTGATGACTTGAGAGTTGTAGGGTATAGTGATGCTAGCTTCCAGACTGATAGGGATAATTTCCGCTCTCAGTCGGGCTGGGTCTTTACCTTAAACGGAGGAGCAATCACTTGGAAGAGTTCCAAGCAGGAGACAGTGGCTGATTCCACTTGTGAATCAGAGTATATAGTAGCAAGCGAGGCAGCAAAGGAGGCTATATGGCTAAAGAACTTCATCGGAGACCTTGGAGTTGTACCAGCCATAAAAGAGCCGATAGAGATTTTCTGTGACAGCAATAGTGCGGTTGCCTTAGCCAAGGAACCAAGAGATCATGGGAGATCCAGACACATTGACAGAAAATATCACTTCATCAGACATCGAATAGAAGAAGGAATCCTCGTAGCGAAGAGGGTATCATCGGATGAGAACCCAGCAGATCCCCCCACGAAGGGACTGAGTAGGGTTAAGCATCTTCAGCATGCTCGGAGCATAGGGCTGAAGGATGATATAAGTTTTAGTAGTTAGATAAATTATGAAATTTGTAAAGTGTAATTAACATTTGATGATGAATAAAAGGTGTTTTATTTATAAGTAAAGTGTTGCTATCTCTTGTCGATCGTTTACTTCATTTTTTTTGCATGTTTTGACTTCCAGAATAATTATGTTTGGTATATCATATTATTCAAACCTCCACAGTCGGTCATATGTCGGAAGTAGGTATGAATCAAGACTGTCATGATTGGTTGCAGAGGTCTAAGGTGTTGGACATGGCTACAACAATCATGAGTGCTCATAAGTTCTGAGCATTGGACTCAACCCACACTCACTAGAATCACTTCATGGAATTCTATCTCGAGTGATCGTGAGACGGTAATATCATATAAGTCTTCAAACCTAGAGATATGATTTGTTACTTACAAGTTGGTTATGCATTGATTGTACGAAAATGCATTGGTAACTCGATGTTATAAAACGTGCCCTTGTGTGTAATTCAATGAGTGGTAGAACAAACATATGAGTCGAAGTTTATCTGTTCCTTCTTGGATTAGAAGTTGATATCTGGGCCCCTCGATGATTTTGTTGTGACCTATGTACCGGGCGCGGTCAGAACTAAATTGATGTGTTCAGTTAAGTTCTATGTCAAACAAATCGGAAATCGGGAAACCAATGCTGGACAATAAGCAAGACCATGTTCCATGTATTTGTCCGGCTGATATCTAGAACAAAGGATTATATGATCACTTATCTTAAATGGTGCGTTCTAGTTCAACAGAGTTTAAAGAGCTACGATTGCTGATCGGTTCCTGAAGTCATACTTGCAACTATAGTTATTAGACTTATCCAAGTGGGAGACTGTTGGATATAGTGTCTAAGTTCATAACTATATTTGGTATGTACTTGACCCGACCCGGCATGGTCCATTTGGGTTGCACTTCACCCGAACAATTTATGGATAATATTTGAGAATAGTACAAGTTATGATTTATTAATAAATTATAAGTTCTAATATATTAATATAAGATCATATTATTTAATTAGTATTGATCTATAATTAATCTAGGATTAATTTAGAGATCAGAGATATTACTAATTAAATATAGGCTTCTATATTTATAGTGTGGGCTAAAGCTTATTTGGAATGGGCTAGGCTTGCATGGAAAATTCCATGGATACTCCATGGAGCTTTAACCCATGGATCTCATGGAAATGAAGAGACATGGGTTTTAGGGATGTAACCCTAATCCTTCACACTATATAAAGGAGGCTTTGGTTCTTGAAATGACACTAGTTGACACTTGTTGAGGTGAGGGCAAATTTCAAGATAGTAGTGACTATTCTCTCAAAGTTCCAAGTTTGTGGTGATTTGTGATTTCCACTTGAGGCATCCACACTATTGGTGCTAGGCTCAAAAACTCGAAGAAATCAACTACAACTTCAAGGTAAGTATTTCTCCTAGCTTTATTTGATTCATGTTCCCCATGCCATGCTAGCTAGGATATAAACCTTGGAAAAATTAATTATATGCATGTATCTTAGACAAACATAGATACAAGGTTTATTAGGGTTGCATGTACACTTAGGAAGTGTTAGAATGCTCAAAACCCAACATTATGATCTTTAACCTGAATGTTGTCATTGGATAAACCAAAATGGCCTCTACAAGAAACACCCCCACTTGCAATTATAAAACAGAGCTGAAAAGTAAAGATGAGAGACACAAAAGATAAGATCACTTGGAAAAAATGTCTCATATTCTAGTTCAAACAACATGACAAAAAGAGATTTCTTATACCATTCAAAGTTTGATTTTGTAAGCAGTTGCTTCACCTCAAAAGTTTATAGCATCGAATAATTCATCTACCACTCTTGGTAATAGTCCCTTGTTAAGGTTGTCAGCTTCTAAAATGTTGGCTCCCTATTAAAAAAAGTCAAATATGGACTTCATTTAAAACAAGTTTTATTGAAACATTGTATTTTACTGAAATTCACATCACCTCCATAGTAAAAGTCTTCCCTTCTCCTGTTTATTAAAGTACATAAGAGAATTCATTAATATCATATTAAAGGTGATGGATCTCTTTCAAGCATATTTGAACAATAGAGAGAGCTAATGATAAAGCATATAACTAGCAAAAAAGGATTCATTTCAGTTCTTATTTAGCTTCTTTAACAGTGATACAATCACAGAACAGATTTATAGAGCTGATTGAATAGGTAATAGAAATAACCAGATTTGCACATCCATCATTTGATATTCAACATTATTCATTCTAAAAGTGTTTCTGAAGGAAATAAAAAAGGTTCACCTACACCTTTTTACAAACACTTGAATGGTTTTGTAACATAACCAAAAGTCACATGCAATTAAGTTTGCTAAGTTGAATTTGTTTCCTTTAAAATAAGTACATGTACATAGTTATGTATGATCATTCACTCTTACCAAAGGTGGCCATCTAGGTGAGGTTGGAGAAAATTGCTTTTAACAGCCTGCCAAAAAAAATTAAAATTTTTACCACTTATGTTAATAAAATCATCAGTAAAACTTCAATGTTTGCAAAGAATAGAAAAACAATAAATCGGTTGGGAATGGGAGTCGTAAAAAGAGAAGCTTTTGATGGATCACAATGAAGTTGGAAAGCCCTAACATTCATAGTTGGGTGATATTACATTTATCTCACTAATAATTTTTTTACCATTGTGTTAACTTTTGTTTTGAGAGAATCGTGAAGGAAATTAAACCCTAAATAAATGCAAACCTACATGGGTTTACAGAAAGGATTGAAATACCTGGAAAAAAGTATAGAGCATAAGAACGCTTGCTCTCCAGTGCCATCATCTTCTTCCGTTGTCGCATAATGTTATTAGGGTTTCATCTGCAATTTATTCTTGAACAACTTCTACTTCCTTAAATTTATTCACATCAAAGTAGTCAGGTGAGGGCTATGCGGCAAGAAGAGGCAGTGAGGGTTGGAGAGGGTGGAGATGGGTGAGGGGCGAAGATGAATGAGGGGATATGTGAGAGAACTGATGGAAAAGAAGTAGAAGAGAAGCTCGTGAGTAGTTTTAGTAGGTGGAGTAATGTAGAGGGGAAGCGGATTCGGGATACAGTGACCGGTGTTGATGAGTCTCAATGGTCGGTGATTAGAGGTGAGCCTTCGGTCACCAACGAGGTAAGGTGAGACAGAGCAAGGTAAGGAGAGGCTAATCAAGTCATCAATTACAAAGTGTGCGTGTGGAAGGGGTGGTGGGTAGAATCCTGCATTTGAAGGCGCTGAAGAAGGTCGATGGCAGAGGAAGGCGCTGAAAAAGATGCGACGTTGGCGGAGGGTCGACGACCAGGAAAGAGCACAAAGTGGTGGTCAGAGTGTGAGGGGAGTAGTTAGCGGTCGATGTGGGGAGGGGAAAGAAGCATCTCCGATTATGTTTTAGGGTAAAGAGGCAGGTGAAAGCGGGATTTTCTAATTTTTGGGTTTTTCCTTTTCCCGCTTGTTACTAAAGAGCGGGTTTCATTAAAAATTATAAAGCGACATGTTTAGATGTCACACATTTTATAACAAGTGCCCTTCGTGTTTTTTTCTAACAGTAATTTTAGGGCACGCCAAAATTGGGCGTCCTAAATCCTTAAAATTTCTAGAGAGCTGACATTATTTTTAGATCACACGCTTTTGCGTATCGTAAATCACTAAGTGTCATAAATTGCACGTCATTAAAGGTCTGTTTTCTAGTAGTGCTTCATTCGGGTTGTTATCATGGAGGAGATTATTTCATATCGCTCTTGACGAGCACTTTGATGGTAGCGGTCCATCAAGTCCTGGTGCATCTCAAAAGGATAATAGTCCTCATAGGAATTTTGGAGCTCGGCTGTCATGGTGGCCATCATGATGCATGCCACTTTTGTAGCATCTCTTTCATGTACCTCATATTCAACAAGCTCTTCAGGAGTAGCAGTTTGCTTGGGTACCTTCAGCTCCTTGTCAAGAACATATTCTTTGTTCTCATACCGAGTGACCATCTTGATGTATTTAATCCAATCTGTAAAGTTGGATCCATCAAATGACTCTCCCATAAAGATTCATGAGAAAGAAGGAGCTAGTAGGGTTTGAGCCATAAGCGTTGTTATTGGAAGACATCTTAAAAGAAGAGGGAATAGATTAGATTAGATATAGATATAGTCCTTAATAAAACACCCAAATGTATTGTTAAGGCTAGGACCCAACACAATATTTTATAACTTAGAAGAGGGATGTTGTAATCTAAGCTATAAGATATTTGAAGGTAGGTGAATGACGATTCACCAATTTCCACCATGAAAAATGAAATATTTAATTAGGTTTTAATTGGTTTAGAAACTCCTAGATTCTTTGAGATTTATTGAACTTTTTCAATGGCATGTTTCAATCTCGAGTGTGCCCTTCAAGTTTTGTGACTGGGATGCTGAGGATCACAAAACAAGGTGTGAAGTAACCATGCACATGGCTTAGTACCCTTAATGTATTACCCCTCAATCGATGTGTCGGTTAACCACACACGCTCCATCGATACTATGATAAACATTAAGTCGCCCTTTGCCTACCTTGACAAGTACAAGTTAGTGTGCCGGTTAACCACACACGTCCACTAACGACTTAATCAAAGTGCAAAGTGTAATTTCATGGAATAGCACCTTGTTCACATTTCTCTAAACTAACTAAGATTGGGAATTTAATAAGGTTTAGTTACTTTAGTATATTCATCATACTTAAATGAGAATTATAGTCATTTTCCTACCTTTTCGGCTAACGACCCTCCACCGAGCAAGGAAGCGGTGGGTGAGAATCGGCACCCATTAAGTTGCCATTTTATAGGCAACAACCTTATACCCTCCTTATAGACCGACTTCGTGAATGAGACCTACTAATGGTAAGATGACTTTTTTCTTATATATATATATATATATATATATATATATATATATATATATATATATATATATATATTATGAATTTTAATAATTAAAATTCTAAGGGTTTGAACCAAAGTTTTAATTATGACTTTACTTGTTCCAAAACTTGAGGGCATGTTTGTAAGCTTTCAAAACTTTACATTTCTTCATTTTTTAACATGAAGACTCTTCATTTTTTTTAACTCATGTGTTCTTATAATGGTTTTTAATTAAAGTGAGTCCTTTGGTTTTCCATAACTTGAGGACAAGTTATGGACTCCATTAAAACACATAATAATCAAGAATTAAACTACCAAGGAGATTACAAACAATTCCTATGATCATCTAATCTCATAAGTTTAGGAACATGATTATCAATAATTTCAAGAAGCTTAAATAACTTATATAAAACTTGTAATTTTTTATAATAGCCATTGTAAATGGATTAGCATAAACATTACACCACCTAAAACAAGTTTTATAACACCAAAACAGTTTAGGGTAATGTTTCTAGTCCATTTCCAGCAACAAAACTCGAACATCTGGACGCTGCAGCTGATGGGTTTTGCTCATAAGAACATCCTATGTGCTCATAAAAACCCTAATGCTTGGATCTAGGTTTCTCTATTGTACATGCAATTTATCCAAGACTGTAAACCCTAGATCTAGAATATGATAATCAATATGACATATAATTAGGGTTTAGATCATACCTTGATTGTTATGTAGCAATAACAATCACAAATCCTCCTTGTAATGACTTTAGAAAGCTTAGAGTCACAAGTGCCACTCCTCTAATGGTTCACAAACACCAAGAGCAAGAGGATGAAGAAGAGAAGATAAAGAGGCTACCCAAAATGTGTGGAAACCCTAGAGAACTAGTTCACCACGTTTTGGGGCATAAAGGCTATATATATATATATATATATATATATATATATATATATATATATATATATATATATATATATATATATATATATTGAGGCTATTAGGGTTATCTAACAAGGAAACTTTAATTTGGATGCTTAAGCCCTAAGCAACCCACGAACTCCTTTCCTTAAAGGACTTGGACAATTTCTTATGGGTTTCCCCATAGAATTCGTCCAACCTTATAATATAAGGCAATCCATATCCCAATTGCAATTATCTTATAATTACAATTCCAATCCCTTAAGTTTAATTAATCTCTTTTAGTCACAAACTTAATTCTTATTAATTCTTGACTAATATTAATTAAACAATATGATTTCTCCTTTAATATATTATTCACATAATATATTAATAAATCATATTTAATCCTTTCTCTCCATAATTCATCCTATCAAGTTGCTTTGGTGAAGGCAACCCAAAAGGACCATGCACCATCGGGTCAAGTACATACCAAAATAGTTATGGACTTAGACATTAATCCAACAGTCACCCACTTGGATAAGTCTAATAACTATTATGCGCATGACTTCAGATCCTGATCTACAATCGTAGCTTTCCAAAGCCGCTTTCAACTCTGATCCTATCAGATACGCGTGTCCTTTAGATAAGGGATCATATATTCCTCCATTCTAGATATCGTATAAGAAATGATTTCAAATCATTCCTTCTGTACAATTTCTCGACTTCCGATTTATGACGACTGACTAATTGAACAGATCAAATTAGCCCTAGCGCGGCCGAACATTTACGTTTGTCATCATTAAACCATCGAGGGGCCCAAACATATCGCTTTTATCCTATTTTGGATAAAAGGAACGGATAAACATTGACTCAATGCTCGCTTGCACTCACTCACCGAATTACACATAACAATATGTTTTATAACACCAAGTTACTAGTGCATTTACATATTATCAATGTGCAACCGACTGCCAAGGTACAACTCACACATCTTGGTTTCAAGAATATAAGATGTTATCGTCTCACTAATCACTTGTGATAAAATCCATGAAGTGATCCAAGTGAGTGTGGGTTTAATCCAATGCTCAAATCATATTCATAAGCACTCATGAACGTTGCAACAAACATTTGCTTATGTCTAATACTCTTTAGACATTCACACACCAATTCATGACAGTCTTTATTCATATCTACTTCCAACATATGAACGATTGTGGCCCGTTCGAATAATTTGACTATTCTAAACCAATTAAATTATTCAGGAAGTCAAAACATGCAAGGTGAAACACAAGGATAATACTAATCCCATATGGCCTCAAACCTTTGAGTATAAATAAAACACCTTTTATTTATCACCATATCGATTACTCATTATTTGTCGTTTCAGGTAATCAACTTCTTAATTGAATTATTACTACACTTGTCCCATGCTCTTAGCATGCACACAATGTTTACCTATGGTTCTTACTTTGTGAAATAGATCAAATTGAACACATTTCCAATCATTCTCATTTCAGAACTCCAAATCCTTTTCCATAAGTGAAAGAATATCAAATTCTTGCTACTTATAGAATATGCTGAATTCTAACATTTTATGCAATGATCCTTTCGTAATATCACTACACCAAAGTCACAAAGACTATTGCCAATGATATTACAAAGTCCTCTATCAGAGATTGTTACAATAAAATCCCTTAGATATGATGTCTCTCACTCAAAGTACATTCCTTTGAACATCCTTTGCATAAAAGTTTCCAATCTAGACATAGATTTTCAATATTCAATTCCCAGTATGGATACGTTTCCATATTTTCCATATGACAAGTCATTCTTAATAGAATCTTATCTATTCATAATAAAGTCGATATGCTCCATCCAATATCATACTTCCAACTACTCACAAGCGACCAATCCTTAGCAAGCTTTGGATCATCCTTTGATAGTTGTTTAATTATCTTAGTCAAAACCGATTCTATTCCTTTTTCCCTCTAAATGCGCTAGACATTTGAAAAAATTTAGAATGGTCAAATATTATAGCATTTGCAATCATTCATATACCCAAAGCGTATGGGACATGATGCATAATGTCTTACATGAAGATATGATACTTTATCAATCTTCTGCTATAATATTTTATGTGCTACGTTCTCATAATTCGAAATATGAAGAGGAATGTCGTAATCATAATCGAAATTTGAGAACACACTATGTATCCTTGACTAAATTATTAACATTCCACAACCTAATCCTCTAGATTTGAAATGAAGCATAATATTGTCTCCCTTAATTATAGCAAAACAACTTTTCAACTATTGCGACTTTGCAAAGTATAACTCTTCTTTTCTATAATTAATATTGCTAACTTGCAATACTTTCCATAATAATCATACTCTATCATAACATTTATGCTCCCACTATCATGATGATTATTATAAACATAACACTTATGCTCCCACTAGCTTTGACATGTATTCAGAAAACAGCTTAACTTTCAGAAAAAAAACAATACCTATTGAATTTCTTAAGTTCATGTTTCTAATACTTAATGCTTTGATAATCTTTTATCAAGGCTTCTTAATCTCATAAACCTTTGTCTGAGATAGATCATATGTGTGTCTAAAAAATTAAGACTAATTGCCAAATCTCACAATTCGAATCATGGAAAGGGGTACCGTAACCATAATCGAATTCGAGAATACAATTTTCCAATCGCTATCTTCTTAAAATCTCTCTTTAGTGAAAGCATTTCCTCACAGTCATTTTCATGAAGGATGGAATCTTAGGACACTTAGATTTTAATGGTGTATGTGTTCCTATCCATGTGAATTTGTCAAAACCAAGGTTTACGACAAATTCAAACTCATATGGACCGAACTTTCTTAATCTTGATTTCTTGCCTTATGGTAGCACAGCTGCCCACCATGTCTTCCAAGTAGTTCAGCAGGTCACCCTTTCCTATCAATGTACCTTTCATTGATTAAGGTCCTTGTCTTTTATGCCTTCAAATGAGAATATGCATAATTAACTCGATTGGAACGGCACAGAAACAAAACAGTGTCAACACGATGGGTTGTAAACCTCAACTCATGTGCTAGTGATGATCGATAAGGTTTATTTTGATTTGTTCTTGAAACCTTTCAAGACCATTAAGACTCCCATTGGCTCCTTGACATATAAGATTCTCTTGTCAATAAACGTTTCTTGACAAACAAATATTCAACAGTTAGTGTAGTTTTTATCAAAACACTTCATAAATTGGTCCTAGTTGGTATTTGTCTTATCCAAGACATCACAACTTTCCACGTTTGATGAATGTAATAAACCTTCTTAATACTTGTCACTCAATGTCACAAACTTAACTCTAAGACTTGTTTTGGAACGAAGTATGATTGACTTCTTGATTTAACCATTTCTTCAATTCTTGATTCCTCTTCTTAGACATACAATTGTACTAAGACTTACTTAGAGGATCAATTGAGATATGGTTCTTAATCATTAAGACCTATCATAAAGCATAAAAGGTACTCTCCCTTCTTCTTAGAATGGAGAAACTTTTATCTTTCTGCCTACTTGATTCTTCTTGTTCATTCTTCTATTGATTTAAACATTTTCAATCGATTCAGAATTATACTTAATCTTATAAGTATAATCATATTTACTAAACCTTTAGTAAATCATGACGAATATCTTGGTTACTCTCATGGTGGACTTGATCAATACGCAAGTTTGTGTACTTGATCTCCTAGTCCTTCACTTGACACTTTGTCAATGAATTAGTCTAATTTCCAAATATGAAATTTCTCATTCATCATGCAACCAAGTTGTATGATTCAAAGTCTCCATCCAATTGAAACTTGGGCGATGAGAAACTTTCCCTATTTGGTAAATTCTTGACCTTTACACAAATAACATAATTGAGAATCAAATCCATTATTGTTAACAATAGAAACTTACAAACATCAATTTTTCATACACGCCATTGCAAGGATAAAAAAATAATATAAAATCAAAATTTATTTTATTGCGGAAAAATTTGTCCTTACAATGCAATTCAATTGAAAAACTATGTTAATACATATTCTTTAGCAATCTTATTCTAACTCCAAGTAGTAGCTCAAGATTCTAATCTTCAAGTAATATGATCGAAATCCATTTCTTCTCGATTAGATTCCGCTCACTTCTTCCCTTAAGCTTCCTTTCTTTTCTTTGATCCTACAAAACATCGAAATGCAATCTTATCACATCATGTATTAAGAATCTAGAATAGGAACTCAAAAGAGTTAGTTAATGGATTTTACCTAAAGCAGAGCCATACGTTTTGACTCTCCCATCTCTTAGATCTCTTAGGTAAATAGGGCAGACTTGTATCCAACGCCCTTTCTCTTGGCAGCAAACGCAGGTCGGTTCTCTTAGAATTTCCTCGGAAGCATGGTTGGTTGAATTTCCCAACAAATACGCTCCATTGCTTTGCCAAACCATTTCTGATTCAGCAGCAATGAGCATGTAAGTTAGGTCAATGAGGTTTGCGTCATGATCCATCATATAATACTTTCTTTTGAACTCATTATATGATTCGGGAAGTGACTGTAGAACCCAGTTCACATCCAACTTATCCGAGAATGACACACCCAACATTTTCAACCTATCAATGTGTGATTTCATTCCCAAAATGTGGGCACACACGGATTTACCATCTTCATGTTTAATTTCCAATAGGGCTTTAGTGACATTGAACCTTTCAATTCTTCGATCTTGTGGGTTAGGGAGAATAACGGGAAGAGGAGGAGGAAGTGAAGACTGCGGTGGGTAAGAGTGGATACCCATTCAATCGCCATTTTATAGGCAATTTCCTTAAACACCCCTTATAGACCAGCTTCGTGAATGAGGCCTACTAACGGTAAGACTGACTTTTACTCATACATATGTATAATGTTAGACTTTCAATGTTATATATAGTATAGGGTGTATTTTACACTTTTAAAATACTAGGTGATCAAATATAACAATTATACTTTTAATTCAATTAAATTGTAAACCAAAACTATTATGGATTTATTAAACCTCTTTTAATTATACACTCTAATTAATTAATAAAACCATAAGGGTATGATTTGAACTTTTCAAAACAATACTAGGGTTTTAGAATTTAACATTTCTAAATTAAACTTTTAATCAACTTTTAAATTCCAAAAACTTGAGGGAAAGTTTTGAAACATTTCAAAACATTAGGTTTAGAATTTAAATATACATCAAAATTAAACTTTTTAATCAAAAATTAAATTCCAAAACTTGAGGGCAAGTTTTGAAACCTTTTTCAAAACATTAGGGTTTCAACTATTTAAATTTCAAAACTAAACATTTAAGTTCAAATTTAAACTATAAAACCTAAAGGGGAAAATATGAAACTTTTCATAACACAAGGATCAAATAATAAATAATATAAATTAAACAATTAATTTCATCATTATCTATATTTGACCTAATTTCAATTTCTTGCAAAATAAGTTACCCAATTAATACAAAGAATCAACTTTAATCATATAAGGAAGTTATTATCTAATCAATTGGTAATTATGTTTTCTTTAATCAAGGATATACTCATAAAAATGATTAAAATCAGATTTTATCGATCTAAAATACATAAGGCAATTATCCATGAGAAAAACAGCAAGAAATCCCAAAATCCCCTCTTTCTGATGCTCGAACTCGCCGAGTACCCATATGTACTCGCCGCGTAGGGGCCTACTCGCCGAGTCCACAATGGGACTCGCCGAGTTCATCAGGCAGTTTGGCCAAAAAACGATTTTTCCAACTTGAATAAACACATAATGCATCAATACAATAGAAACCAATCTAGGCTCTGATACCACTGATGGGTTTTGGTCATAAGAACATCCTATGTGCTCATACAAACCCTAATGCTTGGATCTAGGTTTCTCTATTGTACATGCAATTTATCCAAGACTATAAACCCTAGATCTAGCATATGATAATCAATATGACATATAATTAGGGTTTAGATCATACCTTTATTGTTATGTAGCAATAACAATCACAAATCCTCCTTGTAATGACTTTAGAAAGCTTAGAGTCACAAGTGTCACTCATCTAATGGTTCACAAACACCAAGAGCAAGAGGATGAAGAAGAGAAGAGAAGGAGACTGCCCAAAACGCATGGAAACCCTAGAGAACTAGTTCACCACGTTTTTGGGGCATAAGGGCTCTATATCTAGTGAGGCTATTAGGGTAATCAAACAAGGAAACCCTAATTTGGATGCTTAAGCCCTAAGCAACCCATGGACTCCTTTCCTTAAAGGCCTTGGACGATTTCTTATGGGTTTCCCCATAGAATTCGTCCAACCTTATAATATAAGGCAATCCATATCCCAATTGCAATTATCTTATAATTACAATTCCAGTCCCTTAAGTTTAATTAATCTTTTTTAGTCACAAACTTAATTCTTATTAATTCTTGACTAATATTAATTAAACAATATGATTTCTCCTTTAATATATTATTCACATAATATATTAATAAATCATATTTAATCCTTTCTCTCCATAATTCATCCTATCAAGTTGCTTTGGTGAAGGCAACCCAAAAGGACCATGCACCATCGGGTCAAGTACATACCAAAATAGTTATGGACTTAGACACTAGTTGTCACACCCCGCTAAAGCGGAAACGCAAGGTATGACAGCGATAACGGTTTCATTGCAAAAGATAAAGATACATCACCATAGCAGTATTTAAAGTTTACAACCCATAGCTTCAAAAGAAACAAAATACAAGTTTTTCAAAATAACATTGTTCCAAATATAACTTCATAATAGCTTCAACACGATGCAGCATGCTCTATGATGATGAATCTTTACATCCACTTACTAATTATTTCCTGAAAAAGCATGTAAAACGAGCGTCAACTACGAAAATAGTTGGTGAGTTCACAAGTTTATAAAATCGAGCGTACAACAAGGCCTTTTGTAAATACAAGTACATTGCTTTAATGATAAAAAAGTTGATTGATATTAAGGAATACAAGTTTATTGCTATAACGAGAAACGAGTTTGTATGTGTATAAGCAAACAATGAGTCTCAACCAAACCTATGACTGAAGCCCTATCAAGATCTATACTTATCGTTCCATAGATGAATATGGTATCATGCACTCCAGCGATTCGGGCGAGTGAGGAGTTGTCAATTCCTAATAGCGCTATCCATAATGACCATTGGCTCAAAGAGTTAATGGTTAGAGATAAGGGAAGGGCCTTAGTGCGATAAGTTCTCATGTTCCGTGTTGCATAGACATACATAAAGAAACATAGCAATACAATAGCAATCGTGTTTGATACAAATCAATTTAAATACAACATACAAATAATAGTTTTTTCTGGACATGCTTTTCCACCCCAAAACATAAAAACCGAAAAAAGGGGAATGCGTGAATACTCACGATGTTTCGAGTAGGCACAAGCAGTACTTCGGGATGCACCAACATCTTACTACCGGGATCCTACGACATCAAACACACACACTAGTGAATTTCCATGTCGATATTGATGGGTTTTAGGCATAAGAACAATCCTATGTGCTCATACAAACCCTAATGCTTGGATCTAGGTTTCTCTATTGTACATGCTTTGAATCCAAGACTAATAAACTTAGATCTAACATATTATTAACTGAATTAGGGTTTAGAGAACTACCTTTGATTGTTATATAGCAATAACAATCAATTCCTTGCTTGAATTGGCTTCAAAAGCTTAGTGCCTCAAGTGTTGCACCTCTAATGGAGTCACAAACACCATATACAACTTGGATGAAGAGGAGAAGAAGAGAGGCTGCCCAAAAACGACTAGAAACCCTAGAGAATTAGTTGTCCACGTTTTTGGGGCCTAAGGGGTCCTTTATATACTTGTGTGGGCTGCTAGGGTTTCAGTCAAAACCCAAATGGACAGCTTAAACTCTAAGCAGCCCATGGAACCTTCTGGAGAAGGCTATGGACGAAAATATGATGGGCTTCCATCATAATTTCGTTCACCCCTTATTCCTTTAGCATTCCTTAGCCCAATAACTCAATTATCCAATAATTGCAGTCCAATTCCCTATATTTAATTAATCTCTTTTAGTCACAAAATTAATTCTTAATTAATTATTGACTAATATTAATTAAACAATATGATTTCTCCTTTAATATATTATTCTCATAATATATTAATAAATCATATTTAAACCTTTCTCTCCTTAAATCATCCTACATATTGCTATGGTGAAGGCAACCCAAAAGGACCATGCTCATAATCGGGTCAAGTACATACCAAAATAGTTATGGACTTAGACACTAATCCAACAGTCTCCCACTTGGATAAGTCTAATAACTATTTTCCGTATGACTTCATAACCTGATCAGCAATCGTAGCTTTCAAAAGCCGTTGTCAACTCTGATCTTATCAGATAGCGTGTCCTCTAGATAAGGGATTATATATTCCTCCATTCTCAAGATATCGTATAGACATAAGACATGAATTTCAATCATTCTCTCTATACTGTTTCCCGACTTCCGATTTATGACGACTGACAACAGACAACAATTGAACACATCAACTTAGTCCCGGCTTGGCCAAGTGCTTAGGTGTCATCACTAAATCATCGAGAGGCCCACATATATCGCTTTTATCCCACTTTGGGTAAAAGGAATGGATAAACTTTGACTCAAATGCTCGCTTGCATTTACTGATCGAATCACATACAACAATAAGTTTTATAACACCAAGTTACTGGTGCGTTTACTTATTATCAATGTGCAACCGACCAACAAATAACAACTCACATGTCTCGGTTTCAAGAATATACAATATTATCGTCTCACTAATCACTCGTGATAAAACCATGAAGTGATCCAAGTGAGCGTGGGTTTAATCCAATACTCTAATCTTATCAAATCACTCATGAACTCTGCAGCAAACTTGTGCCATGTCTAAACACTTCAGACAATCTACAAACAGATTCATGACAGTCTTTATTCATACCTACTCCCAACGTATGACCGACTGTGGATGTTTGAATAACCTAGTTATTCTGGAAGTCAAAACATGCAAACTGAAACATAACAATAATACTTAATCCTATATGGCCCCAAACTTGTGAGAGTAAATAAAACACTTCTATTTATCCACCATATTGATTACTTATTATTTATCATTTAATGTTTCGGATAATCAACTTATTACTTGGATTACAAAGACAATTGTCCCCAGCTCTAAGCATGCACACTTTGTTTCCTATGGTCCATGCTTTGTGAAATAGAACAATTGAAAACTTTTCCAATGATTCTCATTTCACAATTCCTCAATCCCCATTATTAGTGTAAGAACACAAGGTTCTTCCACTACTAGAATATTCTAGATTCTAATATTTTACGCAACGATCCTTTCGTAAAGTCATAGCACAAAAGTCACCAAGACTTGGCTAATGAGATTACAAAGTACTTACTTAGAAATTGTTACAAGACAATTCTATAGACGTGAAGTCTCACATTCAAAGTACATTCCTTTGAACATCCTTCTTGCATAAAAGTTTCTAATCTAGACATAGATTCTTAATATCCAACTCCCAATATGGAAACATTTCCACATTTTCCATATGACAACTCATTCTTAATAGAATCTTATCTATTCATAATAATGTCGATATGGTCCATCCAATACCATACTTCCAACTACTAACAAGCGACCATTCCTCAGTGAACTTTGATAGTTGTTTAATTATTTTAGTCAAAACCAATTCTAGTCCTTTTTCCCTCTTAATGCGCTAGACATTTGGAAAATTTTAGAATGGTAAAATACTATAGCATTTACAATCGATCCTATACCCGAAGCGTATGGGACACGATGCATAATGTCTTACATAAAGATATGATACTTTACAAATCTTTAACCATAATATTTTATGTGTCATTTTCTCACAATTCGAACTATGAAGACGGATGCCGTAATCATAATCGAATTTTAAGAACACACAATGTATCCTTTGACTGAAAAAATATTAAAATTTCTCAATCTAAGCTTTAGATTTTGAAACGAAGTATAATATTCTCTCCCTTAATTATATTAAAACAACTTTTCAACCCATGCAACTTTGCAAATTGAATCTTTGTTTTTCTATAATTAATATTACTAACTTGCAATACTCGCCATAATAATCATACAATCATAACACTTATGCTCCCACTATCATGATGATTATTATCATATAAGCATAACACTTATGCTCCCACTAGCTTTGACATGTATTCAGAAAACAAATGAACTTCCAGAAAACAATGCCTATTGAATTTTTGAAATTCATATTTCTAATACCAAATGCTTCGATAAGCCTTTATCTAAGCTTCTTAAACTTATACACCTTTGCCTTAGATAGCTCATATGTGTGTTTAAACAATTTAGAACTTATGTTACTAAGTTCCAAATGTTCAAACTAAATTGCCAAATCTCATAATTCGAACTATGGAAAGGGATGCCGTAACCATAATCGAATTTTGAGAATACAATTTTCACAATCGCTATCTTCTTAAAATCTCTCTTAGTGAAAGCATTTCCTCACAGTCATTTTCATGAAGGAGGGAATCTTATGACACTTAGATTTTATGGTGTATGAGTTCCTATCCATGTGGATTTGCCAAAACCAAGGTCTGCGACAAATCCAAACTCATATGGACTGAACTTTCTTAATCTTGATTTCTTGCCCCATGGTAACACGAGTGCCCACCATGTCTTCCAAGTAGTTTAGTAACTTGTCCTTACATATCAATGTACTTTCCATCGACTAAGGCTTTAGTGTGTATTCAAATGAGAACTCATAGAACTCATATACACAATTAACTCAATTGGAATGGCACAGAAACAAAATAATGTTAGCACGATAGGTTGTAAACCTCAAGTCGTGTGCTAGTGATGATCGATAAGGTTTATTCTTGATTTGTTCTTGAAACTTTTCAAGACCATTAAGACTCCCACTGACTTCTTGACATATAAGATTCTCTTGTCAAGAAACATTTCTTGACAAACAAATATTCAAGAGTTAGTGAAGCATTTATCAAGACAAAACACTTAACAAATTGGTCCTAGTTGGTCTTTGTCTTATCCAAGACATCACAACTTACCAATTTCTAATGTGCAAGAATAAGAAAACTTTTTCAAATTCCACATTTGTTAAGTGTTATAAACCTACTAAAGATTTTTTCACTCAAGTCACAGTCTTGACTCTAAGACTTGATATTGGAACGAAGTATGATTGACTTATTGATTTAACCATTTCTACAATACTTGATACCTCTTTTTAGACATGCAATTGCACTAAGACTCACTTAGAGGATCTATTGAGACACGGTTCTTAATCTTTAAGACTTATCATAAAATAAAAGGTACTCTCCCTTCTTCTTAGAATAGAGAAACTTTTATCTTTCTGCCTACTTGATTCTTCTTTATTCGTTCTACTATTCATTGAAACTTTTTCAATCAACTCAGAATTATACTTAATCTTATAAGTATAATCATATTTACTAAGCTTTAGTAAATCATGATGAATATCTTTGTCACTCTTGTGGTGGACTTGATCAACACACAACCTTGTGTACTTGATCTCCTTGTCCTTCAATTGACACTTTGCCAAAAAAATTAGTCTAAGTTTCCCAAATGTGAAGGTTTTTCATTCATCATACAATACACATTGCATGATTCCAAGTTTCTGTCCAATTGAAACTTGGGCGATGAGAAACTCTCCTTACTTGGTAAACTCTTGACACTTCCACAAATAATACAATTAAGAATCAAATCCATTATTGCTAATAATAGAAACATTCAAACATCAATTTTTCATACATGCCATCGCAAGGATAAATAAATAAGATAAAATCAAAATTCATTTTATTGCGGAAAATTTTTTTGTCCTTACAATGTAATTCAATTGAAAAACTATGTTATTACATATTTCTTAACAATCTATTCTAACTCCAAGTAGTAGCTCAAGAATCCATTCTTAAAGTAATGCGATCGAAATCCATTTCTTCATGATTATATTCAGCTCACTTCTTTTCTCAAGCTTCCTTTCTTTTCTTCGATCCTACAAAACATCAAAATGTAATCTTATCACATCATGTATTAAGAATCTAGAATAGGAACTCAAAAGAGTTAGATAATGTATCTTACCTGTAGTAGAGCCATACGTCTTGACTCTCCCATCTCTTAGATCTTTCAGGTAGTTAGGTCAGCTTCGTCTCCAATGCCCCTTCTCTTGGCAATAAAAGCAAATGGACTCCTTTGGCATAGCACATCGGACAATCACAGACTTAGTTCTTTCTGGACTTCCAATGTTGCCAGTGTCCATTAAAGTTTGGGAGTTTGATTCACTAGACAAATTTGCTTGACCAACACGCCAAATCATTGCTGATTCAGCAGCTATAAGCAAATAGGTGAGATCAATTAGGGTCACGTCGTGGTCCATCATATAGTACTCTCTAACAAACTCACTATATGATTTAGGAAGTGACTGAAGAACCCAGTCAACAGCCAACTCGCTTGAAATCTCGACTTCCAACATGCTTAACCTATCAATGTGTGACTTCATCTCTAAGACGTGTGCACACACAGGTTTCCCATCTTCGTGTTTACTCGCCAAAAGGTATTGAGTGAGCTTGAACTTTTCAAGCCTTTGAACTTGTGGGTCAGGGAGAATAATTGGAGGAGGTGGAGGAAGTAAAGCGTGACTCACATTTCCTTGATCGTATCTCGGAACATCATCTTCATTTGGAAAGCTTATTCCAAAGGATTTGGGAAGACCATTGTAAGATTCAGACATCTACAAAACGGGAGAAAATTCAAGTTATGTTGATTAGAATTCTTGATGTAACACCCAAATGAAACATCAAGCTAGGATCCAACACAATACTCTACAACCTAGAAGAGGGATGCCGTAATCTAGTTGCAGAATATCTGAAGGTAGGTAAATGACGATTTACCAATTTCCACCATGAAAAACGAAAAAGAAGTTTAAGTTTTAAATGAATGAAACTCCTAGATCTTTTGAGATTCATTGAACTTTTCAATGGCATGTTTAATCTCGATTATGCCCTACTATTTGTGACTGGGATGCCGAGGATCACAAACAAGGTGTGAATAACCATACGAATCACGTGGTGTGCCCAATGCTACTATCACCTAATCAATGTCTCGGTTAGCCACACATCTCCATTGATCTATGATAAGCATCGAGCTACCCTTTGCCACCAATGTCATCCCCAAATTAGTGTGCCGGTTAACTACACACGCTCCACTAACGTTTGACAAGGGTACGAAGTGTAACTCCATGGGTTAGCATACAATTTCACATTTTGCCTAAAGTAACTATGATTTGGGAATTTGTAAAGGCATTTAGTTACTTTGTACTTCATTATACTTATAATGGAAGGTTTCTGTCCTATCCTACCCGTTCGGCTAACGACCCTCCACTAGTCAAGAGTGCGGTGGGTAAGAGTGGATACCCATTCAATCGCCATTTTATAGGCAATTTCCTTAAACACCCCTTATAGACCGGCTTCGTGAATGAGGCCTACTAACGGTAAGACTGACCTTTTACTCATACATATATATATAATATTAGACTTTTAATGTTATATATAGTATAGGGCGTATTTTACACTTTTAAAATACTAGGTGGTTTAACTTAGTCAATTATACTTTTAATTAAATGTAAACCAAAACTATATGGATTTATTAAATCACCTTTAATTACACACTTTAATTAATTAATAAAACCATAAGGGTGTGATTTGAACTTTTCAAATTATTAGAGTTTTAGAATTTAACAATTCAAAATTAAACTTTTAATCAACTTTTAAATTCCAAAACTTGAGGGCAAGTTTTGAAACATTTCAAAACATTAGGGTTTAACTTATTTAAATTTCATAAACAAAACTTTTAAGTTCAAATTTAAACTATAAAACCTAAAGGGGTGCAATTGAAACTTTTTCACATTACAAAGGATCAAATAACAAATAATAATTAATTTAGTCATTATCTATATTTGACCTAATCTTATTTCAATCACTAGATAATTACCAAATAACTTTAAATAATCCATATTTATCATATAAACAACCAATATTTAAAAGATTTGAAATTATCTATTTTTTTGGCAAGGATAATTATTATTTTAAGATAAAATTCGGATTTTAACTTCATAAAACAATTTAAGCATCAAATCCAAATCAAAACAGCAGCTAAATCCCGAAATACCCTCTGCCTGACGCACTGACTCGCCGAGTCAGACCTGGACTCGCCGAGTAGGGCCAACTCGCCGAGTCCAGATACTGACTCGCCGAGTTGAGTCGAGCAGAGGCAAGAAACTCGATTTTCAGTAAATAATTCAACATAGCATCACATACAATAGAAATCAATCAAGGCTCTGATACCACTGATGGGTTTTAGGCATAAGAACAATCCTATGTGCTCATACAAACCCTAATGCTTGGATCTAGGTTTCTCTATTGTACATGCTTTGAATCCAAGACTAATAAACTTAGATCTAACATATTATAAACTGAATTAGGGTTTAGAGAATTACCTTTGATTGTTATATAGCAATAACAATCAATTCCTTGCTTGAATTGGCTTCAAAAGCTTAGTGCCTCAAGTGTTGCACCTCTAATGGAGTCACAAACACCATATACAACTTGGATGAAGAGGAGAAGAAGAGAGGCTGCCCAAAAACGACTAGAAACCCTAGAGAATTAGTTGTCCACGTTTTTGGGGCCTAAGGGGTCCTTTATATACTTGTGTGGGCTGCTAGGGTTTCAGTCAAAACCCAAATGGACAGCTTAAACTCTAAGCAGCCCATGGAACCTTCTGGAGAAGGCTATGGACGAAAATATGATGGGCTTCCATCATAATTTCGTTCACCTCTTGTTCCTTTAGCATTCCTTAGCCCAATAAATCAATTATCCAATAATTGCAGTCCAATTCCCTATATTTAATTAATCTCTTTTAGTCACAAAATTAATTCTTAATTAATTATTGACTAATATTAATTAAACAATATGATTTCTCCTTTAATATATTATTCTCATAATATATTAATAAATCATATTTAAACCTTTCTCTCCTTAAATCATCCTACATATTGCTATGGTGAAGGTAACCCAAAAGGACCATGCTCATAATCGGGTCAAGTACATACCAAAATAGTTATGGACTTAGACACTAATCCAACAGATACCTAATGCTAATATACTAAACTCTACATATAGGGAAATGCCAATTTATGTTTTAATATTGGATTTAATATCAATTGGTTACACTTTTTCTAAAATATTGAATTTTATCAATCGTGTGATTAATTACAACTTTGGAATATTAATTTTCCAACTTTTTAAGTCTCTATAACAACATAAATTCACGAAAAATAGCATTCGAGGGATAAAAATTCTCAAACTTTTTATTTAACTGATATTACACAATACAAGGTTGGAAAAAATATAAAAATAGATTTTCAAGCTGTTTAATTATATTTTATGATTTATGGGCATTTATTCCAATAAAAATTGAAATAAATAGAAAACAGTTTTCATAATTACCCAACCTTTTTATTTAATTGTTATTATACATAACTAGGCTGGGAAAAATATAAAAGATATTTTTCAGTGGGTATTTCTATTTTTCCTTGTTTTATTCATTTACATAGTCATTAATTAAAGAAATAATATTACACAGTTAAAATAAATCACCATAAATTTTTGTAACATCATTTACAGTATCAATAACCTGGGAAAAATATCAAAAGTGGTTTTCATAATGTATAAACTGGTTTTGGGTATTTATGTGTATTTAAGTGTATTTTAGTGCAATTAACTTTAGAAAATAAGAGAAAAATAGTTTACAGTAGAGAAAAAACCTCAAACTTTTTATGTAACCTCCTACTGTATAATATGATATCCTAGTAAATTTTCATGAATTTTGGATAATCAAAACTATTTTTCCCGTTTTTAGACCATTATAATTACCAAAAATTAGGAAAAATAGCTAGACATGATGAAAAATCTTGAAATTATTTTCTGGAGTCACCCATCACAGGTAAGGTATGCAAAAATTGTTAGATACAATTTTCACATCCTCTATAGTGGTTTTGTAATTTATCATGCCCTAAACAAAAGAAAATTAGAAATCCTATTAAACAGTAACAAAATTGTTGAATTTCAGTGAGGGGTCATTATTCCCCATAAGTATCATCCATGAATTTAGTTAGGATTTATTGAACTCTGGAAGTATTTTATATGATTTATGCCCTTGGTTTTAGCAATAATTCTAATAAATCAAAGGAATAACAAAAGCTCTTGAAATTTTCCAGATTATCTCATGCATGCAAGGGCTTTCAAAAGGAAAAATGTTAAAAATGTATTCAGAAGAGAAATGAGGGTAATGATTCCAAACAATTTAAGAAAAGTTGCATGCAATAATGCATGAAGTGTAGATGTGGCTGAAGTTCATGAATTTGTGTAGCCCATTCAGTGAGGTTTTAAGCCATTAAATTTCAACCATCATTCACTAGATATGTTAAGTTTCTAAGGTATTTTTCCTCAGATTTATGGTTGGGTTTAAGGCCATTGTTTAAGCAAGATAAAAATAGTGATCACAGAAAAAGAGCTGTATGCGCAACCTTTTTGTAAAATCTGCCAAAAATCGGATATTTAATATTTTACAGTGAGACCAGTTGGGTTTGAAAGTTAACTCGTGGAGATAACCAATACAAAAAGAATATCATGATTTGGTTAAGAAATGACTGAGTTATGGCCGTTCAAAGTTGAACAAAGTAATCTGGCAGATTGCATGTTTGTTTGTGTGCATTATTAGGGTATTTCAACAAGAACATCATGCATGCTGTGACAACTGCCAATTCAGGTCATTCTTGGACTCATGAATCTTTATAATAACCATTCATGCACAACATGCCATGACCTAGTAGTATAAATTAGGTCAAAAATCTTGCATAAACTAGGATCCAACTAAGGTCTAGGACTAATATACTTGATACTTACAATTCTAGTAAGTTGCTTAGCTACAATAGGAAATGCCAATACTATAATTAGAATAAAGCTTCAAGCTTTGTTATAATTGAAATAGGGTATAAAACTCTAAAAATAAATTAAAACATTCTAATTATACTTCAACATGTTGTTGAATATCAAACAATATTCCAAAAACCCTGAAGAGCCAAAAATCCAAAGTTATAAATTATAAAGCTTAAAAACTTTATAAAATTTGGCTATAAACTTCCTAATATCAAATTTTATTAATCAAATTATGGATTATACCAATGAACTAGAAATATAAATTACAAGTATTAATCATAAATTATTTGTTGAAAACAAGATTTTTAAATAAATCAAATTGCTTAATAAACATTTTATAAAAATGAATGTTTTTATATAAAATATAGGAGGGAAGTTTATAAAGTTTAAAATTTAGGAGAGAGGAGGCCAAAATGCATGCAAAAAACGGCCATCACCTCTCCCCATGCCCTCTCTCTTCCCCAAAACACAATCATTAAGCTTAAACCCTTACTCCACCTCTTCCCTCTTCACTCTCTCACTTCACTCTCTTCACACACTTCACTCTCTTCTTCCCTCTCTCTAAACTCACGAAAATCCTCTCATTTCTCTGCAAAATTTCGAGATTGTGAAGCCCTTGAAGTGTTCTTACTTCTCTCAAGGTCAAAACCAAGGTAAACAATAACATCTTCTTCCATAGTTTCATGGTTAAACCTCTTTTTCTTCTTAGTCTTCTCTACTTTTCGGATTCTATGCCTTTCCATGGCTAGAAATCTTTATTCTCCCCTTGTGGTTTGTAGATTCTCACCATAACACAATGCATGTGTTAGAGATGGTGAAAATCCGGGATCAAACCCATGCAAGGAGTGGAAAAGATGCACATATGATCATGTGACATCAAAACCTAATATTTCATGTTCTTCTCCATTTCTTTTGTGTTCATGCATGAACAAAAGCATTTAAACCATTTCTAGTACATCTTGGATGCTCATTCATTCCATGCATGTGTTAGAAATCGGGCCTTACCAAAGACATGCATGATGTTCTTGTTGAAATACCCTAATAATGCACACAAGCAAACATGCAATCTGCCAGATTACTTTGTTCGACTTTGAAAAGTCATAACTCAGTCATTTCTTAACCAAATCATGATATTCTTTTTGTATTGGTTATTTCCACGAGTTAACTTTCAGACCCAACTGGTCTCACTGTAAAATATTAAATATCCGATTTTTAGCAGATTTTACAAAAAGGTTGCGCATACAGCTCTTTTTCTGTGATCACTATTTTTATCTTGCTTAAACAATGGCCTTAAACCCAACCATAAATCTGAGGAAAAATACCTTAGAAACTTAACATATCTAGTGAATTATGGTTGAAATTTCGTGGCTTAAAACCTCACTGAATGGGCTACACAAATTCATGAACTTCAGCCACATTTACACTTCATGCATTATTGTATGCAACTTTTCTTAAATTGTTTGAAATCATTACCCTCATTTCTCTTCTGAATACATTTTTTTACATATTTCCTTTTGAAAGCCCTTGCATGCATGAGATAATCTGGAAAATTTCAAGAGCTTTTGTTATTTCTTTGATTTATTAGAATTATTGCTAAAACCAAGGGCATAAATCATATAAAATACTTCCAGAGGTCAATAAATCCTAAATAAATTCATGGATGATCCTTATGGGGAATAATGACCTCTCACCAAATTTCAGCAATTTTTGTTACTGTTTCATATGATTTCTAATTTTCTTTTATTTAGGACATGATAAATTACAAAACCACTTTATAGGATGTGAAAATTGTATCTAACAATTTTCGCATACCTTACCTATGATGGGTGACTCCAGAAAATAATTTCAAGATTTTCCATCATGTTTTACTATTTTTCCCAATTTTTGGTAATTATAATGGTCTAAAAATGGGAGAAATAGTTCTGATTATCCAAAATTCATGAAAATTTACCAGGATATAATATTATAGAGTAGGAGGTTACATAAAACTTTTGAATATTTTTCTCTACTGTAAACTATTTTTCTCTTATTTTCTAAAGTTAATTACACTAAAATACACTTAAATATACATAAATACCCAAAACTAGTTTATACATTATGAAAACCACTTTTGATATTTTTCCCAGGATATTTATACTGTAAATGATGTTACAAAAATTTATGGTGATTTATTTTAACTGTTTAATATTATTTCTTTAATTAATGACTATTTAAAGGAATAAAGCAAGGAAAAATAGAAATACCCACTGAAAAATATCTTTTATATTTTTCCCAGCCTATTTATGTATAATAACAATTAAATAAAAAGTTTGGGTAATTTTGGAAACTGTTTTCTATTTATTTCAATTTTTATTGAAATAAATCCTCAAAAATCATAAAATATAATTAAACAGCTTGGAAATCCATTTTTATAATTTTCCCAGCTTAGTATTGTGTAATAACAGTTAAATAAAAAGTTTGAGAATTTTTATCCCTCGAATGCTATTTTCGTGAATTTATGTTGTAATAAGGACTTCAAAATTTGGAAAGTTTATATTCCAAGGTTGTAATTAATCGCCCGATATATAGAATTTCATTACTTCAGAAAAAGTGTAACTAATTGATATAAAATCCAATACTAAAACATAAATTGGCATTTCCCTATATGTAGAGTTTAGTATATTAGCATTAGATATCGACATGGAAACTCACTAGTGCGTGTGTTTGATGTCATAGGATCCCGGTAGTAAGACGTTGGTGCATCCCGAAGTACCGCTTGTGCCTACTCGAAACATCGTGAGTATTCACACACTCCCCTTTTTTCGGTTTTTATGTTTTGGGGTGGAAAAGCATGTCCAGAAAAACTATTGTTTGCATGTTGTATTTAAATTGAATTGTATCAAACATGATTGCTATTGTATTACTATGTTTCTTTATGTATGTCTATGCAACACGGAACATGAGAACTTATCATACTAAGGCCCTTCCCTTATCTCTAACCATTAACTCTTTGAGCCAATGGTCGTTATGGATAGTGCTATTAGGAATTGACAACTCCTCACTCGCCCGAATCGCTGGAGTGCATGATACCATATTCATCTATGGAACGATAAGCATAGATCTCGATAGGGCTTCAGTCATAGGTTTGGTTGAGACTCATTGTTTGCTCATACACATACAAACTCGTTTCTCGTTATAGCAATAAACTTGTATTCATTAATAGCAATCAACTTGTTTATCATTGAAGCAATGTACTTGTATTTACGAAAAGCCTTATTGTACGCTCGATTTTTATAAACTTGTGATACTCACCAACTATTTTCATAGTTGACGCTCGTTTTACATGCTTTTTCAGGAAGTAATTAGTAAGTGGATGTAAAGATTCATCATCATAGAGCATGCTGCATCGTGTTGAAGCTATTATGAAGCTATATTTTGAACAATGTTATTTTGAAAAAAACTTGTATTTTGTTTCTTTTGAAGCTATGGGTTGTAAACTTTTAAATACTGCTATGGTGATGTATCTTTATCTTTTGCATTGAAACCGTTATCGCTGTCATACCTTGCGTTTCCGCTTTAGCGGGGTGTGACAGAAGTGGTATCAGAGCTAAAGTTATAGAGAACATCGGTTTTCTTTAAGAAAACACAACCTATAACTAAAACTTACAAAGAAATTCTTTTTACATCAAACATATTACTAGTATAATTAGGTCGGGAGTTGTATTATTGGACCTTGATTAAACATAGCCTGATCACCTATGTTTAATTAAGAAAAGATTTATACAAAGCTTGAGCTAATTATAATGGGAATATGTTCAACAAAAATATTTGAGAAAACTTTATTTCAAAATTTCAAAAGGTTAATTTTGGTGTGTGTAAGCATTGCATATTATAGGTATGCATTGTCATTTATTTCATATCTCATTGAAACTATGTCACAGTCCCATACAGACCCCACTTTTCAGGGAGGAGGAGATTAACCATTTTTGCGCAAACCTCCAGAAGATTGATGATTCCATTATCATGAATCTTACTAATCCAAACTCTATCTATGTTTCTGCCTTCCTTAACTTTAAAGGATATAAAAAATTTAGAGTACATTGTTTTGTAGACACATGTGCATCTTTATGTCTTGCAAGCAAATTCATCATTCCGGATGAACTCTGGGAAAACGCTCCCAAAGAAATTAGTGCCACTATTGCAAATGGTGAAACCATAAAAATTAATAAAGTTTGTAGAAACATTAATCTCGAACTTTCAGGAGAACATTTCAACGTTCCCACTATTTACCAACAAAATTCAGGAATTGATATCATAATTGGGAACAACTTCTGTCAAGTTTATGGACCATTTATACAATGGATAGATAGAATCGCCTTTCATCTTAATAATGATATGGTAATTATAAAAAAGGTTACAGAGGCCTATAGCAAAGGAAAACCAGGTTTTCTTGAAACTCAAGAAAAAGGTTCTAAAGAAAAACAAATTCCAGGTACTAATATAACCCATGAAGGGATTAATAAAGAAAAGATTATTTCTATTCAAACTACCAGGTTCAAACAGATTGAGGATCTTCTTGAAAAAGTTTGTTCTGAGAATCCTATTGATCCAAATAAAACCAAAGGATGGATGAAAGCTTCAATTAAGCTTATTAATCCCAAGACGGTTATTAGAGAAAAACCTATGGTTTACTCTTTACAAGATAGAGAAGAATTTTCCAAACAAATCAAGGAATTACTTGATATGAGACTAATTATAGAATCAAAATCCCCTCATATGTCTCCTGCCTTTCTTGTCAATAAAGAAGCAGAGAAAAGAAGAGGAAAGAAGCGCATGGTTGTCAACTACAAAGCAATCAATGATGCAACTATTGGAGACTCGCATAATCTTCCCAATATGCACGAACTCTTGACTCTTCTAAGAGGAAAAAACATTTATTCAAGTTTCGATTGCAAGTCAGGTTTCTGGCAAGTTCTACTTGATGAAGAATCGCAGCTTCTCACTGCCTTCACATGTCCTGATGGACTCTTTCAATGGAAAGTACTACCCTTTGGGCTTAAACAAGCTCCTAGTATTTTTCAAAGACACATGCAGAACGCTCTTCGAGGCCTTGAAGGTTTCTGCACTGTATACGTTGATGACATCATGATCTTCAGCAAAAATGAACAAGAACACTATGTTCATGTCACACAAGTTCTCAGAACTATTTTAAAATATGGAATAATACTTTCAAAAAAGAAAGCTCATCTTTTCAAAACAAAAATCAATTTTTTGGGTTTAGAAATAAATGAGGGTACTCATTGTCCTCAAAAGCATATTCTTGAACATTTACATGACTTTCCAAATGTTTTAGAAGACAAAAAGCAACTACAAAGATTTCTTGGTGTTTTGACTTATGCTGAAACATATATTGAAAAACTTGCAGCCATGAGAAAACCTTTACAGGCAAAATTAAAAAAAGATGTCATTTGGAATTGGTCAAGTGCTGATACAGACTACATCAAAAAGATAAAGAAAGTTTTAATCAATTTTCCAAAACTTTATCTTCCAAACATTGAAGACAGTTTAATTATTGAAACTGATGCTTCTGATGAACTTTGGGGAGGTGTTTTAAAAGCTAAAAACCCCAAAAATGAAGAACGAATTTGCAGGTACACCTCTGGCAGTTTCAAAGCAGCTGAGAAAAACTACCATAGCAATGAAAAAGAATTACTCGCTGTAAAAAGAGTTATTACAAAATTCTCTGTATATTTAACACCAGTAAATTTCCTGGTTCGTACAGATAATAAAAATTTTACTTATTTCCTCCGAACGAAGATTGCAGGAGATAACAAATTAGGCCGGCTAATACGATGGCAAGAGTGGTTCTCACGATATACATTCACTGTTGAACATCTCGCAGGAAACAAAAACGTACCGGCAGACTGCCTCACTCGTGACTTTAGGTATGCCTTACATCATCCATGATCTCACTCGCTCCTCTCGATCCCTATAAAAGGATATGATCCTCATGACATATTTCCTCACAAAAACTTCACCTACAAAAAAGAGAGGGGGAGATTAGAGAGAAAAGTAAACAAAAATTGAGTTTACAAAAATGGAAGACCTCAACATTTTAAGGATGAAGAAACAAATGCTCCTCATAGAGCTATCTGCAATTGAGTAGAAAATCAACTTGTATGAACAAGTAACAACGGTCACCAATGTACCGGAAAGCGAAAGCTCAAAAACAAAGGCTATTCCAGTGCAAACGGCACATGGTAAAGAATCAACAAATCCGTTGAAAGCTGATGCTTTGCTAAAAAGCATAATAAAGGAGACAGCTACTCCTCTTCCTAATGGAAAAACTAGCTTATTGGTTGATCCCAATCCTTGTACTGAAGGAATCAGTAAAATGACAACTTTGTCACCCACTAATAAATCTGTGCAGGAGTTTACACCAGATTACAAAAAAGCTCTTAACAAAGAAGCTGAAAGATTTTATGTAATCTATAAAGGACCCCATGCCGGTGTTCATACTGACTGGGGAATTACAGAAACCTTCTGTAAAGTTGATAAAGTTACTTGCAAAAAATTCAGAAATGAAACATCTGCAAGATTAATCCTTGCCACTTATCAAGACAGTACAAGCAAGACTAACCAACCACTTCTTCGACCAAAAATTCAAAAAGTCAAAGAAGCCCACAGAGACCAAAGGTTTGACGTTCCAATTGACGTTCAACAAATGGTTAACTATCCTGAAATCTCTTTTGAAGATTTCAGAACAATCTGGAAGAAAGCAAGAGCTGCATGCCCAGAAGACCTTGTTCATGAAAAGTTTTTCACTACGGACAAGAAAACAAAAAGTCTGTTCAACTTTCTCGAAGGAGCAGATGCAAAATTAGTCTACCAAGCCTTTCAAGCTGGACTAATCGACAATATCTACCCAAGTTGCAACCTTCAAGAACTCAAATTCTTCCCAAGCAGCATGGTAGAATCCATTAAGAACTTTTGAAAGAAAGTACTTAAAGAAAAAGATAATCCGATCTACATCAGATGCATCTCTTCACTCCCAGAATGGATTCAAGAATCAACTCTTTCTCCATACCACTTTCTGGAAATTGGTCTTTCTAAAGCCAACAGAGAGATTGAACAATCTCAACCAATGGAAGATAAAGATTTACCTTTCACAGAAATTCTTTATCCCAATCGCATCAATGGTTTAAGAAGAATATCAGAAAAAATCATTGAAATTATCTCTGGTTCAAAAAAGAAGATTAATTATACCGATTCACATTGTATAATTACAAGCTGGAGTTACAACAACACCAGCCAAGAAGATCTTCGTCAAGCCTCCAAGTTTGGAGAAAAATTCATGAACAATAACATGGAAGTATCCAATGCTACACGCCAGCACTTCTGCCGACATGCAGAACAACTTTTCGAAGAACATCTTTGTCACTTTTGCGAAAGCAAAGATTCGGAGACAAAGGAGGGACCCCCCTCTGAAGATGACAAATCCTCATCATCTTAAAGAAAGATGCTTCACGTGTCAAATGGCCCCGCCACTCAAAATAATAATGCCTTTTCTCCATTATTAGAAGCTTTCCAGTTGTCCACAATAATGTAATATTTGGTGGATAAAAACGTCATGCCTGACATAATAGGAAAATATCAGACCCTCTCAATGTATCTATAAATTGAGAGTTATGTTTTGTTTTAGGGACATCGCAATAACGAGTGCAACAAAAAACACTCTCTATCTATTAAATTTTCAGTTCAATGTCTAGTGAGTAATTCCTCCCTTAGAAGGGATAAAATGTAAAATATTGTAAGAGTTTTCCCTTTTTGGGAACTCTTTTATCAATAAATCTTTGTTTTGTTATTTTTGAGTGTTCATACAAATTAGAGTCATGAAACTTGTAAGTGACAGAGTGTCAGGTCGATGATGATTAACAGTACCACAGGCACGATGCCAAAAGGGAAAGCAACCACACAGACCAAAGAACGACACAGGCTGGCTTGAATAGTTTCTATCTATGTAAGTTTATCACTCACTACATTACAATCACACATTTATTGATATAGAAGTCTTCTTTCACAATTTTTATATTTATTCCCTTCTTTGTTATATCAACAAATTCTGTACACATCCACACACCCAAACTGGTATCAGAGCCTTGATAAAAATGGCATTACATTATAATAAAACACTTTACAGTGTAATTTTTGAAGATATTCATAATAAAGAAATTGAAATTTCTCAACATAAAGAAATACTTTTCAATAATAAAAAAGATTTAGTGCATATAAATTTCAGAATTCTACAAGCACAAAATAAACATACTCACGAATATATACCAAACTTGGTTAGTATACGTAAGTATCTCCTACATGAGCAAAAAGTTCATCAAGAACATCTTGATAGAAATAAAAAATTAGTTTCAGAACTCAGAAAATTTATTTTAACTTATTAAAATTTTCTTAAAATGAATAAAGAAATTTTCAACAACACTGAAGAAAATAATTCAGAAGAAAAACAAATCTTAACTTATGTTGAAGATGAAGATGGCTTTCATGCAAATCTTTTAATAAAACAAGACCTTCTCTCTCGAGTTAAGAAAATAGATTTAAAAATAAAGAAAGAAAACATTTTCAAAAATGTTCCTTCTAAACTTAGTATTTTTGTCACAACTGGAAATTTTGTGTCATGTAATCTATACATTCAAGTTAATGTGAATCAAAAACTTCAATCAAATACATCATACAAGTATTACAGGTAGTCATCAAACAATTGGAGGCCCTAGAAGTTCTTGTTAAGTCCATTTTGGACTAGGACTTCCTATTTGGATCCAAATGGACCAATAAGCTTCCAATTGGACTATCGTGGGCTTAGGACCCTAATTGGGCTCTAATTGGACCCACACTAATTTATTTCAACATTTTAGGTCATATTGGGCCTAGAATGAAATAAATCACAAGCTTTGATCCATAATTTAACCTAACCTAGCTTAATAAAGCATAAAAATCACAATTTTATTTTATAAGGTCAAGAAATACCCTAAACTACCTCTAATGTGGGCTTAGGGGCAAAAAGCCCAATTTTTCCTTCTTCTCTCCCCATTCTCGGCCCAAGCCCAAGGAAAAGGGAGAGTTGACCTTGGGTTGCCACCTCACCTTTATATGTTGGACTTCCATGCATATAACTCATGTTTCCAAGCAAACATCATATCAAGATCACTTCTTTTTCTCTCCTCTCTCCTTGTTTCGGCCGAGAGCAACACCACACACACACAAAACACTCACAAACTCTCTCTAAAATTCACTCAAGGCTTCTTCTTCTTCTTCATCCAAAGACTCGAAATTTAGGTAGCATTCAAGGAAGTTCTTCCACAAAATCATCATCTAAGGTAAGGATTTGCTTGGATCTATGACTTATATTCTTTGTTTATCAAAAACCTCTTCCTAATCCATGCAAAAACCGTGATTTTGCACCTTAGAAAGCTTCATACACTCCAAAACTTCATCAAGGGTGCTAAGGCCAAAAAATCACTTCATTTCTTCCATTCTTTCTTCCAAAAACCGAATCAACACCCAAGGTGAGTTTCATATCCCCTTATTTTCGATTTTTATGAGTTTTTATGGGGGAGAATACAAGAAAATGTGAAGATCCATCATTATGTGTATGTTGTGGTTGATTTCTATGCTTATTTGTATTTTTACATGATTTTATTGATAGATCTAGGGTGATATGCTAAAAACCGAGACATACATTTTATCATAGCACAAAATAGACTATCACATGCAAAGTATACTAAGAAAATGGCTAAATAGCTTAACAACACTTATCTTGGGCTAAAAACTCATTTTTTTGACATAAAATGTTGAAAATGCAAATTTGAAGGGCCTAATATGAAACATTTCGAAATCTGATGGGTGTGATGAGTCAAAACAGTTTGCATAATGTATTTTTCTGAAAATATACCATTTAGAGGGTTAAAATCATAAATTCCAAGCTTATTGGGCTAAACATGACATTTTCGGCCCAATAGGGCCCAATATGCGAAATTTTCTAAATTGGAGGACCAAAACTGCATTTTTCTGTAAAACAGTGGGCTATAAGTGTTCCACATGCTTTTCAAGGGTTTAAAATGCTTTTCAAATTTAAAAGGGACCAAAATTGTAAGATTTTTCCAAATTGGGTCAAAAATGTAAAAGTTGCGAAAAATAGGGGCTATAACCGAGAAAAACTGAAGTTTCAAGGGCTTAAACTGTTTTCTATGATAAGTTTGCTGGAAAGATACTTATGTCAATAATTTTTGGTATAAAAATGTCAAGAAAATTGATTTAAGGACCAAACCGGAAAATTTTTAAATAAAGGGGTAAAAAGAGTAAATCCTTCAATCAAGGAGGGGCTGAAAACAGAAAATCTTCAAGGCTAGTTAATACATGCAGTTTGACCAATTGATGGTAACACGCTTGTCGACGAAATACAATATACTACAATACCAAAAGTCGTTGTCAAACGAATTGGTTCGGTCTCGAACCAATAAAAATCCAAAATCACTAACACAACGAAGTTACGACATTTCGATTCATAACCATAACGATTACGATTACAATGCGAGTGTGCACAGACGTCTACGCACCATCTTTGGGCCCCAAAAGTGTAAAATCTTGTCCGTTGAGCCTAGCTAGCCCAACGACCTGATCTTAAGGCCCGAAGGTCTCTCTCTCTTACGAAGTGTTGGGTTTTACCGACCCTACATGACGTAACAGGACTTTCAATGGCAATATGCTGCTGGTCCCCAAGGGTCCTTCAGTGCTGCTAGTAAAGTCTGTAACTCACGATTGCGAGTTGGGCTTCGGGCCCTTCGCAATTGCATTTGGTCTCGGACGACGCGGGGAAACCCCGAAGGTTTCGTACCTTTTTCCTTCCCTCCGGTCGTGGGACTTAACAAGTCCGGTAGGATCGAGTCGCGTGAAGATTTACGAGTGACGCCTATAAGGATCGCTTGTAAGGTTGTTGACTTGTCGTTTTCACGAACGCTTGTCCCAACACTTCACCACCCTCTGTACCCTCGATGCCTCCGGAATACAACGATACAACGATGGGAAAACGTCGGGTTTTCCTGGGATTTCAATAACGATTACAGATTACCGGTCGAATTTCACAACCCTTACGATTACATCTATAGAATTCAAACAAGCATACTCATGGATCAACACATATTTTTATACCATTTTATTATTAGAAAATATCGGATTTTCTGATGGATTTCAAACAATACATCGGTTTTCAAACTCTACTTATGAACTCACCAACATTTCGTATGTTGACGTTTTTCAAAATACTTGTATTCTCAGGTAACAGATAAAGTGAAGATGATTTGTACTCGCTGACGTTTTGCTATGATTTAAGTAGTACCAAACAATTGTTTCTTTGAATGTAATTTTTGGAACAATGTAATGTATGTAAACGTTACCAGTTGTATCAATTCCAAATGTTGGTGATGTATAATGTTATGTTTCATATATATGCATTGTAATGGTATTCAATGAGTCACGATAGCCCCCGGACGTTTCCGCCGTCTGGTTCGGGGGTGTGACTATTTTAAATCCTCTTAAAAGGAAAAATGAAATCTTCTACTTTGTTAGTACTAAAGAAATGTCAGTAGAAATAAAAGATACAATAGGAGCTGTCTTTCTACCCCTTTTAACTAAGGAACAAATAAATAATAACTTAAAAAGTATTCCAGTTGAGATTAGATCAAAAATTAGAATGGTCCATATCGGAGCTGTAAAAATTTTGCTAAAATCCCAATTCCAAGCAGGAATAAATTCTCCCATAAAAATGGCCTTAATTGACAACAGAATTACTGACAGACAGGACTGCATCTTAGGTGCTGCAAAGGGAAACCTTGCTTACCAAAAGTTTATGTTTTCAGTCTATCCAAAGTTTGCTCTGGATTTAAAATCTGCAAATATAGATAAAACCTTATCTTTTATACATCACTTTGAAAGAAGTGACCTTATGAGTCCAGGTGATAAACCATTCACCATAACATATCTTATAGGATATGCCCTGACCAACAGTCACCATAGCATAGACTATAAGAAAGACAAGTACATCGAACTTGATGATGTCTTTTCAGAAATAGGCCATGTCAAAGATAAACAATTCTGCGACATAAATCCTCAAGAAAACTCTTGGGTTTTAAATATAGCTAGAAATAAAAAAGCTCTAGGAGAAACTCTTAGACCAAGAATTTCTATGGATTCACTCCACATAGGAGAAAGCTCGGAAAGAAAAGATAATAATTTAATAAGAAGCATGTCTTTAAAAATTGATAGTCTACGCCAGAATATCAAACAAATCACTGACATTATAAATGAATAATAAAATTGATTTTCCTCATTTCTATAAAAAAGGTAAAACAGTCAAAATTAAAACTCTTGACGATAATACTGAAAAGAAAGAATACGTTTTCTCTACTTCAGGAAAAGCCGGTATTCAAACAATTGTAAATCATTGCAATAATCTCAACCAGATCATTGCAAGATGCCTCTTAAAAACTTCAAAAATAAGCCATTATCTTGGTATTTCAAAAGATATTTCTGAAGATATTTCAAAACATAAAATACCTTTTAACCAATTTAAAAACGATTTAGCCTTTATGGTTAAAAACAATCTTGATAAAAAAGATTTGGAAAAATTCTTGGAAGTTATTGAAAGACAAAATAAATTAACTATCAAGTTAACCCAGTCTATTGACAAACATTCTATTCTTTTAGAAAACTCTTTAAAAAACAACCAATTTGTTGAAGAAGTCGCCAAAAAGGCAAATATTGAGGGCACTCTTAAGGAAATCAACCTTAAGATCACTAATATACATGATCAGTTAAAACAACCAATGGACTCTTTCAATGAGAAAAACTATGTCAACATCGTCATCTTCCCGCGCTACCGCCTCAGCCGATGAATCCGGCTACGTCACTGTTATCCCTCGACGTAATCCCCCCGCCTCGGTAGAAGAAGACCCATCAGAGGATACGGAAGATACTGGGAACTCGGTGGATATCAGCAATAACAACGCCCCGAGTCAACGACGCGAGGCATCACCGACATCGGTGTTGCCACAGCCACCGCTCTATGGACTTCGCATTCGGAGGACAGCGAGGAAGAGTGTTCCCATTCCAGGAAGGATACCCGCCAGCACAGCAGGACATGGCACGGCAGGAACTAGCGGAGCAGAACCCAGCGATGCAGGACCGAGAGCACCCTCACCTCAGCAAGTCATAGGGATACCTGTCAGACAGCCAGGTATGACCCCAGAGGAGTCCCGGAGATTGCAGTCGATAGCAGCGGGCCTACATCATAGTCTCGTTGTGATAGCTGGGCATCGAGAAGTTTTGGATGAAGTCTTGGCAGGAATGGAAATCATGTATCAGCATTCGATGGAGACTGCTGACACTGCTAGTGCTGCTAGACGAGAGGCAGGTCATGCGATGACAGCATATTATGTGTTTGGTGGGCTGTTCCTGATTGTGGTGTTGATGCTTCTTGTTGGGATAGCGATTGGCTTTTGGTTCTGATTTCAGTATTTTGTTTTGAAATGAAAACCCATGTTGGGTGTCTTTTGGGAAAAATATCTAAAACTTTATTTTGGGATTGACGTATTGGTTTGGTTTTAAGATTATTTCAAATGGTAATGAAAAATTTTATTTTATGTTTGAAAACTTTTACTATGAGGTCAAACCCTAAAATTTATTTGGTAAATGGTTGAATAAAAGAGATTTTTCTTTTCTTTCCTTTCTCAAATCTATATGCATAGTATTAATGCAACCCATTAATTTGACAACACTTACGGTTTTCAAAATGGTAGTGAAATACATATTATACATTATTTTATGTATTTATACGTATTTCTTCTCCTGTGTCATAGAACCATGTCAGGAAGGCCTAATCGCGGGCGCCCACAGAACGAAACGCCCGATGTTGCTCAAATGGTAGCACAACAACTCATGCAAGCAATCCCAAACATTGTTACTCAAGTAACTGCAGGACTTAATGCTAACCAAGGAAGTAGTGGAGGAAACCGAGGAAACAATGAAAGAGGATGCAACTACAAGTCCTTTATGGCCTGTAAACCTAAGGAGTTCCATGGAAAGGAAGGTGCGGTCGGGTTACTGAAATGGATTGACAGCATGGAGTCGGTCCTTCATATTAGCAAATGCCTCGAGCGCAACAAAGTTGAGTATGCATCTTGCCTATTCCAAGATAGGGAATTAACCTGGTGGAATACTCTAGTGCAAACCCGAGGCCGTACAGCAGCATATCAGCTAACTTGGGAAGACCTAAAGAAGCTGCTGATAGAGGAGTATTGTCCCAAGGATGAACTTCAGAAACTTGAATATGAATTCTGGAACCATTCTATGGTTGGAACACAAATAGAGAAGTACACAGTCCGATTTCATGAACTAGCAAAACTAGTACCTCACATGGTTACTCCTGAGGAGAAACGGATAGATCGTTACATCTGGGGTCTGGCACCAGAGATTCGGGGAATGGTTACCTCAGCAAACCCAACTACCATTCAAAGTGAAGTAAGCCTAGCAAATCGACTAACCAATGATGTGATAAGGATGGGAGCATCAGCAAAGGAAAGCTCTAGTAGCAAGAGGAAGCCAACAAATCAGGGAGAGAAGAAGTATGGAGGCAAGTCAGGGAAGAAGCAGAAAGTCTCAAGAAACTTTATGGTAAGAGCCCAGGAGCAAGAACCAGTGAAAACTCAAGGACAAGAAGTGCAGGAGCGAAAGCAGTACTCAGGGCCGCTTCCGAAGTGCAATAAGTGTAACTTCCATCACAAGGGAGCTTGCCCGGTGTGCCAAAACTGTAAGCAAACAGGCCATTACTCGAAGTATTGTAAGGTGAATAAGGAGGGAAAAATGACATGTTACGAGTGCGGGAGTAATGATCATCTCCGTAGAGCATGTCCTAAACTGAACAATGGACCTGGTAACAATGGACAAGGCCAAGCCAGGCAAAACTTTCAAGGAAATCAAGTTGGACATCCAAGAGGTGTAGCCTTTGTGATTGGTTCAGAAGAAGCTCGTCAGAACCCTGAAGTGATAACAGGTACGTTCCTCCTGAACAACCATTTTGCATCAGTAATATTCGATGCGGGAGCAGATAGGAGTTTTGTTTCTTTAGCATTTAGACCGTTAATTGGCTTGAAATCGGTAAAGATGAGGAATGCTTATGCTATTGAACTTGCTGATGGGTATGAAATTAGGGCTAGTGATATAATTCCTGGTTGTACTTTGAATTTAGCTGATAAACTCTTTAGCATTGACCTAATTCCTATAGAGCTAGGTAGTTTTGATGTGATAGTAGGGATGGATTGGTTATCCAAAAATAGAGCGGACATTGGTTGTTATGAGAAAGTCATCAGAGTGCCTCTCCCTAATGGAGAAACCCTTATCATACACGGTGAGAAGCCAGGAAGAAGTTTAAACATAGTATCAAGCGTGAAGGTTCACAAGTACCTGAAAAAGAATTGTATTGCATTCATGGCCCACGTGCTAGAAAGAGAACCTGAAGCTAAGCAACTCAAAGAGATTCCAGTGGTTCAAAACTATCCCGAAGTATTTCCGGAGGAATTGCCCGGTCTACCCCCTTATAGACAGGTCGAATTTCGGATAGACTTAATTCCCGGAGCGGCACCGGTAGCAAAAGCACCAGATCGCCTTGCACCATCCGAGATGCAAGAACTATCCGGACAACTTCAAGAACTTCTAGACAAAGGGTTTATTCGACCAAGTTCTTCACCTTGGGGAGCCCCAGTGTTCTTCGTCAAAAAGAAAGATGGTTCGTTCCGAATGTGCATTGATTACAGAAAATTGAACAAGTTGACAATCAAGAATCGATATCCCCTCCCTAGAATAGATGACTTGTTCGATCATTTGCAGGGCGCTTCCTACTTCTCAAAAATCGACCTTCGGTCAGGGTATCATCAGCTAAGAATTCACGAAGAGGACATTCACAAAACAGCATTTAGAACCCGTTATGGACATTATGAGTTCTTAGTCATGCCTTTTGGACTAACGAACGCACCCGCTGTATTCATGGATTTGATGAATAGGGTCTGTAAACCATACCTAGACAGGTTTGTAATTGTATTTATCGATGACATACTTGTTTACTCGCGGACCAAAGAAGATCACAATAGACATCTAAAGCTAGTGCTGGAGCTGTTGAAGGAACAGAAATTGTATGACAAGTTCACTAAGTGTGAATTTTGGATTCGGGAAGTACATTTTCTTGGTCATGTGATCGGTGAAAGAGGAATCCATGTAGATCCAGCTAAGATTGAGGCAATCAAGAAATGGGAGGCCCCCAAAACCCCGACAGAAATACGACAATTCCTAGGATTAGCTGGGTACTACAGACGCTTCATTGAGAATTTCTCTAGGATTGCTCAACCATTAACATCTTTGACCCAAAAGGATAGAAAATTTCTCTGGGAAGAGAAACACGAAGAGGCGTTTCAAATCCTGAAAAACAAGTTGTGCAATGCACCAATTCTGGCTTTACCAGAAGGATTAGAGAACATTGTGGTGTATTGTGATGCATCTCATCAAGGATTAGGATGTGTGCTAATGCAAAAAGATAAGGTCATTGCATATGCTTCCAGACAACTCAAACCGCACGAGAAGAATTATACCACCCATGATCTAGAACTAGGAGCAATATTTTTGGCCCTTAAGATATGGAGGCATTATTTGTACGGAACCAAGTGCACCATTTATACCGATCACAAAAGCCTTCAGCATATCCTGGATCAGAAAATGTTAAACATGCGGCAGAGAAGATGGGTAGAGTTTTTTAGTGATTATGATTATGAGATACGATATCACCCAGGGAAGGCTAACGTAGTAGCCGACGCTCTTAGTAGGAAAGAAAGAGTGAAACCTTCCCATGTGAGAGCTTTGGGAATGGTAATTCAGACAAGCTTGAAATCTCAAATCATTAATGCCCAGGAGAAAGCGTTATGCAAGGAAAATCTTCCAGGCAAAACTTTACATGGTTTGGAAGAAAGATTTGAAACCAAACCTGATGGAGTTCGTTATTTTAAAGACAGGGTCTGGATTCCAAGGGTTAACAACCTGAGAGACATGGTACTAGAGAAGTCTCATCGATCTAAATACTCCATCCACCCTGGAGCAGATAAGATGTACAAGGATCTTAAAGAGTACTATTGGTGGCCTGGAATGAAAAAGGATATTGCCTTGTACGTTGGGAAGTGTTTGACATGCTCAATAGTCAAAGCTGAACATCAGAAACCATCCGGGTTGTTGCAACAACCTGAAATTCCCCAATGGAAATGGGAGCAAATATCTATGGACTTTGTTACCAAACTTCCTAGAACTGCTAAAGGTCATGACTCAATTTGGGTCGTAGTGGATCGACTGACGAAATCTGCACACTTTCTCCCCATTCGAGACGATTTCAAGATGGAAAAATTGGCCCAAGTCTACATCGACAAAATTGTTTCTCTGCATGGTGTACCCCTATCTATCATTTCTGATAGAGATAGTCGTTTTACATCTCGATTTTGGTGGATGTTACGGAGGGCACTAGGAACCAAGATAGATTTGAGCACAGCTTACCACCCTCAGACAGATGGGCAAACAGAGAGAACAATACAAACATTGGAAGACATGCTACGAGCGTGTGTCATTGAGTTCAAAGGAAATTGGGATACTCATTTACCCCTAATTGAGTTTTCCTATAATAACAGTTACCACACGAGTATCCAATGTGCTCCATATGAAGCATTGTATGGACGCAAGTGTCGTTCGCCCTTATGCTGGACAGAAATCGAAGACAGACAGTTGACTAGAGTCGAACTTATCCAGGAAACATCCGACAAGATTGCTATCATCAAGGATAAGCTTAAAGCTGCTAGAGATCGTCAGAAAAGTTATGCGGATAATCGTCGAAAACCATTAGAATTCCAAGTAGGAGACAAGGTACTTTTAAAAGTGTCGCCTTGGAAAGGGCTTGTGCGTTTTGGTAAGAAAGGAAAACTAAGCCCGAGATATGTTGGACCCTTTGAAATCCTTGAAAGGATTGGTCCAGTAGCGTATAAACTCCAATTACCCCAAGAGTTAAGCGCCATTCACGACACATTCCACGTCTCCAACCTTAAGAAATGTCTAGCCGACGAAACATTGATAGTACCCCTGGAGGAAATTAAGATCAATGATAAGCTGAGCTTCGTTGAGGAACCGATAGAAATCCTTGACAAGGAGGTAAAACAACTTAAGCGGAGTAAGATCCCGATTGTGAAAGTTCGATGGAACTCAAAACGCGGGCCAGAGTACACCTAGGAGCGCGAGGACTTCATAAAGGAAAAGTATCCGCAACTTTTCCCTTGCGATGACAAGCGATGACATAGAATGAATTTCGGGACGAAATTCTTTTTAAGTGGGGGATACTGTGACAACTGCCATTTCAGGTCATTCTTGGACTCATGCATCCTTATAATAACCATTCATGCACAACATGCCATGACCTAGTAGTATAAATTAGGTCAAAAATCTTGCATAAACTAGGATCCAACTAAGGTCTAGGACTAATATACTTGATACTTACAATTCTAGTAAGTTGCTTAGCTACAATAGGAAATGCCAATACTATAATTAGAATAAAGCTTCAAGCTTTGTTATAATTGAAATAGGGTATAAAACTCTAAAAATAAATTAAAACATTCTAATTATACTTCAACATGTTGTTGAATATCAAACAATATTCCAAAAACCCTAAAGAGCCAAAAATCCAAAGTTATAAATTATAAAGCTTAAAAACTTTATAAAATTTGGCTATAAACTTTGCTAATATCAAATTTTATTAATCAAATTATGGATTATACCAATGAACTAGAAATATAAATTACAAGTATTAATCATAAATTATTTGTTGAAAACAAGATTTTTAAATAAATCAAATTGCTTAATAAACATTTTATAAAAATGAATGTTTTTATATAAAATATAGGAGGGAAGTTTATAAAGTTTAAAATTTAGGAGAGAGGAGGCCAAAATGCATGCAAAAACCGGCCATCACCTCTCCCCATGCCCTCTCTCTTCCCCAAAACACAATCATTAAGCTTAAACCCTTACTCCACCTCTTCCCTCTTCACTCTCTCACTTCACTCTCTTCACACACTTCACTCTCTTCTTCCCTCTCTCTAAACTCACGAAAATCCTCTCATTTCTCTGCAAAATTTCGAGATTGTGAAGCCCTTGAAGTGTTCTTACTTCTCTCAAGGTCAAAACCAAGGTAAACAATAACATCTTCTTCCATAGTTTCATGGTTAAACCTCTTTTTCTTCTTAGTCTTCTCTACTTTTCGGATTCTATGCCTTTCCATGGCTAGAAATCTTTATTCTCCCCTTGTGGTTTGTAGATTCTCACCATAACACAATGCATGTGTTAGAGATGGTGAAAATCCGGGATCAAACCCATGCAAGGAGTGGAAAAGATGCACATATGATCATGTGACATCAAAACCTAATATTTCATGTTCTTCTCCATTTCTTTTGTGTTCATGCATGAACAAAAGCATTTAAACCATTTCTAGTACATCTTGGATGCTCATTCATTCCATGCATGTGTTAGAAATCGGGCCTTACCAAAGACATGCATGATGTTCTTGTTGAAATACCCTAATAATGCACACAAGCAAACATGCAATCTGCCAGATTACTTTGTTCGACTTTGAAAAGTCACAACTCAGTCATTTCTTAACCAAATCATGATATTCTTTTTGTATTGGTTATTTCCACGAGTTAACTTTCAAACCCAACTGGTCTCACTGTAAAATATTAAATATCCCATTTTTAGCAGATTTTACAAAAAGGTTGCGCATACAGCTCTTTTTCTGTGATCACTATTTTTATCTTGCTTAAACAATGGCCTTAAACCCAACCATAAATCTGAGGAAAAATACCTTAGAAACTTAACATATATAGTGAATTATGGTTGAAATTTCGTGGCTTAAAACCTCACTGAATGGGCTACACAAATTCATGAACTTCAGCCACATTTACACTTCATGCATTATTGCATGCAACTTTTCTTAAATTGTTTGAAATCATTACCCTCATTTCTCTTCTGAATACATTTTTTTACATATTTCCTTTTGAAAGCCCTTGCATGCATGAGATAATCTGGAAAATTTCAAGAGCTTTTGTTATTTCTTTGATTTATTAGAATTATTGCTAAAACCAAGGGCATAAATCATATAAAGTACTTCCAGAGGTCAATAAATCCTAAATAAATTCATGGATGATCCTTGTGGGGAATAATGACACCTCACCAAATTTCAGCAATTTTTGTTACTGTTTCATATGATTTCTAATTTTCTTTTATTTAGGACATGATAAATTACAAAACCACTTTATAGGATGTGAAAATTGTATCTAACAATTTTCGCATACCTTACCTGTGATGGGTGACTCCAGAAAATAATTTCAAGATTTTCCATCATGTTTTACTGTTTTTCCCAATTTTTGGTAATTATAATGGTCTAAAAATGGGAGAAATAGTTCTGATTATCCAAAATTCATGAAAATTTACCAGGATATAATATTATAGAGTAGGAGGTTACATAAAACTTTTGAATATTTTTCTCTACTGTAAACTATTTTTCTCTTATTTTCTAAAGTTAATTGCACTAAAATACACTTAAATATACATAAATACCCAAAACTAGTTTATACATTATGAAAACCACTTTTGATATTTTTCCCAGGATATTTATACTGTAAATGATGTTACAAAAATTTATGGTGATTTATTTTAACTGTTTAATATTATTTCTTTAATTAATGACTATTTAAAGGAATAAAGCAAGGAAAAATAGAAATACCCACTGAAAAATATCTTTTATATTTTTTCCAGCCTATTTATGTATAATAACAATTAAATAAAAAGTTTGGGTAATTTTGGAAACTGTTTTCTATTTATTTCAATTTTTATTGAAATAAATGCTCAAAAATCATAAAATATAATTAAACAGCTTGGAAATCCATTTTTATAATTTTCCCAGCTTAGTATTGTGTAATAACAGTTAAATAAAAAGTTTGAGAATTTTTATCCCTCGAATGCTATTTTCGTGAATTTATGTTGTAATAAGGACTTAAAAATTTGGAAAGTTTATATTCCAAGGTTGTAATTAATCGTCCGATATATAGAATTTCATTACTTCAGAAAAAGTGTAACTAATTGATATAAAATCCAATACTAAAACATAAATTGGCATTTCCCTATATGTAGAGTTTAGTATATTAGCATTAGATATCGACATGGAAACTCACTAGTGCATGTGTTTGATGTCGTAGGATCCCGGTAGTAAGACGTTGGTGCATCCCGAAGTACCGCTTGTGCCTACTCGAAACATCGTGAGTATTCACGCACTCCCCTTTTTTCGGTTTTTATGTTTTGGGGTGGAAAAGCATGTCCAGAAAAACTACTGTTTGCATGTTGTATTTAAATTGAATTGTATCAAACATGATTGCTATTGTATTGCTATGTTTCTTTATGTATGTCTATGCAACACGGAACATGAGAACTTATCGTACTAAGGCCCTTCCCTTATCTCTAACCATTAACTCTTTGAGCCAATGGTCGTTATGGATAGCGCTATTAGGAATTGACAACTCCTCACTCGCCTGAATCGCTAGAGTGCATGATACCATATTCATCTATGGAACGATAAGCATAGATCTCGATAGGGCTTCAGTCATAGGTTTGGTTGAGACTCATTGTTTGCTCATACACATACAAACTCGTTTCTCGTTATAGCAATAAACTTGTATTCATTAATAGCAATCAACTTGTTTATCATTGAAGCAATGTACTTGTATTTACGAAAAGCCTTATTGTACGCTCGATTTTTATAAACTTGTGATACTCACCAACTATTTTCATAGTTGACGCTCGTTTTACATGCTTTTTCAGGAAGTAATTAGTAAGTGGATGTAAAGATTCATCATCATAGAGCATGCTGCATCGTGTTGAAGCTATTATGAAGCTATATTTTGAACAATGTTATTTTGAAAAAAACTTGTATTTTGTTTCTTTTGAAGCTATGGGTTGTAAACTTTTAAATACTGCTATGGTGATGTATCTTTATCTTTTGCATTGAAACCATTATCGCTGTCATACCTTGCGTTTCCGCTTTAGCGGGGTGTGACACATGCCTTTGGTGAGATCCGATTTGTAACACATGCATGGAATGAATGAGCATCCAAGATGTACTAGAAATGGTTTAAATGATTTTGGTCATGCATGAACATAAAAGAAATGGAAAAGAACATGAAATATTAGATTTTGATGTCACGTGATCATATGTGCATCTTTTTCACTCCTTGCATGGGTTTGATACCGGATTTTCACCATTTCAAACACATGCATTGTGTTATGGTGAGAATCTACAACCCACAAGGGGAAAATAAAGATTTCTAGCCATGGAAAGGCATAGAATCCGAAAAGTAGAGAAGACTAAGAAGAAAAAGAGGTTTAACCATGAAACTATGGAAGAAGATGTTGTTGTTTACCTTGGTTTTGACCTTGAGAGAAGTAAGAACACTTCAAGGGCTTCAAAATCTGGAAATTTTGCAAAGGATTGAGAGGATTTTCGTGAGTTTAGAGAGAGGGAAGAAGAGAGTGAAGTGTGTGAAGAGAGTGAAGTGAGAAGAGTGAAGAGAGAAGAGGTGGAGTGTGGGTTTGAGTTTAATCATGAGTTGTGGGAAGAGAGTGCATGGGGAGAGGAGATGGCTAGCTCTTGCATGCATTTAGGCCTCCTCTCTCCTAAATTTTAAACTTTATAAACTTCCCTCCTATATTTTATATAAAAACATTCATTTTTATAAAATGTTTATTAAGCAATTTGATTTATTTAAAAATCTTGTTTTTAACTAATAAATTATGATTAATGCATGATAATTTATATTTCTATTTCATTGGTATAATCCATAATTTGATTAATAAAATTTGTTATTAGGAAGTTTATAGCCAAATTTTATAAAGTTTTTAAGTTTTAAGATTTATAAATTTGGATTTTTGGCTCTTTAGGGTTTTTGGAATATTGTTTGATATTCAACAACATGTTGAAGTATAATTAGAATGTTTTAATTTATTTTTAGAGTTTTATACCCTATTTCAATTATAACAAAGCTTGAAGCTTTATTCTAATTATAGTATTGGCATTTCCTATTGTAGCTAAGCAACTTACTAGAATCGTAAGTGTCAAGTATATTAGTCCTAGACCTTAGTTGGATCCTAGTTTATGCAAGATTTTCACCTAATTTATGCTACTAGGCCATGGAATGTTGTGCATGAATGGTTTTTGTAAAGATGCATGAGTCCGAGAATGACCTGAATTGACAGTTGTCACACTAATCCAACAGCAGCATCTACTCGTCGAGTGCATGAACAGACTCGACGAGTAGCATGCATTTCTTCATGGTCTCGTCGGGTCCCCCCATGGACTCGGCGAGTTCATACGTTTAGTGAACAAAAAAATCGATTTTCAAGCTATTTGCATCAAGTATCAAGTAAACTAGCCTAGGCTCTGATACCACTGATCGGTTTTGAGCATTCTAACACTCCAATGGTGTACATGTAACCCTAGAAACCTTGGATATATGTTTGACTAAGATACATGCAAATAATTATTTTTCCAAGGTTCTGATCCAATATAGCATGGCATGGGGAACTTGAATCAAATAAAGCTAGTAGAATTACTTACCTTGTAGTTGTAGTTGATTGCTTGGAGTTTGAGAACCTAGCACCAATAGTGTGGATGCCTCAAAGTGAAGTCACAAATCACCACAAACTTGGAAACTTGAGAGAATAGTCACAACCTTTCTTGAAATCGGCCCTCTTAGTATACTCATCACAACTAGTGTGATTTCAAGAACTAAAGCCTCATTTATATAGTGTGGTGGATTAGGGTTACATCCATGTAAACCCTAATACCCATGTCTTTTCATTTCCATGAGATCCATGGGTTAAAGCTCCATGGAGTATCCATGGACATTCCATGCAAGCCTAGCCCATTCTAAATAAGCATTATCCCACACTATATATGTAACATCCGGTAATTTGGGTGTATCTATTTAAAGCTTCTTCTTCTCAAAGTTGTCAATTTTAGTCCATAAATGAAGAGTGTGCAACCGAGTATGGTGGGCGTACTAGGGAGTACATTGTGCGTACTCATGGGATGGTTTTGGATGTGGACGCTGCTAGGTACGTTGGGCGTACCAAAGATTATGTTAGGCGTAGTCGGCCCGGATGTAAAACCCTAAATGAGACTTGTGCAATATATAAGGGATGCTATGGCCTTATCCTCAGCTACCATTTCACAGAGAGAAACCCTAAGAGAGCATCTTCATCGTTCCAAAGTGATGTGTGAGTGTTTTGAGCTAGAAAGATCCTTGTGTGATGGAGAAGAAGAAGAAGAGGTCTTTATGGAGGCTAAAAGATGGAGTACAAGTTTGGATCTGAGCTCTTCATAGGGTGGAGCTTCTTCTAGAGGTAAAAAGCTCATAGCTTTCCCTTATCATGTTTGTGTTGTGCTTGATGGACCAACTTTTAGGGTTTTTGGTCCCATGATGGAGGCTTTATGAGCAAATGGCCTCCATAAGCTAGCATCTGCCTTATTTCAGTGTATTATGAGTTGTAAGTTCATAACAATCCAGTCTTGGTTGTTAATATTAAGGCAATATTGAGTTAAGGACTTAATGAGGAAAGACGTTATGAGTTTGGAGAGGTTGGTGGTATTTATAGCCATGCAAAGGCTTAAAGGCTCCGACTTTATGGCTTAAGAGGTAGTAGAGAGCCTAGATCTGTGATATGAGCCCATGTCTTAACCTATTCAGACCAAAAATAGAGAGAAGATAAGTCTGGGACTTACGCTGGGCATAAGTCTCAGAACAAGTGGCATAATAGGTTGAGGTCCCCGATCAGTTCCAGGTGCGCTTGAGTACGCTGAGCGTACCAAGGAGGTACGCCCCGCGTAACTCCTTCTGTGGGCTTTTGAGTTACGTTTTGGGCCTTGAGTGTTGGGCCGGGAGTTTAGACCTCATGTAATAGAGTCTTGGACTATAGAAGTGTATGTATGTGCTTTGGGCCCTTGGTTTGGACTTGCCTTTTTGGTGGGGAATTGGGACGTGTGAGGGCCCATTTATTATTGGGCTTTGGTGGGCCCAATGGGATTAGGGCATTAATGGGCTGTTAGGTGGTATATCTTTAGACCCAATAAGTGAGAGGTTGGACTTAGCTCCTAATTGAGATTTATTGTGGGTTTGGCACAAAGTTAGAGTCTGGTGCGTAGTAGCACTGATTATAGGAGCTGTTTTTCATCCGAGGTGATTCTTCTCACTATACTTTACCTAGAGTGATAATTAGAGTTATGTGACAGATTATTTTGTATGTTATTTATATGATGTGATACCTTGCATTATTTCTATGTGATTATGCTATGTATGTTTCAAAGTTTACAGAGTTAGGACCGGAAGGTCCACAAAGTTAGGACCAGAGGGTCCACAGAGTTATGGGACTGGAGGGTCCCACAGAGACACATTAACCAGAGGGTCAAACAGAGTTATAGCCTCAAGATGGTAATATGTGTTGTATGTGGTATTTTGGGGAACTCACTAAGCTTCATGCTTACCGTGTTATGTGTTATGTGTTTCAGGTTTTCTTCTCAGGATCTTGGGATAGCACCGGCTTGATTGTACAAACCAGAGAAAGAGTTAGGAGGATCCTGGATTACCATTTTATTAAACATGGAGTTATGTTTTGTGATTTTAATAGATGACGTTTTGTGAAATATGTATTGAGAATTATACGCTTTCAAAAGAAAAATTGTTTTGAAATTTACGGTGTTACAAGTTGGTATCAAAGACTTGGTTGGAGGGATTCGGATGTGCCTTCGGGTATATCTTGACTCAAACTGAGGAAATGAGAAAATTTTCAAAATAAATGATTTTTTCTAAAACGAGCAAGTGTTTCTAAAAGAAAGTGGAGAGGAGCAGTGTGTACAATTATCTAGAGCCCGAACGGTGATTTCCCAAAATACCATTGCTTTTGTGTTATGAAATATGTTATGAGATATTATGCATGCTAGAAATAGGCTAGGTATTTCATATTTTATGACTAGAGTGGCCTGATTTGTGATACCTTAGCCTAGGAGTTGTTGTCATCTGTGATGCACTTTCGAGTATGTGTTGAGTAAGAGTATCCAGCAGGAATCCTATGTAGAGAGGGATTTGGGTAGAGGAGTAATCTAGGAGAGATACCTAGATGAGCAATTGTGAAGCCTATTGAAAGAGTAGCCAGATACCTACGGGGGTAGAGTTGCAGAGTTTGGTGATATCTTTTGGGTATGAATAGAGCTAAGGAGTTATCACCTAGAGCAGGTTATATGTGTACATTCGACGCCGGAATGTTGCTTGCTTCGTGTTGTGTGGAACTTCTGATGATGGGAGACAGCTACCAAGTGAATGTGATGATATTCAGGAGGTAGATGACTGGCATCGTAAGGATTTTCTCAGCAACTGATGGCGGAGAAATGTGATAACCTAGGAAGAGCCTAGGAAGTGGCATTAATCAGGTGAGTACGCTGGCAGAGTAGAGCATTTTGCTGGGGAGCAAGCACGCGTGTTGAGATTGGTGAAGAGAAGGTTGAGAAGCTAATTAGGGAATCCCGGATGGTCCGTGTAGAGAGCATGGGTAGATGTGGCAGGTAGTATGGGCCCGTACTACTGAAAGCAGAGGACCCATACTCGATGCAGGGAGTATTCCAGAGGTTCTAAGTAGCAAATCGAGAGGTGATGTCATGGTTCGAGTACCATGATCAGTAGCAGATCGAGAGGTGATGTCATGGTTTGAGTACCATGATCAGTAGCAGATCGAGAGGTGATGTCATGGTTCGAGTACCATGATTAGAAGCAGATCGAGACATGATGCCATGGTTTGAGTACCATGATCAGTAGTAGATCGAGAGGTGATGTCATGGTTTGGGTACCATGATCGGCAGCAGAGCGAGAGGTGATGTCATGGTTCGAGTACCATGATTCGTAGCGGATAGTTTTTATGCTTTTCCAGTTATCCTGTCGTGTTTGGGTTAATCTATGATCAGATGAGATATAATCTGGGCCAGGAGGCCAGGATGAAAGAGTTTTAGTGGATCATCCCTTGATAGGGAAATCGAGTTAGCTCCAAGGGATTGTTGGTGATATGCCAATAGAGTCGCAAGAATTAGAGATAAGTAGGGTTGGTGCGTTATGAAAGAATACGGTCTGAGCGGGGTAACCGGCCGATAGTATAGGTGTCACCTCCTGTGACCCGATTGGTGCTATTTCCGTTTCTAGAGGGAGACATGATAAGGTGTTGAGATTTCGGTTTCTAAGTTGGGGGTGAGCCTTGTGGGATCGCACTGATGGTGATCTTCAATCAGAGTATCTGGCAGTAGGTCTGTCGCGAGGGAATGATATAGCTTGAGTAGGTTTTCAGTGGGGACTAAGATGGTCAAGGACAAAAATACACCCTTTTGGAGTATAGTTGCGCATGTGTTAGCTGCAGCATTGGACGGTCAAGAGGAGTGTATAAGGGTGGTGACTCTTATTGTCTTTGAAGTGTATAGAGAATGGAAATGTGGTTTCTACTCCTATGATAAGGGACGTGTCGGAGCGTTGGACGAGGAGTCAAGGATGAGAAGTATGATAGTTCATTCTTTCCAGATTAGGAGTCAGGGTTAATACTGGACATTTGGTAGGTCCGGTGAGGGTATGATGTGAGATGCTGAATGACTAGAGGTGGTCATGATGGTAAGTTCTGAGCATTTCCTATCAGATTTGGGTATTTGGAGTTGCTTGATCTCTGTCGAAGAGATCATCGAGCATTGCGTAGCACCTTGTGGGATTGGTTGTGATGTTGGTAGTGGAGATAGTCCGAGGGATAGAGTGTTGGTGCACCAATTGGTGATGGTTCGAACCCTAAGTGGGGGAGGACCGGGTATTTGGTTGAGAAGATCAGAGATCTGTTCAAGATCGGTTAGAGATCTGGATATAGAGACCGGCAATGTGGATTCATGTGATCAGAGTTATTGGTGTTTGAAGTGAGGTACAGAGCGAGAAAATGCTTGTGGAATATGTTTGGTAAAGGCTGAATGGCTCCACGGAAAGTGACCATTGGTCGGATACCTTATGGTGGATAGGAATTCTTTGAGGTTATAATAATGAAATCAAGGCGGTTGACTCGTAGGGTAGTTTGTTGGTTGAGGGATGTTGGTTCAATGTTGGGCTGCTACGCAGTTTGGAAAGGGCATGAGTTGATTAGTCAACCAATTTTAGAGTCATTATGTAACACCTAGTTTCCCAGGTATATTGATTTATGTTGCAGTTCTTTAATTATGTAGGGTGACTCGACGAGTTAGTGCTCAGATTCGTCGAGTCTGGTCGCGGCTGGATGACGTGGTTAATGACCGGACTCGACGAGTCAGGGGAGCGACTCGCTGAGTCAGATCTGATGAAAGAAACCATAATTTCTTGAGTTTGGGACCTATTTAAAGGCCCTTATGGCCTACATTTTCAACTACCAGTCCATAGAGAGAAACCCTAGAGTGCTTGAGCATTTTGAGAGAGAAAGGAAGCCATTCTTGACCTTTGTGGTGTTGTTTAGCAAGAAGAAGGAGGTCCTCACCAAGAGGAAGCAAAGGAGGTTGCTATTATAAGTATTTGAAGCTAATATCATTGCATTTGAGGTATTAATTCAGCTCATCTTCTGTTTTATGAAGTATATATGGATTTACGGTTTCTTGTGGCCTTTGTTAGGTTGATTTGATGTCCAAATAGTCCCTTTCTGGTGATGAGGCTTTGGATCTGGATCCATAGAGATCCATAGAGCCTCACTCATCAAGATTTATGGGGAGCAATGGAGGTTATGACCTTGGGTTGTTGTGTTTGAGGTTGTGCATGAAACGAACTCGCTGAGTCCATGAGCAAACTCGATGAGTCGGAGCGTATTGTCCCGTGACTCAGATCAGTGGATGACTCTCCGAGTTGGGTGAGTGGCTCGGTGAGTCCGAAAGGATTCAAAGGACTCAAGTTCACGTTTGGACTCGACGAGTCTATGCAAGACTCGACGAGTCGGGTCAAAGGTTGACCGTTGACCAGCGTTGACAAGGGTTGACTAGCGTTGACTTAAAAGTGTTAATCAAACTAAGTCAAGAAGGTATTAATTAGAGATGTACTTATGATATAGGAGGACGATATTGTTAGATTAGTGTCTAAGCCCGTAACCATATTTGGTAAGTACTTGACCCGATTGTGCATGGTCATTTTTGGTTGTCTTCACCAAAGCAACTTGACTGGAGAAATAAATAAAGAAAGAGGTTATTATGATTTATTAATATATTATAAGAATAATATATTAAAGGAAAAATCATATTTGTTTGATTAATATTGGTTAATAATTAATTAGGAATTAATTTTGTGATCAAGTGTAATTAATTAAACTAGAGGGGCTGAATTGTAATTATGTGATAATTGCAAAGCAGGGAAATGGTTACCCTAGATATAGGATGGGACGAATTCAAGGGATAAGGAATCCTTGAAATCGTCCAAGGATAAGGGTTTTCAAGGCATTTCTTTTGGTTACTTGGTGGGCAAGCAACTAGATAAGGATAAGGACTGAAACCCTAATCTCTACCCTCTAAAATGACCCCTAAAGGACATAGAAATTGGACACTTGATCCCTAGATGTTCCTAGAGCCGATTTCTATCTCTCCTCTTCTCTCTCTATTGCCTCTCCAATTGCTTGTGGTGTTTGTGAGCCATTAGAGGTACTACACTTGTGGTACTTGCTTTCAAGGCTTAGTGTTTGAAGATTTGAGTTGTTATTGCAATATAACAACAAAAGGTATGTGATTTATCTTTCTATGTGAATTTCGAAAATACTAGGAGCATGCTAGGGTTCTTCATGTGTTCATAATGTTGTGTATATCTAATAAAGAAAACATAGATCCAAATCTAGGGTTGCATGCACACATAGGATTGTTTGTTCAAAACCCATCACTGGTGTCAGAGCCTTTGATTAACTTGTATTCAGTTAGTATTATACAATTGTATGAACATGACATATTAGGGTTTATAGCCAATAAACCCTAGGATTTAAGATTTTCGAGAATAGGGTTCCTAAACCCTAATTTGCGAAAATATGGTAAGGGTTTTTCAAATCCTTTCCTTAAGTCCCAAGATTTTGAAATCTAGGGTTTGCAAACCCTGGGATTTTCGAGATTAGCCTCCTCCCTAAGATAAGATCCTAAATTTTAGGGATTTAGATTATCCTATATCTTGTAATTATCATTTAATGGTTATATATGGTAATTAAAGATTTTGAAATATCATATCCCATGATTTTCGAAATTTAGAGGGATTAAAAGGATTAGGATAAATTAATTGTTTAACTGGTAATTATCCTTTATGTTTTAATAATCCCTTATGATTTAATAATTTAAATTAATAGTTTAATTCAAGATAATTAATAAATCAAGAGTTTCAATATTTAAAATTTTAATTTAAATAGTCTTAAATTTCGAAAATTTTAAAGTGAGATTAAAACCTAATTGTGTTGAAAAGTTTTAAAACCTGCCCTCAAGTTTTGAAATTTAAATTGTTTGATTAAAGGTTTAATTTTGAAAGTCTAAATTCTAAAACCCTAATTTTGAAAAAGTTCAGATTACACCCTTATGGTTTTATTAAATTAATTAAGTGTATAATTAGAAAAGAGTTAATAAATCCATAATGATATGGTTTATATTTAATTAAAAGTGTAATTTATAAAATTTAAACCACCTAGTATTTTAAAAGTGTAAAATACACCCTTAAACTACGTATAACATTAAAAGTCTAATATTATATATGTATAGCTATAATGCTAGTCTTACCGTTAGTAGGCCTCATTCACGGAGCCGATCTATAAGGGGGTATAAGGTTATGGCCTATAAAATGGCCGTTTAATGGGTATCTATTCTTACCCACCGCTTCCTTGATTAGCGAAGGGTCGTTAGCCAAACAGGTAGGATAGGGCAATCCTCTCTTCATTAATAAGTATAATCAATCTGTGCAAGGTAACTAAACGCTTTTACAAATTCCCAATCCTAGTTACTTTAGGCAAAAGTGAAATTGATGCAATCTCATGAAATTGCACTTTGCACCCTTCCTAAGAAGTTAGTGGAACATGTGTGGTTAACTGGCACACTAATTGGTTTTAAGCAAAGGTGGCAAAGTGTGACTCAATGTTTGTCATAGTTCGATGGAGCTTGTGTGGTTAACTGGCACATCGAATATGTGATTGTAACAATGAGGGAACCATGTACATTTGCATGGTTATTCACACCCACTTTGTGATCCTCGGCATCCCAGTCACAAACTCGAGGTGCATATCGAGATTTAAACATGCCATTGAAAAGTTCAATGAATCTCAAAAGATCTAGTAGTTTTCAATACATTTAAAACTTAAAAATACTTTTTCGTTTTTCATGGTGGAAAAGTAGTGAATCGTCATTCACTTACCTTCAAATGTTCTGCAAGTTGGATTATGGCATCCCTCTTCCAATTTTTAGGATGTTGTGTTGGATCCTAGCCTTAATATCTCATTTGGGTGTTTTATTAATGACTCAATCAACTAAACTTGAATTTTCTCCCGTTTCATAGATGTCAAAGTCTGACAACTATGGCCTTCCTAAATCCTTTGGAAAAAGTTTTCCACATGAAGATGATGTTCCACGATTGGATTGTGAAAATGAAAATTATGCTTCATTTCTCCACCTCCTCCAATAATTCTCCCTGACCCACGTGTTTAAAAACTTGAAAAGTTTAAGGTCACTCAAGCCCTATTGGTAATAAGACACAAAGATGGAGAGTCTATGTGTACATACGTCTTAAAGATGAAGTCATACATTGACAAGATTGTTAGGTGTCGATGTCTCAAGGAAGTTGGTTGTTCAATGACTTCCCGAATCATATGGTAAGTTTGACAACGACATGACCCTTATTGATTTGATTCATTTGCTTATTGTTGCTGAATCAGAAATGATTTTGCGCACTGGTCGAGCAAATTTTGTCTGATAATCAATATCCTAACCTTCTATGGGTAATGGCAACATTGGAAGTCCAGTAAGGTTTTCTCTATGGAAGAGAAAGGTTGAGTCTGAGATAGTCCCGTGTACCATTCCAAAAGAATCCATGTGTTTATACTGCTAAAAGAAGGGGCATTGGTTACGAAGCTGCCCTCACTACCTAAGAGATCTAAGAGATGGTAGAGTCAAGATGTATGACTCTGCTTTAGGTAAAATCCACTATCTAACTCCATTAATTTCCTATTTGTAGATTCTTATTACATGATGTGATAGGATTACATTTTGATGTTGTGAAGGATCGAAGAAATGAAAGGAAGCTTAAAGGAAGGAGCAGGTTGATTCTGATCGCTAAGAAATGGATTACATTCGCATGGATTCGATGATTGGATTTTAAGCTGCTTCTTAGAGTTATGATAGATTGCTTAGGGATATGTAATAGCATAGTTTTCATTTGCGTTGTAAGGATATATTTTTCCACAATAAAATAAATTTTGATTTTGTTTTATTTATATTTCCTTGCAATGGAAATTATGAGAATTGATGTCTATGTGTTTATATTATAAGCAATATTAAGTGGATGAGATTCTTGGTTATATTAGTTTTCTAAGTAAGGAAAGATTTCCATCTCCCAAGTTTCAATTGGACAGAATCTTGGAATCATATGATTTGAATCATGTGATGTATGGAAATCTTGATACTTAGATATTTTAAGACTAATTCCTTGACAAAGAGTCAAGTGAAGGACTAGGAGATCGAGTTCACAATGTTGTGCACTAGTCAAGTCCACCATAAATAACAACAAGATTATTCATCATGATTTACTAAAAGTCTAGTAAACATTATTATGCTTACAAGATTAAGTGTAATTCTGAATCATTGAAAAGTTTCGATGAATGGCAGAACGAATAAGAAGAATCAATTAGGCAGAAAGATAAAAGTTTCTCCAATCTAAGAAGAAGGGAGAGTACTTTCGTATAATGTTTTATGATCGTCTTAAGAACCATATTACAATTCATCCTCTAATGACACCTTAGTGCCCTAAGTATGGCTAAGAAGAGGAGTCGGGAATTGTCAAAATGGGTTAAGTCATTAAAATAAATCATACTTCGTTCCAAGATCAAGTCTTAGAGTTAAACTCCAAGATTGTGACTTTAGTGATAAAATCTTAAGTAGGAATGTTGGTGAGTAGTGATGTCTAGAATAAGATAAAGACCAACTAGTAGTACCAAATTGTGTGTAGGTATTGTCTTGATAAAGACACACACTAACTCTTGAATATTTGTTTTGTCAAGGAATGTTTCTTGACAACAGAATCTTATATGTCAAGAGGTCAGTAAGAGTCTAAATGATCTTGAATAGGTTTAAGAACTAATCAAGAGTAAACCTATTATTAAACACTAGCACACGACTTGAGGTTCTAACCTATCGTGTTGACAGATTTTTGCTTCTGAGCCATTCCAGTTTGGTCAACTATGCATGTGAGTTCTATGAGTTCTCAATGGATTGCATAGGGGTAAGGCACCTTGTTCAATGGAAAGTACATTTAAATGAAGTGGTGGGTTGCTCAATAACTTGGAAGCAATGGTGTGACCCTTGATGGCAAGAAATTAATAACGAACATGTTCTGTCTATAAGAGTTTGGATTTGTCACTAACATTATCTTGTGATTATGGTTATAACAAATTCACACGGATAAGGGCACATACACAATAAAATCTAAGTTTTATAAGGTTTCTCTCCTTCATTAAAATGATTGTGAGGAAACGATTTCACTAAGATAGATTTTGAAGATAGCATTATGTAATATGGGTTTCTCAAATTCAACTATGATTATGACATCCCTCTTCATAGTTCGAATTGTGGGAAATGGCAAATGGGTCCGAACATTTTTGACTTATTGCTATAAGTTCTGGAATCGTTTATACACACACATGAGTTATCTAAGAAGAAGTGTATGAGGAGCTTAGATAAAGTCTTATCGAAGCGTCTTAGTATTACAAATATGAACTTAAGAAACTCAATAAGCATTGTTTTTTAGAAGTTCAACTGTTTTCTGAATACATGTCAAAGCTAGTGGGAGCATAAGTGTTATGCTATTATGAATATAATCATCATGTTAGTGGGAGCATGATAATTATGGTAAGTTGCAAGTTAGCAATATTAGTTATAGAAAACAAGTGTTTTAATTAGCAAAGTTGCAAGGGTTGAAAAGTTGTTTTGCAATAATTAAGGGAGAGAATATTGTACTTCGTTTCAAAATCTAAGAGCATAGATTGAGAATTTTTAATCAAATTTAGTCAAATATATGAATTGCATTCTCAAAATTCGATTATGATTACGACATCCCTTTTCTTAATTCGAATTTTGAGAACATGGCAAATAGAAATATTATGGCAAAAGACAGATAAAGTATCACGTCTTTATATAAGACATTATGCTTCATGTTCCATACACTTCGAGTATAGGATCGATCGCATATGCTCTTCAATAATTGACCGTTCTAAAATTTTCCAAATGCCTAGAGCATTAAGAGGGAAAAATGATTAAAAGCGGACATGACTAAGTTTATTAAACAACTATCAAAGGACAATCTAAGATTCGCCAATGATTGGTTGCTTGTGAATAGTTGGATGTATAGTAGTGGATAGACCATACTGACATTATTATTACAAGATTCGATAATGAGTTGTCATATGGCAAATGTGGAAATGTTTCCATATTGGGAGTTGGACGCTAAGAATCTTTATGTCTAGATTAGAAACTTTTATGCAGAAGGATATTTAGAGGAATGTACCTTGAATATGAGACTTCGTATCTATGGAATTGTCTTGCAACAATCTCCAATGGAGGACTTTGTAATTTCATTGGAAATAGTCTTTGTGACTTTAGTGCATTGACATTACGAAAGGATCGTTGCATAAAACGTTAGAATATAACATATTCTAAAAGTGGCAAGACTTTCATATTCTTACACTTGTGATAAGGATTGGGAGTTGTGAAATGATTATGATTGGAAATGTGTTCATTTGATCTATTTCATAAAGTAAGGACCATATGTAAACATTGTGTGCGTGCTAAGACATGGGACAATTGTAGTATTAATTCAAGTAATAAGTTAATTAACCAAAACAACAAATAATGAGTAGTCAATATGGTGATCAATAAACGGTTTTTTATTTGTACTCAAAGGTTTGGGACCATATAGGATTACTATTATTCTTGTGTTTCGCATTGCATGTTTTGACTTCCTGAATAATTAATTATTTCAGAATAATCAAATTATTCGAATGGTCCACAGTCGTTCATATGTTGGAAGTAAGTATGAATGAAGACTATCATGAATTGGTTTGTAGATTGTCTAAAGTGTATTAGACATAGCAAAGGTTTGTTGCAACATTCATGAGTGCTTATGAACATAATTTTGAGAATTGGATTAAACCCATGCTCACTTGGATTGCTTCATGAATTTTATCACAAGCGATTAGTGAGACGATAATATCTTGTATTCTTGAAACTAAGATGTGTGAGTTGTATCTTGCGAATCAGTTACACATTGATAATATGTAAACGCACCGGTAACTTGGTGCTATAAAACATAGTTTTGTGTGTGATTTGGTGAGTAAGTGCAAGCGAGCATTGAGTCGAATTTTATCCGTTCCTTTTACCCAAAGTGGGATAAAAGCGATATTTATGGGCCCCTTGATGATTTAATGATGACAAACGTAAATGCTCGACCTGGCTAGGGCTAATTTGACTTGTTCAATTAGTTACTCTTCGTAAATTGGAAATCATGAAACAACACATAGACTGAGAGAATGATTTCACGTCTATACGATATCAAGAATGGAGGAATATATGATCCTTTATCTAAAGGATAGGTTACTGATCAGATCAGAGTTTGACAGCGCCTTTGAGAGCTACGATTGCTAATCAAGTTGTACTTGCATTTATGGTTACTAGACTTCTCCAAGTGGGAGACTATTGGATTAGTGTCTAAGCCCGTAACCATATTTGGTAAGTACTTGAACCGGTTGGGCATGGTCCTTTTGGGTTGCCTTCACCAAAGCAACTTGATTGGAGAAATAAATAAAGAAAGAGGTTATTATGATTTATTAATATATTATAAGAATAATATATTAAAGGAGAAATCAGGTTTGTTTAATTAATATTGGTCAATAATTAATTAGGAATTAATTTTGTGATCAAGTGTAATCAATTAAACTAGAGGGGCTGAATTGTAATTATGTGAGAATTGAAAAGTAGGGCAATGGTTACCCTAGATATAGGATGGGACAAATTCATGGGATAAGGAATCCTTGAAATCGTCCAAGGATAAGGGTTTTCAAGGCTTATCTTTTCGTTACTTGGTGGGCAAGCAACTAGATAAGGATAAGGACTGAAACACTAATCACCCTATAAAAGGACCCCTAAAGGCCATAGAAATCGGTCACTTGATCCCTAGATGTTCCTAGAGCCGATTTCTATCTCTCCTTTTCTCTCTCTAATGCCTCTCCAATTGCTTGTGGTGTTTGCGAGCCATTAGAGGTACTACACTTATGGTACTTGCTTTCAAGACTTAGGGTTTGAAGATTTGAGTTGTTATTGCAATATAACAACAAAAGGTATGTGATTTATCTTTCTATGTGAATTTCGAAAATACTTGGAGCATGCTAGGGTTCTTCATGTGCTCATAATGGTGTGTATATATAATAGATAAAACATAGATCCAAATCTAGGGTTGCATGCACACATAGGATTGTTTGTTCAAAACCCATCAGATACGTCGGCGAATCGAGCTCGAGTGATTATCCGACATCAGCGAGGTGAGTATTCTCACTATACCATACCCGATGGGGTAACTACGTCTGACCGGAAGGTCTGATGTGTATGATGTTTATGTGATGCATGTTATATATGTGATATGTTATGATATGAGTATGATGATATGGACCGGAAGGTCAATAGAGTATGGGTCGGAAGGTCAACAGAGTTATGGGATGGAAATCCCCTGAGACACTTGGATTGGAAGATCCTATAGAGTTATGGCCTGGAAAGGTGTATGTGTTGCATGTGGTATTTTGGGGAACTCACTAAGCATTTATGCTTACTGTTTGTGTGTTATGTGTTTCAGGTACCAGTGATGATCGCGGGAAGGCACCGGCATGATCAGTACACACTTGTAGATGACATGTTTTTTTAGATCTTGGGTTATGGATTTTGTATTGTGTTTTTGGTGAAAATATTGGATATATGATTTGGGATGATTTGGAAATGAAATGTTTTATTAAAATTAAATGAAAAATTGTTTGAAATTTAACGGTGTTACAAATTGGTATCAGAGCCTTGGTTTGAGGGATTCGGATTCACCTTTGGGTGTATTTGAACTCAAACTGAGGATTTGAGAAAGATTTTCATAAAATAAACAATTTTTTTAAAGAGTAAAAGAATTTGGAAGATGTGCAAGGAAACAGTGTGTACGATCAGCCAGTGCCCGAACGGTGATATCCCAAATTAACCTTACATTATGTGTTATGAGATATATATTGAAATGTATTATGAATGCTAGAGTAGTCTAGGTATTCATATTAGGACTAGAGTGGCTTGATTTGTGATGCCTTAGCCTAGGAAGATTTCTGCTGCCATGGGATGCTTTAGAATGAGTAGGTAGCAGTGATGTGGTATGAGAGTCTACCGAAGGGTAGTTTATGTGTGGAAGGAGATAGAGTACTTGTGACTTGGGATACTTGGATGATGACTTGGGATGAATACTGGTGCGGTGTGGAAGGTAGTATTAGGCCCGTACTCCTAGAAACATCAGATCAGTGTGCAGTCCAAGTAGGAATCCTTAGGGTACTAGGAATCATGAAGGGTTGGGTTATCGAGTGCGAGTATACTCGAGCGAGTCCCTAATATTTTTATGTTGTATTTCAGAGACATCATGGTTGGGACGCGACACAAACCAGAGACCAGTGAGGGAGGTGTGAGGAATGAGGAGCTCCGCCAAATGATTCATGAGGAGGTAGTTGTTGTCGTTCGAGCTGAGATTCCAGAGATGTTTGGGTCTATTAAGACCACACTGATTGAGACCTTTGATGAGTGGTACCCTGCTCTTACTGATGTTGTTGTTGTTGCAGCCACTGCAGTTGTCGCTGCCGCCAGGCCATAGGGGGTGAGTCGTTGTTGTACCGGGAGTTCAGCAACACGAAGCCACCAGAGTTTGACAGGATGCAGGTCCCGATTGTTGCGATGAGATGGATATCTGACATTGAGAGATGATTCTACACCTGTTCATGTCAGAGCATCTGAGGGTTCGGTTTGCGCTGAACCAGCTTTTCTTGGGAGCGAAGGACTGGTGGAAGTTTGTGACTGCGCATCTTAGTTTTGCGGAGATTTCAACTGTGACCTGGGAGAGGTTCACCACCATGTTCAGAGACGAGTACGTTCCCCCGGTGGAAAGGAAACGGTTGGCTCTGGAGTTCTTGACCCTCAAGCAGGGTACTGAGTTAGTTATTGTAATTACCAGGATGTTTCATGAGAGGGCAATGTTCTGCCCTGAGCACGTGTCGATCGAGCAGGCACGCATGAGCCGATATCTGAGTGTTCTGAGGAGAGACATTCGTGATTTCGCAGCAAACTCATCATACCGGACATTTTCTAAGCTCCAAGAAAATGCCCGGAAGAGTGAGATTGAGCTGGAGACTCAGGCCAGGGAGGAGGCCGAGTCTCAGAGTAGGGATCGCCGACCGGCACAGTCTCAGCCGACGGCCAAGTGGGGAAAGCCCGACAATTCAAGATCTGGGGGACAGAAGGGTCACACTTGCGGGAAGTGCGGAAAGGGTCATGATGGGGTTTGTAGGTCTGGTGCTTGCTACAAGTGTGGCAAGGAGGGGCATATTGGAAAGGATTGCCCCAAGAGGTTCATGGTTTGCTTTCATTGCAACCAGACCGGACATAGGAAGGCTGAATGTTCGTAGTTGAGGGGGACAGCACAGGGGGTGCTGCAAGGATCTGCCCCTGCTGCTACGCGAGCTATTGAGGGTCGTTCGGTGAAGGCCGAGGCACCAAAGGCACGAAGGAGAGCGTTCCAGCTGACAGCAGAGGAGGTTCGTACAACACCCAACGTCGTGGATGGTATGTATTCTGTTCATATTTATTTATGCTGCAATAAGGTCTTGTGTTTATATTATGTTATTCATAGGTACTTTTCTTGTGAATTATGTACCCGCTTTGGTGTTATTTGACTCGGGTGCGAGTCGGTCTTTTGTGTCATTAGCATTCAGTAAGCACATCAGTATCATGCAAGAGGTGATGAGTAGACCTTTGCGTGTTTCTATAGCTAAAGAGCGAGCAGTGTATGCCACATATGTGATTCGGGGGTGTGTACTTGAGATCTTCGGCGTTGGGTTTCCGATAGATCTGGTCCCGATTGCGATGGGGGATGCACGTGTTATCGTGGGTATGGATTGGTTGAGCCGATTTGGGGTAGTAATAGACTGTGAGCAGCAGCTGGTGATGATCCGAGATCCTAGTGGGGGAGTGCTGACAGTTTATGGTGAGGGCACTCATAGTGGGTCAGCATTCTGTTCGGCTTCCAGAGCGAGGCAGAGTTTGTAGCAAGGCTGCAAGGGGTTTTGTAACAACCCGAAATTTATATCCTTAATTGTAACCCCCTTTTCGCGACTCGTTCCGATCATCAAATCGCCGTTTCCGATTTTGTTTCCGTTTCCGACCTTTTATTAAGTCGTTAATGTGAATTTTATTTTATGACTTAATAAGTGTCTTAATACCCTTAGAACTCATTCTAACGTCTCATATTAATGATCGGAACATTTTTAGAACCAACCATATCGGGTTACGGCAAATTGGCCGGGTACGACCAAAAGCCCCGTCTAACGCCGGTATCGAGTAGAATTCTACCATGTCCCGAACTTGGACACTATTTAAAGTGATTCAGGTCTCCATTTTGAAGCTTTTTCTCCATGTTACAACTATCACCCCAACCTCTCTCCTCAAACTAGATTTTAGGGTCAAAATCTAAAGTTTAAGGCTTCAAATCACCAAGGTACCTTCCCTAATTTGTTATGCAACATCTTTAGCCCTCAAATTCGAGTTCAAACCATGGAATAGGACCATTAACATGATTTTACAGCCCTAGAACAGTCCTAGGCCGTAAACTCACATAAAGGGGGTTTTTGGAGCAACAAAACCCTTCCAAACCTCAATTGGACCTTGTATATGGCTAAAGGACTTTATGAAATGGAATTAGAATGCCTCGAACCAAGATTTGAAGCCTTGTATATGAGTTTACGGCCTTGGAAGGTGCCTAGGCCGTAAACACATATTATGAGGGTTTTTAAGCCATTTAACCCTTCCAAAACACAAACAAGACTTAGATATGATTTTTAGAATTTTGGAATTGGACTTAGAACACTTCAAACATAAATTTTGAGAGGTTTATATGAGTTTATGGCCAAGGCATGAGCTTGGGCTGTAAACTCCTCAAAAAGGGGTATAAATTCAATTCTAAGGTGTTAGAAAGCCATCCAACACCACCAAAAGCCTTGGAATAAATCATAGAACCAACCAAAAATAGTTTAAGGGCTTTAAACACATCAAAATCCCACATTTGAGAGTTTACGGCCATAGATCATGCCCCATGGCCGTAAACTCCTAAATGGATGTCATATAATGCCCAAAATTGATTTCTAGGCTTGTTAGAATTTTTAGAATCACATGTGATTAATTTTGGGACCTTAACAACACTTATTCTATAAGATATGTGAGTTTACGGCCATAGAACCCATGCCTAGGCCGTAAACTCCTTTAAGTGTTGCATTTGATGATTTTAATTCAATCCAAGCCTTAGTTAAAATTATTCCAAGCATTTCCAAGTGTCCATACCCATTTGTTAGCCATTAAACACCATAAACCACCCCTCTATGAGTTTACGGCCGTAAACTCATGGGGAATGGGTGTTTAGGCCGTAAACTCAATTAGGAAGTTTACTCTTGGGGAGTAAACTCAAATCCCAAGTCCCACGCTTCAATTCCCGTCCGTAGATGTCACCCGGGTCACTCCAAACACCCATTTTGAGGTGTTTTCGTTCGTTGGAGTGTAGCTTCATATCTAATTAGAGTTTGTAAATCTAATTAGATATATTGTATGCCATTTCATTTTACATAGGAACCTCGCGTATTATCAGGCCTCGATTCGACGTTTAGCATCCGAAATCGACACATTTCCGCGTCCGGTGAGTTCATACCCCTATCCTTTTTCAATGGTTTTCCAATGTTTTCAGGGGGGGGATACAAGCAAAAGTACAAGAATATCTTGTACTCAATCACATGATTTTAGTTAAATGGTTTCATAATTGTACACTTTAAGAATTGAAAACCTTTTAAACAAACTGTTTTAACTTGCAGAGTTGTTTGTTTTTAACCCGATTTTCAATTCTTATTATACACTGTTATATTGTGTACTTTGAATTTGATTGTTCACATTCAAACTGATAGAATACATAAACCATTGTAATGTCTGTAATAAAACACTAAGGTTCGAGTGTAAAAGACAGACTCCATTAGAAAACATAAAACATCTATATGTCCTTAACAATACACCTAGGCTCGAGTGTGATAGATAAATACCATCATAACCTACAAATCACTGTAATGTCCTTAATAATACACCTAGGATCGTGTGTAAAGGACCATAATCATTAAATAACACCTAGGTTCGAGTGTAATGTCCTTAATAATACACCTAGGGTCGAGTGTAAAAAGGACAGCCATCATTAAATAACACCTAGGCTCGAGTGTAATGTCCTTAATAAAATACCTAGGCTCGAGTGTAAAGGACAGGTACGTAGAATATATTCAGTCGTAAATACTACTTTCCTAGTCGAAAAGTAAAGAGTAATCTTAATGATTGGAGACACGTCCTTGTAACACTTCCATGGCACGAGATAGTGGAGGACTAACCCTGTAACCAGAATCTCCATTCGTAGGAGAGCGTGGCTTGAGTGTATAGATCTATACGGGGCTGACAATCCCACACCTAGCTGCTAGCTACAGCCGAACCGAATGGTTCAAGGGTGACAAAAGTCATAAAAAGGATATTGACCATGGTCCGAGTCATATCCAGTCTAAGTATGGTTAAGGACTCGCAATCTAGACTATTAACGTTTCAAACTCATTTACTAGCTTTATGTACGTAGTAAAGCTAATGTACATATAGGGGTGACAGATACACACACACACACATAGTCAGGGAAACATGGGGTTTTCCTGGGGAGAACACTGAACATAACCATAACCAGTAAAGACACACACACACACACAGTCAGGGAAACATGGGGTTTTCCTGGGGAGAACACTGAACATAACCATAACCAGTAAAGACACACACACACAGTCAGGGAAACATGGGGTTTTCCTGGGGAGAACACTGAACATAAACGAAACCGGTAAAGATATACACACAGTCAGGGAAACATGGGGTTTTCCTGGGAAGGACACCGAACATAGTCAGAAACTAGTAACAGTTCACACACACACAGTCAGGAGAACATGGGATTCTTCCTGAGTAATAGTAGTACAAAATTAGAGAAGTGTAATAAGTTAAACAATTGAATTACATTTCACAAGAACAATCATGTTTTAATTAAACATTTTTTACTTTACTTTCGGATTTGGAAACTAACTTTACATAAGAAAATATGGGATTTTCTTGTATAACCATTTTTCAGGAAACCAAAGGAACTCATACATTTTCAGAAAAACTAACCGCTTATGAACTCACCAGCTTTATGGTGATTTTCAAACCGCTTGTATTCTCAGGTCCATGTTAGACAGGTACCCGAAGATCTTTTTGTGTGAAGATGGAGTTCTCAGAAGACTCATTTTGTATTGTTCATATATACTATGTATCACTTGTATAACTTATGCTTTTGAAACAAATGTAAAACTTTCATATATGTAATGTATTGGTTGATTTACTTTACTTACTATGTACATTGGATTTGATACTCTACGTGGAGTCAAACCCGGAAACGTTTCCGCCTTCGGTTTTCGGGGTGTGATAGGTTTGTATCCTATGTGATGGATACACGGGAGGCCTTTAGGAGGCCAAGTTTGCTTGATGATGTCCCGATAGTGCAAGAGTTCTCTAACATATTTCTCGAGGAGTTGTCGAGTGTGACTCCTGAGAGGCAGGTGGAGTTTCGCATCGATTTGATTCTTAGGGTTGCGCCTATCGCTAAGGCGCCTTATCGTCTAGCACCATCGGAGATGCATGAGTTATCCTCACAGCTGCAGGAGCTGTTGGGGAAGGAGTTTATTCGTCCGAGCAGCTCACCTCGGGGAGCGCCGATCATTTTCGTTAAGAAGAAGGATGGTTCATACCGGATGTGTATTGATTACCGGGAGTTGAACAAGTTAACGGTTAAGAACCTTTATCCGTTGCCGATGATTGATGGCTTATTTGATCAGCTGCAGGGGGCATCTTGGTTCTCCAAGAATGATCTGAGGTCTGGATATCATCAGATGAGGGTGCGTGATGAGGATATCTAGAAGACGGCGTTCAGGACGCGTTATGGGCACTATGAGTTCGTGGTGATGCCTTTCGGTCTCACCAATGCACCAGCAGCATTCATGGATCTCATGAACAGAGTATGTAGGCCGATGCTGGATCGATCGGTGATCGTGTTCATTGATGACATTCTGGTGTATTCTAGATCTCGGGAGTAGCATGAGGAGCACTTGAGAGAGGTTCTTGAGGTGTTGAGATCGGAGAGGATTTATGCCAAATTCTCCAAGTGTGATTTCTGGTTACGGGAGGTCTAGTTCATGGGGCATCTCGTTAATCAGGATGGGATATTGGTTGATCCAACCAAGATTGAGGCAGTGATGAGTTGGGAAGTGCCAAAGTCTACTACCGAGATTAGGAGTTTTCTGGGGTTGGTCAGTTATTATCGGAGATTCATTCAGGATTTCTCCAAGATTGCAGTGCCACTCACTAGGTTGACCAGGAAGGGTGTTTCATTCTCATGGGGTCTAGAGCAGCAGACATCGTTTGAGACTCTTCGCCAGAAGTTGTGCGAAGCCCCAGTGCTATCCCTTCCAGAGGGAGTTGATGATTTTGTGGTTTACTTCGATGCATCGATATCTGGGTTAGGTGTAGTGCTTATGCAGAGAGGGCATGTGATAGCATATGCATCGAGGCGGCTGAAGCCTCATGAGGTGAGGTATCCCACTCATGATATGGAGTTAGGGGCAATAGTGTTCGCCCTTAAGATCTGGCGCCACTATCTATATGGGGTTCGGTGTACCGTATTCACGGACCACAAGAGTTTGAAGTATTTGATGGATCAGCCCAACATGAACATGCGGCAGAAGAGATGGTTGGATGTGGTAAAGGATTATGATTGTGAAATCCTGTACCACCCGGCCAAGGTGAATGTGGTAGCTGATGCCCTGAGTCGGAGGGAAGAGGGTGCCCCGATCCGAGGTATGTGTATGGGGATGATTATGATGACTCCGGTGTTGGATGCCATCCGAGAGGCCCAGACCGAGGCTGTGAGGCCGGAGAACCATAACAAAGAGCGGGTGATTGGGCAAGTATCTGAGTTTGTGACTGATAGCCGAGGGCTTATGACGGTTCAAGGTCGTATTTGGGTGTCGCGTATTGGTGGGGCATGTAGCATCTTGATGGAGGAGGCGCATCGATCGAGGTTCTCGATCCATCCCGGGGCTACCAAGATGTACTTGGATCTGAAGAAAGATTATTTGTGTCCATGCATGAAGAGGGATGTAGCATGGGTTGTAGAGAGGTTCTTGACTTGTCGTCAGGTTAAGGTTGAGCACCAGCATCCGCATGGTAAATTGCAGCCACTCGAGGTTCCCCAAAAGAAGTGGGAACAGATCTCTATGGATTTCATCACCAAGTTACCCAGAACCCCGAGGGGTGTCGATGCGATTTGGGTGATAGTGGATCGACTGACGAAGAGTGCCCACTTTCTTTCTATCAGTGAGAGCTCTTCTGTGGAGAAGTTGGCAGAGATGTATGTGAGGGAGATAATGTCTCGGCATGGGGTACCAATTTCGATTGTGTCGGATCAGGATGTACGTTTTACTTCCAAGTTCTGGAAGAAGTTTCATGAGGAGTTGGGTACGAGATTGTATTTCAGCACTGCCTACCACCCTCAGACCGATGGTCAGAGTGAGCAAACTATTCAGACTCTTGAGGATATTCTTCGTGCATGTGTATTGGATTTTGGAGGGAGTTGGGATACATACCTACCTTTGGCTGAGTTCTCCTATAACAACAGCCATCATTTGAGCATCAGTATTCCTCCTTTTGAGTTGTTATATGGGAGGAGGTGTTGGACTCCCATTTGCTGGGGAGAAGTAGGGCAGAGGGTGATGGGTAGCACAGAGATAGTACTACAGACCACCGAGCAGATTCACCAGGTCAGATAGAGGTTCAGCCCAGAGCCGTCAGAAGATTTATGCGGATAGACAATGGTCAGAGCTCGAGTTTCAGGTGGGTGATTTTGTTCTCCTGAAAGTCTCACCTTGGAAAGGTGTGATTCGATTCAGGAAGAGTGGCAAGTTGGGGCCTCGGTATATTGGTCCTTTCTGGGTGACCGCCAGGGTGGGCAGGGTAGCGTATCGTTTGGAGCTACCTGTGGAGTTGAGTCAGATTCATGATACCTTCCACGTGTCTCCGTTGAGGAAGTGTATCGCCGATGAGTCGGCAGTGGTTCCATTAGAGGACATTCAGGTGGATGCGAGCTTGAACTAATTTAGAGGCCGATCGCGATTCGGGATAAGAGGATCAAGGTTTTGAGAAACAAGGAGGTGTTATTGGTTCAGGTCCAGTGGCAACATCGGAAGGGGTCTAAGCTGACTTGGGAGCCAGAGTTAGAGATGCGTGAGCAGTATCTAGAGTTATTTTCTAAGCGAGACTTCGAGGGCGTAGTCTGATTCAAGTGGGGGAGAATTGTAACACCCTGTTTCCCAGGTATATTGATTTATGTTGCATTTCTTTAATTATGTAGGGTGACTCGACGAGTTGGTGCTCAGACTCGTTGAGTCTGGTCGCGGCTAGATGACGTGGTTAATGAGGGGACTCGATGAGTCAGGGGAGAGACTCGTCGAGTCAAAGTTGACAAAAGAAACCCTAATTTCTCGGGTTTGGGACCTATTTAAAGGCCCTTATGGCCTTCATTTGCGGATACCAGTCCATAGAGAGAAACCCTAGAGTGCTTGAGTGTTTTGAGAGAGAAAGGAAGTCATTCTTGACCTTTGTGGTGTTGTTTAGCAAAAAGAAGGAGGTCCTAACCAAGAGGAAGCAAAGGAGGTTGCTATTCTATGGATTTGAAACTAAGATCATCGCATTTGAGGTATTAATTTGGCTCATCTTCTGTTTTATGAAGTATATATGGATTTAGGGTTTCTTGTGGCCTTTGATAGGTTGATTTGATGTCCAAATAGTCCCTTTCTGGTGATGAGGCTTTAGATCTAGATCCATAGAGGTCCAGAGAGCCTCACTCATCAAGCTTTATGGAGAGCAATGGAGGTTATGACCTTGGGTTGTGGTATTTGGGGCTAAATCATCATATATGGTCATATAGATGTTGCATGTGCATCAAGATAGAGACTTTGCGTGATTATTGAGCTTGGAAAGGTTAGATCTAAGGATTAGAGGAATAAATCTGACCTCAGAAGTTTGTTTGAGGTTGTGCATGAAACGAACTCGCCGAGTCCATAAGCAGACTCGACGAGTCGGAGCGGGTTGTCCCGTGACTCAGATCAGTGGATGACTCACTGAGTTGGGTGAGTGGCTCAGTGAGTCGGAAAGGATTCAAAGGACTCGATTTCACGTATGGACTCGACAAGTCTATGCAAGACTCGACGAGTCGGGTCAAAGGTTGACCGTTGACCAGCGTTGACAAGGGTTGACTAGTGTTGACTTAATAGTGTTAATCAAACTAAGTCAGGAAGGTATTAATTAGAAATGTACTTATGATATAGGAGGACGATACGTCAGGGAATCGAGCTCGAGTGATTATCCGACATCAGCGAGTTGAGGCTTCTCACTATGCCATACCCGATGGGGTAACTAGGTGTGACCGGAAGGTCATATATGTATAATGTTTATGTGATGCATGTGATATATGTGATATGTTATGATATGAGTATGATGATATGGATCGGAAGGTCAACAGAGTATGGGTCGGAAGGTCAATAGAGTTATGGGATGGAAATCCCCTGAGACACTTGGATTGGAAGATCCTATAGAGTTATGGCCTAGAAATGTGTATGTGTTGTATGTGGTATTTTGGGGAACTCACTAAGCATTTATGCTTACCTTTTGTGTGTTATGTGTTTCAGGTACCAGTGATGATCGCGGGAAGGCGTCGGCATGATCAGTACACACTTGCAGATGACATGTTTTTGAGATCTCGGGATATGGACTTTGTATTGTGTTTTTGGTGAAAATATTGGATTTATTATTTGGGATGATTTGGAAATGAAATGTTTTATTAAAATTAAATGAAAAATTGTTTGAAATTTAACGGTGTTACACATTATAAGTATTCTGGCATGGGTATGAGAAAAATAGGTAGAAGTTTCGGATATCCATCAATATGTTATGGGTCGTTGATGATCCCTCCATATTTCAAAGTAAGAATTTGAAACATTCCGAATTGCGGGTTGCATATTAGGAAGATCAATGGCTGAGGTGATACATTAGAATATTCTAGGGTGGTGTATCGAGGTATTCGAATTTAATGTCTTGGATTTCGAATAATTTTGGGGTTGCGAGTTAAGATGGGAAGTGAATTATCTAAGACAATGGATTGCAGCAAGGAAAGGTGTTTTGTTATGACGATTGTCGTCAGTTAGAGTGGTGCATAATTTGGGTAGGTGTGTGCACCTATCTATGGATGGTCCGCAGAGCATGAGTAATGATCGTAGTGTGGCGTCGATCCGAGGATGAGATTGTGAAGTGGTAAGAGTTAGCGGGGTGAGACCGCGAAGTGCTACAACTCAATGAGTTAATGATAAATGGTGTGGTGATACTACGAGGAGCTTTAGTATCCACCATATAGCGAGAAGGTGTGGCAATATTGTGGGAAGCCATGATATCCGCTAATCAAGGAGGGTGTTGTGATGCTAACGGGAGCCATAGTACTCACTAGTCAGAGAGAGGGTGTTGTGATGCTACGGGGAGCCGTAGTACTCACTAGTTAGAGAGAGGGTGTTGTGATGCTACGGGGATCCGTAGTACTCACTAGTCAGAGAAAGGGTGTTGTGATGCTACGGGAAGTCGTAGTACTCACTAGTCAGAGAGAGGGTGTTGTGATGCTACGGGGAGCCGTAGTACTCACTAGTCAAAGAGCGGGTGTTGTGATGCTACGGAGAGTTGTAGTACTCACTAGTCAGAGGGAGGGTGTTGTGATGCTACGGGGAGCCGTAGTACTCACTAGTCGGAGATGAGGGTGTCGTGATGCTATGGGGGAGTTGTGGTATGCACTAGTCAATGAGAGGATGTTATGATGAATAACTCTTGATCAGAGCATGACACATAAGGGTTTCAGGCTTGAATAACACTAAATTATGAGTTTTTGGGAGCCTGGTGGTTGGACCAGGGGCGAGACCGGGGTCTCCTTAATGAATGGGAATCATTATGAGTGGACATCCCAATCCAAAGGAATTGGATAAGTGAAGTACGCATGGGTTGCAAGTCACAAGTCATAAGATGAATGGGTCATTGGGACGAGAGGTTCCAACTTCGGGCCAGACCAAACTCTCGAGTTGAGTTGAGTCCTGATGGTATGTTGGATAGACGATATGAGGTTCTGGAATCGGAGCTTGGTTCCATGTGAAGGGTATTGTTTTCCATATGACGTCTTGGACCTGAGTAGGTCAGGGCCTTGGTTTGGGAGGTGCGGCGGGATGCACGAAACTATTGGGCAGTAATCAACAGAGTTCAGGGGTGATTCGATCTTTAGTAGATTTGTAGTGTTTGCTTGAGGGAAATCAAACGGCGTGACTTGTGTGTCACTAAGAGTTGATACAGTTATTATAAGATGGGAAATCGGTGAGACCTTTTGGTTATGGAATGGGTGAACTTGAGGTTCATCTATTGGGTTTATGGAGGTCAAAAGATATTTTCAGGCAAGCATGATCACTTCTGGTGCTCGAGATTAGAGTTTGGGGTTCATTCTCTCTGATGAATCCTGACGATGGTTCTTGCAGTAAGCCCTAGAGAAAGGAGGAGATTATGACCTTTTTGTTCCTTTTGAGGTTGCGATCGGAATCGATCAGGTAATCAGGGTTGGTAGAATGTTAATAGGGTCTGTTAGTCGGTGGACGATTAATAGGGTGATGTTTCGAGGGTGATCAGGCGAGGAGGTAGACTGCTAGAGTTCTCAAGTTCTGAAGATTTAGTTTGAGTAGCGCAGCAGCAGTATGGTCTGCCCCTTTCAGGTCAAGAGTCCTTGGTGGGTGGTATCAGAGATGGGTGGGATCAAGTATCCTTGGAAGTGATTGTCATATGGTCTGAGGACCTTCGGTGGTGCTTCTTGGTTATTTGGGTTCGATCTGTGTTTGTAAGCAGCGATTTCGGGGGCGAAATCTAAGTCAAGTGGGGGAGATTTTAACATCCGGGAATTTAGGTGTATCTATCTAAACCTTCTTCTTTTCCAAGCTATCAAGTTTAGTCCATAAAAGAAGAGTGTGGAAGGCGAGTACATTGGGTGTACTAAGGAGTACGCTCCGCATACTCGTGGGATGGTTTTGGACACAGACACTGCTATGTACGGTGGGCGTACCAAAGATTACGTTGGGTGTAGTCGGCCCGGATGTAAAACCCTAAATGAGACTTGTGCAATATATAAGGGATGCTATGGCCTTATCCTCAGCCACCATTTCACAGAGAGAAACCCTAAGAGAGCATCTTCATCGTTCCAAAGTGATTTATGAGTGTTTTGAGCTAGAAAGAGCCTTGTGTGATGGAGAAGAAGAAGAGGAGGTCTCTGTGGAGGCTAGAAGATGGAGTACAAGTTTGGATCTAAGTTCTTTAGAGGGTGGAGCTTCTTCTAGAGGTAAAAAGCTCATAGCTTTCCCTTATCATGTTTGTGTTGTGCTTGATGGACCAACTTTTAGGGTTTTTGGTCCCAAGATGGAGGCTTTATGAGGAAATGGCCTCCATAAGCTAGAATCTGCCTTATTTTAGTGTATTATGAGTTGTAAGTTCATAAAAATCCAATCTTGGTTGTTAATATTAAGGCTAGCTTGAGTTAAGGACTTAATTAGGAAAGAGGTTAAGAGTTTGGAGAGGTTGGTGGTCTTTATAGCCATGCAAAGGCTTAAAGGTTCCGACTTTATGCCTTAAGAGGCAGTAGAGAGCCTAGATCTGTAATATGAGCCCATGTCTTAACCTATTCAGACCAAAAATAGAGAAAAGATAAATCTGGGACTTACATTGGGTGTAAGTCTCAGAACGCATGGCGTAATAGGTTGAGGTCCCCAATCAGTTCCAAGCGCGCTTGAGTACACTGAGCCTACCAAGGAGGTACGCCCTACATAACTCCTTCTGTGGGATATTTAGTTACGTTTTGGGCCTTGAGTGTTGGGTCAGGAGTTTAGACCTTATGTAATAAAGTCTTGGACTAGAGAAGTGTATGTATGTGCTTTGGGCCCTTGGTTTGGACTTGCCTTTTTGGTTGGGAATTGGGCTGTGTGAGGGCCCATTTATTATTGGGCTTTGGTGGGCCCAATGGGCTTAGGGCATTAATGGGCTGTTAGGTGGTCTATCTTTAGACCCAATATGTGAGAGGTTGGACTTAGCTCCTAATTCAGATTTATTGTGGGTTTGGCATAGAGTTAGAGTCCGGTGCATAGCAGCAGTGATTATAGGAGCTATTTTTCATCCGAGATGAGTCTTCTCACTATACTTTACCTAGAGTGGTATATAGAGTTATGTGACAGAGTATTTTGTATGTTATTTATATGATGTGATACATTGCATTATTTCTATGTGATTATGCTATGTATGTTTCAGAGTTTACAGAGTTAGGACCGGAAGGTCCACAGAGTTAGGACCAGAGGGTCCAAAGAGTTATGGGACTTGAGGGTCCCACTGAGACACATTGACCAGAGGGTCAAACAGAGTTATAGCCTCGAGTGGCTAATATGTGTTGTATGTGTTATTTTGGGGAACTCACTAAGCTTCGTGATTACCGTGTCATGTGTTATGTGTTTCAGGTTTTCTTCTCAGGATCGCGGGACGACACCGACTTGATTGTACACACCAGAGAAAAAGTTAGGAGGATCCTGGATTACCATTTTATTAAACATGGAGCTATGTTTTTTTTATTTTAATAGATGACGTTTTGTGAAATATGTATTGAGAATTATACGTTTTCAAAAGAAAAATTGTTTTGAAATTTATAGTGTTACAATATAAATACAAGAGCCCATATTTAATTAGTCATACTTTTGATCTCTAAATTAATTATAGATCAATACTAATTAAATAATATGATTTTATATTAATATATTAGAACTTATAATATATTAATAAATCATAACTTATACTATTCTCAAAAGATTGTCCATAAATTGTTCGGGTGAAGTGCAACCCAAATGGACCATGACGGGTCGGGTCAAGTACATATCAAATATAGTTATGGACTCAGACACGATATCCAACAATATATGGCTCAAAATGCCAAACAAACCCCATAAAGGGTTTCATGCATGGAGACTTGCCCAAAGTTTGATAAAGCTTGGAACTTTGGGCTCATAGGACCTCAATATGTCCAGATTTAGAGTCTCAACTCCATGACAAGCTCCAGCAACACAAAAACCACAAGATAAGGGAGGAAAAGGTCCTAAAACCCCATAGAATGAGATCTATCAAAATAAATGCTCAAGGTGGTAGCTTTTTACCTCCAAACTGAAGCTAGCACAGAAAAACACTTGATCTAAAAGCCTCTTCTCATTCCAAGGCTTTGATGCTCCTCAATCTCCTTCCAAAATGCACTAGAAATATAAATCTTAGCCTCTTATTCTCTCACAAGTGACTACAACTCGATTAGGGTTTCTCTCAGAAGCTTATGGTGACAAGAGTGGCGGAAATGAGGGCTTAAGGTCCTTTAAATAGGACACAAACCCTGAAAATTAGGGTTTTCTCACTCAGCTCTTACTCGTCGAGTCAGAGTTCGTAGACTCGTCAAGTAGACTCTAAAAATCACGCAACCATAATATTCTCTACTCGGCGAGTTGCCCTCTCAAAATAAATAAAATAAATTAAATGATATACCTGGGAGTCGGGATGTTACATTTTAAAATTGGAAATGTGAATCCTCCGAGAGAAGAAATCAGAAAAATCCTAGTGTGACTTTAAGATTATGAATAAGTTGGTGATGCTGACATGTTTTACGGATTCCAAAACAGAAAATCTTGAAGTAAACACAAAATCTGCTATCTCCTAAAAAAACCTAAAACCGCCCGTCTTTTCTTGTATGTGTTGCCAAGGTAAATTTGACAACCACCTCGTCATCGTCTTGAAAGAAGATAGAGAAGAATACGAGGCATATTTTATGGATTTTGAAGGTAGAGATGGAGAAACATAAGAGCAAATATGATAAGCGACAACCAGAGAGAATGTGAGTTATGATAGATGTGAGCAAGGTCGACCACTAGATATGAATAAGGAGGGAACTAGAGGTAAAGAGTTGAGGTGGCAGTAGTTAAGGCGGTGGCGACTCGGGAGGAGATGGGTTTTGGTTCCGCCACAATTGCAGGCAATTTTCTTATTAAGGTGATGTGTGTGTGTGTGTGTGTGAGAGAGAGAGAGAGAGAGAGAGAGAGAGAGAGAGAGAGATGCCAAATGTATTGGAGGCTTGAAGCTAATTGTTGTTGGCGAAGAAGGTGGTATCACCCGATACAAAAAAAAAATGGATGAGGGTAGGTAGGGCGATGGAGATGCATAGAGAGAGTGGCAAAGAAGTCGATAATTGTTAAATTAGATTTAAGGTTTTATAAGTTTTCCCAAAATATTCAGAATTACTCGTTGAAATACATAAATTTTGTCGATTTTAGTCCAAAAAAATAAATCATTTTATGTGTATTTATTGGGAGCGGTAACAACTTTATGGACGACAAGTGCAAGTTTTGTAAACTATATAACGAGTCGTGTCAAAATTCAAATTTTGTATTAAAAATGCAGATAGATATAAACCATATAAGACTAAAACTGTTATTTACTTAAAACTTTATAATTCATAAAATAACGTAGATATCAATGCATCTTCGAGACGAAATGGGGATTGAAACTTGAAACGTTGTCTTTTGTTTTTAAGGTGATTTACGAAATGCTATGCATGATTTTTTTAATAGCTTTTAATTTTTAGTATTTGAAAAAAAAAAAACCGAAAAAGAATTGTTTGCAAATACAAGTTTAATAATTAAACTGCAAAATCTTAATCCAAAAAATAATTTATGTAGTTCCTAAAGTATTCGGTTTTTAATTTTTCTGCAAGTTTTAACATTTAAAAGTTTATAACTATTTTTAGCGAAGATTGTCTGATTTGTTTTACTTACTATATTTATTGTTTATATAAGAAATATGGCATAAATACTAGTAAAAATATATTAAATATGGTATTTATATTTATTCTTAAACAACAAAAGTATATTTTTCTAAAATCTTAATTAATTAGAGATGGGTCATGGGAGGGAAATATAAAATATTGGAAAAGAGATAAATAAAAAAGAAAAAGTGGTAGACGGCACATATTACCACAACCTGTGCACAGATTCCCAAGTCTCCTTAAAACCAAATCTACGTTCACACCCTCCCTGCAATTCTCCTTCTTTACATGACTCCTTTGATTATTCATTTAGAACTTTTTTTATAAAGAAGTTAGCTTCACACATAACAGTTTTTATTTGTATATAACAATTTGTTATTTAAAATGTTATTATTTTAAAATCTGATTTTCTAATATCTGCCCTCACATATAAAAAATATTAATTATAAAAAATATTACCATAATTAAATGTGAAATACATTAATTATGGAGATTATTAATGAATTTTATATTTAATTATGGTAATATTTTTTATAATTAATGTGTTTAATATTTAATTATGGTAATAATTATGATTAATTAATATTTTTTATACATATTAGAAAATCCCATCTAAAATTTTATAAAAACATAAATTATTTTATATAGAAAAAAATTTGTTATATACAGATTATTTCTCTATATATAATTCACTTAACAATTAATATTGAAACAGGTTTTTTTAGATTTAAAAAATCAAAATAAAACATAATTTTGAAAAAGAAATAAAGGTGTATCGTGTAATACATCTTCCAGAAAGATACAGAAAAAACAAAAAAAGAAATATTTGTTTTTGCATTAAATAAAGATAATAGTATAGGGACCAAAGACGATAGTTTCCATTAAAAGACAAAACGAAAATTGACCACGGTGGTCGGTTAGATAGAGCTACAAGTTACCACCCCTTCCCTCTTTCTTATCTATCTGTGAGTCAGAGTCATTGGTCGCATTTAATACGGTCACCGGTTCCTCTCTGTCATCCGTACCATCATTCACCGCCTATTTCCGGTCAACCTGTCACCCCAAGCCTCCGTCAATTCCTCCTTATTACTATACTACTACCACCGAAACCCTTCCCTCTGTTGATTGAGATTGATATTCATAGCTAGCTAGATCGATCTCTTCGACGAAATTGATTGATTAGCACACAACATTATAAGAGTGAGCAAAGGTCCTGTTAATTACAGATGGAACTAGAAGCCATGGACACCAAAGAGTTGATGATGATGATGATGATCAAAATGGAGAATCAGAATAATCCGTATCCTCCTCATATGCACATGGATATGGATATTCCTTCTGACCCGTTTTCATCATTACCAGTACTGGATCAGACTGCTTTTGGGTCCGAGCAAAAGACTTCCTTAGGGTTCATGGAGTTATTGCAGGGTGGTCTTCATGATCATAACTATTCATCTCCTTCTTCTTCTTCTTCCGTCTTTGACATTAATAATATGATGATGATGTACCACCATGACCATCAGCTGCCATCACCACCATCATCATCGTCAGCTCATGATCCTCATTCGAACCAACATGATCATGATCATTACAAGGAGGAGGATGTAACTGTTGATGAGGTTGCTGGAGAAGAATCATCGATATCGGTGGTGTTAAATGTGCACCCTTCAATTTCATCACCGAATTCTTCTTCCCTCTCCTCACCTGCTGCTGCTACTGTTGATCAACGACTACACAAACCCCTGAAACAGTAAGTTTATAACTACTTCTCTAACCTAAGTGTAATCTAGTATCCATTTTTAATTTAAAAAAAAAAAGATTATTACAAAAATAGGTTTTCTTAGTAACATTCTACTGTCGTGAGAAATTCGCTGCCAGCTCCTGTATTCTTAGATGGTAAGTTTAATTAAATTAAACTGTTTATAAAATAATAGTATTTAAGACAAATGTAATTATGTAAAGTTATTAAACTATAGTGAAATGAAAAATGGATCTTACGTATGTATGTATTATAAAAAAAAGATTGGTAAAATTGATATATTGTGGCTGCTGGGATTCGAGCCCAGGTCTCCTCGGCCACAACGTGGAATTCTTACCACTAAACTACAACCACAAGTTTATGTAGGTAGTTAATATTAAGAAATGAAATCAAATGAAATATTTAAAAATGCATGTATACATACATATAGCTAGGATTAATGATTATGTAATAAATTAATATATATATATATATATATATATATATATATATATATATATATATATATATATATATATATATTACAGGTGCATGGAATCGAAGAGAACAAAGGTGGGTGCAGATGATGAGAGAAAGACATTAAAGAAGAAGAAAGAGAGAGAAGCAAGATTTGCATTCATGACGAGGACTGAGATTGATCATCTGGATGATGGCTACAGATGGCGCAAGTACGGCCAGAAAGCTGTCAAAAATAGCCCTTTCCCGAGGTACATACATACATGGCCAATTGGCCATATATGCACTACTGCTTTCTTTCTTTCTTCATTAGATTCATTAGATTCAATATTCAACATGTATATAAGTTTGTCTTGTAATTAATTGCAGGAGCTACTACAGGTGCACAAGTGCATCTTGTAATGTGAAGAAGAGAGTGGAGAGGTGTATGGGTGATCCCTCCTTCGTTGTTACCACTTACGAAGGTCAACACATCCATCCAAGCCCTTGTGCTGCACCTACTCTTAAAAGTCCATCCTTTAATCATCATCTCAACAACACCATCATCATCAATCCCACCACCTATAATTAGCTAGCTCTGTATCTATAGCTATGCTGAAACTATAGACCAAGGAGCAGCTAGCTGCAGGTCTTCTTGATCAGGATATGCTATCCACAAGCAACACTTAATTCGTCACTCATTCATCATGCATCTTCGATCGTCTTTTAGTTATATATATCAAAGATCCAAGCATTAATTAATACGTACCTTGTTTCCAGTGTATATATAGCTAGCACTAGCATGGAAGACCTTAGTTTTTACTTTATTAATCGATCCCGGTCTTTTGTAGATAGGAATGGCCTGTGACGTCAATTATATAAACCTAGCTGCTTGTCTTTTACCAAACGCCAAACAATTTAATTATTGCATATATATATATATATATATATATATATATATATATATATATATATATATATATATATATATATATATATATATATATATTAAGGTCACTTTTTGTGCTTCATAATTCCGATTCATTTTGGTGAATGCTAGACTGACTAGCTTGGTTACTAAGGCATGCGATGGCAGCTTTAATTGTCATATACACTTTAGACTATGCGGTATGCGGTATGGGTCTAACGAGATGCAATGGGGGGTGAGGTGGCACCCCTCAACGGCGTCATGACACGGGGAACACCGCCCCCAACTTGTTGCATCTTGTCATGGCAAATCTCGTTGGCGTTATGACGAATTGAAACGGGAGGAATACCAACTTTTTGTCTTTTTTTTTTTCTTTTTTCTTTTTTTTCTTTGATGTTGCATCTTGTTGCCCATTTCCCACTTGGTGTTATAACACCACTTGCTTATGTGGCATGTGAGATGGTGTTGCACTCTGTTGCCCACACCCAATGCTCTTATAATTAAGTCGATCCGGGCACTCTTAATTCTTAAATTATATTACTGATATTTTCTAATGCATGGTGTACAATATTCGATCCGTTTCTTTTAACAAATTTAACTTGTCGAGTATTTTAATCAAAAAAAACTATATATACACAAGGTTAAACCCACTATCTTGGTCTTACTAAGTTCAACTTAGTTGTAACGACAAGATGTTTGCTTTGAGATCACTACTGAATATTTTAATCGAATTTTTAAGTGAACTTTAAATTAATTCATGCGCCTCCAGTGACAAAGTTAATTAATATAAATATAAGAATCAATTCTACAGGATTCTTTCTTTGTACATGATTTATTATTATTATTATTATTATTATTATCTTTTCAATAGGAGGGATAAGCGTACTGTTTACAAATTGGCCAGGATCATCATAAAGAAAAAAATTAATCATGTTCAGATTATTTTTGTTTCTTTATAACTGTAGTGAAAAAAAAAATTATTTCCCCCGGGCCAAACTATTTCAAGAGAACATAAATAAAAAGTTAAAGGCAAATGTGCATTTAATTAGGTATATAAATATATAGTAGGCGTATGTGATGGTGCAGTGCTCAAGTTACAATTTGTGCAAGGGAAAATGACTTATAAGGGTAAGAAAGTTTCACAAATATTCAAAAAAAACCATCTAAGTTTGTCGTTGTTCAAAAAATATCATTCAAATAACAATATTGTATAAAAAATACCAATAAAATATACTGTTTGTTCAAATGTTACCTATGGTAACCGGCAGGCGTAGGTTACCTCTCTTATTCAACCGTTTAAAAAAAAAAAAAAAAAGGGAAATGACATGGAGTATACGATCGTTTAACATATATGTGGGTTTTACCCTTCTCTCTCAACAACACGAAGACCGGGAAGGCGATTCTTCTAGGGCTCGATCGATCAAATATCCTTCAAGAAATTCTGAAGTCTGATATGTTCATGTAAGTTATACTCTTAACATTCCCTCTTTTAGCAAACGATTTTTCTTTTCTTGTGTCTCTTTTTGTGTTTCAAACACTGGCTTCGATACCCCAACCCCTCTAAATCAATCGAACGTTGGATATAGAATGGAGGTTTGTAGACTCATCGTTGATTGATAAAAATCAGACCATCACTTATTCTCATGGGTAACTTACCCTAAATCAGGGGTAACAAACCCTAAATCAGTCCACATACTTTTGAACTGTGTTGAACATTCTTGGAAATTTTATTGTTTTAATTAGTCATATGTTCAACCTTTATTTATCTTATATGATTATGTTACTTGCTAATCATTAACAATGACCTTTGTAGTTGACTTTGGCCGTTAAAACAAGAATGTCGTTCTCAACAGATGGTGCATTGAGTATAGATGTTTTCCATAAAGGAGTGTTTGTTCCTAAGCCCTTGATGTACTTCAATCCTGATAAGACTTCTGTCACAGAGGTAGACTTACGAAATATGGAGTTTAAGGACTTCAAAATCTACATCCGTAATCTGACGAAGGGTATGTGTCATGATATGTACTACTGTCTTCCAAATCGGGCCTTAGTAGATGGGTTGAGGGAGCTGAGAGATGAAGATGATTATGTAAGGTTTCTTGATGCTGGATATAAAAATGGGAGAAGAATCAGTATCTACATTGATCACGACCATGAGCCACTTATGCAATGGATTGAAGAAGAGATAGCCGAAGATGGAGTGTACGGTGATAGTGATCCATCTTCTGATGATGTGGACTTGGTGATGTCAGATGATATATCGGTAGACCATGAAGTTGATGATGAGGTTATAGAAATTCCTAAATCTGTTGATCCGTTTTTATCCAAGAAAAATCTTATTCCAAAAGGAGGGGTAGATGAGGAAGTTGATGATGAGGTCCACCACTTTCTTATTCATGATCCCGACCAGAAGTGGGACACAATGGTACCTGTATTAGGCATGAGATTCTCTGACAGATATGAACTCAAGCAAATGTTAACAAATTATGTTGTCTTTAAAGGGTATGCATTGTGGTACGAAAAAAATGACTCAACTAGATTGTTAGTGAGGTGCTGTAAAAATAAAGAAGGGAAGGCAGCTTGCCCTTTTAGACTATGGGCTACTCCAATGAGTAGTGAAGATTCATTCCAGATCAAATCGCTAATTGACGAACATAACTGTTGCAGGCAAGTTAATTTGGGGTCTATTGTGACATACAGGTGGATTGGTAAAATGTTAACGAATGACATTTTGGAAAAGCCCCGCATCAGCTACAGGAACATGGTTGCATTAGTTAAGAAAAATTTTGGTTTGCATGTAAGTGTTTAGCAATGTAGAAATGCCAAGAGTTTTGCACTAGATGAAATTTCAGGTAGCTTGGTGGGACATTATGAAAAGTTGTGGGATTATGGAGCGGAGTTATTGAGGTCTAATCCGGGTTCAACAGTCTCAATAGAAGTGAATCCTATGCCTGATTCTACAGCTTACTTTAAAAGAATGTATGTCTGCCTTAAGGGTGTGAAAGATGGTTGGATTGAAGGATGCAGGAGGGTGATTGGTGTTGATGGATGTTTTTTGAAGGGTATTTGTAGAGGTGAGCTATTAGCAGTTGTTGGTAGGGACTCCAACAACCAAATGTACCCGTTGGCATGGGCTGTAGTGTCAGTAGAAAACAAGGAAACTTGGAAATGGTTCTTAGATCTGCTACTTGAGGACATTGGGATGGGAGATGGCAGAGGTCTTACCATTATTTCTGACCAGCATAAGGTTTGTTCTTATAAATACATAACTTAGTGCTTTATATGTTTATTTATATGTTATTTTATATTTAATGTTAATATTTTCATATGGCAGGTTTTGGTAGAAGCTGTTAAAGAAAGAGCACCAGCATGTGAGCATAGGCAATGTGCTAGACACGTCTATGCTAACTTTAAGAAGAAATACACAGGTGTTGAGTTTAGGAAGTTATTCTGGAGAGCTGCAAAGCCCACAACCGAGTCAGCTTTCCGATCTTATATGAGGGAAATCAATGCGATGTCCACACATGCTTATGATCACCTAATGGAAAGAGACCCAAAGACATGGTGCAAGGCATTTTTTGAGCTTGATAGGTGTTGTGATGCTGTGGAAAATGGAATATCATAATCTTTTAATGCAGCAATTGTAGAGGCCAGGAAAAAACCTATTATATCAATGTTGGAAGAAGTCAGAGTGTACATTAAAACGACCCAAAAATTTTGTTTTTCAATATAATCAAAACCATAATATGAGTATCATAACATAAAAAAAACATACGCGATGTATCCCAAATCATAATAAAATACTGTGCGGAAAACTGTATCATACTATATCAAATCCAAAACAACTAAAACCATCCCCAGGATAAAAGCTAAGCTGTGGTGTGTGCGATGCTATCACCCTAAGCTCTTCCCTTTGCTTGCGGAAGTACCTGAAACCAAAACTGAAACTGTAAGCACGAAGCTTAGTGAGCTCCCCCAAACTACCACAATACCATAAAATAACATATAAACACATATTGGGCCGAAGCCCGGAAACTGCATCGGACCGAAGTCCGGAACTGACTGGGACCTTGTCCCCTGCATCGGACCGAAGTCCGGAACTAACTGCATCGGACCGAAGTCCGGAACTAACTGGGACCTTGTCCCCTGCATCGGACCGAAGTCCGAAACTAACTGCATCGGACCGAAGTCCGGAACCGACTGGGACCTTGTCCCCTGCATCGGACCGAAGTCCGGAACTGACTGACTGAACATGGCATAGCATAACACATCAACTAGCATGAACACATATACGGCATACTACATCGGGCCGTAGCCCGGAACACATAACACTTAACGCATAAAACATAGCACACAAATCCTGTTCGAGCCACGAAGGCATCAAACATACTAGCTACTGCATCGGACCTAAATCCGGAAACTACTGCTAACTGAACGGGCCGGCATTGTGGCCTTAGACCCGTTCCTACTGGAAGGAAACTCACCTCGTAAGCTGGCTGCTGAGTGTGTGGCTCGGGAAGCTAACGGCTGCTGCTCCTGAATCTCCTCGGCTACAAGTCCATAAACACACTCAATCAAATACTAAATATTGCGCTTGGGGTAAAATGACTCTTTTACCCTTGGTCAAAGTCAACTCTCTTTTGGGCTGACTCGCCGAGTTGGGCCGCCCAACTCGCCAAGTCCTACTCTCACTTCTTAGTTCTACACGCTGCTACTCGTCGAGTGTGGCATCGACTCGACGAGTACCCACTTGATCCAAGAACTCAGACAATCTTCATCCGACTCGCCGAGCCGTATGAACAAACTCGACGAGTTGTTCTTGATCTTAAGAAGATTGCCTTGGACTCGCCGAGTTGTATGAACAACTCGCCGAGTCCCTCCATCACTGAGTCTACTCTCAACTCGCTGAGTCCACTCTCTAACTCACTGGATCCACTCGACACTGATAAAAATGAAGGAATCAGGAACTCGCGACCCAACTCGCCGAGTCGTTCTTCCCGACTCGCCGAGTTGCCGCCATGCAACTGATTTTTACTCGATTTTGCTTGAATCCAACACATACCATTGATAGATCTGAGTCCAATAAGCTGATTTACCACGTAAAGTTTCCAACTTTACGTGTACAACCTCATGAATAAGGGAAATAAGGCTAAAAGATGCACAAAATGGGTAGATCTATGGTTAATATGCAAAGTAACTCCAAAAAGGCAGTAGATCTGGGCTCTACAACACCCAATCATTCAGATCTAAAGATATCTCGACTTACTAAGGCATTCATGCAAACATAAGGCTTGGAACAAGCATCAACTAGATCCTAGGAGAGCTCTAATGGAGGTTTAAAGCATATAACAAGAGGGGAAATCCGAAAATACCTCAAATAACTCAGATTTGCCCTTGGATCTTTGCACTACACCTCTTCTCCTTGCTCCTTTCTTCTTCTCCTTCTTCAAACCTTCACAAAATGGCACAAAACACTTAGCTCATACAAGGGTGGATTAGGGTTCTTTCTCACAGTGTTCTCAGGGTGAGGGAGGCAAGAATGGGGCTATAAGGTGACTTAAATAGTGGGCAACCCGGGGATTTAGGGTTTCACCCAGACGGATGGACTCGCCGAGTCAGGGATATGGACTCGCCGAGTCCCCGGCTCATGCGTGCTCGAAGTCGCGACCCTACTCGGCGAGTCAGGCTATGAACTCGCCGAGTCCCTCTTGCAAAACTTACAACAATTACCAATGAATTAACATACCGGGAACGGGTCGTTACAATTCTCCCCCACTTGTCTCATACTTCGTCCTCGAAGTCTGCTTCGGCTGGATCTGCAAATATCTCCGGGTAGTGCGCTCTCATCTCCTCCTCAGCCTCCCACGTCCATTCAGACCCCTTCTGGTGCTGCCACTGCACCTTCACTAACTGAATTACCTTGTTCCTCAAGGTCTTGATCTTCCGTTCCAGAATCGCGACCGGCCTTTCAATATAATTCAGGCCGCTATCAACCTGAATGTCCTCTAGGGGAACGACTGCTGTCTCATCCACCAAACACTTCCTTAACTGCGACACGTGGAAGGTGTTGTGTATCTGACTAATCTCCTCGGGAAGATCCAATCGATAAGCAACCCAACCCACCCGGGCCAAAACCCTGAAAGGACAAATAAATCTGGGGCCCAATTTGCCCCTCTTCCGGAACCTGATGACACCTTTCCAAGGTGAGACTTTCAGAAGAACCATATCTCCCGCCTGGAACTCCAAGTCCGAACGCCTCCTATCGGCGTAGCTCTTCTGCCGACTCTGCGCAGTCTGCAGCCTACAACGGACCTGCTGGATCAACTCAGTCGTCTTGAGCACCACTTCGGTGCTCCCTATGACTCGCTGACCGACCTCGCCCCAACAAATCGGGGTCCTGCACTTCCTGCCATATAACATCTCAAAAGGAGGTCGATCAATGCTCGCATGATAACTGTTGTTATACGAGAATTCCGCTAACGGAAGATACGTATCCCAACTGCCCCCAAAATCTAGAACACATGCCCTAAGCATGTCCTCAAGAGTCTGAATCGTCCTCTCGCTCTGCCCGTCAGTCTAAGGGTGGAAAGTGGTGCTGAAATGGAGACGAGTACCCATCTCGTCGTGGAACCGCTTCCAGAATCTGGACGTGAAACGAACATCTCGGTCCGACACCACCGATACCGGCACTCCATGACGTGCCACAATCTCCCGCACATAGATATCGGCTAACTTTTCCACCGATATACTCTCCTGAATCGGAATAAAATGAGCACTCTTCGTCAACCGATCCACTACTACCCATATCGAGCCCACTCCACGTGCGGTCCTGGGGAGTTTGGTGACAAAATCCATGGTGATATCCTCCCATTTCCACACGGGAATGTCTAACGGCTGCATCTTGCCGTGAGGTCTCTGGTGCTCTGCCTTGACTTTCTGGCAGGTCAAACATCTCTCAACATACCAAGCGACGTCCCGCTTCATGCAGGGCCACCAATAATCAGGTCGAAGATCTCGATACATCTTCGTCGCTCCTGGGTGGATAGAAAATCGAGACTTATGAGCCTCGTCCATCAATACTTGCCGTACCCCACCCCAGTACGGTACCCACACCCTACCATGAAGCGTCAACAAACCCCGACTGTCGTAATCAAATGAAGCTACTCGGCCCACTATCCTCTCACACTTCTGCCTCTCCTCCTTGAGGCCCTCCATCTGAGCCTCCTTGATCCGCTCCAACAACGGAGTGATCACTGTCATCCTCATACACAGATCTCTGATAGGGGCCGTCGACACCTTGCGGCTCAGGGCGTCGGCCACCACATTGGCCTTCCCTGGATGATAAAGGATCTCACAGTCATAGTCCTTCAGCACGTCCAACCATCTCCTCTGCCTCATGTTCAAACTCGGCTGATCCATAAGATATCGCAAACTCTTGTGATCCGCGTATATAGTACAGCGGACCCCATAAAGGTAATGTCTCCAAATCTTGAGGGCAAATACAACTGCCCCCAGCTCCAAGTCGTGGGTAGGATAATTAGCCTCGTGAGGCTTCAACTGTCTCGAGGCATAAGCTACCACATGGCCTCGCTGCATCAATACTGCTCCCATACCTGTGATCGAATCATCACAATAGACTACGAAGTCCTCTACTCCCTCTGGCAAGGTAAGGATCGGAGCCTCGCACAATCTCTGTCTGAGAGTCTCGAACGCCGCCTGCTGCTCAGGCCCCCAACGAAAAACCACCGACTTCTTGGTTAGTCGGGTGAGCGGCACTGCTATCTTGGAGAAGTCCTGAATAAATCTCCGATAATACCCTGCCAGCCCTAGGAAGCTCTGAATCTCAGATGGAGACCTCGGGACCTCCCACTGCATCACGGCCTCAATCTTGGCCGGATCTACCAAAATACCCTTCTGGTTGACGAGATGACCAAGAAACTGCACCTCGCGCAACCAGAACTCACACTTGGAGAACTTTGCGAAAAGTCTCTCCCTCCTCAAAGTCTCCAACACCTCACGCAGGTGCTCCTCGTGCTGCCCCTGTGTCTTGGAATATACCAAGATGTCATCTATGAATACTATCACCGACCGATCCAGCATCGGTCTGCACACGCGGTTCATGAGATCCATGAACGCGGCTGGGGCATTGGTGAGCCCAAATGGCATCACCACGAACTCATAATGACCATACCGGGTCCTGAAAGTAGTCTTCTGTACATCCTCATCTCTAACCCTCATCTGATGATAACCGAAGCGTAGATCGATCTTGGAGAACCAAGATGCTCCCTGAATCTGATCAAACAAGTCATCTATCCTCGGAAGTGGGTAACGGTTCTTCACCGTTACTTTGTTCAACTCCCGATAATCAATGCACATACGATGCGACCCATACTTCTTCCTCACAAATAAGATCGGCGCTCCCCAAGGCGAACTGCTCGGCCGAATGAAACCCTTGTCTAACAGCTCCTGAAGCTGTGTAGACAACTCCTGCATCTCAGGGGGAGCAAGTCGATACGGTGCTTTGGCTATCGGAGCCGCACCAGGAACTAGGTTGATCTTGAACTCAACCTGCCTCTCTGGAGGTATCCCTGGCAAATCCTCGGGAAACACATCCGGGTAGTCACGAACAATAGGAACATCATTAATCGTCGTCTTGCCCTTCTCCCGGGCATCCAAGACGTAAGCTACAAAACCGGCGCAACCCTGCTGAACATAGCGCCTCGCCCTTGCGGCGGAACAAAAGGTCGGTCCTCGCTGGGGCCTCTCGCCCTGAATCACTATCTCTCCCCCACTGGGAGTGCGAACCCTCACTAGCTGAAGCTCACAATCAATCACCGCCCCATTGGGGCTTAGCCAATCCATGCCCACAATAACTTTATTCCCACGCAGGGGAATAGGAACCAGGTCCACTGAAAACTGCTCATCAAATATCTGAAGGGAACACCCTCTATGTACTCTGCCGACCCTCACGGTCCTATCATCTGCTATCTCAACCTCTAATGGACAATCCAGCTCCCCTGGAGCTCTGCTAAATTTCTTGCTAAGCGCAAGCGATACAAATGATCGGGTAGCCCCCGAATCGAACAATACCAAAGTAGAGATGCCGTTCACCGAGAACGACCCCGTCACCACATCAGGAGTCGCTCGCGCCTCCTTTGCTGTCATCTGAAATGCCCTGCTCTTCGCCACTGGCGCATCAGATCGGCCCTGCCGGCCATCCGTAATCCTCAAGGTGGCAGGGGCAGGTGCAACCACCTTCCCTACTGCAGCTAAACTGGGACACTGGGACTTTTTATGTCCCCTCTGATTGCACTGAAAGCAAATCAGATCTGATGTTGTAACCGTAGTAGCAGGGGCCGTACAATCCCTACTCAAATGCCCAGTCCGACCGCACTTGTAGCAGCCGGAACTCCCTGCCTTGCACGCCCCCTCGTGCAATCTCCCACACTTGCCACACCGACCGTGGCTCTGCTGACCCCTGGACCTGTGATCTGAAACCTTGGGCTTTTTGCCCACACTGCCTGAACCCGAAACTGCCTCCGGTTTCCTCTTCTTCTCCATCTCGAGATCAATCTCCCTCTCCCTGGCTCTAGCAATCATGTCGTCCAACGTTTTACAACTGTACCGGCTCACAAACATGCGGATGTCACTCCGCAACATCTCGTGATAACGGGCCTTCTTCATCTCCTCATCGGCTGCATACTGAGGAACAAGAAGGGCCCTCTCCCTGAACTTGGCGGTGATCTCCGCCACTGTCTCGGTAGTCTGGGTAAGGTCCTGGAACTCCCTAGCTAACTGCTGCACCTCAATGACCGGTGCAAACTCCACCCTGAACCTGGTAGAGAAATCAGCCCAGGTCATGGCATCCAATGCCGCATCATCCCCGATGGTATGTCCGACCTCCTTCCACCAATCCTGTGCCCTGTCCTTCAGAAGACAGGACGCCAATCTGACCTTGTCCCCCCCGGGACACCTGCTAGTGCGGAAAGCGTTGGCCACATCCGCCAACCATCTGGTACTCGCTATGGGGTCCCGCGCCCCATGATAGTCTGGAGCCCCGCATGCCCTGAACTCCCTGAACGTAAGTGTGCGCGACCCCATCACGGCCGCCTTCTCAGCACGGAAAGTACTCAATCTCTCATCCATCAGCTCTAAAATACCCTCCTTGATCGAACCGAAGATCACAGGAGTCTGCATCCAGTATGATGCGGGTAACCTCAGAAGAAAGGAACTCTCTAGTCTGCTCATCCATCTGCCCGACCTCCGGGCCTGATCCCGATCCTGATCCCCCTCCGGCATCTGAGCTGCCGACTGCTGGTCTCGGACGCAAAACTACCATTCTGAAACATATCATAACAACATCAGAACACTGAAATATCTCAAGGGATCATGACACTGCTACTAGCTTCCTGGTCTTGTCTTGGCCTTCCTTGATTCGAGTACGGATCCTCTGCCTTCAGTAGTACGGGACCATACTACCTTCCACACCTATCCGTACTTTCCTTAAGAACTGCCTTGACTCCACCAAGTCACTTCTACTACTGTTATTCTCTGTTACTCTCATCCTAGGCTTGCCCTAGGGAAACCTCAAGCTCAACACGACTGGTCCTCAGCTGCTGTAGGTCTCCTCATAATGCCAGTTAGCCACCACCTAAACACCATCACATGTGATGAGGATCAGATAATCCTTCAAGTAAAAGATCCGTCCCTACAACGGTTGGACTCAAACAAGAGCTGTGCAATAGGGCCAGGTCCAGCACTCTGGGATTATTCAAACCTGATCACATGTGGTGTGATGTGTTCACCTAATGGCTAACTCCCATTACTCAGAACCCCACCAAGCACGAAGCAAGCAGCATTCGGATAAGGGAAACAGACTCAGGCCAAACTATTCTCATAACAAGAAACTGCACTAGCATAGGATGCTAAGCTTCCACTAACAGGCATAACCTAATCAGGCTATCCTACTGCTGTCTACTCAGTACTAGCATGCAATACTCATAAAGCTGTAACACATAAGCAGGCACATAAGGCATTCTCCTAGATCCTTAGTCCTATACTAGCATGCTGTTCTACTGAAACTGAAAATGAACAATTAACTTGTATGGGTAATTTAGGAGTACTTACTTGAGCTCGGCTGACCGCATGCACACACCTCTATCTTGTTAAAAACAATTCTTTCTTTCTAAGTGCTTTCAAAAATCTTTTTTGGCAAAACATTTTTATTTTACTAAAATCTTTTATTTCCCTTAGTTTGAGTTCAGATACACCCAGAAGTGTATCCGAATCCCTCAAACCAGGGCTCTGATACCAACTTAAAACGACCCAAAAATACGACCCAAAAATTTCGTTTTTCAATATAATCAAAACCATAATATGAGTATCATAACATAAAAAAAACATACGCGATGTATCCCAAATCATAATAAAATACAGTGCGGAAAACTGTATCATACTATATCAAATCCAAAACAACTAAAACCATCCCCAGGATAAAAGCTAAGCTGTGGTGTGTGCGATGCTATCACCCTGAGCTCTTCCCTCTGCTTGCGGAAGTACCTAAAACCAAAACTGAAACTGTAAGCACGAAGCTTAGTGAGCTCCCCCAAACTACCACAATACCATACAATAACATATAAACACATATTGGGCCGAAGCCCGGAAACTGCATCGGACCGAAGTCCGGAACTGACTGGGACCTTGTCCCCTGCATCGGACCGAAGTCCGGAACTAACTGCATCGGACCGAAGTCCGGAACTGACTGGGACCTTGTCCCCTGCATCGGACCGAAGTCCGGAACTAACTGCATCGGACCGAAGTCCGGAACCGACTGGGACCTTGTCCCCTGCATCGGACCGAAGTCCGGAACTGACTGACTGAACATGGCATAGCATAACACATCAACTAGCATGAACACATATACGGCATACTACATCGGGCCGTAGCCCGGAACACATAACACTTAACGCATAAAACATAGCACACAAATCCTGTTCGAGCCACGAAGGCATCAAACATACTAGCTACTGCATCGGACCTAAATCCGGAAACTACTGCTAACTGAACGGGCTGGCATTGTGGCCTTAGACCCGTTCCTACTGGAAGGAAACTCACCTCGTAAGCTGGCTGCTGAGTGTGTGGCTCGGGAAGCTAACGGCTGCTGCTCCTGAATCTCCTCGGCTACAAGTCCATAAACACACTCAATCAAATACTAAATATTGCGCTTGGGGTAAAATGACTCTTTTACCCTTGGTCAAAGTCAACTCTCTTTTGGGCTGACTCGCCGAGTTGGGCCGCCCAACTCGCCAAGTCCTACTCTCACTTCTTAGTTCTACACGCTGCTACTCGTCGAGTGTGGCATCGACTCGACGAGTACCCACTTGATCCAAGAACTCAGACAATCTTCATCCGACTCGCCGAGCCGTATGAACAAACTCGACGAGTTGTTCTTGATCTTAAGAAGATTGCCTTGGACTCGCCGAGTTGTATGAACAACTCGCCGAGTCCCTCCATCACTGAGTCTACTCTCAACTCGCTGAGTCCACTCTCTAACTCACTGGATCCACTCGATACTGATAAAAATGAAGGAATCGGGAACTCGCGACCCAACTCGCCGAGTCGTTCTTCCCGACTCGCCGAGTTGCCGCCATGCAACTGATTTTTACTCGATTTTGCTTGAATCCAACACATACCATTGATAGATCTGAGTCCAATAAGCTGATTTACCACGTAAAGTTTCCAACTTTACGTGTACAACCTCATGAATAAGGGAAATAAGGCTAAAAGATGCACAAAATGGGTAGATCTATGGTTAATATGCAAAGTAACTCCAAAAAGGCAGTAGATCTGGGCTCTACAACACCCAATCATTCAGATCTATGCAAACATAAGGCTTGGAACAAGCATCAACTAGATCCTAGGAGAGCTCTAATGGAGGTTTAAAGCATATAACAAGAGGGGAAATCCGAAAATACCTCAAATAACTCAGATTTTCCCTTGGATCTTTGCACTACACCTCTTCTCCTTGCTCCTTTCTTCTTCTCCTTCTTCAAACCTTCACAAAATGGCACAAAACACTTAGCTCACACAAGGGTGGATTAGGGTTCTTTCTCACAGTGTTCTCAGGGTGAGGGAGGCGAGAATGGGGCTATAAGGTGACTTAAATAGTGGGCAACCCGGGGATTTAGGGTTTCACCCAGACGGATGGACTCGCCGAGTCAGGGATATGGACTCGCCGAGTCCCCGGCTCACGCGTGCTCGAAGTCACGACCCTACTCGGCGAGTCAGGCTATGAACTCGCCGAGTCCCTCTTGCAAAACTTACAACAATTACCAATGAATTAACATACCGGGAACGGGTCGTTACATACGTGATGGAGAGGATGTACAAACAAAAAGGGAAGGGGGAAAAATGGAACTTGGATATATGTCCTTCCATTAGAAGGAGGATTGAGACATTTAAAGAATAACAGAGGTATAATACTTACTTGGAATGCAACTTTTTTTTATTTGAAATTACTTACTTTATACCATTTAATCATAGGTATTGGGATGTTACTCCAAGTGGTCCGCAGATATATGAAGTGAGACAATTACATGAGGTTTATGCAGTTGACTTGGACCAAAGAACCTGTGGGTGCAGAGCATGGTAGTTGACTGGTATACCATATGTACATGGTATTGCTGCAATCTTGTTTTTGAATGGGAATGCAGAGGAGTATGTTGCAGTTTGGTTCACAACGAATATGTTTGGAAGTTGCTATAGATATAACGTGAAACCAACTAATGGAGCTGACATGTGGCCGGAAACAGGTCTTCAAAGCATCTTGCCACCAAGGCGTAGGAGAATGCCCGGGAGACCAAAAGTGAACAGAAAGAAATGTCGTACAGAAAAAGAAGGAAAACATATTGTTAGCAAGAAGGGGGGCATTCCAAAATGTGGTAATTGTCATCAAGAAGGTCACAACAGGAGACGATGTCCATTGCTGAAACAAGGTTTGATTCCTAAGTACAATCTTTCTTTATTAAGATTTTGACACTAATAATTTTTTTGCTTTACAGATGAACAACTACCTGAGGAGGTTGGGTCTGAAGAAGTAGTGGTTGCTGAGGAGGTTGGGGCTGAAGAAGAAGTGGTTGCTGAGGAGGTTAGGGCTGAAGAAGAAGTCGCTACCGAAGAGGTTGGGGTTGAAGAACAAGTGGCTGCTGAGGAGGTTGGGGTTGAAGAAGAAGTGGTTGTTGAGGAAGTTGTTGAACAAATGGTGGCTGATGAGCAACCAAATGAGGAGCAAGCAGCTGAACATGTAGTTGCTCAACATGTACAAGTTGTTGCTAAAAAGTGTAATAGGAGAAAGGGTGGTCCTTCTCAGAGGATCACAAAGCTTAAGTTGATGAGAAAGGTGGTTACAAAAGATGGAAGTGGGTCAAGTATTGATAATCCAGTCACCTTAATCTAGGATATTAGCTTTTGTTTAAATTATGCCAAAAACTATGAAATGGCACATCTTTTGGTGCTTAGTGCACACTAAAAACAATTAAGTATTGTAAGGGCTCCTCTTTTGGTGCCTTGTGCACACTTACCAACATTTAGTGCCGGATGCACATGTTTTGAATGAATATCACTTACTATTTATGCCCTTTAAATTGTTTGTACATCTACTGTTTTATCACTTACTGTCCATATATTGTTGTTTGTTGCTTTGAAAAATTGTGATTTTAATAGTTATTTACCAATCCTTTGTTTGGGCATAATGTGACCAATACTTTGTTTGAGCATGAGGTGGGCAAGAAATAATAACGTACAAATTGAAAGTGTGATGCTATTTCAGAAATGGTGTTTTGGTCATTTACTTCACTACATCAATACTTACTGTCCATATATTGTTGTTTGTTGCTTTGAAAAATTGTGATTTTAATAGTTATTTACCAATCCTTTGTTTGGGCATAATGTGACCAATACTTTGTTTGAGCATGAGGTGGGCAAGAAATAATAACGTACAAATTGAAAGTGTGATGCTATTTCAGAAATGGTGTTTTGGTCATTTACTTCACTACATCAATACTAATATTTGGCCATTGAACCATATATTTTTTTGACAACTGCTTTATCATTTTCTGTAATTAGGTTTTGTGTTACCAAAATCACGCCCAAATTTTCGAATTTGTCCATAAGAAGATGGAAGCTTCACTAGTTTCGCCAAAAATGCAACAAGAATGACCAAAATACCCCTGTTTTTAGTTTCGCCAAAAATGCAACAAGAATGACCAAACTACCCCTGTTTTTAGTTTCGCCAAAAATGCAACAACAATGACCAAACTACCCCTGTTTTTAGTTTCCCCAAAAAAGGAACAACAATGACCAAAATACCCCTGTTTTTAGTTTCGCCAAAAATGCAACAAGAATGACCAAACTACCCCTGTTTTTAGTTTCGCCAAAAATGGAACAAGAATGATCAAAATACCCCTGTTTTTAGTTTCGCCAAAAATGCAACAAGAATGACCAAACTACCCCTGTTTTTAGTTTCGCCAAAAATGCAACAAGAATGACCAAACTACTCATGTTTCTAAATTAATGACCAAGATGCCTATGTTTCGAAATTAATGACCAAAATACCCCTGTTATAGCAGCCATGTGTGAGGGTTTGCATGCGGTTCTATATCATTGAATAAAAGTTCATTGCTATTTCTCCTCCATTATAATGGCTTGATGACAGTTATACCATCCATACAAACAACCATTATATACTAAAAGGACAATGATATTTCTTCTAAACATTGTTAAAAGCAAAGTCAAACTACAAAAAGTACATTGATATTTCTTCTAACATTGTTAAAAGGGAAATCAAAATGAAACTACAACTTACCATACATACTAAAAGAAGTACATTGCAATGATTTAAATATATATACTACATCATTAATTTCATTAAAAACACAACAAAAATCATGATTATGAACCACTTCTGAAATCGTAATTTCCTACTCATTTGTGTCAATTCCTTACTTAAAGTAATATATTCCTTCTTTGCTATCCCTTTGTGCTCATTCAAATCTTTTTCCAAAATTGATATCCTCACTTCAATGGAATCTACTTTTATTTCTGTTTCATCTCTCTTATTCGTGTTTCTTACTCCTTCATCGTCATCAACCCATTTCCAAAGAGAACAATTTGGTGTGTTTGGATCCTTCATATGCAGAAAAAAAAATTACCATCTGAAGAGGGAAAACGACATTAACTAAGGAAGTATGTATACAAAAGGTATGATAACTTACCAGTCGGTTGGGACAAACCCTAAATTTTTTCCCAGGATTCTTTTTAGTGGTTGAAGTCCAAATTTGCGATGGGAACCCACAACCACAAGGGTATGAATCATCAACCATCTTCTTTGTCTTTGAAACGTTAGAGCTTGAGGATGAGATTATGGATTTGGCAGAACAAGATGAAGCCATTAAGATGCTGATGAAGGAGACGATGCAGGAGAGAAACCAGTAGTGCTCGTCCCAAATTATGCAAAAGCCCTAATTCGTTTTCAATAAAAACTTATATGCCATGTCATTAATTTTAAGCCACATCAACAATTTTTTAATCCTTAACCTACAACAACCGGTTACCATAGGTAACATTTGAACAAACCATATATTTTATTGGTATTTTTTATACAATATTGTTATTCGGATGGTATTTTTTGAACAATGAAAACTTAGATGGTTTTTTTTGAACATTTGTAAAACTTTCTTACCCTTATAAGTCATTTTCCCATTTGTGCAACATTAAGCATGACGTGGAGAAGGTGTCATGAAGCACTAAAAGGTAAAAAGCGCAGAGAGTGACATATGTTTTGTACAATCCAATATCCAATATCTTTGACTTGTGATTTGTTTACCATTCAAATTCAATTCAATGAATCTCCCAAAAAAAAATCAAACCCATGCATATATCATGGGCAAATCAAACCAAAGAAAGCCAAACATGTTTAAATCATCTTCCTCGACCACGTTAAATTAAATTTGTATGGAAACATGCATGTGGCCCCACGATAGTTGTCCACCCTCACCCTCTCACATGGGTACTACTATATATATATATATATATATATATATATATATATATATATATATATATATATATATATATATATATATATATATATATATATATATATATATGCTAACTAGGTGACAAACCCTGTTACGTGGGGTTCGGTTTTGACCATAGTTTTCATTTTTTGATAATGGAATCAGTTAAACAATTTTCAAAATCACATGCCAAAGTTAAAAGGGTCCAAGTTAAAATTCTAAATTTTATATAATATCCAATTTCAATAACAAATTGAAAAACCAAATATGAATTAAGAGTTTTAGACATTCCAACGTAACGAAACTCAAATGGTACATAAAAATATTCGTGAAATTAGCACAAACAAAAGTAAGAAATTCTTATAGAAGTAATTTGAAAAGTAAAAAAAAATTAAAAACTATAACAAAATCAGTAATCCACTCACTGTAAGTAATCAGTAAGAAATACTTGTAGAAGTAACAAAATGTTAACTCTTATGATCCGATTTTCAAATAATATGGATTAAGTGTTTTAATCAGTAATCCATTAAAAGTAACTACACTATAAGTAATAACAACGTATGCGTGAATATAGAACGAATAACAGAAGTGAAATCAAATACCCAGCAACAACTGCACAATATGAAATTAGCAATACCATGCAATATCTGTGAAACCAACTGTGATTTCTCATAACCTATTTCAACAACTATGGGTCGGTGGAAGCGTACAGAGGAGGAAATTGTGGCGGGTACTTTACATCCTTACTAGATCGGTTTTGGTCGTTGCAAAACAAAAATAAACTTGTAAGAAGATTAGTCAAACAAAAAACCGTAAAATAAAGCTAAAATAAAGCGCTAATCCAATGGAGAAGGAAAACAGAGTGGTAATGGAACCAATTGAGGAAACATCATCAAAATGATAGCAAACGGGAATTCCAAGATGAATGAGCACCAAGGAATAGATAAGCATAAAACGAACAATTAATCGAGCCCTATAAATATAACTTCAATATTCTTATAAAATTTGATATTATATGTATATCCTTCTAAAAATATGAAATTTAAATCTATATCCAAAATCAATTCTTAATTAGAATTATATCAATTTTTATTAATTTTTTTTATCTAATATTCAAATTTATATATTAGTTTACAAATTTACCCTTTTCTATATTATTGATCGATTTATCTCTTATGCATTATGCATTACTACGTATCTTCTGTATCCAATGTGGCAATGTGGTTCATGAGTTAATGGAACAGATAACCTGAATCTTCTATTTCCATTGAAGTTTCTTAACGCCTATAAACATGGACACTTGAACAATCAATTTCATGTTTCAGAAGATAAAGTTTTCTCACGAAAAAAGATTCCGTGAATAAGAGGCAGTCAGGAAATGAAAATGAAAATAAAGAAGATATAAATAAGATGATCAGGCATTTTTGATGTGCATACCTTCGACATTCTGTTTGAGTTATTTCGTGGATGGCTTGAATTAGGAATTATGCATATCATGCCTCCCATAAGCCTAGTTAGCCACAACCCATGCATACACTCCCTTAACCGACTCTATAACAGCAATATTTGAAGATAACCGAGTTTCTTAAGTTCAATCATACAGTTAAATACACATATACCTTCATCATATCTTCTTATATTTAGAACTAACTAAAAAGAAGCAAGCAAATACTTGTTAAAATGATTTCTACAATTCATGTCAGGAAAAAAGAAAGACAACTCAACCATTTCCTAACCAGCTGGCAATAGGAAGCAAACATATGCCTATGTCTCTCATTTCTCTCCTAGCCCATAGCATCTAAAACATATTCAAGTAGCTTTTAAATCGTCAAGCATCAAATAATAGATTAAAGAAGAAACAGTGAAACTGTGAAACGTGAAATTGATATAAGATTGAAAACACAAACGAGTGATTTAATGCAGTATCAAGTAGGAAAGAGCCTCATCTACTGTTCAACTTTCATGCTACATTTGTTACAAATACTACTCCAAAATATAGGAAGAAATAAATAAATTAAAAAAAAACTGAAGGTGATGAGCATAATTGTGAAATAATGATTGCCTAAGTCAAATCTTCCTGGGTAAAGAATGTAGATGCATAGACCTAACAAACTAAATTGCAAATTAATAAGCTAGTTTATACGAATAGGTAGACTGGTGATTATAACAGTGTCCGCGTACATCATTTGTTTTATGGACAAATCATTGTAATGTACTTTGAATAGAAAGAAGTATTCAAATGGATTAAACCCGATTTCAAAATTAAAAAGCATTTTTTAAACATGAAGCATAATTTTCCAAAGCACCATTAACATGCCTCAAAGTTATTGAACTAAAGAACGAAATCAATCAACCAAACGCATTGATTTGTGTTATGTCACAACAAATACACACACATAGATACATAAAAATACATACTGATCTAAGGTAGTGAATATCTGCTTCAAAGCAATAATAAAAATGTAAACAAATAAATAAATAAATAAATCATAGCAGTTTAGTGATTACCTCATAGGCAACGCTATTCTTGCAACCAAATGATTCATAACCTGAGCAATAATCGATAGAATAGCAGTTACATAAGAAAAAATCTTTTTAAAAAATATCAAGTAAAAAAATGAAAACAACTAAAGATATAATAATAGGTGGTCTAACATGAAATGTAGCGGTCAAAAGGCAGCCAACAAAAGCTTCTAATATGACCGAGTTTCTTGGTCCTTGGTCCATTGAAGAAAAATATGGCATTCCATATGCTTTACTAAAACATATAAGAGCAATGTACAAAGAAATGCTTTCATCATTTCAAACATGACATTCCATTTTTGGCTTTCTTTACCATCAATTTCACCTTTTTCTACAAAAAAAGAACTCGATAGTCATAAAACCGAAATATGTAGACGAAATTAAACACAAATAAAACATATAAATTAGAATCGATGAAAGGCGGAGAAACTCATTTGTGTCGGTGGACTTTAGGTATCCGATGAAGAGCAAATAGAAGAGTTTACGGGTTTTTTTGTTTACCTATCATCTTCACTGGCACCCAATACCACCCATACCCCTCGATATCAACTATCAGTCACCACCTCCATATATCTTCAATATTCAACCCTGTTCACGCACACAAAGGCTAAGAAACCCCACCACCATAGCCGAAACCCTCAAAGTAGAAGAAAAATGTTACCTTCAAGTCGTTCTAAATCAGCCACAAAGAAGGAACATCTGCAAAGAAAATCAGAAAAAAAAAAAACAATGGTGAACAATGATAGTGACGCTCAATCGGAGGAGAGATTAACAAAATTTAGGCATGTTCTACTAGAAGTCTTAAACCCAGACAAACAACAACCGTCGTCGATTCAAATGTGGAGCACCCCTAGTGAAGAACATGAAGAAATGGAGGCAATGTCTTTAGGAGGTTGTAGCCATGTCGTGGTAGTGGGCAATGGTAGTGAGCAGAAATGGTCTTGTTGCCCGATCGCAGTAGGTATTTTAGCGGAGGAGGGAGGAAAGAGAAATGAAGGATGCAGACGGCTTGGATGGCTTGAGAGGTGGTGGACACAAAATAGATACCTGATCAGAAAGAACAACGGAATGGGAAGAAAGAATACAAATGGCATTTGATCAGAGAGGCTGTGACATCCCCAAATTCACGGCCAAAAAAGACTAGTTTAATTTATGCTTTTTAAAATAATTTTAGTTCAATCCTTTGATGAACAGAGTTGCAGAATTTATTCCCAAAACAAAATATGATAAAATAAGATTGACCAAAGCATTTCTTAAAAAAATGTATTTTCATTATATAACAAAAGTCGGAATGTCATGTTCGGATACAAACAAAAACATAAACGACACATTATAAGCCTTACAACAGTTATATACACTACATGCCTAAAATCAAAATATCTTGATAAGTCGTTCAACTTATGCTCTGGCACCACTACCTGTAATGCAAACAAAACTGAGTGGGTCAGGCTTGGGGACCTGGTGAGCATATAGGGATTTCAACCCACAATAAATAAATTTATTAATTTCATCAAACAACAATAACCCAATTACTCATTCCCATTATCCTCATTTTACGTCCCTAAAACAACTATCACAAGGGACCTACTTTAAGGATTTTCATCGGGGTGACAACACATGCTTCGGGGTTTCCTCGGCAATATATGTCAAACAAGGAAACCATGTGGGGGATGGAGTACAACAAATGAACACCCAAGTTCATTAACACATATAGGTGGCGAGCCTGTCAGCGTTCCACTAGACTGTCTAGAAAAGTATGTGGTCGTCATCTAAACTCCGCTAGATGACTGAATCAACAACAACAACGAGGCCTCTCATCAATTTATCACACGCCAACTATCTACCCATGTTCTAACCCAACATATTCTGTAGATAACAATATATAAACATACATTCATATATAACTTAAAACTTGATGAGATATTTGATGGGTTTTGTACATAAGAACTTTCCTATGTGCGCATACAAACCCTAATGCTTGGATCTAGGTTTCTCTAATTAAACATGCATTGAATCCAAGACTCCTAATAGCTAATTAGGTATAAGAACAACACAAAATCAGAGTTAGAATCATACCTTGAAACACTTGTTTGATCTTCTTGTTCTTGGAGCTTTAGAGTCACAATTGTCACTCCTCTAATGGCTTACAAACACCAACTAGCAAAGAGAATGATTTGAGAGAGAGGAGAGAGGAGGAAATCGGCCAGGGTATCCTTGCTGTAGAGGAGGTGTCGATTTCCTATCCCAAGGGGTCTATTTATACTTGTAAGGCTCCTAGGGTTTCACCCTTAAACCCTAATTGGATAACTTAGACTCTAATCAATCCCAATCCTTTCCATAGATAAGCCATGGACGATTTTATGGCTATCCTTAGCCCTAGAAATCGTCCACCCTCTATCATAAAAGGATTTACAGCCTAAAGTGTAACTATCAAACAATTGACAGTTTATATACCCTCTTAATTAATTAATCTCTTTAAGTCACCAAATTAATACTAATTAATCTATGACTTATATTAATCAAATAACAATATTATTATTCATTATATTATTCTCATAATATATTAATAATATATATTCTCTCATAATAAATCATCCTACCAAGTTGCTGTGGTGAAGGCAACCCAAAAGGACCATGCACAATCGGGTCAAATACTTGCCTAATACAGTTGCAGCCTTAGACACTATTCCAACAGTCTCCCACTTGGATAAGTCTAGTAACTATATTCACAGGTACAAACCGATTTGCAATCGTAGCTCTCAAAGACGCTGTCAAACTCTGATCCATCTTGTCCTTCAGATAAGGGATCGTACAGTCCTCTGTTAGATATCATGCTGACAATTCTATGGAATGATTAGTCTAGCATTTGGTTTCTTGATCTCCGATTTATTTGACATAGAACTTAATCAAACACATCAATTCAGTTCTGACCGGGCCCGGCACATAAGTCAAATCAAATCATCGAGCGGCCGAGATATCACTTTTTCCTTCTTAGGATAAAAGTTACAGATAAACTTTGACTTATATGTATTTACTTATTCATTAATCAACTATACACAATAATGCGTTTCATAACATCGAGTTACCAATGCGTTTTCGCATTATCAATGTACAATCAATTAACAAATAACAAACCATATATCTAGGTTTTAAGACTATATGATATTATCGTCTCGCGATCACCCTTTTATCACATTCCATAAGGTGATTCCAGCAATCGCATGTTTGTTCCAATGCTCAAAACTAGTTCATAAGCACTCATGAACGTTGCAGCAATCTTTTGCTATGTCTAAAACCATTTAGACACTCTACACACCTATTCATGACAATCTTCATTCACATCTACTTCCAACATATTAACGATTGTGGACAATTTGAATAATTCGATTATTCTTAATAAACTCAATTATTCTGGAAGTCAAAACATGCAAAGTGAAACAATAGTTAAACAATTAACATAAGACAGTAACATTACTTATAAATAAAACTCCTTTATTTAATCATCAAATGTTAATTACATTTATCTATTATACGTTTCTAATACTATCTAATCTATACTAATATCATCCTTCATCCCAATACTCCTAGCATGCTGCAAATGCTTAACCCTACTCAGTCCCTTCGTAAGCGGATCTGCTGGATTATCTTCTAATGATATCCTCTTCACTATGAGTTGTCCTTCTTCTACACGATGTCTAATAAAGTGATATTTTCTGTCGATATGTCGTGATCTACCATGATCTCTTGGTTCCTTGGTCAAGGAAACCGCTCCTTTGTTATCACAGAAAATCTCCATGGGCTCCTTTATGGCAGGTACAACTCCAAGATCACCAATGAAGTTCTTCAGCCATATTGCCTCCTTCGACGCTTCGCTCGCTGCAATGTACTCTAATTTGCACGTTGAATCAGCTACGGTTTCCTGCTTGGAACTTTTCCAAGTTACTGCTCCTCCATTCAGGGTAAAGACCCAGCCCAACTACGAACGGTAGTTGACCTTGTCGGTCTGAAAGTTGGCGTCACTGTACCCTCACACCTTCAAGTCATCACTCCCTCCAAGGACTAAGAACCATTCCATCGTCCTCCGAAGGTACTTAAGGATATTCTTCACCGCAATCCAATGGGCTCTGCCAGGGTTCCCTTGATATCTACTAACCATGCTCAAAGCAAAGGCTACATCAGGTCGAGTACAAGTCATAGCGTACATGATTGAGCCAACTGTGGAAGCGTATGGAACTCGGCTCATTTCAGCTATCTCGGCTTCGGTACTCGGACTTTGAGTCGTACTCAACTTGACATTGCTTTGTATCGGTAATTCTCCCTTCTTCGAGTTTTCCATACTAAAACATTTTAGTTCCTTCTCTAAGTAAGTGTTCTGACTAAGTCCTATTAGTCTCTTACTTCTCTCTATAACTATCCTTATTCCCAAAATATAGGAAGCCTCTCCGAGGTCCTTCATAGCGAAGCACTTCCCGAGCCAGGAATTAACCTCCTGCAGAGTCGGGATGTCGTTTCCTGTGAGTAATATGTCATCGACATATAGAAAGAGGAAGCTTACTACACTCCTACTGGCTTTGACATATACACACGATTCATCTTCGCTTCGTACAAATCCAAACTCTTTGACTTTCTCATCGAAGCAAAGATTCCATCTGCGAGACGCTTGCTTTAGTCCATAAATGGACTTCTCAAGCTTACATACTCTATTCGGATGCTTCGGATCCACAAACCCCTCTGGCTGAACCAAGATAGATAGGACCTCCGAGATTCTTACCAGAATCGATCATGTATCTCACAGACTAGATCTACTCCGCGAACTCAGTAACGTACATTCTACTCTTCGCGTCTCGATCTTGAAACCATACCTTTCCGTTAGGACTCTTGTAAGTCCACTCGTCGAGATCCTCGCCTTCGTATTAGAAACGTAGTGACCCTCGACCGAGAGGTCAAGCGGACAAAGCAACGCCGGTGCTAGTTAGTGAAGGTTCGTTGGGATACCAACCGAGAACCCGATTTCACTTAGGAGCGCTAGAACCAATCGATTAGGAAGTTCCCACCTCGCGACTCGATCATCCATACCTACTTCCTTACCTAAATTCTAATTTTGGGACGAAATTCCCTTTAATAGGGGGATGATGTGACAACCCAAAATTTCCATTCTGAACAAACCATATCGATCCAATAGAAGTTAGAATAGTTACAATGAAATTCCAGACTTTGGGTATAAGTTTGAGTATTTCAGGTTTAGCACTTAAGGAGATATCAGGAGAGTGGATGCACTAGGGTTTTGCGCAACACTATTATTCCAATACTCTATGATATTAGAGTTCATTCCGGGAATAAAATATTTTCTGCCAAAAATCTCAGGACTATATATAGAAATCTGAACCATATTCATCCATTAGTTACATTTCCAACTAGAGAAGAGCCAAATTCTCTCTCACGGATCTTCGGGTTTTCATCCCAAATCGTGAGTACCTTTCTCTAGTTGTATTATATGGCTTATAATCTGCTTAATAACATCAATTTCATAACAAAACAACTAGATTCGGGAGTTTACCGCCCAAGAACATCTTGGGGAGTAAACTCCTAAAAAGATGCCTAGTCCTTCCCCTGTGATTTGTAACTACCTTAGGCTTGTATGCTAGTGTGTATATGAATAGAAAACATCAAAGAAACACCAAAGTTTAGGTGTTCACGGCCCAAGAAGTTCTTGGACCGTGAACTCCAAAAACAAGGACCAAAGAGTGCTTTTAACACTCCTACAGCTTTGGACAATTACCTATATTTACTCCTAGTTAATTTAATCTCTTTAAAACATCAAAAATCCCTCCCCATAGTGAGATTACGGCCCTAATATGGTTCATGGGCTGAGAACATCAAACAAGGGCACCAAAGTGTGCCTAAGGCCTTCATTTGCCTTAGATAAATGTCTAGAACCTATCCTACATGTGCATGGGACTTGAAAAGCATAAAAACACCCCTTCCATGAGAGTTTACGGTAGTAAACTCCAAAGGAATTGGCCTTGGGGCCGTAGACTCCTCAAAGGAGGTTATTAGTGTCCTAAACCATTCCAAGAATTAATCCACCAAGTTGGAATGCTTTTAGGGATCATTTAGAACTTCAAAACACAAAATGACACCAAGCTTAGGAATTCACGGCCGTAAACTCCTTGTGTGATGTTTATGGAAGAGTAAACTCATGTATAGGGTCCTTTGGAACCCTAAACCCGATTGCCTTGTCCCACAACAACTTAGATGCAATCCTTAAGGCTTATAACACTTATATAAAGTGTTTATTATGTTCTAGGGTGTCTTAACATTTACAATTAGTAGTTTAAAACTAATTGGGTTCATATATGTGTGATTATATGTTCATTAGGATCATAGTGTGTATACAAGTCCTCACTTGACACTTAACAATCCGACACCGTTCAGTACATCCAAACCACCATCTACAGGTGAGTTCATACCCCTTAATCAATGTTTTAAATGTTTTAAATTTTTTATGGGGGGGATACAAGTAGAATTATGCTAGTTACTATATCAATCACATGTGATTAGTAAGCAACATTCAAATGATTGGCTACTCATTAGCCATTTTACAAAACCGTTTCCTTCAAATGATTTTCATAAACATTTTATATGATTAAAACTCCTTATTAAGTTGTACACTTTACTCTGTACACTTCATTTCAAACTCATTTATAATTGTGTTTCAAACAAATGTTCTTTTATACTTAAACTGTTTTATCAAACCCACGCTTTCAAACCATTTTATAGATTGACATCAAGTTGATCGTTTCTTAGATAATAATTATGTTCAAAGGTTTTACCAAACTTATTTTATGCTTTTATATTATCAATTGCATGCCTATATATGTATAGTTATATAAGAAATGTTTAAAAGACTTAGGAAGGCTATCCACCCTATTTCCTTTTCGCGCTTGAGATGTGGTCTGGTGGGATATCGGGTACCCGTCCGAAGGTCATTTAAATATTAGTTATATATATCATGTGTACATATATAGTCATAAAGGTTCTCCCATTTCATTCAATACCCTTGGGTAGCAAGGGTATACATCCATGTCCATACGTACCAATTAGATTACTAGTAAACTACCATAGGGGTAGTTTAGGAAGATACTAGAACTATTATTAGAACACGATATCATACAATGAGTCAGTTCATTCATGAGTCAATACTTGCTAGATAGAAAGAGAACACACGTTACAACTAGCACACGCAGAACATTACAACACATATATGATTACATTTACATGAGTACATTTACATGATTACATTTACATGAGTACATTTACATAAACACGCTTACATGAGTACATTTACATATATAATATATGATGAGTTATTATTACATTTTATGTGTATAGATTACGTTATAAAATCCTCATTCTTATCTTTACCTTGTGATACAATCACATAATCGACGAGATAGATTGGATTTAATATCCTAGTACCAAATGATAATTTGTGGGACTAACCATTCCTATAGCCACTGTTAGCTACAGAGGATAATGAACATCTACGGATGCCTACGGTTGATACCATTACAGGTATACTTTAAGGGATTAACTATTCCTACACCTAGCTGTTATCAACAGAGGTAAATGTACATCTACGGATGTCTTAAGTTAACACGGTTAGTTACCCTAGTACCAAAGGGTAATACTTAGGTTAGTTATATTATTACCTTTATTTGGTGACTCATTCACATAACCGATGAGGTGAATTATATTTGAGTATCCTAGTACCAAAGGATACAATTTCTTATAATAATAATAATAGTAACACAGTTGGGTCTTGGTAGAAGGCTACATTCAGAGCAGTTAGGTCTTGGTAGAAGACTCAATTTTATAATAGTAGGAATCATAGGGATTTCTAGGGTTTTTCAAACGTTTACAGCTGTTCTACAAACATTTTCATACTTATACGAGCTTTCTTTCAAAACAATGTCAAGTCTTTAATTACTAGTTTTACAAATTAAGACACATTAATACTTATGATCTCACCAACTTTAAAGTTGATACTCTCTTTCAAAATAACTTGTATCCTCATGTCAACGATAAACAGGTACCGATGCAAGGTTTAGAGAAGATGGAGCCCGATCAAGACTCATCTTTTATTTTGATTGTACTTTAGTGTCTATATTAAAATTTGACAGAACACACTTGTATTAAAGTTATATTATTAATGCAATGGATGATGTTGTTGCTTGTTTACTACTTTTCATTGTTGTGATACTGTACATGACGTCCTCCGCCCCAGAATGTTTCCACCGTTCTTGGTTTTGGGGTGTGACAGGTGTGAAGTTTATAGATCCAGGATCTCCATTTATTTTGCAAGTCTTTTGAGGTATCAAGTTCATACATTGTATTTTCCGTGTTTAGATCTTTTCATGTCTTGGGTTTTTATGCTTTTGGTCCCTTTTTGGGTTAGCTTGATGGGTTAAGTTGTTTATGGGGATTGTTCTTGTAGATCTGGTCATATTATGAGTTTCTTAGGCATAAAGTTAGCAACTTTATGGTATTTATGGCCTTATGCATGCTTTAAGTCATCTAATAAGTCCTTTTGAGCTTTAAGAGCTTCATTTAAGTCATGCATGCACATAAAGTTAGCAACTTTATGTGATAAATCAACCCAAGGAAGTCAGATCTAGGTTGTGGAGTGTTGTCTTAAAGGATTAAGAGCTGGAAGGGGAAGATGGCTAAATACGAGGGTACGTTGGGCGTACAGGCATGTACGCTTAGCGTGCAAGCCTTAAGGCAAGTACGCTACGTGTACGAGCTGAGTACGCCCTGTGTACTTAGTAGAGTGGGCCTCGGTCATTTGGTCTTTGGTTTGGGCCATGTTTTGGTCCTAGGTGTTTAGGATTTTGTTGGGCAATTTGAATTCAGGAGTTTTAGGCTAGAAATATTTTTGGACCTTAGGGAAAGGCCCATGGAAAGGTTTTGGGCCCAATTTGGAAAACTGGGCCATGTTTGGGCCTTGGATGATTATTTGGTTATTAGGCCTTTTAGATTAGAGGTTTGGAACTAAGTCTTGGTCCAAGCTAGGTAAAGGGTAAAATGGTCATTTACCGTAAATATTGGACTGATGGTTGTGGATTGGAATCTAATTATTAATTGGATGTTATTTGATATCGATAGCTCAGGGTCAGACCAACAACCATGGATTTATCAATGTGATTCAGTAGTGCGAGGTGAGTTTCCTCACTGTATTTAGCAGGTCGAAGGTACCAATATCGGCCCATGATTATGTTATATTAGGGTGCTAGATGTCTGCATGACTCTTGCATGTATCATGTACTTGTATGCTTACCGGGTAGGGCTCGATGTCAGGCGGGGCTCGATGATTATTATGTATGCTATGTATCTTTGTGATTATTGCATGTGTATGTGTTTATATGATATATGTTATATTTATGTTGGGCGGGGCCCGAACTGTATACCGAGCGGGGCCCGATGACGGGTGAGACCCATTATGTGCGTATTATGTATGGTATGTGGTATTCTGGGAAACTCACTAAGCTTTGTGTTTACGGTTTTATGTTTCGAGTACTTCCAATTCTAAAGGGAAGAGCTCAGGTTGATTGCAGAGCACACCACCTTGTTTCATATTTTCTTAATTTACTTTGACGTAATACGATGGTTGACATTTTTTTTATCTGGATTTGTATTATGATGCTTTTGAGTTACTGGTTTTCTTAATTTAAAAATAATTTTTTTGGGCCATATTTTTTGGATGCTACAGTTTGGTTTGTACACATCACCATTTAACTCATGTTTATTTTCATCAGAAAGTCAGATTCTTGATTGGTTCTATCGGTTATCCAAGATAAATCAGTTTATTTAATGCTTTTGAAATGATTGAATCAACGCAAGCATCGATTAACCCTAGTTTTGTCGCTCGTTGAAGAACCGTGGCTTTCAAGGATCCGATCGATTCGTTCTAACCTGTTATGATTTGGTGTTCAAAGAATGATAGATCTTGATTTAAAAGATTAATGAGGTTTTGGCTATCGATTATACCCAAATAACAAGCTAAACAATAAATTAGAATGACGTTTAATTTTTTAGTGTGAAATTGACTTCAAAACCATAGCAAAATCTTGCCATGAGCTCGAAAATTTCAGGGGTTAGGATATCGCAAACAAGATGAGAAAGATCTTCATATAGGTTTTAAGCTTACAGAGTTTTGATGATCTTGCAGCAAGAAGATCCTATAATTTTCATGAAGAATGTAAAGAATGACTTTATTACAGCTAAAATGAAAAAAAAATGATTATCGGAAAAAATGAAAAAAATAAAAAGGGAAAATGAAATTAAGTTCCACATAGGATTGACACCGGGTAACCGTTTCAAATTGGACCAAAATGGTTTAACTAACATGTCAATAACGAGTTTAACGGTCTATTGCACAAAAAAGTTTAGTGACCAAATCGGGAAAATGACTAAAGTTTAATGTGATACAGTGACATTTTCTCATTTTATTTATACGTAACGTGAGGATATTCGTCTGGTTCATAATAAATTTAGAGGACAAAATAGAAAAAAGTATGATACTGAAAGGTGGAGGGCGGGATCATAAGAATAAGGGAGCGGTTGAGGGATTGTGTAGTTTGTTAGGTAACAAAAAAAATTGAAAATAAACTTTTGACATATATGCCTAAATTATTTTCTACATTACAAAATGACTATACCAAATGTTTTCTTTTATGTATAGTTTTAGTTTTAAGTTTTTTTTTTCTTTAGTTTATTTAAAGAAATTAAAAAAACTAAGATATAAAATGAAAAAAAAATGAGTTGAAATTCTCAACCCAAAACATTACCTATTTACATTTTACATGTATGTTTAAGTAAGAGATAATGACTTAAAAATGTAATATATTTTTTGATTTGTACATATTTGGTCACTGAGTTTTTTTTTTGTTGTCCATATTTATCCTTTCAACTTGTTAAATTGTACACATTCAGTCCTTATGACCGGTTACTCCAGGTTAGTCGAAAAAATGACTTAATAATGTAATATATTTATCATTTTGTACATATTTAGTCATTAATATTTTTGTATATATTTAGTCCTTAATATTTTTTTTTTCCGAAATAAGTTACTTTTTGTTTTTGGGGCTGTTGATACTTATGTCCATCGCGACCCCGACTGCTTGGTTGCATAAATCTTGTGGTTAGACTTAAGTCTTGTGTTCTAAATGTCGTAACTTCTTCATATGATATCAAATGTTAACGATATTTATATCAACATGTTCGTTTTTTTAGTCTATTATATCTTTTGTTAAGATTACTTCCTTTAAAATGTAATATATTTTTACTTACGATTAAAAAAAAATCCATGCATGCATTCATAAAAAATCTATGGATATAAATATCGTAAGTAAAAAATATATTACTACTAACATGAGTAATCCAAATGAAAGTTGTAGTAGACGAAAATACGAACGCATGAATATAAATATCGTTAAAATCCGAGATCATATGAAAAAATTATAACGTTTAGAACACATGACCTAAGCAACCAAGTAGTCGAAATCGCGATGAACATAAGCATCAAAAGCCCAAAACATCTCATTAATGATTGTTCCACATAAGATGGTGTGAGAAAAAACAAAAAACCATTCATAAGTATTGAATGAGTATAAAAATAAAAATAAATTATTTTGCAAAAAAAAGGACTAAATGTATATAAAAATATTAAAAACTAAATGTGTACAAAATGAGAAATATATTATCCTATTAAGTTATTTTTACCGGCTAACATGAAATAGCCGGTCATAAGGATTGAATATGTACAGTTTAACAAGTTGAAGAGGTAAACATAAAAAAAAAAAAAAAAACCCTTAATATCCAAATATGTACAAATCAAAAAATATATTACCATTTTAAGGGGATGTTTGGTTTATTAAAAGTTCTTTTTGAAAAAATAGAATGCAAAAGATGTTTGGTAAAATCATTTTAAAAACTAATTTTTTATTTTTAATATAAGAAAAGTGAATTAAGAAACATTATCTTGTTGTAATTTTTGCCAAAAAGATTTTTTGCTCCAAAAAGATAAGCCAAACACGTGGTTAATAAACAAAAGTGATTTTTTCTAGACCGTTTATGTAACAAATTTAATTTTTTGATCCAAAGTCCAAACCCATTTGTTTAGTATTGATTAACAGTGTAAGTTCAGTTTTCGCCGTGTAATATTTTGCCATATACTCCGTATTTCTACAACATTAAGGGCTTCTCCAGGCAGGAGTGAAAAACGAGCCCTAGCTGTCTCACCTCGCTCTGCGTTTTGCTCTCTATTGCTGTCGCCGCTCACTGATCTTATCCTCCGGTAAAGTTATCGTCTCTTTTGAATTGTTCTGCTAAAGGCTTGTCATCGATACTTATTATACGATGCTATTTCGATTCGGTTAGATTATAATTATGATTTAGATTGGAGAAGACGAGGGATGCCACTCACCGTTTCACGATTTGTTTATTCATCATTCATTGGCAATCTATGACGCCTGCCATTCACTAATCACGTCTCTCTTCTCTTACTCTGTCACCCTCTCTAATTTGCCGCCGGAAATCGACTTACGCCGGCCAGTTTCCACTTTCTCTCTCTGCTTCCGGCTTAATTCACAGCCTTTTTTTTTAATAATGTTTTTCAGCTCTTTCGGATTTTGAAATACATGTACAACATATATTGAGTTTTGTTGAAGAAACCCTGAATCCCCTCGCATCATAATAAAAAATATATGGGAAAAATAAGTAGAGGATGCTTCTAACTGAAAGCAGATTAAGGACATTAAGAAATTAAATTCATCATGGTTTTCACTTTTGAATGAGCGTATGGTTTTCACTTTTGAACATGGTTGCCCTATATTCTCTATGTTTCAAATAAGAGATATCAAGAGAAAAAAATAGAGCAACAGATCAATGGTTCTAAATTATTAAGTAGGTGTTAACAGAAGTAAAATGAAAGGATCCATATTTGCTGATATGATTTATATATTGTTAAAAGATTTGGTGATGGACTTGTGAAAATGCTTAGAACGACTAAATGTTGTATATTACATTTAGAAAGGTTTCATGATTGTTTTGATATCAAATTGTATGAAAGCTTTTGATTCAATTTCTTTCTTTCAAGTTTCAAAACAAGGAGCAAACCAGATTGTCAAAAAGGCAATTCACGAATCAAGTGTTTTTTTGTTTCTTTCTACACTTTAGAATGTCTTCTAGACTTTAAGAATATGAATCTTGATATCAAAAATGTAAAAAGAAACTTAAAATTAAGAAAATAATTGGAAAATTTGTTTCATCTAGAAGATGACAATTTCAGATAAAGGTAAGGTTGTTTGGTATTCAATTTTGAATGAAAACATTTGTCCTAATAATATTATGATTTGAAACAAAAATACTTTTTTTTTTTTTTTTTTAAATCTTTTGAAACTTACTAGTTTTAGTGCCTAAAGTTAATAAGTTGCGAGAGGCCTCTGAAATGTGATCGACACCCCTACTCATAATGCAATGCAACAGGTTGATAATTGATATAGAGGGTTTGGTTAATAAGTTTTGAGTTTGTATAAAGTGTGGTATTGATTATTGATTTGATAATTGATATGGAGGGTTTGGTTAATTAGGTGAAGATATGTCGAATAGAGAAGATTCAGACATTGATGATGATTTTAGTGATCTGTACAAGGAATACACTGGTCCACCAAGAAGTAATACTAATACAAGTGGGCCCGACACCACAATTACAAAAGCAAACAAAAGATCGTATGCCGGCTCTGATGAAGAGGATGGAACCCGAGACCCGAATGCTGTTCCCACTGATTTCACTAGCCGGGAAGCTAAGGTCTGGGAGGCGAAATCTAAAGCTACTGAAAGGAATTGGAAGAAACGAAAAGAAGAAGAAATGATTTGTAAAATATGTGGAGAATCTGGCCACTTTACTCAGGTATTCAAATCTCATATGATTCATCATCTTATAAATAAAATGGTTGTTCTTAGTTTATTTATTTGGATAGGGTTGTCCATCTACTCTTGGAGCGAATCGCAAGTCTCAAGATTTCTTTGAAAGGGTTCCTGCAAGAGATCCTCAAGTGAAAGCACTGTTTAGCGAGAAGGTTATAAGGCAAATTGAGAAGGATATCGGTTGCAAAATTAAGATGGAGGAGAAATTTATGATTGTTAGTGGGAAGGATAGGCTGATACTGGCTAAAGGCGTAGATGCTGTTCACAAAATAAAAAATGAAGGGGACAAGAAAGTGACTAGGTCAAGGTCACCAGAAGGAAGAAGTCCTATTAGCTCTAGAATGGGAAGGCCTAATAATCCTAGTCCTCGAAATCCATCACATTATAACCAGAGGTTTAGCAGCAGCAGGCAAGAGAAGATGATTGAAGATGTGCATAGGTTACCCAGGGGGTCCCCACAACTAGGTAAGGGATATCACATCGATAGTATTATGCCTGCTTGTGTGGTTTAAGACCCACCCTTGGCCTCAAAATAAAATAAAATAATAGTAATAATAAAAATAATAGTAATGTTGCTTGTTGGTTATCCTTAATTTGATTTGCAGCAGCAGCGAGAGGTAAGTGTTGTTATGTTCAAGAATTATGAGTGAAGTTTGTGGGTTGAACGGATATACACATGTATCCAGATGGGTTGAGTTTAAGATTGTCTTGAGTCTCCAAGTGTTTAACACACACTCTTCATTTGGTGAAGCTTATGAGAATGATGGTGCCCGGGGTCGGTCAGCCCATTCAAAGTCTCCTTACAGTGGTGGTGGTGGTTGTTCATATGATGATGAGCGCCGGGCAGGGGCGATGCAAAGGAACAAAGGATGGGTGGATGGTCCTGACAAGCAATCTAGCAGTAACGGCCCACAGACATTGGAGGACTTACATTTGGAATATAAGAGGGATGCAATGGAGATTACAGAAATTCGAGATAAGGAAGAAGATGAAGAAAATAACAGACATCGTCAGGTATACACTAACTACTACATACTACATACACTTTGGTATCTTTTTAATTATATATAATATACATATGTGTATTACTTAGTTATGAGTTATTATTATTAATTATTAGGCTGTGAGAGAAATGAGAGAAGATTACATGAAGAGGTTTGGTATGGTGCGAGCAATGCATGCAAAGCAGTGGGAAGAGTTTCTTCAAGCTGAGGCTCAAAGGCGTCAGCAGCCTCCTCCTCCTTCTGGATTTAGTGGTTATAAACAGGATGGTTACCCTGAATATGAGAATTCTGGTTATGCTGGTGGAACTGGAAATATGGGAGTGGATTCAACTAGGATACGGTATCCAGATATTGACAACTATCCTTCTTCGAGGTCACATGACAGTTATGGGGGAGAGTTTCAGCAGCGACAAAGTCAAAGGCACGAAGACTATGGGAAGGCATACAATAATAATAATAGATATTGAATCATCCGTCAATCATCATGTAGCCTAGGAGGGACTACCCACTGCTACTGGTGAGGTGAGTTGCACTACTTTTTAAATACTCTGTAATCTTGCTTGCTTTTCCATTTCCATCTGCTATCTCAATCTCATCTTTAATAAATACTCTCTCTCTCTCTCTCTCTCTCTCTCAATCATGGGGGTTATGGATGGATGGTATATGGGGATATGGAAATTGAAAGTGCATTGTGGTCACTGTATAAAAACAAGACCTACACTTGAGAGAGGACAAAGGAAATATGTAAATGCTTTGGGGAGAGCATCTCATATATTTATTACCATAGAAAAGATCTCTTCTCTTTTTACCAGGCTGGCTTTAAATGCTTCAGATATATTTTCAGGGCCAAATCCAAATCCAGATCCAGATCCAGATTTTGGGGAAAGCACTGAAGTAAGCTTAAGGTAAGGTAGGTATTTGTGTTGGGGCCTTGCCTTAATTTGATAAATATAAGGTAAGGTAGGTATAGTACGACTATAAATTTAGTTTAGAATTGGTTCCTTAAACCTTTTGCTCTTTGTTTGTTTGGGCTATAAATGTTTGTAGCAACTGGTGGGGTTCATTGCTAAGTATGGATTTTAGCTTTCAAATTCTACTATTCTTTTCAAGTAGACATGTGACTATTTGGTTTCTCCATGATGTCTGGGACATAGTTGGAATTAAAGACTAGTTTTAGTAAGTAGATTAGACTGTGTTTCGACTGGCTGAGCATTTAGTACAACAGTTACGGTTTTGTCAATGAGAATCTGACATCTGCTTTTTTTTTTTTCCATGAAAAAAAATGGCCATAATTCTTCTCAATAATAGATTAATAGTAGATGTTAAAGGGTTTTGGAAAAAAATGGAAGCACAACAGTATATGTTAATGTTGTAGGATAAAAGATTTATGGGTTTATGGGCATGGAGACAGACAATTACATGTCTGCCAAATTTCAGAAGAAAAACTATAGGCTTAAATAGAGAAATTGCCAAATTAAGATTGAAAAAAAATGTAAAAAAAAAAAACACTACCAATGAAGATTGAAAAAAGAACGTTTCTTTATAATAATAAAAACTCAAAAAACTTCATAAAAAATATCAATGTTTACCGTTAACAAAAAAAAATCTGATCATAACGTTCACAACTTCAAAAACTGCAATGTCATGAAAATAAAATAAATAACGTCAATCATCATCGTTACACAAGTCTTTTACCTATTTAAAATTGTATTCATTCTCAACTCAACTGTAAAAGAAAATTATCATTAACTTGGTTTGTTACCGTCAGAAACAGTCGAACCAAAAACTTTTTTCATTTCAACATAAGTTTTTATGCAGGTCTCGTCCATTAATGTTAGGTTAACTCATGCTCAAGTCATGTAAACAAATTAGTCATATGAAGGTGAAAGTAGAACAAAAAACAATATGTAACGCAACAAAATGAAACATTTCCAAAACTTGTACAAATACATACTACATAACAAGGTGTCTAAGGGAGGAGAAGGGGTAGTAATTCACTAATTGGACAAGGGAGAATTAGCAATAAATAATCGAGGAAAGCAATTTAATATTAAAATTACGTTTAGATAGAAAACAAATTTTTATGAGATTCATTTGAAACTCAAAAGGATTTATTTTCTTGTGGTTGCAGGAAAATGTGTTTTTAAAAGTATTTAAAGTAGTTTTTATGGTGAAAATCAATAGGTCAATAAGTTATTTTTTAAAAAGTGTTTGTCTTAACTTATATGTAACAACGTGAATTTTCAAAACAATTTTTTTTTTTCATTTTTCAAACAACATAAACTATCATTCAATATTCTCAAATCTCATGTTTAGCAAATGTCATCATAATAAAAATACATTCCAAGATCATAAAATAAATCTTCCGTTAATGTGTACAAATCATGTCGGCGCCTTCCCACGATCATCGCTAGTACCTGAAACACATAACACAACAACTGTAAGCATAAATGCTTAGTGAGTTCCCCAAAATACCACTTACACACATACACCCTTTCAAGCAATGACCTTCCTGTCCATGTGTCTCAGGGACTTCCGTCCCAACCCGGTAAACCTTCCGGTCCTTCCCGTGTCGACCTTCCAGTCCATAACTCCCTGACCTTCCGGTCTACATCATAGTGCCTTCCGGCCCATAACATAATGTCTTCCGACCCATATCAAGCATAGCATACATAGCACATACAAAACGGGCAACTAATCACATACAATGCATATATCTTTTAGCATATCAGACCTTCCGGTCACACATAAGTACCCTTCCAGGTATAATATAGTGAGAAGACTCACCTCTGATGTCTCGGTAAATCACTGACTCGATAGAAATACGATCTAGCTTCTGCCTAAACACATAAAGTAATATTCTCATAAATATAACTCCTAGAACTAGACTCTACTTTCTCTAAGCTCCCTTAGAAGGGTGAAAGACCATTTTACCCCTCCTTTGGCTCAAAGGCCTTCGTTGTTGACCAAACCCCAAAAAGTCAACCAAAGTCAATTGTCAAACTTTGACCCGACTCGGCGAGTGCACTTGGGCAACTCGGCGAGTCCACTTGTGTCCACTTAACTCTTTTAGTCCCATTTAACACGTCGAGTCACTCTCTTTACTCGACGAGTCCCCAGGCAAGAATCGCGGGGCTACCCCGACTCAACTCACCGAGTCCCAAGAACAACTCGGTGAGTTCATGCCATGCATAAGTTCTATTGACCTCCTGAGGTCAGATCCTGTTCCTCAAATCCATAGATCTGTCGTTCCCAAGCAATATAATCACGTAAAGCTCGAAACTTGATGCTTATATATATACATAATGGCATCTAATGGTGATTTAGTCCCAAAAATGGCAACCTAAGTCCAATCACCCCACAAAGACTCATAAAGCTTCATGGGTTGAAGTCTCTGGACCCCTTTGAGTCCAAATCCAAACACAAACTCGAGAGGGGACTAAATACTCTACATATTCTTCTTCTAAAGGCCATAACAAAACCCAAACTCTATGAATCAACACCCAAAACTGGAGAAGGTCCGAAGGAATACCTTAATATGAAGCCTTTGATCTCTGAAGACACTAGCTTTGCACTTCCTTCAGCCTTCTTTTGCCTTGGTCACATTTTCCTTCAAATTTTACCAACAATTGATCAACAATGGCCTCTCTTCTCTTCACAAGCGATCTAAGACTCTCTCTAGGGTGTGGTAGCCGCAATGGACAACCATAAGGGCCTTTAAATAGGCTCCAACCCCGGAGGATTAGGTTTTCATTAAACAGCGTGGACTCGCCGAGTCCAACGCGAACCCGGATGATCAACCGCGACCCTACTCGGCGAGTCTAAGCATCAACTCGCCGAGTTCCTTCACAAATTCCAAAAATAAAATATTAAAATAATATACATGGGATTCCGAGTGTTACATTATACATATTTTAAATGATATTTTAGCTTTTACAATCTAAAAAATTATAAGGAATTTTGAAAAGTTAGAAATCCTAACTTATTGAAATTTCAATTTTCAAAGAGTTGATAAAAGCTATTTTAAAAGTGTTTCATATTGCCAAACTTTTTTTTTAAAAACTTATTCACTTTTCAAAAAGCTAATAAGTTGATAAGTTGATTTTAAATGAAATACTAAACACCAAAACATCAAACAAGTCCATTTTGGATCAAGTATATCCTTAATATATTAATTCACCAACACATTTTTTTTTAATTTATGTGGATAATAGAATATTCTGATCCAATATGGAATACATATAGGCAAAAAATTTGATCAAATTTGCTTCGAGCTCCACATTTGCTTCTTTTTCATGTCGAGCATGTATTTACTGCTACAAAACAAATTTCAAACATATTAAATACTTTTTGTCCTAAAATAAGCATAATTATAGCTAAAAATATTAAGATAATGCACAAAATATATGATTAAATATGTAAATATCAAAATACCTCACACTTAACTTTTGCTTGTCCCCAAGAGAAAAACTTGATTTTTATTATCCTATGAACTTCCCCAATACTAAATACTCACAATCATTATAAACACTTCCCATTCAATTTGAACGTTCATTTTTGAACTTATAACACCCATAAGATTTAAGCCAAATTTAAACTTTCAAAAAACATTTAAAAACCAATAGTGACTATAAATGGGTTTCCAAAATAGTTTTTATCAGAGTTTTTCCCAGAATACATAACAAAATGTGAGGAGCGGTACGATCACTTCTTTGCCTTGCCTCGGTCCCCTGATGTACCTGAAACAATAGACTGAAATTGTAAGTCCGAAAGTTTAATAAGTTTCCCAAAAAATACTCATACACACAAATATAAACAGTATACAATGGGTCCAGTCACCCATCGTGTTGTAATACCCCAGACCCTCAACCAGCAGGTTGGAATGTGTAACGCCCGTAGATCCGGGTTAGTCAATTTAGAGATAATAAGGGTCAAAAACGACTTTTTGACAAAAGATTATTTAGAATAAATAATATTAACCAATCTTTATAATATATCTCAAGGGTTCCGTACATATAAAGAACGCCGAAATCCGAGTTATAACGAAGAAGTTATGGCCCGTCGAACTTTTACGGCAAAACCGGCACGACACCGGGAGACGTAAATAGTGAATTTTTGATAAAGGACTTTTTAGCCTTATCGATCCAAATAAAAGTTGTAGTATATGTTAAACCGAGAACATACAAAAAAAGAACGCCCAAATCTGACTTCGTATGAGGAAGTTATGAATTTTATAAGATTTGGCATAACAATGCATGACCCAAAACTCGAATTTTAGTTCGAGCGGTTTTTGGCCTACAAGACCTAAATGAGAATTGAAGATCTCATTAATAGGAACTCTGTAACATCCGGATTCTCAGGTATATTATTTTATTCATTTATTTTGGAGTTTGTAGAGGGACTCGGCGAGTTGGTGCTTAGACTCGCCGAGTAGGGTCGCGGATTCTCATCCGGGTTCATGACCGGACTCGGCGAGTCCACGCTGTTTAATGAAACCCTAATTTCCCGGGTTTGGCACCTATTTAAAGGCCCTTAGGGCCGTCATATGCAGCTACCAAACCCCAAAGAGAGACCCTAAGAGATCTAGAGCGTTTGTGAGGGAGGAGAGGCCACTTTTGATCATTTTGTTGGTGTGATTGCAAAAAGGAGGTGACCAAGGCAAGAGGAGGCTGAAGGAGGAGCGGATCTGGTGATTTCAGAGTTCAGAGACTTCATCTTGAGGTATTTATTCAGACCTTCTTCAGTTTTGGTGTTGATTCTTAGAGTTAGGGTTTTCTAACCCCTTTAGAGAATGGATATGTGGAGCAATTGGTCCCTTCTCAAGTTTATGCTTTGGATCTGGACTCAAAGAGGTCCAGTGACCTTAACCCTTGGAGCTTTATGGGTTATTTTGGGAGCCAAGAACTTAGGAGTTTATTTTTAGGGCTAAACACCACGTAGGACCATCTAGATGTTATATGAGTGTCAAGGTTTGAACTTTACATGATTATCATGCTTGGGAAGGTCAAATCTATGGGTTTAAGGAACAGATCTGACCTCAGGAGGTCAATGGAGTTTTTGCATGGCATGAACTCGTCGACTCCAAAGATCAGACTCGGCGAGTAGGGTTAGGGTTTCCCGTAAATCACTCAGCGAGTAGACTTACCGAGTTGGGAAAATAACTCAGTGAGTCAGAGAGGGATTAGAGGACTGGAGTTCAAGACGGAACTCGCCGAGTTGATCTTGAGACTCGGCGAGTTGAGTCGGGGTAGCCCCGCGATTCATGCCAGGTGTAACTCGTCGAGCAAGGGGAGGGACTCGACATGCCAAGTGAGACTAGGGAGTTAGTGGACACGTGTGGACTCGCCGAGTTTCCCAAGTGCACTCGACGAGTCGGGTCAAAGTTTGACCGTTGACTTTGGTTGACTTTTAGGGTTTGGTCAACAATGAGGGCCTTTGAGCCAAAGGAGGGGTAAAATGGTATTTTACCCTTCTGAGGGTGCCTAGAGAGGGTTGAGTCTAGTCCTGAGAGTTATATTTATGAGAGTATTACTTTATGTGATTAGGTGGAGGCTAGATCGTATTTATACCGAGTCAGAGGTTTACCGAGACATCTGAGGTGAGTCTTCTCACTATACTTTACCTTGAATGGTAATTAGAGTCATGTGACAGAGTTACTGTATGCTATTATGTGATGTGTTGCACTGCATTATGTCTATGTGATTTATGCCATGTGTATATTAGAGTATATCAAAGTTAGAACCGGAATGTACACAGAGCTAGGACCAGAGGGTCCACATAGTTAGGGCCCACAGAGTAATAGCTTCGAGTGGCTAGTATGTGTTATGTATGGTATTTTGGAGAACTCACTAAGCTTTATGCTTACAGTGTTATGTGTTATGTGTTTCAGGTACCAGTGATGATCGCAGGAAGGCGCCGGCATGATTCGTACACACGCATGGGTTTTTATGTATTTTGATCTTGGGAAATATTTTGTGAAACAAAGTTATGATACAATGGGATTTTGTTAATAAATGTGTTTGGAAAAATGTGTTTAAAAATGCGAAAATTTGTTTTTAATTTTACGGTGTTACAATTTGGTATCAGAGCCTTGGTTTGAGGGATTCGGAGGCATCTTCGGGCGTATCTAAACTCAAACTGAGGATTTGAGGAAAAATTTGATAATAAAGTAAATTTTTAAAAAGAGTAAAAAGAGTTTTGAGACAAACAGAGTGGAGACGTGTGTACGATCAGCCAGCGCCCGAACGGTGATTTCCCAAAATACCCTTACAATAAGTTTTAAAAGAAACGTTATGCTATGCTATATGATGAATTATATTATGCATGCTCTAGTAAGACTAGGTATTCTTATTAGGACTAGAGTGGCCTGATATATGATGCCTTAGTCTAGGGGTTTTGTTACTAGGGATGCTTGAGAGTGTTCAGATAGCAGCAAAGAGCTTATGAGAGATCTGCTAGTGAGTAGCACATGATTAGAGAGAATAGCGTACTTGGGATTTGGGACGCTGGGAGGAGGACTTGGTGTGAATGTTGAGTTGGTGTGGTCGGTAGTATTGGGCCCGTACTACCGAAGGCACCGGGTCAGTGCGCAACCCAAGTAAGAATCCTTAGGGTACCAGAGATCAAGTAGGGTTGGGATATCGAGTGTGTGTACATCCGAGCAAATTACTGATATCTTATGTTGTATTTCAGAGAGGCGTCATGGTAGGGACACGCCACAGACCAGGGACCAGTGGAGGGGGTGTGAGCAACGAGGAGCTCCACTAGATGATTCATGATGAGGTAGTTGCTGCCATCCGCGATGATATTCCAGAGATGTTCGTGTCTATCAAGACCACCTTGATAGAGACATTCGACGAGAGATACGCTGCTCTTTCTGATGTTGTTGTTGTTGCGGCCACTACAGCTGTAGCTGCGGCTAGACCGCAGGGTGGTGATGCGTTGTTGTTCCGGGAGTTCAGCAACACAAAACCACCGGAGTTTGATGGGACCCAGGACCCGATTGCAGCAATGAGGTGGATATCAGACATAGAGGGATGTTTCTTTACTTGCTCATCTACTGAGCATTTTAGAGTTCGGTTCGCGCTGAACCAGCTTCGCTTGGGAGTGAAGGATTGGTGGAAGTTTGTGACGGCGCATTATTCGCCTGCTGAGCTTGCTGCAGTGACTTGGTAGAGGTTCACTGCTATGTTCCGAGATGAGCACGTTCCCCAGGTGGAGAGGGAGCGTTTGGCCCAGGAGTTTCTGACCCTCAAGCAGGGTACTGATTCTGTCACAGTGATTACAAGGAAGTTCCATGAGCGGGCGATGTTTTGCCCAGAGCACGTGTCCTCCGAGAAGGCACGTATGAGCCGCTATCTGAGTATTTTGAGGAGGGATATATACGGGAGTTCGTGGTGAACTCGACGTAGCGGACATTTGCTGAGCTTCAGGAAAATGCCTGGAAGAGGGAGATAGAGCTGGAGACCCAGGCTAGGGAGGAGGCTGAGTCTCAGGCGAGGGATCAGCGACCGGCACAGTCTTAGCCGGCAGCCAAGCGGGCCAAGCCCGCTGATTCGTGATCGGGGAGTTAGAAGGGCCGCACTTGTCACAAGTGAGGCAAGATCCACAAGGGGGTGTGCAAAGCGGGGTCTTGCTACAAATGTGGCAAGGAGGGGCATATGGCCAAGGATTGCCCCAAGGGGTTTGCAATATGTTTTCACTGCAACCATACCGGACACCGCAAGGCAGAGTGTCCATAGTTACGAGGGACTACCTAGGGAGCACCTCAGGGATCTTCCCCTGCTGCTATCAAAGCTACTGAGAGCCGTCCAGTGAAAGCCGAGGTACCGAAGGCGCGAGGGAGAGCCTTCCAGTTGATTGCGGAGGAGGTTCGCGCAGCACCCGATGTCGTGGCAGGTATGTATTCTTTCATATATTTACTTTTACGTTGAGATATTGTGCTTATATTATGATATGACCCGTACTGGGAGTAGCGGGAGTAATAGATTTGGTGAAGACATGGTCTTCACAGTGGCAGAGGAGATAGATGGTTATGGAGCATTGCCTTGGGAAGGCAAGGAAATCGCGCAAGGAAAGAAGGGGTGAACCCCTATGGGTTCAGTTGCAGTACTCAGAGAGTACCAGAAGGATTTTCGGTTGAGTAAGTTGTGTTTCCAGAATGTTCAGGGTCAGGATGGACCCGAGATTATTATCCGTAAGGATTGATGTCAGTCTGAATGACTGAGCGGAAGGCCAGCAAAGTTAGGCAGTTGGTGTTAGACTAATTGGTGGGGTATTGGAGGCAGACCGCAGGCGGTGGATCATAGCAAACTTCGAGGATGAAGTTTAGTTTAAGTGGGGGAGAGTTGTAACACCCAAAGTCTGGAAGGCTAAGAAAGGAAAGAAAACCCTAATTTTAAAGGGCGACTCAGCGAGTCCAAGGAGGAACTCGGCGAGTCCCAGCGGGATCCGGGTCGAGGAGTAAGTGACCGACTCGGCGAGTCGGCCAAGGGGACTCGGCGAGTCTGGTCTGTACGAGGAAAACCCTAAATTCGGGACTTGGAGCCTATTTAAACGTCTCATTCTCTCCCCTAGGGTTCCTTTATTGCCTCTTTCACCCAGAACATCGAACCCTAAGCCCCATTGTTGCTCATTCAAGCTTCCAAGACATTTTTAGGTGATTTGAAGGAAGAAGAAGAAGGGGAATCAATAAAGCTTCAAGGATTGGCCTTAGATCGAAAGATTTGGGGAAGCTTTCTGAGTTATTGAAGGTATTAAGTCGTTCTCTCCTTTAGATCTAGTATGGTTGTGAGTTTTGGGGGTTTTCTAGCCATGATTAGTTATCTCTTTTGAGCTACAAGCCAGATCTAAAGTTGCTACCTCAGATCTAAGCATATTATGGTCTTGAGAAGCATAAAGTATCAGCCCTTGAGTTGATTATGGAGCCTCTTTGATTTAAACCCTAGTTTATGGTGTATTTTGCCTAGATCTCCTTCTCTACACGTAAAGTTCGCAAATTTACGTGAGGAATAGGCTTGGGAAGGGTAGATCTACAGTTTGGAGTTCATGCGTGACTCAAAAGCCCTCTGCATGTAAGGGGATTTTAATGGAATCAGCGAGTCCTTTGAGTGGACTCGGCGAGTAGCATGAAGATTAGGAGCAACTCGACGAGTGGGATGAACAGCTCATCGAGTCAGATGAAGATTGCCTTGTACTCGGCGAGTCTGTTCTTGGACTCGGCGAGTCAGGTTGCGAAACCCCAAACCCTTCGAGTTGAGACTCGAATCAGTGAGTCGGGTGGAGACTCGGTGAGTTGGACAGGTCAGGACTCAGAAATCGGTAGACTCGGCGAGTCATGGACTAACTCGGCGAGTCGAGATGCGAAAGGAAGGACTCTGAATATATGAACTCGGTGAGTCAGTAGGTTGACTCGGCGAGTCGGGTTGACCTGGGAGGTTGACCTTAACCAGTACTTTGACTTTGACCAAGGTTGACTTGGTTGTCTTTCGGGGGTCAGTTAGACTCAGTGTTGCATTGATATTGGTAGTTCGGGGAGCAAGGGGAGCAGGAGTTCAGTGAGTTTCCGGGCAGCAGCTAGTGAGATCATCAGCAAGTTCAGCCAGTACATATGAGTTTCCCTTTGTGTGAATGGGTCTAAGGCCACAATGTCGGCCCATGTAGTTATGAGTAGAAGGCCCGGGGGTTAGCCCTAGGCATCGTATGCTAGTATGATATTCCGGACGAGGTCCATTAATAGCGGGCAGGTGCCCAAGGATTTGTTTATATGATAGTTTATACTTGTTGTCTATGTGATACATGTATGTGCCTGGTAAGGAGGTGAGTGTGGGTAAGGTATCGTATCTCACCAATAGCAGAGTGTGGATGGGGTTCCACATCTCATTAGTAGCAGAACAGGGGCAGGGCCCAAGTTAGGGAAGGAGTGAGAGTGGGTTGGGCCCGTATCTCACTACCAGTAGGAGCGTGGATGGGGTTTCATGGCTCATCAGTAGCAGGACAAGGGCGAGGCCCAGGATAGGCGAGACCTTAGGACAGGATCAGTCGTATGAGTTTAGCTTATGTGTTATGATATGTTTATGTGTTATTATTTGTTGGCGGGCGAGGCCCTGTGACAGGCAAGGCCTAAGTGAAACAGATCTGTATCCGAGCGGGGCTCGAAGCCAGGCGGGGCCTGGAGCGGCGGGGCCGTTGTAGTAGGCGAGACCCGAGGCAGGGGGCGAGGCCCAAGATAGTGGGCGTGGCCCAGTATGTGCAGTATGTGATTATGCATGGTATGTGGTAGGGTGGGGAACTCACTAAGCTTCGTGCTTACGGTTTTCAATTTTGGTTTCAGTTACTTCCGGTAGCGGAGGGAAGAGCTCGGGGTGATCGCATTGCACACACCATTGATTAGACAGCCTGGGAATGTTTTACTCTGATAACGAACATGTGTTTTGGAAATTAATACTCTGTTTATGTTTTGGATTAATGATTTTGCTTTAAGTTAAGTTTTATTAAAAGAAATTTTTGGTCTTGAATTTTAGGTCGTTACACAGTTAGTTTGATTGGGAGCTTGAGTTTCATATTGGTTGCGTTCAAATAATGTGTACATTACAAGTAGGGGAGAGTGAGATTTCTCAGCAGGAGAATTCGTACCATGTTGCAGTCTTCAGCCAAAATTGCTCAAGTTAAAGACTTCCATGCGCATTGGGGTCGTTGCCAGTTGGTGAAATTCCTATCAGATCGTCTTAAATGCAATTTGTGTTAGTATTCCGTAGGGCGCCATCGTACTTAAGGGTCCTAAGGTGTCAAGAGCTCAGGTCAAGGGTTACGATGAAGATCTCCTTGTTTGTTCTTGTTTGATCAGGACTTGGGGGGTCCGAGTCACAACCCAAAGGCCTGAAAGGGATGGTTAAATCTCATCGATTTAGTGTGGGCCTAAGTTTGGTTGAAGGGAGTCATTATGGAAAATTTTATGAGAAATTTGGGATTTCCCATAAAATTTCTAACACTCATCATATCTTTAGATTCTCACAAATCACAAGGATGTCTTGTAAAAATCAAAATTGTAAGGGGTAAGAAATATAGTGATTGATTCCTAAAAAAATCATCATGTCAACACTACCAACCCATCTAGATTCTAGAACAAGAAAGAACGTTGTGAAAAACTCATTAGGCTATCCGGTATGGGAGAGAAAACCACATGTGAAGGCTGATATGACACCTCTACCCACGCGTGAACACCGCCCCAATGGAGAGTGGGTGTGTTGTGGCGTGACTCCGGCCACGGGAGAAGACGACGAAGTTAATTGGTTAATGCTCTCAGTGACTGTTCTTTCTTTACGAACGTTGGAGGTTTTTTTTTTTTTAAGAGTGTATCAGATGCTTTAAATCTGGAGTTGCAGAGTAAAAATAAAGATAAGAGTTGGACGATGCGTAAGGAGGAAAAAGACAGCAAAATAAAAGACTTGATTGCTTTGGTCCCTGAAATCTTGGTTGATTACACCTTCCACCCTAAATCAAATTTTTTTATGCTTAAATAATGATTTTCAAAAATTACATATCATACCCTTTCAATTATCTTTTTTCAATTTTTAATATAACTTTAAATATTTATTGAATTTTAAAATTATGTTTTTATTTAATTGAATGTACCTTTTATAATTAAAATATTTATTTATGTTTAATAAGTGTGTATTTATTTAATATAATATGTTTTTAATTTTAATGTAATATGTCTTTTATTTAAATTATGGTTTTATTTTAAAATATGGTTTGTATTTTGTTTTTTATTTAATATAATGTTAAAAAAAATTATGAAATGGTAACCATTTCCAATGTTTAAGGGTTTTAGTGAAACTGATATGGCACACATGGGTGGCAGCTTTTTATCTGGGTTGAGGGTGACCACTGGTGAAACTGATATGGCAGCTTTTTATCCAGTGGGTTGAGGGTGACCACTCCCCACAACCTAATTGGCCATCCCATCCGAAGAAATCATTAATGTAATGGGTTTCCTTGGTATTAATAAATATTTTTGTAACAAGTTATAATAAGTTTAAAGAAAATATTAATCTGACGCAAGTGTTGAAGAGCAGGCCAGAACCGACCGAGTCTAACTGTCTGGTTTTTGAAAATATTAATCTGCAACAATCATAAACTGAAAAACTGAAATTTAGTTCAAAAGTAAGCAACACTGTGAGTAGGGGTTTGGGGATGATATGGTATTGTAAAAGAAGAGGAGATACAAGGAAGCATACAACATTGACAATGACAATGACATTGGAATCAGAAGAAAGAGGCAGCTGCCAGAAGATGAAATTCGGTTCCAACCACCCCGAGCTGTTGGTGAAGGCGGTCCCCTGCAGCCTTGGTAAGAGCCATGTGGGAGTCTTGTTTTTCCTTGGTGGACAGCAGTTGCCTGCGTCTCTCCTCCAGCTGTGTTATCTCGGTGTCGATTTCATCAATCTCTGCATCCAGTCTGTTTTGTTCCATGTGTGCCTCCTCCAAATTTTGTTGGGATAATAACTGTTGTTGGAGGTCCTCCTGCTTGTCCTTTATAAGAAGCAGCTGTGTCAAGCGGTCTCTTATGAGGTCCACCTGAAAGCCATGAGGTTCCAGTTCCGCCAGCGTTTCCAAGCACTCCTCTATCGCGCTTCTCGGGTCCTCAAACCGCAGTGCACAAGTCCTGTCCACCACCGTCGAAAAGGTCACCATGCTCCCGATGGCCAGTCCTTCCCGCCCGCTCTCCTTCATGCCTTCCAATGGACGGAAATGTGGTTTCTGCGGAATCTTACGCAACGCATCCATCGATTCTATTGTCTTCCACAGTGTAGGACTGCTTATCATAAACGGCAAACCATCACAAAAACCTAAACCTGAAGCAGCAGGAGACGTCACTATCATCATTTCCGACTCCATATCCCTTTCCCTTGGTTGCTCCACGCTTCCAGTTCCCTCTGATATGAACATCAACATATTACATATTAGTACTAGTACTAGTATTAGTATTAGTATTAGTATTAGTACCATCATCATCATCAACCAAACAAATCCTCAATATGTATGTAAGACAAAACAAGAAGTTACAACCTGTCCCATGAGCATCAACACTGGGAGACTGCACTAACCACCTCGAAAGAGGTTGATCGTCAGACATTGATTTCCCAACAGAGGCGGCTTCAACATTTGTTGTTGGGGTTGGGGAATTTAAAATATCATCCTTCACCTTATCTGCTTTTTTTTCTCTACAATCTGCACCCCACCCAAAGATCAAAAAATTCTTATACACACACATGCAGACAAAATTATAAGCAATTTGCGCACCTTCAGTTGGAGGAGACTCATAGTTTATACTGATTGTCCGTCGCTTTCCTCGTTTCCCTTTCATGGATGAATACTTTTTCCCCTCCTGCGGCTGTACTTGAACATTTTCATTTGGCAGCTGCTGCTTGTTGTTACTTGATGTGTTTTCCGGGTTTTTGACATCATTATTGTCTTCTGCAGGAAGCTTCTCCAATGGTTTGGTTACTGAACTTGCAGACCTTTGACCACTTTCCATCTCAGGCGGACCAACACCAACACCTTCTTTCTCAATCTCATCATTAACTGCCACTGCAACTATAAAATATTAATACAGAAAAGCAACACCAATATGCCATCATCAACCAACTGTCGAGTATCAACTGATACCTGCTGCTGCAACTGGAGTCTCAAGACCTGTGGCTTGTAACTTAGGTGGTCTGCCCCTCTTCCGTTTTGGAGTTGGAGTTGGAGTTGGAGTCGGAGCAACAGTTTCAGCTTCCCCTTCCTGATTCACATACATACATACATTAAAGAGTAAACTACAAGTACCATACACATGACCTACAAAATGCTTTTCAAATTTACCGTTACCGATCCATCCACACTAGATGATACACTTTTCTTCTGCATAAATGCCATTTAATTTATACATCACTTTCATTCAACATCCAATCCAAGTATAAAGTAAGTCTCACCTTATCAACCACTGTCAATGGTGCCAACCCAACACATGGAGATGCTTCTTTTCTCTCGCCTTCTGCAACATTCAACACCTCAAGTTTCTTCTCTTCTGATACTGTCATCCCATTACCATTACATTCGGTTAAGTCTTTAGTAACATCTTTTTCCACATTTTCTTGGCTGCTTGTTTTGACTGGAACCGGATCTTCTTTAGCTCCTGAAAAATCTTTGTTTACTCCTTCACCTCTTATACAAGATTCTAAAACAACAAACAAAAAGACAAAGGCAGCTAAGGTTCACACACCTTCTGCTGTAAGCTCCGTTTCCAATCTCCCCTTCTTTCTTGAAGAATCCATCGTTGGAGTTTTCAGTTCAACACCTTTTCCTCGTTTACTACGCTGCAACAAGTCAAAAGTCAAGCTTGGTTTTCAACACTGAATGAAGGAAAATTATTGATTAGTTTGGCTGGTGTAACTTCACATCAGTTGCATAACCAAAAATGCTCACTAATCGTATATTGTAAGCTCGCAACCAATTATCTCATAAACCCATTCCTTGTATGCTCGACCTCTTTCGAATATTGAAATCTATATGACTAATTTACTATCTACACTTTTTGGCCCAAAAAATAATCTTTAAACGAATCACTTGGGTTACCATCTAACAAAGACCTAAAAATTCCAAAATTTTCAAGGTAATACGATGCTGTCTATTTTCCCTTGTTTCAAAGTTTTTTTCGGACTGAGCAGAAGAAAAACATTAGGCATTGTATCATACCTCGATGATTGTCTAGATAAGAAATTCATTCATATAGTCAACCACACTAAATGCATAGAAGATGATCAGATATTTAACTCACCACTTTCTTTCCATGAGAAAGATTCTCAGTTTTACCAAAGGCTTGATCATTTATTATACTTACTTCAGTATCCAAGCCCTCAACGGGCGACCCATTTGGGTTTTTACTTGATAAACTTCAGCCCTAATTTCTTTTATTCCGATTTTCCCTAAAAAAAAAAAACTAATGTCGCTATTTGCCTTACTTTCTGTCACCAAACACTCGATGGCACCACTTTGGCGCATAGCTATGCTATTCGTGATAGCAACCGCTATGGTCGCTACTGAAGTGATCATGTGTCCTTATAGAAATATGGCTCGTTCAGTCAACTTCTTGACTTGCCTATGTTTAAGCTCCATGTAACTTTTCAGGTTGAAATTACTATGTAGAAATTGAAGAATTTGAACTGCCTGGACGATGTCAAAGGTAGGAAGTTTCTTGATGGTTTTTCTCCATCACCCTTGAGTTGTGAAACTTGGTTCATTCAATTCTTAGATAGACAGATTGGAACCAAATGGAAGATTGAATAATGAGATAGGATACCTCTCCACTGAGATTGTTGAAAAATTCAGAAACAAAAAATGCATTCAAACTTCATCAAGTTCAATTACACAATATGCAAGTTAGGAAATATAGCGAACAACTAGAATATACAAGTTCCCTTTCCATATACAACCCAAGATGGAATAGAGGCAGGTAGCTTACTAGCTTCAGGTGCCATTGAATCACACTCATTCATAATATTGTTGCATGTGGTGAAGCTAGCATTCTCTTTTACCCATGTATTTGGAGGGAATTGTTCTCAAGATTTATATTAGGCAAACAAAACAAAACAAAACAAAAAATTCTTTATGAAGGCTTTGATAGAAGAAGATGAATGAAAAGACCACATCCTATGACAAGATTTTAATTTCGATTAAGGAAAAAAAAAAACAAGCATTTTAAACAATAGTCTATGGAGGCCAATCATAGATTGACTTATAGCAAATGGATTTGGTAATGGTGGCTTTATCGGTTGTTAAGTAATTGTGGCTTTACTGTGTCGTTTTTAATTTTCTGCAACAATTCTAAATGTGGGTTTCTCTCTCATTTCGGTGTTTCCAATTGTAGAGAAATGCAAGTTGGTTGCTATTGGGTAAGTTTGGCCCTTCATTCCATGTTTTCTTTTAGCTGACATAGCTTCGTGTTGGCTTGTTTACTCTAAGATTCTTCATTTGATTACAAGTTGAGCCATGCTAAAATTGTTGGCTCATTCAATCAGGAAAGCTTGCGCTCTTTTCCTAGATATATATTATATCCATAATCGGTGTAGAGTGTAGAGAAGAAAAATATTCACATAGTTCATAATCAAACACCAAACAGAGTGGGAGGACAGGTGCAATTGAAAAGAAAGCAGAGCAGTCAGCAGTGGTTAACCATGTAAATGATGATATGAATACCTGAGAAGTAGTGAACCATTTGCCGCCTTTCCAATCCATATGTGGCCTTACTCTTGAGCAATCAAATTCTCTCTCCTTTTTTGAGTGTTTAAAGAACACGTTGTACCTATTACCAGCAAGTTCTTTGGTAACTACTCCACTCCACCAGCCAAAATCAGAGTAAGCATCAACCTTTTCCAGCAAAACAAAATTCTTATCCCTGAGATGAGGTGGTGAGGGTCGGATGTGTAAGTGATCTACAGTAACTTTATGAACAGTTGCCTCATCCCCAATTCCTGGCTGCTGATACTCAACCAGAAAAGAATTGTTGCCCGAGTTTTCTACAACAGTTGCAGGGAACCAAACATCACGCAAATTTTCTCCCTCAAAACACACTTCCACTTTTTTGCCTACAGTGAACATCAACCCTGCTGTTCTCTTTCGAGAGTTTTTTAAGGGAAAAACAAAATCAGAGTCATGGATCAAATAATTCACATCACCAAAAGTACAATGAATAAAACTCAATGGTTAAAAGATCCTTGTACCAAGCGCATGCATTAATCAAATGAGTTGAAAAAATCCGGTAAGACAATAAATCCTAGGCTAAATGGGAATACTAGAAGCAGCTCAGCATGCTTTAAACTTTGAAACGCCCAGACAGCTCCAAGAGTTTTTATTTATAAAAAAGAAAAAATAGCACCATATATTTGCGCTTTCGTTCATCGTAGCAAGTTACATTTTGGTGGAGAAAACAAAACCCCAAAAATAGAAACGAAATTAAAGAGAAAACAAAACCCTAGCATAGCTAGAGAACGTATACATATATATATCATGTAGTACTCCGGAGAGTATTTGTAGTATGCATTAGGAACGGTAACTAGAAACGGTAAAGCGGGAAACCTGTATCTCGGGTTGGACCCATCTGCCACCGTCCCATCTTCTATGGACCCGTAAATCAGAGGAATTAAACTGAATTTGGTCGGGAGGGTTTTGGAAGGCGACAACGAAGTTGGAGCTATCTACGACTGTTGTGATGACGCCGGTCCACCAGCCGTCGCGGTAGAAGGCGTCGACGAGATCGTTGAGTTGGAACTGGGGAGCAGCAGCGTTAGGATCGGGATTAGGTGAAGGTCTGACGTAAGAAACGTTGGCGTACTCTCTCAAGCGTCTGGAAGAACCGTCCTCGGATATAAGATTATGGTATTCGACATAGACCAAGTTGTTGTTGGTATGATGATTCAGGGACTTGGTCTTTCTAGTGGTGGAAATGGAAGGAGGAGGGTGGATAACGGTGGCAACGAACCAAGCACCGTTAAAACCGTCTTCGTCGGAGCTAACTTCAACCTGAGAGCCTTTAGTTAGGAAGTAGTGAGGGTGACGCTGATCCATGGGTGATGTTTAGGGCATTTCTTCATCCCAAATTCAATTTTCAAAAACCCTAGCATCTTTTTATTTATTTATTTTTTATTTATATTTCTTTGTTTTGGAATCTGAAACAGAGGAGGAGAAGAACCTTTTACTGCTGCCTTATTTACAAAAATCAAACCTTCTTCGGTTTTGAAATCCTGGTTTCTGTCTCAAAATAGATTTTATTATTATATATAAATGATAAACGGTATCAATATGGAGAAATGATAGAACAATAATGTTTTCTTTTTCAAAAAAAGAATATTACAAAGTGGACAAATAGTTAACCATAGGATAATGATTTGAAAGGGTAATAGATTTTTGATTTTGTTCATATTTAATCACAAAAAAAAAAATCATTATTTATTTGTCACTGAACTTTTGAAACTGTTCATATTTTACCCTTATGATCGATCATAAAGGTAAAATGTGACCAGTTTCAATAGTTCAGTGGTAAATAGATAATGAAAAAAAGTTTAGTGACTAAATGTGAACAAAATCGAAAGTTCGTTTTCCTCTCAAAAAGTTCAATGACTAAATGTAAGCAAACTTACACACTCTATTGGGTGGTTCGCATGATTCATCCTCAGCCAACTTTCATCCTCGCTTCGCAGAAAACCAAACTCTTTGACTTTCTCATCGAAACAAAGATTTCATCTGCGGGATGCTTGTTTCAGTCCATAAATGGACTTCTCAAGCTTACACACTCTATTGGGGTGCTTTGCATCAACAAAACCCTCTGCTGATTCATGTAAACATCCTCAACCAACTTTCTGTTAAGGAAAGCGGTTTTGACATCCATCTGTCATATCTCATAGTCATGAAATGCAGCAATGGCTAGCATCACCCTAATAGACTTTATCTTCTCAACCAGTGAGAAGGTCTCATCATAGTTAACTCCGGGAGTTTGAGTAAAGCCCTTCGCAACCAATCGTGTCTTGTAAGTGTGTACCTTCCCATCCATGTCGGTCTTTATCTTGAAGATCCACTTGCATCCGACCGTCATACGACCTGGCACATTGTCAACCAAATTACAGACTTGGTTGTCATACATGGACTGAATCTTGCTGTCCATAGCCTCTTTCCATTTTACAGACTCCAGTCCTACCATAGCTTCCTTGTAGCTATTAGGTTCATCCAGATTTATTAGTGTACTATCACTAATAAACGTATCACCCTTACTTTATATGAAACCCATACAACACAGTCGGAACACTAACTTTACTTGAACGTCTACGAGGTAAGGATTCGTCAATTGGTTCAATTGGAGTTTCCTCCTCGGGTTAAGCGCCAGCGTTAGAGGTTCCTTCATCGCTTGACTCTTGAAGCTCTTCAAGATCGATTTGTCTCCCACTGTCCCCTTGGCTTATGAGTTCTTGTTCTCGGAAAACCCTTATCCTCGCAACAAAGACAACATTGTCACTCGGTTTATAGAAGAGATATTCAAAGGACTTCTGCGGGTAGCCGATGAAAATACACCGCTCAATACGAAGTTCGAGCTTGTCGTGAGTCTCTCGTCTTACGAAAGTCTCGCAACCTCAAACCTTGATATGTGCCAACGAGGGAGCTTTCCATGTCCACATCTCGTGAGGTGTTTTGACAACCTTCTTGGTAGGGACTAAGTTAAGGATATGGGCGGCAGTCTCTAAGGCATACCCCTAGAATGAGATAGGTAGTGAAGCACGATTCATTATGGAACGAACCATGTCTAGCAAGGTTCGATTACGCCTCTCAGCCACACCATTCAACTGCGTTGTCCTAGGTGGCGTTAATTGAGAAATGATTCCGTATTCCTTGAGGTAGTCATGGAATTCAAGACTGTAACGCCCGTAGATTAGGGTTAGTCAATTTAAGGACAATAAGCGTCAAAAATGACTTTTTGATGGAAGATTATTTTGAAGGAATAATCTTAACTAAGTTGTAGTATATATTACAAGGATTCTGTACATATAAAGAACGCCGAAATCCGAGTTATAACGAAGAAGTTATGATCTGTCGAAGTTTCGCGAGAGAACCGGCACGACACAACGTGATGTAAAAAGTGAATTTACGTTAGAGCGATATTTAGCCTTAGCGATCTAAAGAAGAATCGAAGGTGTTGTTGATAGTAGTGCAACGGTAAAAAGACAGACGAAAACGGACGTCGGATGAAGAAGTTATGAATTTGTAACGGAGTTTTCTTGTCCCGGCCTACTAAAAAATAAATAATAAAAATAAAGTCAAAATTAGCCAACGGAGTCTAAACGAAAGTTGTAGGGCTTAGTCTCACCTACGCGTAGATATAAAGAACGTCGAAAACGAAGCTCATATGAGGAAGATATGAATTTCAAAAGTTTTAAAATAATTAAAATATATTTATTTTAATTCGGATAATATCCGAAACCGATGAGTCATCGGATCTTATCCGAAGGGTACGCCCTGCATACAGCTGCATTGCTCGGTCGAGTTTCGTCCACATCGCTCGACCGAGACTTTTCCATCTGGAAGTCTGATCTGAAGCGTACGCCCAACGTAGGGCTTAGTACGCCCAGCGTACCGAGTACGCCTAGCGTACTCCGAAATTACGCCCAACGTAACCCCAAAGTTCAACCCTATAAATACCTTGCGAGGGCAGCCGACCTTCTTGCTCATTTTCTCTTATCTCTCCCGTTTTACCTCGTTTTTCGTGTAAGAAATATCCCGAAGACCCGGTATCATTCCCGAGACTCGAAGCGAGTCTCGAAGCCCCGAAGATCCTGAGAAGTGAAATTCCCGAGCCGAAGCTCTGCCCGCGAGAAGCCAATTTTTGTGAAGATCTTCCAGATCGACCGAATAATACTACTTGTAACGACCAAAAATTTCAACAAATTTGAACTTTTCAAAAACAACCCATTTTAATAATGTTATTACAAAAAGGTTTTCAATACATTTATTATCAGAGTATTCCCAGAACCATATCATAAAACATAAACACGAGGAGTGGTACGATCACGCCTTCGCCTTGCCACGGTCTCCTGAAGAACCTGAAAACATTAAACCACAACTGTAAGCCCGAAAGCTTAGTGAGATACCCCCAAAATACCGACCACATATAACATGTCATATCATAATCGATCACAGAACAGCCATGCATATCAGGTCTACTGTGTGACTGGTCTGTCGTATCGGGCCTTCAGTCTACTGGGTCCACCCTCCGAGTCTAGTCATGTGTAACAACCGGGTTTCCAGTTATATTATTTTATTTAATTATTTTGAATTATGAGAAGGAACTCGGCGAGTTGATGCGTAGACTCGCCGAGTAGGGTCGTGATTGTTCATCCGGATTCGCTTTGGACTCGGCGAGTCCACGCTGTTTAATGAAATCCTAAATCACTGGGTTTGAAGCCTATTTAAGGGCACTTATAGCCTCTCATTGCAGCTACCAATCCCTTGAGAGAACCCTAAGTGAGCCAAATCATTGAAAGGAAGAAGAAGACACTTTTGATCCTTGTATCTTTGGTTTAGCAAGAAGGAGGTGCAAGAGCAAGAGGGGAGGTGCGATTCTAGCAGTTTCAAGGATTCAGAGACTTCATTTTGAGGTAATAGTTCGAACCTCCTTCAGTTTTGGTGTTGATCTATAGAGTTAGGGTTTTCTAACCCCTTTGGAGAGTGATTATGTGGAGCAAATGGTCCCTCTTCGAGTTTGTGCCTTGGATCTGGACTCAAAGAGGTCCAAAGACCTTAACCCTTGGAGCTTTATGGATTAGTTTGGGGTTATTGGACTTAGGTTTCCATTTTTGGGACTAAATCTCCTTTTGATGCCTTGTTGTTGTTATACAAGCATCAAGTTTCGAGCTTTACGTGACATTCATGCTTGGGAAGGCCAGATCTTTGATTTAGGGAAACAGATCTGACCTTAGGAGGCCAGTAGAGTTTGTGCATGGCATGAACTCGCCGAGTTGTTCCTGAGACTCGGCGAGTAGGGTTAGGGTTTCACGTAAATTTCTCAGTGAGTAGACTTTCTGAGTTGGGGGATGACTCAGTGAGTCAGAAGGGAGTTAGAGGACTGGAGTTCAAGGCGACACTCGCCGAGTTGTTCTTGAGACTCGGCGAGTTGAGTCGTGGTGGCCCTGCGATTCATGCCTAGTATGACTTGTCAAGCATAGGAAGGGACTTGGCGTGCCAAGCGGGACAAAGTGTTAAAGAACATGGGTGAACTCGCCGAGTCATCAGAGTGCACTCGGCGAGTAGGGTCATAGTGTGACCGTTGACTTTTAGGTTTTGGTCAATGAAGTACTTGTGTTGAGAGGGGGTAAAATAGCCTTTTTCCCTCCTCAGGGTGCCAAAGGCAGGTTGACTCTAGTCTTGAGAATTATATTTATAAGAGTATTTACTTTATGTGAATAGGCGAAGACTAGGCAATATTCCTACCGAGTCAGAGATTTACCGAGACGCCTGAAGGGAGTCTTCTCACTATACTACTTTACCTAGTGTGGTAACAGAGTTATGTGATAGAGTATTTTAGAGTTATATGCCAGTGTAATTGCATGTTATTTATGTGCTATGATTATTGTGATATGTGATATGTATGATTCAGAGTTACAGAGTTAGGACCTTCGGGTCCACAAAGTTAGGACTTTCGGGCCCACAAAGTTAGGGCCAGAGGGCCCATCGAGAGTTGGGGCTGGAGGGCCCCACTGAGACACATAGACCTGAGGGTTAACAGAGTTACAGCCTCGAGTGGCTATTATGTGTTAGAGTGGTATTTTGGGGAACTCACTAATCATTTATGCTTACAATATTATGTGTTATGTGTTTCAGGTACCAGCGATGATTGCGGGAAGGCGCCGACATGATTCGTACACACGCATACCGGAGTTTATATATATATATATATATATATATATATATATATATATATATATGATCTTGGGTTTTGTATTGATACAATGTTGATATAATGATTTGTTTATGATTTCAAATGATATTTTATGGGATTCAAAAGTGAAAAATTGTTCAAATTTTTACGGTGTTACATCATGTCCCTCGAGTCTGCAGTGTGGTTGGTCCGCCCGCACTGGGCCTTCAACCCACCTGGTCCACTCTCTGAGTCTACAGTATGACTGGTCCGCCCGCATCGGGCCTTCAGTCGGCCTGGTCCACTCTCCGAGCCTCGGCACGTCTAGTCCGCCCTCGTGGGGCCTACAGCCTATCCGGATCGCTCGGTGGGCCTTCGGAATAACCGGTCCGCCCTGGGTATGTTGGCCTACAACACAAAGCAGGTCCCACCTCAACCCAAATCCAGTCCAAACAACCATGTGCACATAAACATACAATCATATAACTATTCACATGCAACAAGCCGATCAAACAGATCACATAACATATCATCATCCTAACCAGGACACCGACCTAACCGGTCACTAGCATATACCATTCTAACTCACAGGATGCAAACATATCAAAGCAATAACATAACAACAAATACTTGGATCTCAATCCGATAAAGGGTCGGCCTTGGTGCCTTAGACCTTGTTGATATAGTAAGGATAACTCACCTCGCGATTGCTGAAACTCTGAACTGAAGACGCCGATTCCCGAATCACTGACTCACCGAAAATCCCGAACTAGCCATCATAACAAAATAATCATTAGGCCTAACATACATCCACTTATCGGGCCAAGGCCAAAGTCCAAATCTTCTACAAAGCCTAATTGTAACAACCGAAAAATCCAGACAATTTAAATTTTTCAAAAAAACAATCCACTTTAATAACACTATTACAAAAGGTTTTCAATACATTATTCATCAGAGTATTCCCAGGTTCATTTTATAAACATAAACGCGAGGAACGGTACGATCACGCCTTTGCCTTGCCACTGCTCCCTGAAGAACCTGAAAAACATTAAACCACAACTGTAAGCCCGAAAGCTTAGTGAGATACCCCCAAAATACCAACCTCATATACCATACACATATCGCACTATCTCATAACGAATCACAGAACAGTCATGCATAACGGGTCTACTGTGGGACTGGTCCGCCATGACGGGCCTTCAGTCCACCTGGTCCACCCTCCGAGTCCAATCAAGTACCTCGAGTCTACAGTGTGGTTGGTCCGCCCGCACTGGGCCTTCAACTCACCTGGTCCACTCTCTGAGTCTACAGTATGACTGGTCCGCCCGCATCGGGCCTTCAGTCGGCCTGGTCCACTCTCTAAGCCTCGGCACGTCTGGTCCGCCCGCGTGGGGCCTACAACATATCCGGACCGCTCGTTGGGCCTTCGGAACAACCGGTCCGCCCTGAGTATCTTGGCCTACAGCACAAAGCAAGACCGCCTCAACCCATCTCCAGTCCAAACAACCATGTACACATAAACATATAATCATATAACAGTTCACATTCAAACAAGCCGATCTAGCAGATCACATAGTATAACATACTCTAAGCAGGATACCGACCTAACAGGTCATTAGCATAGCATCTCCCTATCTCTCAGGATACCGATCTCAATCAGGTCTCTAACATATACCGTCCTAACTCTCAGGATGTAAGCATATCACAACAACAAAATAACAACAACTACCCGGATCTCAATCCGATAAGGGCCGACCTTGGTGCCTTAGACCCTGTTGATATAGTGAGGATAACTCACCTCGAAACTGCCGGCTGAAAGGATAAGATCCCGCTACTCCAACTCTGACACGAACTCGTCCACTGAACACCAAAACATTCAATTCAATAACTACCCTTAATTACCAAAATACCCCTGGAAGGCAACTAGTCAACCTTGGACAAAGTCAAAGTCAACCCCCGACTGACCCTACTCGCCGAGTCAACCCGATGACTCGCCGAGTCCCTATGCTCAGAACTTCCCTCAATCAGCGACCCAACTCGCCGAGTCACCCCAAGATTCGCCGAGTCCAACAACTCTGAGTCCACTCGCACCCAACTCACCGAGTCATCCCTTGACTCACCGATTCTCGACTCAACCAGAAAATATTGGAACTCTTCGACAAGAATCGTCGAGTCCAAGAACAGACTCGCCGAGTCTGAGGCTATCTTCAACCTACTCGTCGAGTTGTTCTTCCAACTCGCCGAGTTCCAAGCCATCTTCAAGCAACTCGTCGAGTCCACCCATGTGACTCGCCGAGTATCACCGGTCTGAATCAATTCAGAAGCACTCCAGGCCATGCAATTGATCCAAAACATAGATCTAACCTCCTACAATCCATCCATCACGTAAAGTGGCAAACTTTACGTGAATCCAAAGAGATCTAGGCCTTATTCACCTTAGAACTAAGGTTTGGGACATGATAGCTCCATTAACAACACAAGAACAGGGGATTTAAATGCTCTTAAGATCTTCTCCACTCCATATCTGAGGTAGCAACCTCAGATCTATCCTTCAAACTCAAGATGTCACACAACTAAGCTTCCCACACAACCCCAAAATGAGAATCTAAGAGAACACAGCCCAAGAACGAAATATTACCTCCAAAGAATGCCCCAACAACAATGAAACTCGAATCCAAGCAAATCCGTTTGATCCAAGCCTCTTCTTGTAGCACCTGGTTTCCGGTATGTGAATTTTATTTGAGTATTTCCCTATTTTAGCCTTGGACTCGGCGAGTCATAGGTCCGACTCGCCGAGTAGGGACGAGACTCAGGACACGTTTAAGTTGGCGACTCGGCGAGTCCATATCCCGGACTCGGCGAGTCACCGCTGCTGGATGAAACCCTAAATTTCAAGGGTTTGCACCCTATTTAAACCCTCATTCCACCCCAAACTCATCCCCATTCACCCCCAGAACTCCCAACATCATTTATACCCTTATTTCATTGAGAGATTGAAGTGTTTTGGAGTGTTCTTGAAGATTTTGAGGAGAAAGAAGAGTAGATCAAGAAGAGGAGAAGGAGACCAGGCATCTTTGTGTCATCTCAACGTTTTCCTTGAGGTATAGCTCGTTTCCCCTCTGTTTTCAAGCTTGTAATCTCTTTTAGCTTCATAGGAGTCCTTCTTGGGCTCTTCCCCAAGCTTGTTTGTGCTTTGCGGGTTGTAATAAGTTGTTAGCCTTTAGATCTAGGCATGATTTAGTCCCTGGAGCTTGGATCTAATGCCTTTATGGGGTCATATTGCATGAAAGCCCTAGATCTACCTCTTTTGGTGCACTTTGAGCCTTAAAATCCATATTGGTGAATATCTACATGTAAAGTTAGAAACTTTACGTGTGATTTGTGTCCTAGAAGCCCAGATCTGTGAATGGCATGGACTGGAATCGAGCAAATCGGTGTATTTGATGGATGCATGGCTGCGACTCGGCGAGTCGTATATGTGACTCGACGAGTCTGGTCGCGAGTCACTGAATTGGTCCCTTTATGATGAATCGAGTTGAGCCGTGAGTCACAGGGGGTGACTCGGTGAGTTGGAAGCTGAACTCACCCATGATAGGACTCGGCGAGTCAATGCCCTGACTCGGTGAGTCCAAGGCAATCTTCATAGATCAAGAACAGACTCGGCGAGTTGTTCATACAACTCGGCGAGTCTTAGCATAAGTGTTCTTCGGATGAAGATGAACTCGACGAGTTGTTCATACAACTCAGCGAGTAGGATGAAGAGGTTGAACGTCAGTCTAGAAGATGAACTCGTCGAGTCATAGCCTAACTCGACGAGTAGAAACAGGGACTCAGGACAATCGTCTGATAGGGACTCGACGAGTTGGAGAGCCAACTCGGCGGGTCAGGTCAACTGAAAGTTGACTCTGACTTTGACTTAGAGCTAGACCAGGGGTAAAATGGTCATTTTACCCAAAGGATAGTTAGCAGTGTTTGATTGAGTATGTTGTGGGAATTGCAGCCGGAGGATTTCCGGAGCAGCAACAGTCAGTTAGTTCCCGATCAGTTCAGCAGCTACTTTGAGGTGAGTTACCTTCCAGTAGTGGTGGGTCTAAGGCCACAATGCCGACCCACCAGTAGGAGACGTATGATAGATGATTGTCTTTGTGATATCATCTAGGTTTGCTATTACCTGATATGTTATATGCTATCATGATACGTTATATGCGATAGTAGTAGAGTTCGGTTGTTAGGACCGCAGGGTAGTCAGACACCCCAGAAACGTCTGACAGTATGTGATAATATGTTTGTATGTTGGCCTGTTATGTTATGCGATAGAGGTAGCGGGAGGGGACCAGTCCCCGAGGATCGGTTGTTAGGACCGATGGGTAGTCAGCACCCCAGAATGGCTTGACATGGGTAGTCAGCACCCCAGAATGGCTTGACACGGGTAGGACGGCACCCCAGAATGGTCGTATGGGTAGGTCGGCACCCCAGAATGGCCGTACCGGGTAGTCAGGCACCCCAGAATAGTCTGGCAGTACGTATGTTATGTGTTTGTATGGTATGTGGTACGTTGGGGGAACTCACTAAGCTTTGTGCTTACGTTTACAGTTTTGTTTTCGGGTACCTCTTCACCGAAGGGGAAGGAGCCGGCGCGGTAGCTGCACATCATGCACACACTCTGGTTTCCGCATTTACGAGATTCACTGGGATTGTACTCTGATATTTTGATGGGATGTATGGTTTGACTTTTTAAAACATGGTTTGCGATGTGTTATGGTGTGATCAAACAATGTTTTTATTTATTAATGTTTTCTAAAGTAATATTTTAAAATGAAATTTTCGGACATGAAAATTGGGTCGTTACACTTCTCCTTCAAGATTTCTTTAACAAACACCTCTCCAAGCTCCAACTTGCTCAACAATGGGGTTCCTCCACGAAATTAGGGTTTTTGGGACTCAAGGGGGATCAAGGAGGCTGTGGAGGAAACATAATGATCTTTATATAGGGCTCATTCCCCGGATTTAGGGTTTTCTTCACCCAGCACCTACTCGCCGAGTCCATCTTTGGACTCACCGAGTAGGTCGCTTGACACGCGACCAAAGTCGCGACTCTACTCGCCGAGTCCATCCATGGACTCGCTGAGTCGCCCTTCAAGATTTACACTTTTAGCCCTTCAACTCTACTCTTGCTATTCCGGGATGTTACACTAATATTGGCCCAATTTACTAAATTGGTCCCTCCTCACCAAATGGGCCTAGATCCAAGGTCCATAACAATAATTGGTCCCAAAAATACTCTATCCATAAATTTCCAATCATGGCCCGTAAACCAACAACCCAAAAACAGCCCAAACTCTAAGGCCCAACATGGAAGTCCCATCAGGTGGAGTACGCTGGGCGTACCTTCTCTGGTACGTTGGGCGTACAACATTGGTTCGCAAAGGGGATCGGGGCATTTTCTCTCTACGCGGAGCGTACTCAAAGGTTACACGGGGCGTAACCTTGTTGCTCAACAATTTCACATAATGACTTAATGACTTAAGCTCTTAAGCCCAAACTTTAGATCCCTAGGCCAAATCTGCCTAAGATTCATAAAGTCTCAAACTTTATCACTTCGTACGTCCATAAAGCTCTTAATCCAAGGTCTTAATCCATTAAGACCTATATATCTCACACATGGAACAACCACAACCCGTGGGACCTCATTTTTCTCACTCAAGACCTCTCCAAAGGTCTGAAAGGACAGATAATCTCAACCAACACAAAGCATGAATCAAGATGAGGACTTTTGGGACAAGAATGATGCCAAAAATTCACAACACTTAGATCTATGCAAAATAATTGACAAGCAAGAAGCTTTATACCTCAAACAAGCTCCAAAGGATGGTATCTCTCCAGATCTACCGCATTTTCTCTCTACGCGGAGCGTACTCAAAGGTTACGCGGGGCGTAACCTTGTTGCTCAACAATTTCACATAATGACTTAATGACTTAAGCTCTTAAGCCCAAACTTTAGATCCCTAGGCCAAATCTGCCTAAGATTCATAAAGTCTCAAACTTTATCACTTGGTACGTCCATAAAGCTCTTAATCCAAGGTATTAATCCATTAAGATCCATATATCTCACACATGGAACAACCACAACCCGTGGGACCTCATTTTTCTCACTCAAGACCTCTCCAAAGGTCTGAAAGGACAGATAATCTCAACCAACACAAAGCATGAATCAAGATGAGGACTTTTGGGACAAGAATGATGCCAAAACTTCACAACACTTAGATCTATGCAAAATAATTGACAAGCAAGAAGCTTTATACCTCAAACAAGCTCCAAATGATGATATCTCTCCAGATCTACAAGCTCCAATAATTCCTCTCTTTCTTTGACAACTTCTCCTTTCTTCTTCTAGCTTTTCTTTTGCCAAAATGAGCTTTCCAAGGCCAAACACACCCAACAATGGAGGGAATACAAATTTCTAGGGTTTCTGGGGGTAAAAGAGTGTCTATGGAGGCTAGGGTATGAACCAACATGTTCCTTATATAGTGGCTGACCCTAATTTTAGGGTTTGGGGTTTCTGAGAGTACGTTGGGCTATGATTAATATTACCTTCGAAACGCCTCAACTCTAAACCCGCTCTCAATAAACTTTACATTCACACGAGGGTGGCGAGAAACCCTATGCTTCTATCAACATACACCAGTCCGAACCTTCTCGGATAAAACCCATTTCCCATAAAAGGACCAACATTACCCTTTCTCTTAAATTTCAAGGACTCATCCATAAATACTTAGAGAACGGGGCATTACAATTCTCCCCCACTTAAATTAGGCTTCGTCCTCGAAGCCCGCGGCAACTCTACTCCAGAACTACCCCCGCAATGCACCACCTGGCATTCACCGGACCAGGTTCCTCAAGACTCGACCATCGAAATCCGAAACCCAACTTTACCAACTTTACCTTTCTTGCTGACAGGATGACACATGCTTCATCCTCAGAGCAACTCCCACGAGTTCTCCACCGCAATCTCATAACCACACTGGACTGGCCCTAGCATCCTCGGGTTGGGAAAACCGTCACAATGACGACACCTCCAAACATCCCCCAGGATGAACCACCACTACACACACAATTCCTGGATCAGAATCAAACTGGGAGTCCAAGACCTCAGCAGACATCCAATCCAGGTGTCTTTTAGCCTTTATCCCCTTTTTCATGTGTTTGTACACGTAAAGTTGGAAACTTTACGTGGTAAATCAGCTTATTGGACTCAGATCTATCATTTGTATGTATTGGATTCGAGCAGAATCGAGAATAGAATAGTTGCATGGCGGTGACTCGGCGAGTCGGAAGAACGACTCAGCGAGTCGAGTCGCGAGTCCCCGATTTCTTCCTTTTGAGCGGTGTCGAGTGGGACCAGTGAGTAGTGGAGTGGACTCAGCGAGTTTGAGGGTAGACTCAGTAATGGAGGGACTCGGCGAGTTGTTCATACAACTCGGCGAGTCCAAGGCAATCTTCTTAAGCTCAAGAACAACTCGTCGAGTTGTTCATATGACTCGGCGAGTCGGATGAAGATTGTCTGAGTTCGTGGATCGAGAGGGTACTCGTCGAGTCGATGCCATACTCGACGAGTAGCAGCGAGTAGGGTTGAGGAGTGAGAGTAGGGACTCGGCGAGTTGGCGGCCCAACTCGGCGAGTCAGGTCAAATGAGAGTTGACTTTGACCGAAAGTTGACCTTGACCGAGAGTTGACTTTGACCAAGGGTAAAATAGTCATTTTACCCAGTGCAGTGTTTAGTATATGATTGAATGTGTTATGGACTTGTAGCCGGGGAGATACCGGAGCAGCAGCAGTTAGCTTCCAGAGCCATACACTCAGCAGCCAGTTTACGAGGTGAGTTTCCCTTCAGTAGGAACGGGTCTACGGCCACAATGCCGGCCCGTTTAATTATCAGTAGTTCCGAACTTTGGTCTGATGCAATAGTTAGAGTGGTTGATGTCTTTGTGATACAAGCATGTTTGTGTTATGTGTTCTGGACTCTGTACCGATGCAGTGTGCAGTATATGTGTTTATGATAGTTGTTATGTTTTATGCTATGCCATGATCAGTCAGTTCCGGACTTCGGTCTGATGCAGTCAGTTCCGGACTTCGGTCCGATGCAGTTAGTTCCGGACTTCGGTCCGATGCAGTCAGTTCCGGACTTCGTTCCGATGCAGTTAGTTCCGGACTCTGGTCCGATGCAGGGGACAAGGTCCCAGTCAGTTCCGGACTTCGATCCGATGCAGCTAATTCCAGACTTCGGTCTGATGCAGTGGGCAAGGCCCAATATGTGCTATATATATGTATTGTATGGTATGTGGTAGTTTGGGGGAGCTCACTAAGCTTCGTGCTTACAGTTTCAGTTTTGGTTTCAGGTACTTCCGCAAGCAGAGGGAAGATCTCGGGATGATGGCATTGTACCCACCATAGCTTCGGCTTTTAACCTGGGAGTTGATTTAGTTTGCAATTTTGATATGACATAGATATGATACAGTTTTTTTTTTTCGTACAGTAATTTTATTATGTTTGGGATACATCACGTATGGTTTCTATAATATGACACTCAGATTATGGTTTTTGGTTATATTGAAAAATGAAATTTTTGGGTCGTTTCAAGTTGGTATTAGAGCCCTGGTTTGAGGGATTCGGATACACTTCTGGGCGTATCTGAACTCAAACTAAGGGGAAATAAAAAGATTTTTTTTAAGGAAAATGTTTTCTAAAAGAATTTTGAAAGCACTTAGAAGGAAAGAAATTTTTAAAACGAGATAAAGGTGTGGTGCATGCGATCAACCGAGCTCAAGTAAGTACTCACAAATTACCCATACAAGTTAATTGTTCAGTTTCAGTTTCAGTAGAACAGCATGCTAGTATAGGACTAAGGATCTAGGAGGATGCCTTATGTGCCTGCTTTATGTGTTACAGCTTTATGAGTATTGCATGCTAGTATTGAGTAGACAACAGTAGGATAGCCTGTTTAGGTTATGCATGATAGTATGAGCTTAGCATTGGGTGCTAGTGCAGTTTCTCGTTAAAAGAATAGCTTTGCCTGAGTATGTTTCCTTTATCCGAATGATGCTTGCTTCGTGCTTTGTGGGGTTCTGAGTGATGGGAGTTAGCCATTAGGTGAACACGTCTCGCCACATGTGATTAGGGTTGAATAATCCCAGAGTGCTGGAACCGGCCCTATTGTGCAGCTCTTGTTTGAGTCCAACCGTTATAGGGACGGGTCTTTTACTTGAAGGATTATCTGATCCTCATCACATGTGATGGTGTTTAGGTGGTGGCAAATTAACATTATAAGGAGACCTCCAGCAACTGAGGATTAGTTGAGTCGAGTCTGAGGTTCCCTAGGGCAAGCCTAGGATGAGAGTAGCGGAGATCAGTAGTAGTAGAAGTGACTTGGTTGAGTCAAGGCAGTTCTTGAAGAAAGTACAGATAGATGTGGAAAGTAGTATGGGCCCGTACTACTGAAAGTAGAGGATCCGTACTCGAATCAAGAAAGGCTGAGACAATACCGGGAAGCTAATTGTAGTATCAATGATCCCTTGAGATATTTCTGTTTTCTGATGTAGTTGTGATGTGTTTCAGAATGGTGGTTTTGCGTTCCAGACCAGCAGCCGGCAGTGGAGGTGCCGGGGAGGGAATAAGGTTATTGTGGGCATGGATTGGCTAAGCCCCAATGGGGTGGTGATTGATTGTGAGCTTCAGCTAGTGAGGGTTCGCACTCCCAGTGGGGGAGAGTTAGTAATTCAGGGCGAGAGGCCACAACGTGGACCGACCTTTTGTTCCGCCGCGAGGGCGAGGCGCTATGTTCAGCAGGGTTGCGCCGGTTTTGTAGCTTACATCTTGGATGTCCGGGTGAAGGGCAAGACGACAGTTGATGATGTTCCTATAGTGCGAGACTACCCGGATGTGTTTCCCGAGGATTTGCCGGGGATACCTCCTGAGAGACAGGTTGAGTTCAGGATCGACCTAATTCCTGGTGCGGCACTGATAGCCAAGGCGCCGTATCGACTAGCTCCCCCTGAGATGTAGGAGTTGTCTACACAGCTGCAGGAGCTGTTAGACAAGGGATTCATTCGGCCGAGCAGTTCGCCTTGGGGAGCGACGATCTTGTTTGTGAGGAAGAAGGATGGGTCACATCGTATGCGTATAGATTATCGGGAGTTGAATAAGGTAACAGTGAAGAACTGCTACCCACTTCCGAGGATAGATGATTTGTTTGATCAGCTTCAGGGAGCGTCTTGGTTCTCCAAGATCGATCTACGCTCCAGTTATCATCAGATGCGGGTTAGAGATGAGGATGTACAGAAGACTGCTTTCAGGACCAGGTATGGTCATTATGAGTTTGTGGTGATGCCATTTGGGCTCACCAATGCTCCAGCCGTGTTCATGGATCTCATGAATCGCGTGTGCAGGCCGATGTTGGATCGGTCAGTGATAGTATTCATAGATGATATTTTGGTATATTCCAAGACGCAGGAGCAACATGAGGAGCACCTGCGGGAGGTGCTGGAGGTTTTGAGGAGGGAGAGACTTTTCGCAAAGTTCTCCAAATGTGAGTTCTGGTTGCGCGAGGTGCAGTTCCTTGGTCACCTCGTCAACTAGAAGGGTATTTTGGTAGACCCGACCAAGATAGAGGTCGTGATGCAGTGGGAGGTCCCGAAGTCTCCATATGAGATTCAGAGCTTCATAGGGTTGGCAGGGTATTATCGGAGATTTATTCAGGACTTCTCCAAGATAGTAGTGCCGCTCACCCGACTGACCAAGAAGTCGGTGGTATTTCGTTGGGGGCCTGAGCAGCAGGCAGCGTTCAAGACCCTCAGACAGAGATTGTGCGAGGCTCCGATTCTTACCTTGCCAGAGGGAGTAGAGGACTTTGTGGTCTACTGTGATGCCTCGATCACAGGTATGGGAGCAGTATTGATGCAGCGAGGCCATGTGATAGCTTATGCCTCGAGACAGTTGAAGCCTCACGAGGCTAATTATCCTACCCACGATTTGGAGCTGGGGGCAGTTGTGTTTGCCCTCAAGATTTGGAGGCATTACCTTTATGGGGTCCGTTGTACTATTTACACGGATCACAAGAGTTTGAGGTACCTTATGGATCAGCCGAGTCTGAACATGAGGCAGAGGAGGTGGTTGGATGTGCTAAAGGATTATGATTGTGAGATCCTTTACCATCCAGGGAAGGCCAATGTGGTGGCCGACGCCCTAAGCCGCAAAGTGTCGGCAGCCCCTATCAGAGATCTGTGTTTGAGGATGACAGTGATCACTCCGTTGTTGGAGCGGATCAAGGAGGCTCAGATGGAGGGCCTCAAGGAGGAGAGGCAGAAGTGTGAGAGGATAGTGGGCCGAGTAGCCTCGTTTGATTATGACAGTCGGGGGTTGCTGACGCTTCACGGGAGGGTGTGGGTACCGTACTGGGGTGGAGTACGCAAGTATTGATGGACGAGGCTCATAAGTCTCGATTTTCTATCCACCCAAGGGTGACGAAGATGTATCGAGACGTTCGATCTGATTATTGGTGGCCCTGCGTGAAGCGGGATGTCGCCTGGTACGTTGAGAGATGCCTGACCTGCCGGAAGGTCAAGGCGGAGCACCAGAGACCTCACGGCAAGATGCAGCCATTAGACATTCCCGTGTGGAAATGGGAGAAAATCACCATGGATTTTGTCACCAAGCTTCCCAGGACCGCATGTGGAGTGGATTCGATATGGGTAGTAGTGGATCGGTTGACGAAGAGTGCCCATTTTATCCCGATCCAGGAGAGTATATCCGCGGAGAAGTTAGCCGATATCTACGTGCGGGAGATTGTGGTACGTCATGGAGTACCGGTATCGGTGGTGTCAGACCGAGATGTCCGTTTTACATCCAGATTCTGGAAGCGGTTCCACGACGAGATGGGTACTCGTCTCCTTTTCAGCACCGCTTTCCACCCTCAGACGGACGGGCAGAGCGAGAGGACGATTCAGACTCTCGAGGACATGCTTAGGGCATGTGTTCTAGATTTCGGTGGCAGTTGGGATACGTATCTTCCGTTGGCGGAATTTTCGTATAACAACAGTTACCATGCGAGCATTGACCGACCTCCCTTTGAGATGCTGTATGGGAGGAAGTGTAGGACCCCGATTTGTTGGGGCGAGGTCGGTCAGCGAGTCATCGGGAGCACAGAGGTGGTGCTCAAGACGACCGAGTTGATCCAGCAGGTCCGTAGTAGACTGCAGACTGTGCAGAGTCGGCAGAAAAGCTACGCCGACAGGAGGCGTTCAGACTTGGAGTTCCAGGTGGGAGATATGGTCCTTCTGAAGGTCTCACCTTGGAAGGGTGTCATCAGATTCCGGAAGAGGGGCAAGCTGGGTCCCAGGTTTATTGGTCCTTTCAGGGTTTTGGCCCGGGTGGGTCGGGTTGCTTATCGGTTAGATCTTCCGGAGGAGCTTAGTCAGATCCACAACACTTTCCATGTGTCTCAGTTAAGGAAGTGTTTGATAGACGATTCGGCAGTCGTTCCCCTAGAAGATATTCAGGTTGATAGCAGCCTGAATTATATTGAGAGGCCGGTCGCGATTCTGGACCGGAAGACCAAGACCTTGAGGAACAAGGAAATTCAGTTAGTGAAGGTGCAGTGGCAGCACTGGAAGGGGTCTGAATGGACGTGGGAGGCTAAGGAGGAGATGAGAGAGCACTACCCAGAGATATTTGCAGATTCAGCTGTAGCAGACTTCGAGGACGAAGTCTGAGATAAGTGGGGGAGAATTGTAACGACCCGTTTCCGGTATGATGATTTCTTGGTATTTATTTAGAAGTCTTGCAAGAGGGACTCGGCGAGTTCATAGCCTGACTCGCCGAGTAGGGGCGGGATTTCGAGCACGTGTTAGCTGGCGACTCGGCGAGTCCATATTCTGGGCTCGGCGAGTCTGTCCGTATGGGAGAAAACCCTAAATCCCCGGGTTGCCCACTATTTAAGCCACCTTATGGCCTCCATTCTCGCCTCCTTCACCCTCAGAAGCTGTGAGAAAACCCTAATTCGTTCTTGAGTGATTGTAAGTGATTTTTGTGTGCATTTGTGAAGGCTTGAAGAAGGAGAAGAAGAAAGGAGCAAGGAGAAGGATTGTAGAGTTGAGATTCAAGGGAAAGCAAGAGCTCTTTGAGGTATTCTTCAGATTTCCTCCCCTTTTATGCTTTAAACCCCCCCCCCCCTTTAGATCTAGTTGATGCTTTTCTCAAGCCTTATGTTGATATGGAAGCCCTTTTATGCTAAGATATCCTTAGATCTGTTCATTTAGGAGTTGTAGAGCCTAGATCTATTGCCTTTATGGAGCTATTTTGCATCCTAACCCTAGATCTACCCCTTTCAAGTGTCTTTTAGCCTTTATCCCCTTTTTCATGTGTTTGTACACGTAAAGTTGGAAACTTTACGTGGTAAATCAGCTTATTGGACTCAGATATATCATTTGTATGTATTGGATTCGAGCAGAATCGAGAATAGAATAGTTGCATGGCGGTGACTCGGCGAGTCGGAAGAACGACTCAGCAAGTCGAGTCGCGAGTCCCCGATTTCTTCCTTTTGAGCGGTGTCGAGTGGGACCAGTGAGTAGTGGAGTGGACTCAGCGAGTTTGAGGGTAGACTCAGTAATGGAGGGACTCGGCGAGTTGTTCATACAACTCGGCGAGTCCAAGGCAATCTTCTTAAGCTCAAGAACAACTCGTCGAGTTGTTCATATGACTCGGCGAGTCGGATGAAGATTGTATAAGTTCTTGGATCGAGAGGGTACTCGTCGAGTCGATGCCATACTCGACGAGTAGCAGCGAGTAGGGTTGAGGAGTGAGAGTAGGGACTCGGCGAGTTGGCGGCCCAACTTGGCGAGTCAGGTCAAATGAGAGTTGACTTTGACCGAAAGTTGAATTTGACCGAAAGTTGACCTTGACCGAGAGTTGACTTTGACCAAGGGTAAAATAGTCATTTTACCCAGTACAGTGTTTAGTATATGATTGAATGTGTTATGGACTTGTAGCCGGGGAGATACCGGAGCAACAGCAGTTAGCTTCCAGAGCCATACACTCAGCAGCCAGTTTACGAGGTGAGTTTCCCTTCAGTAGGAACGGGTCTACGGCCACAATGCCGGCCCGTTTAATTATCAGTAGTTCCGAACTTTGGTCTGATGCAGTAGTTAGAGTGCTTGATGTCTTTGTGATACAAGCATGTTTGTGTTATGTGTTCCGGACTCTGTACCGATGCAGTATGCAGTATATGTGTTTATGATAGTTGTTATGTTTTATGTTATGCCATGATCAGTCAGTTCCGGACTTCGGTCCGATGCAGTCAGTTCCGGACTTCGGTCCGATGAAGTTAGTTCCGGACTTCGGTCCGATGCAGTCAGTTCCGGACTTCGTTCCGATGCAGTTAGTTCCGGACTCTGGTCCGATGCAGGGGACAAGGTCCCAGTCAGTTCCGGACTTCGGTCCGATGCAGCCCATTCCAGACTTCGGTCTGATGCAGTGGGCAAGGCCCAGTATGTGCTATATATATGTATTGTATGGTATGTGGTAGTTTGGGGGAGCTCACTAAGCTTCGTGCTTACAGTTTCAGTTTTGGTTTCAGGTACTTCCGCAAGCAGAGGGAAGAACTCGGGATGGTTTTTGGTTATATTGAAAAATGAAATTTTTGGGTCGTATTTTTGGGTCGTTTCATACTCACCCATTTCCTCGAACCGGTCTAACAATACCTGCAGAGTCTTCAGCATGACTGGACCGCCTTACCAGGCCTTCATCCAATCTGTACCACTCTCAAAAACCTTCAGCCAATCTGGACTGCCCTCCAGGGCCTTCAGTCTGGCTGGACCGTCCTCTGAGCCTTCTGCCTGACTGGTACGCCTATCGGCCTTCAGTCTATCCGGACCGCTCAACTAGCATTCATCACTCCGAGTTATCTCTCCGGGAAATCCTCCCATGCATACTGTTCTAGCCCTCTAGGGGTTCCGAACTCTATCTCCGTCATATATACTCGATCCCGGCCTGATCCCAGGCCCTCCACAATCAAATGCCCTAGGTCTGTATCCCGCCCTGCACGCCTGCCACTTACTCATACCAGCCTATATTCTTGACTGACAGAACCACTGTTGAATCCCAAGCAGCTAAACAACTTCTCATGCCCATCGACCTTCCGAAGAATTTCCAATTCTCCCCCACTTAGCGCACTGACTATCGACCACTGGTCGCTATCACCGACCTCCCAAAACAACTTTGCACAAAACCAACACTTACATGCATACTGATTCCCCCTAGCACTAGAAACCTTCACAAAAATCACATTTCCACACTGATCACCCCACTCGAAAGAAACTCAATCTTCATCTTGTTGGATAAGGTGTCTAAGTCCATAACTTATTTGGTATATACTTGACCCGACCGGCATGGTCCATTTGGGTTGCATCTCATCCAAACTATTTATGGATAATTTTATGAGAGTTATACACATATGTTTATTAATATATTATAAGTTATAATATATTAATATGAAGTTATGCTATTTAATTAGTTTTAGTCTTAAATTAATTATGAATTAATTTAGAGATTAAAAGGAAGACTAATTAGATTATGGGCTATTGGTTTTATATAGTGTGGGCTAATACTCATTTGTTAATGGGCTAGGCTTATATGGAAGTCCATGGATGATCCATGGAGCTTTTAACCCATGGATCCTTGGAAAGGAAAAGACATGGGTTATTAGTGTTTCACCCTAACCATGCACACTATATAAGCATGCTTATGAAGCATGAAATGAGACTAGTGAACTAGTGTGTGTAAGCTTGTGTGCGGCCAAAAATTATACAAGTGTGTATACTCTCTCAAAGTTTTCCAAGAGTTTGTGGTGTTTTGTGATTCCATTTGAGGCATTCACACTATTGGTGCTTGGCCCTCAAACTCCTTAGAACCAAACTCATCAAAAGGTATGTAATCTCTTCTAACTCTTTTATGTTGAAATGTTCCCCATGCCATGTTAGATAGGTTATAAACCTTGGAAAATTTATTATTTTGCATGTATTTAGACAAACATAGATCCAAGGTTTATTAGGGTTGCATGCACACTTAGGAAGTGTTAGATTGCTCAAAACCCAACAGTGGTATCAAAGCCTAGGCTTGCTTGTTTGATACTTGATGCAAAATAGTGAAAAAAGTCGAAATCGTTGTTGTCTGCATGATGGACTCGCCGAGTCCATGGGGGGACTTGACGAGTCCAAGGCAAACTTCAACCTACTCGTCGAGTAGGTTCATGCACTCGACGAGTAGGATCGACAGAGTGCATATTTTCGACTTTTGCTGCTGGAAATGGACTAGAAACATTACCCTAAACTGTTTTGGTGTTTTAAAACTTATTTTAGTTGGCGTAATGGTTGTTCTAATCCATTTACAATAGCATATATCAAAATTCCATGATTTTATGTGTTCATATAATTCTTGAATTTTTGATGATCATGTTCATGTTCTTATGAATTTAGATAATGATAGGAATTATTTGCTGAATTGTTTAGAATTAATTCTTGATCATTTATGTGTTTTAATGGAGTCCATAATTTGTCCTCAAGTTATGGATTTCCAAAGGTCACTCTTATTTAACACACACTTAAAACACATAAGTTACATGAAAATGAAGAGTCTTCATTTTTATAAACCTTTTAATTCATAAGTTATGAAATGAAGAGTTTTGCATAGTTACAAAACTTGCCCTCAAGTTTTGGAATTTGTAATGTTTCACACACTTTAATAAACTTTAATTCCAACCCTTAGAGTTTTAATAGTTAAAATTCAACCCTTATACTATTTATAACATTAATGGTTAATTACTATATATATGTATAAGAATAAGTCGTTTTACCGTTAGTATGTCTCATTCACGAAGCCGGTCTATAAGGTGGGTATAAGGTTGTTGCCTATAAAATGGCGACTTAATGGGTGTCCATTCTCACCCACCGCTTGCTTGATCGGTGGAGGGTCGTTAGCCGAACGGGTAGAACAATGACTTTAAATCCTCATTAAAAGTATAATGATTATTATAAAGTAACTAAACTCTTTTAATTCCCAATCTTAGTTACCTTAGAAAAAATGTGAACATGGTGCTAGTCCATGGAATTCACACTTTGTACCTTACCAAGTCGTTGGTGGAGCGTGTGTGGTTAACCGGCACACTAACTAGGACTAGTAAGGATCACGAAGGGTGACTTAATGTTTGTCATAGATCAATGGAGCGGGTGTGGTTAACCGGCACATCGATTAGGTGATAATATTAAGGGTACCAAATGAATTAGCATGGTTATTCACACCTTGTTTTGTGATCCTCGGCATCGCAGTCACAAAACTTGAAGGGCACAATCGAGATTGAAACATGCCATTGAAAAGTTAAATGAATCTCAAAAGAATGTAGGAATTTCAAATCCAATTAAACCTAATAAATCATTTCGTTTTCGTGGTGGAAATTGGTGAATCGTCATTCACCTACCTTTCAAATATATTATTACTTAGATTACGGCATCCTTCTTCTAAGTGTAATATATTGTGATTGGATCCTAGCCTTAATATTACATTTGGGTGTCTTATTAAGGATTCTATATATCTAATCTAAACTTACTCACTTCTTTCGGATGTCTTCGAACACTAATGCTTCAGGCTCTAACCCAACTGGTTCTTTTTATCTCATGAATCTTTGTGGGAGGGTCATCTTTGATGGTTCCAACTTCATGGATTGGATTAGGAACATCAGGATGGTTACTCGTTATGAGGACAAAGAATATGTCCTCGATAAGGAGTTAAAAGAGCTTGATGAGTCTACTGCTACTCCTGAGGAGATCGCTGAATTCAGGACTCATGAGAGAGATGCTACTAAGGTGGCATGTATCATGATGGCCACGATGACAACCGAGCTCCAAAAGTCATATGAAGATTTCTACTCTTTTGAGATGCACCAAGACCTGATGGAAAGGTACCATCAGAGTGCTCGTCAGGAGCGGTACTAAATAATCTCCTCCATAATAACAACCCGCATGAAGGACGGTGAATCCGTCACCGGCCACATGCAAAAGATGCAAGGTATGTGGACCGTTTGCTGAAGCTCAATGTAAACATCCCTGAGGAGTTGGCAATTGACATCATTTTGCACTCCTTGCCTTCTTGTTATGACCATTTTCGTATGACATATCATATGAACAAGGAGGAAGTTACTCTCAGCAAGCTTCAAGGACTCTTGAAGACCGCGGAATCCGGTCTTAAGGGTAAGGCGGTTGTTACCTCTACTACTCCTACTCCAACATCTACCCCTGTTTTGGCTATCGGGCAAGGCAAAGGGAAGAAGAGGAAGCAACCTTCGAAGGGTACCAAGGGAAAGTCTCTTGAAGGCTCCTCATCGAAGACCAAGAGCGGTTCTATCACTCCTTTTGCCATTCCCAAGGATGCTGAATGCTTTTATTGCCATGAAAAGGCACACTGGAAGCGAAACTGCCCTAAGTACTTGCAGGATCTAAAGGATGGGAAAGTGAAACCCACCCATGCAGGTATTTACACTATATTGTCTAATTACTCAACATATTCTAACTCTTGGGTGCTTGATATAGGTGTTGGATTAATGTCTAAGTCCATAACTATAATTGGTAAGACTTGACCCGACCCGGCATGGTCCATTTGGGTTGCATGGCATCATGCACTTGGATAGACTATAATGAGAGAAATAAGACACTTATGGTTATTAATATATTATAAGTTCTAGTATATTAATAGTAAGAATAATAAGATTATTTAATTAGTATTGATCAATAATTAATCTAGGATTAATTAAGTGATCAAAAGAAGACTAATTAAATATATGGGTTGATTGTGTAAATCATCCATACTTGTATAGTGGGCTAATGCTCCATGGATTATCTAGTTGGGCCAAAACCCATATGATGCTCCATGGATGCTCCATGGTGTATTTGAACCCATGGATCCAAGGAAATGGAAAGTCATGACAATTAGGGTTTGCCCTAATTGTAACACTATATAAAGATATTATTCTTGACAAAATCGGCACTAGTGAGAGTAAGAAAGGGCTAGCCGATTTTCATGAAGTGTAGAATTCTATCAAGTTATTCCAAGTGTATTTGGTGTTGTGTGAACCATTTGAGGTGTCACACTTGGGGCACTAGGCACTCAAGCTTCATGAAGACATTCTACATCAAAGAGGTATGTATTATATCTTGTTATATTGATAGTTTTTGTATGCTAGATTAGGATAATACCTTGGATGTTCATATTTGCATGTATAATAGAGAAAACATAGATCCAAGGTATTTAGGGTTGCATGTACACTTAGGAGTGTTAGAATGCTCATAACCCAACAGTGGTATCAGAGCCTAGGCTTGTTTTCTTGTTATACTTGCAAATGGAGCTGAAAAATCGAGTTTTGATGCTGTCAGCCCAGCAGACTCGCCGAGTCCATGAAGGGACTCGACGAGTCCAAGGCAAAATGCATCCAACTCGCCGAGTTGTGTTCATGCACTCGACGAGTTGGACCCCAGACAGCATATTTTCGAGGTTTTTGGCTAGAAATGGACTAGGAACATTACCCTAAGTTGTTTTTGAACTTATAAATTTGTTTTTTAATGTGGTAATGTTCATGCTAATCCATTTTCAAAGATAATTGTCAATAGATTCATGTTTTGTATTAGTTTAAAGGTTAGACTAATTACATGAAAAGTTTGATTTGAATTATCTTGTTCTTATGAGTTGCTTAGATTAATAGAAAAGTTGAGTGAAAAAGTTGTTTTCAATCCAAATTAATCTAAGAGTTGATTCTAAAATGTGTTTTTGTAACTTGTCCTCAAGTTATATGAAAAGTCACATTTAAGTTTCATAAAACTCATAAAAGTTGGCAAAGGTTACAAAAAATGAAGAGTCTAGTTCTAATTAATTGGAGTTATGACTCCATAATTTGTCCTCAAGTTATGGAGGACCAAGAGTCTCTTCATTAAATAAAAAATAATAATAAAAAAAAAGTGTAACCTTAATTAATTCCATAAGTTATAAAAAAATAAAGAAAAGTGAATTCTTTTATTAGTTTAAAGTCTTCCATAAGTTATGGAACTTGAAGAGTTTTTGGATTAAAACTACTTTAAACACATAAGTTATGGAATTAATTAGTTTTGAATAGTTTCAAAACTTGCCCTCAAGTTTTGGAATTTGTAAAGTTTTCTCATATGAATACTTTAATTCCAAGTTAGCCCTTAGAATTTTAAAAGTTAAAATTCAACCCTTATACTTTATAATATTATAAGTTAATAATATATATATGTATAAGAGTAAAGTCGGTCTTACCGCTAGTACGCCTCATTCACGAAGCCGGTCTATAAGGTGGGTATAAGGTTGTTGCTTATAAAATGGCAACTTAATGGGTGTCCACTCTCACCCACCGCTTGCTTGACCGGTGGAGGGTCGTTAGCCGAACGGGTTTGACATGACTATAATGCTCCCTTAATTAAAAATATTAATGATAAATACTAAGTAACTAAACTCTTATAAATACCCAATCTTAGTTACTTAGGAAAAATGGGAATAAGGTGCTAATCCATGAAATTACACTTTACACTTTGTCTAAGTCGTTAGTGGAGCGTGTGTGGTTAACCGGCACACTAACTTGGACTTAACAAGGTAGGTAAAGGGTGACTTAATATTTATCATAGTATCGATGGAGCGTGTGTGGTTAACCGGCACATCGATTAAGGGGTAAACACTTAAGGGTACCTAGTAATTTGCATGGTTACTTCACACCTTGTTTTGTGATCCTCGGCATCCCAATCACAAAACCTGAAGAGCACACTCGAGATTGAAACATGCCATTGAACAGTTCAATGAATCTCAAAAGATCTAGGAGTTTCAAAACCAATTAAAACCTAATAATACATTTCGTTTATCTTGGTGGAAATTGGTGAATCGTCATTCACCTACCTTCAAATTGTTTTATAGCTTGGATTACGGTATACCTCTTCTAAGTTATAAAATAGTTTGTTGGGTCCTTGCCTTAATATTTCATATTGGGTGTCATATTAAGGACTTTAAGATCAACTATCTTGAATATCTCCCAAAACATGTCTGGTTTAGACATTTATGATCTTCCCAAATCTCTTGAAACAAGCTTTCCTAAATGAAGATGATGTCCCGTGGAAATCATACTTCTTTCACCTCCTCCAATTATTCTCCCTAACCCACAAGTTCTTGAAAAGTTTAAGGTCACTCAATCCTTATTGGCAAGGCAAGGTCTAGGTGTGATCACATCTTGGAGATGTAGTCACATATTGACAAGTCGGGAGAGTTGGGTGTCAAAGTCTTGAGAAAGTTGGTGGTTCAATCACTTTCTAAGTCACATAGTGAGTTCTTTTGGAACACCTATGAAACAGACTATAACAAGACCCTTAATGATCTTATCTATTTGCTAAGATCAACTTCCTTAAAACTTGATGGACATTGACAGTAGTGACACAGGAAATCCAGAAAAGCATTTTCTTCCCAATGGAAAGGGATTGGCCATAGTCAACTCGGTTGACCAAATGGTAAAGAGAAAAGGCTAAGTCTATGATAGTCCCGTGTATCATTATCAAAGGGTCCATATGTTTATATTGCCAAAGGAAGGGTCATTAGTTGCGAAGCTGCCAAATTTACCTAACGAGGTTAAAGTCAACAAGTTTGACTCTACTTCAGGTAACGTCCACTATCTAACTCTGCTAAGTTTCTATTCTGAGATTCTTGATACATGATGTGACTGGGTCACATGGTGATGTTTTAAGAATCAAAGAAAAGTGAAGAAACTTAAAGAAAGAATATGCTGAATCTGATCGCATAGATGGATTTCTATCGCGTAGTTTGAAAATCGAAATCGGATTCTTGAGCTACTTCTTAGGAGTTATGAGATATTGCTTAGGAATAGATAACAACAAGTTTTCATATGGATTGTAAGGATAAGTTTTTCCGCATAGTTTTAAAATAAAAGAAAATTTTTGATTTTATTTATTTTAAAATATCCTTACAATGGCATTTGAGGAAAAATTGTTGCTTATATGATTCCATTAATAGCAAGAGTGGAAATATGTAATTGATTCTTTCATTTGTGGTAATGTCTAAATTTACCAAACAAGGAAAGATTCTCATCATCCAAAGTCTCAATTGAACCGGGACTTGGAATCATGCAAGTTGTATAGCATGATGAATGAGAACTTTCAAGTATTGGAAAAATTAAGACTAATTACTTGTTCACATGGATGTGTGAGTCAAGTAATGGACTAAGGGATCGAGTACATAGTCATGTGCACTGATTAAGTCCACCACAAAAGATATAAGGCTATTCGTCATAGTTTACTAAAGCTCAGTAAATATGATTATACTTACAAGCTTAAGTGTAACTCTGAGACATTGGAAAAGGTTCCAATGCATGGCAGAGCGGATAAGAATAATCAAATTAGGCAGAAGGATAAAAGTTTCTCAAATCTGAAAAGATGGGAGAGTACTTTAGTATCAGCTTTGTGATCATCTCAATGATTAAGAAACCGTATCAAAATTAGTTCTCTAAGGAAGTCTTAGTGCATTCTTATGACTAAGAAGAAGGGATCTTGAATTGTTGAAATGGTTAAATCAAGAAGATGAGTCATACTTCGTTCCAATACAAGTCTTAGAGTCATACTCCAAGATTGTAATTTGAGCGACATGTCTTTAAGAAGGTTTAAAACACTTGTCAAATGTAAGAGTAAAAGTTTCCTACTCTTGCACATTTGAAATTGGTAAGTTGTGATGTTTTGGATAAAACAAAGACCAACTTAGGCCAATTGTGTGAAGTGTTTGTCTTGATTAGAATCCACACTATCTCTTGGATATCTGACAAGGGAGTCTTATAGGTCAAGAGGACAGTGAGAGTCTTAAAGGTCTTGAAAGTCTCAAGAACTAATCAAGAATAAAACCTGAAATTCTTCACTGGCACACGACTTGAGGTTTATAACCTATCGTGTTGACATAGTCTGTGCCCATTCCAGTTAAAGTTGAGTTCTTAGAGTTCTCAATTGGTTGCACAACAACTTGGAAGCAATGGAACACCCTTGAGCTGCCAGGTGGCAAGAAGTTAAGATTGAGTTCAGTCCATATGAGTTCGGATTTGTCATTATCCTTGTCTTGTGACTATGGTTTTGACAATTCACATGGATAAGAACACATACACCATTAAATCTAAGTGTCATAAGGTTTCTCTCCGATTTATGAAAATGATGGTGAGGAAACACTTTCACTAAGTAGATTTTAGTTAGATAGCAATTGTGATATTTGCATTCTCAAAGTCGTTAGTGGAGCGTGTGTGGTTTACCGGAACACTAACTTGGACTTGTGAGAAATGGCAAAGGTCAAAATGATCAAGACTATGATTACGACATCCCTTTTCATAGTTCTTAAAATTGTTTTGACACACCCATGAGCTATCTAAGGGAAGGTGTATGTTTTTGATAAAGTCTTATCAAAACAATCTAGTATCAGAAATCTGAACTTTGGTAAGAAAGTCAATAAAGTATTGATTTCTAGAAGTCGAGCTTTTTGAGTATATGTCAAAGCTAGTGGGAGCATAAGTGTTATGCTAATAATCATCATGTTAGTGGGAGCATGATAATTATGATAAAGATTGCAAGTTAGCAATGTTAATTATAGAAAACAAAAGTTTCAACTGGGAAAGAGTTGTTTTGCTATAATTAAGGGAGAGGAAATTATACTTCATCTCAAATCTATAAGCTTAGATCGTGAGGTTTTAATCATTTAGTCAAGGATATATATATATATATATATATATATATATATATATATATATATATATATATGAATTTCATGTTGTAATGGCTCAACATAAGGAAATTCTGTATATGGGTCCATTATTTGCGTTCTAAAATTCGATTATGATTACGGCATCCCTTTTCATAATCTGAATTATGAGAACTTGGCAAATAGAAATGGAAATGTTATAGCAAAAGACTGGTTTAGTCTTTATGTGAGACATCATGAATCGTGTTCCATATGCTTCGGATATAGGATCGATTACATGTGCTATATTCATCCTTTCTAAAAGTTTCCAAATGCCTGGGGCATTAAGAAGGGAAAAGGTTTAGAACTGGATATGACTAAAAGGATTAAACAATTGTCGAGGACAATCTAAGGTTTACCAAAGATTGGTTGCTCAAGGACAATTGGAAGTATAGTGATAATTCTGGAAGGACCATATTGACATAATCTGTAAGGAGGCAACTCTTGTTCAGAAGTGATAGTCAAAATGAATCTGGAAATGTTTCAAAGTTAGATTTTTCAATCTGTGTAAGATTAAGGAAACTTAATGCAAGAAGGATGTTTCCAAGGAGTTGATCTCCTTTGGAATGCTCTGTAATGTTTGTTGTCAAGTCTTTATGACTTTGTGCATAATCATTACAAGAGGATCAATGCATATAAGTTTAGAATCTAACAGATTTCAGTAAATGACATGAATTTGGAATTCTTGCATTTGCAGTAAGGATTTGGGAGTGTGAAAAGAGAATCATTGAAGTTATGTTCAATTGATCTAGTTCACAAAGTAAAGATCATAGACAAACATAGTATGCATACTTGGTGTATGGCATGACTAGTGTTTAGAAAAAACATAGTGTACATGCTTGGAGCATGGGATAACTATTGTTTTAAATTCAAGAATAAAGTTGATAGCTGAAACAATATACAATGAATAATGTGTAATCATATGGTGATAAATAAAAGGTGTTTTATTTATGTTCATAGGTTTTGATACCATATTGGATTCAATTATTATTGTGTTTCATTTTGCATGTTTTGACTTCCCGAATAAACTAGGTTATTCTTCCGGAATGACTAAGTTATTCAAACCATCCACAGTCGGTCATATGTTGGAAGTAGATATGAATTAAGACTGTCATGGGTTGGCTTGTAGAGGTCTAAGATGTTGGACAAAGGGCTACAACACTCATGAGTGCTCATAAGTTCTGAGTATTGGATTCAACCCGCGCTCATTGGAATCACTTCATGGATTTTATCACGAGTGATCATGAGACGATAATATCTTATATTCTTCAAACCTAGAGATATGAGTTGTTACTATGAGTTGATAGTACATTGATTGCACGAAAACGCATTGGTAACTCGATGTTATAAAACGTGTCTTTGTGTATGATTCAACAAGTAGTAGAACAAGCCATATGAGTCGAAGTTTATCCATTCCTTTTACCTTCGGGATAAAAGCGATATCTGTGGGTCCCTCGATGATTTGATGATGACAAATGGAAGTGCCCGGCCGGGCCAGGACTGATTTGATTTGTTCAATTAGTCAGTCGTCATAAATCGGAAATCGAGAAACAACAAATGGACAGAGAGAATGATTATAATCCATGTCTCAGTCCATATGATATCTAGAATGGAGGAATATATGATCCCTTATCTAAGGGACAAGTCATTGACAAAGGTCAGCGTTTATCGACAAGGTCAGAGTTCGACAGAAGCTTTTGAGAGCTACGATTGCTAGTTGGTTCCTGAAGTTATACTCAATAATAGTTTTAGACTTATCCAAGTGGGAGACTATTGGATTAATGTCTAAGTCCATAACTATAATTGGTAAGACTTGACCCGACCCGGCATGGTCCATTTGGGTTGCATGGCATCATGCACTTGGATAGACTATAATGAGAGAAATAAGACACTTATGGTTATTAATATATTATAAGTTCCAGTATATTAATAATAAGAATAATAAGATTATTTAATTAGTATTGATCAATAATTAATCTAGGATTAATTAAGTGATCAAAAGAAGACTAATTAAATATATGGGTTGATTGTGTAAATCATCCATACTTGTATAGTGGGCTAATGCTCCATGGATTATCTAGTTGGGCCAAAACCCATATGATGCTCCATGGATGCTCCATGGTGTATTTGAACCCATGGATCCAAGGAAATGGAAAGTCATGACAATTAGGGTTTGCCCTAATTGTAACACTATATAAAGATATTATTCTTGACAAAATCGGCACTAGTGAGAGTAAGAAAGGGCTAGCCGATTTTCATGAAGTGTAGAATTCTCTCAAGTTATTCCAAGTGTATTTGGTGTTGTGTGAACCATTTGAGGTGTCACACTTGGGGCACTAGGCACTCAAGCTCCATGAAGACATTCTACATCAAAGAGGTATGTATTATATCTTGTTATATTGATAGTTTTTGTATGCTAGATTAGGATAATACCTTGGATGTTCATATTTGCATGTATAATAGAGAAAACATAGATCCAAGGTATTTAGGGTTGCATGTACACTTAGGAGTGTTAGAATGCTCATAACCCAACAATAGGATGTGGTATTCACATATGTTCTGATTTGCAGGGCCTAAGAAAAAGTGAGGATGTGGAGCACGGGAAGATAAACTTGATCATGGGGAATAGGAAGGCTTCACCTGTTTCCAAGATTGGAGTTTATACTTTGTTGCTTAATAATGGGTTAAAATTAGATTTGAATAAATGTGTGTGCTCATCTGATATGGAGAGGAATATTATTTCTTTTCATGCTTTGTATAAACAAGGTTTTACCTTTTCGTTTGATAATGAATGTGGTGGTATTAATTCTTTCTTTTATAATGTGTTTTATTTTAAAGCATTACCTTGTGATGGTGTGTATGAAACTGTGTCGATTGTAGACAACTTAGGAAATAATGTGTTGTATATTGATTCTTCTACTAGCCTAGATAAAACATCATTGTGGCATTATCGTCTTGGACATGTAAACAAGAAACGCATAGGCCAACTCCAAAAGAGTGGAGTCTTGGAATCATTTGACCTTAAATCAGATGATAGTTGTGAATCTTGTCTACTTGGAAAGATGACAAAATCACCCTTCACTGGAACTTGTGAGAGGGGTGAGAGTTTGTTGGACCTAATACATATTGATGTATGTGGGCCATTCAAAACCGCCACAAGGGATGCTAATCGGTATTATGTGACTTTTATTGATGATTTTAGTAGATATGGATATGTCTACTTAATCAAACACAAGTCGGAAACCTTTGAAAGGTTTAAGGAATTCAAACAGGAAGTAGAAAATCAATTGGGCAGGAACATTAAGATGCTTCGATCCGATCGAGGTGGTGAGTATCTTAGTACCGAGTTCCTTGACTATCTTAAGGAGTGTGGGATTGTCTCACAATTGACTCCTCCCAGGACACTGCAGCTGAATGGTGTAGCTGAGAGACGTAATCGAACCTTGTTAGACATGGTTCGCTTTATGATGAGTCGAGTTTCATTACCAATCTCTTTTTGGGGGTATGCCTTAGAGACTGCCGTCCATATCCTTAATCTAGTCCCTACAAAGAAGGTTACCAAAACACCTCATGAGATGTGGACTGGGAAAGTTCCCAATTTGGACCACATCAAAATTTGGGGTTGCGAAGCTTTTGTGAGGCGTGAAACTCATGATAAGCTTGAACCCCGAAGTGAAAGGTGTATTTTCATCGGCTACCCACAGAAATCCTTCGGTTACCTCTTCTACAGACCCAGTGAGAATGTGGTCTTTGTAGCACGAAGAGGGGTCTTTCGCGTGAGAGAATTTATAAGCCAAGGAGACAGTGGGAGGCAAATTGATCTTGAAGAAATTCAAGAATCAATTGGTGAAGGAACCTCAAACACTAGCAATCAACCTGAGGAGGAAACTCCTGTTGATCCAGCTGACGAGTCTGTACCTCCAAGGCGTTCTACACGGGTTAGAAACACACCTTCGTTTTATTATGGCTTTCATATTACTACGGAAGGTGATACGTTCATCAGTGATGGTACATTGGTAAATTTGGATGAACCTAGCAGTGTCAAGGAAGCTATGGCAGGCCCAGAGTCTGCTAAATGGAAGGAAGCTATGGACAGCGAGATGCAATCCATGTATGACAATCAAGTTTGGAACTTGGTTGACAATGTACCAGGCCGTAAAACAATCGGGTGCAAATGGATCTTCAAGAAGAAGACCAACATGGAAGGAAAAGTGCATACTTATAAGGCTCGACTAGTTGCGAAGGGTTTTACTCAAACTCAAGGTATTGATTATGATGAAACCTTCTCGCCGGTAGCAAAGGTTAAGTCTATTAGGGCTATGTTAGCCATTGCCGCATTTCATGATTATGAAATATGGCAAATGGATGTCAAAACCACTTTCCTTAATGGAAAGTTGGCTGAGGATGTGTACATAAATCAGCCAGAGGGTTTCGTCAATGCAGAGTACCCTAATAGAGTATGCAAGCTTGAGAAATCCATTTATGGATTAAAACAAGCATCTCGTAGCTGGAATCTTTGTTTTGATGAGAAGGTCAAAGAGTTTGGCTTCTCGAGAAGTGAAGATGAGTCTTGCGTGTATGTCAGAGCTAGTGGGAGTATAGTTAGCTTCTTGGTACTGTATGTGGATGACATACTACTTATAGGAAATGACATCCCAACCTTGCAGGAGGTTAAGTCCTGGCTTGGGAAGTGCTTTGCTATGAAGGACCTAGGGGAGGCTGCCTATATCCTAGGGATAAGGATATTAAGAGAAAGGAGTAGAAGACTAATTGGACTTAGTCAGAGTACCTACTTGGATAAGGTGTTGAAAAGGTTCAACATGGAGAATTCCAAGAAAGGAGATTTACCGATCCAAAGCAATGCCAAACTGAGTAAGACTCAAAGTTCGAGTACAGAGGCAGAGATAGCTGAGATAAGCCAATTACTGTATGCTTCCATTGTTGGCTCGATCATGTATGCTATGACTTGTACCCGCCCTGATGTGGCATTTGCTTTGAGCATGGTTAGCAGGTATCAGGGGAACCCTGGCAAGGCTCATTGGACCACGGTAAAGAACATTCTCAAGTACCTGCGGAGGACTAAGGATTGGGTCCTTACCCTTGGTGGGAGTGATGACTTGAGAGTATTAGGGTATAGTGATGCTAGTTTTCAAACTGATAGGGATAAATTCCGCTCTCAGTCAGGCTGGATCTTTACCTTAAATGGAGGGGCAATTTCTTGGAAGAGTTCCAAGCAGGAGACGGTAGCTGATTCGACTTGTGAATCAGAGTATATAGCAGCGAAGGAGGCGATATGGCTAAAGAACTTCATCGGAGACCTTGGAGTTGTACCAGCCATTAAGGAACCTATAGAGATTTTCTGTGACAACAATAGTGTGGTTGCCTTAGCCAAGGAACCAAGAGATCATGGTAGATCCCGACACATTGACAGAAAATTTCACTTCATAAGACACAAGATTGAAGAAGGACTCCTGGTGGCAAGGAGGATATCGACGGATGAGAATCCTGCAGATCCCCTTACGAAGGGACTGACGAGGGTTAAGCATTTTCAGCATGGGAGGCGCATCGGGCTGAGGGACGATATTAGTTTTACAGATTAGATAGTTTTCCTGAAACTTGTAAAATGTAATCGACGTTTGATGATGAATAAAATTTGTGATTTATTTATGAGTAAAGTGTTACTATCATTGTCAATTGTTTACTATGGTTTCAGTTTTGCATGTTTTGACTTCCAGAATAATTAATTTATTCAAACCTCCACAATCAATCATACGTCGGAAGTAGGTATGAATCAAGATTGTCATGAATTGGGTTTGTAGATGGCTAAAAGGTGTTTAGACATGGCAATGGTTGCTGCAACATTCATGAGTACTCATAAGTTATGAGTATTGGTATAAACCCACGCTCACTTGTATCACTTCATGGAATTTATCTCGAGTGATCGTGAGACGATAATATCATATTAATCTTCAAACCTAGAGATATGAGTTGTTACCTATGAGTTGGTTGTGCATTGATTGCATTAAACGCATCAGTAACTTGATGTTATAAAACATGCCTTTGTGTACGACTCAATAAGTAGTTAAACAAGCATATCAGTCGAAGTTTATATGTTCCTTCTAGAAATAGAAGCGATATCTGGGCCCCTCGATGATTTTGTGTTGACCCATGTACCGGGCCCGGTCAGAACTAAACCGATGTGTTCAGTAAAGTTCTTCGTCAAACAAATTGTAAAATCGAGAAACAACTGCTAGACAATAAGCAAGACATAGTTCCATGTGTTTGTCCGACTGATATCATGAGAACAGAGGATTATGTGATCACTTGTCTTAAAAATGGCGCTTCATAGTTCGATGGAGTTTTCGAGAGCTACGATTGCTGGTTGGTTCTTGAAGTTATGTAGGCAAATACAGTTATTAGACTTATCCAAGTGGGAGTCTGTTGGATAAGGTGTCTAAGTCCATAACTTATTTGGTATATACTTGACCCGACCGGCATGGTCCATTTGGGTTGCATCTCATCCAAACTATTTATGGATAATTTTATGAGAGTTATACACATATGTTTATTAATATATTATAAGTTATAATATATTAATATGAAGTTATGCTATTTAATTAGTTTTAGTCTTAAATTAATTATGAATTAATTTAGAGATTAAAAGGAAGACTAATTAGAATATGGGTTATTGGTTTTATATAGTGTGGGCTAATACTCATTTGTTAATGGGCTAGGCTTATATGGAAGTCCATGGATGATCCATGGAGCTTTTAACCCATGGATCCTTGGAAAGGAAAAGACATGGGTTATTAGGGTTTCACCCTAACCATGCACACTATATAAGCATGCTTATGAAGCATGAAATGAGACTAGTGAACTAGTGTGTGTAAGCTTGTGTGTGGCCGAAAATTATACAAGTGTGTATACTCTCTCAAAGTTTTCCAAGAGTTTGTGGTGTTTTGTGATTCCATTTGAGGCATTCACACTATTGGTGCTTGGCCCTCAAACTCCTTAGAACCAAACTCATCAAAAGGTATGTAATCTCTTCTAACTCTTTTATGTTGAAATGTTCCCCATGCCATGTTAGATAGGTTATAAACCTTGGAAAATTTATTATTTTGCATGTATTTAGACAAACATAGATCCAAGGTTTATTAGGGTTGCATGCACACTTAGGAAGTGTTAGATTGCTCAAAACCCAACACATCTAACCACTCCTCAGACTGCAGATGCTACCCGACATTCAGACCAACGCCAGCTTTCCACTAATAACCCTCATGAATGATAACCAACGAAATCCCAAACACTAACCCATAACCATACCAAACCCTCAAGGAACAACAGATACCATACCGAAAAACCACACAATGAGACTAGCAGATAAACAATACTCCACAACAATCACAAGATAATCAAGACATTAAGAAAGAAACATACCCGCAGCTGCATCCGGCACTGCTCTGACCTCCTCTGCTGCAAGCTGAAAAGCACGACCCTGAGCCCTTGGGGGCTCCGCTCCACCCTGACCTCCACCCGTGATCCTCAAAGTGGCCGGTGCTGGAGCCTGCACCGACCCTGCAGCAAGTTGTGGACAGTTGACCCTCAAGTGCCCAACCTGACGACAATGATAACAGATCCTCCAATTCTGACCCGGGCTGCCTACCGACAATCTCTCGCATAGTGCCCCTCCTTTCCGCACTTGCGGCATGCACCACCGGACCGACAAACTCCGATGTGACCCCTCCTATACTTCCCACAAGCGTGGCTGCTCTGATCTCCCACCCTAAAATCAACGGTCTTGGACCGTTTCGACGCAGGCTGCGACTGCACCGGAGCCTGCCTCAGCTTACGTAACTGCAACTCAATCTCCAACTCTCGCCGCCTGGCGGCCTCCTGCAACTCTAACAAGGTCTCGCACCTCTGTGTAGACACACAATGTCTGATATCTCTCTTGAGCATACTCAGATATCGGGACATCTGAGCCTGCTCCGAAGCGAACTCAGGGCAAAACATCGCCCTCTCAATGAACATCCTGGTGATCTCAATCACCAACTCCGAACCCTGCTTCAGCTCAAGGAACTCCTGAGCCAATCTCTCTCTCTCAACCCGCGGAACATAACGAGTGATGATCATCTCTCTGAACTGATCCCATGAAACCGTAGCCCTCTGCGCATCCAAATACGACCCCGTGGTCAATCTCCACCAATCCTTCGCCTCGAGCCTCAACAGGTTCAGAGCACACCTCACCCTCTGATCATCAGGGCATGAACACGTGAAGAAACACCCCTCCGTGTCCGATAACCATCTCATAGCAACAATCGGGTCCTGAACTCCATCAAAGGTGGGAGGCTTCGTATTATCGAAGTCCCGATACTGGAAACCTCTACCAGCTCCTCCCCCTGTCGTTGCTACAGCCGTTGTAGCCGCCGCTGCAACCGTCTCAGTGAGAGCCGCATAGCGCTCATCAAAATACTCCACCATAGCGGTCTTGATCGACCCAAAACAGTTCCGGCAGCTCGGCCCGGAACAATGCAGCAACCTCATCATGCAGGATCTCACGAATCCTGACATCCATGTCGCATGTGCTCATCTGAACAATAACCTCGGGCGGTATTGACCCACCCGGAACTCCCTCTCCTGCTCCCGATCCTGACTTGGATCCACTCCCAGCATGCCTCAGAATCTCCATACTGAAAATAAACCACAAAATCTCAGACACTTCCCACTAACCTGGGAACCAACTCTCAACCCAACCCTAGAGGTCATGGTTTCCCTGATACGCGTATGGGTCCTATGCTTTCAGTAGTACGGGCCCATACTACCTTCCACACCTACCCATATTTGTATGAAGTACTACCACAACACCCTAGTGAAAACAACATAATAAGAACTCAACCCTCACTCATAGAGGAACACTGGAAATCTCATACAGAGGGAAACCCTATGCTAGCAGGCATCATAAAACAAGCAACATTATCATGAAATCCTGAAGATCCCTAGCCTAGTACTAGCATGTTGTTCTATCAAAGCTCGAAAACAAATATCATGTATGGTATTTTGGGGTTACTTACTGGCTCCGGCTGATCGTACCTCCGCGTCCTCTTTTTACTTAATTTGAAAACCATTTTAAATTCTCTTTTAAAAACTCTCCCTGATTTGAGACTGGGTTCACACGAATGTTCCTCTAATTCACTCAAACCAAGGCTCTGATACCAACTTGTAACGACCAAAAATTTCAACAAATTTTAACTTTTAAAAAACAACCCATTTAAATAATGTTATTACAAAAAGGTTTTCAATACATTTATTATTAGAGTATTCCAAGAACCATATCATAAAACATAAACACGAGGAGCGGTACGATCACACCTTCGCCTTGCCACGGTCTCCTGAAGAACCTGAAAACATTAAACCATAACTGTAAGCCCGAAATCTTAGTGAGATACCCCTAAAATACCAACCACATATAACATGTCATATCATAATCGATCACAGAACAGCCATGCATATCGGGTCTACTGTGTGACTGGTCCGCCGTATCGGGACTTCAGTCCACCGGGTCCACCCTACGAGTCTAGTCATGTCCCTCGAGTCTGCAGTGTGGTTGGTGTGCCCGCATCGAGCCTTCAACCCACCTGGTCCACTCTCTGAGTCTACAATATGACTGGTCCGCCCGCATCGGGCCTTCAGTCGGCCTGGTCCACTCTCCGAGCTTCGGCACGTCTGGTCCGCCCTCGTGGGGCCTACAGTGTAAAGCCCTGTTTATTTATTAAATAAATAAATAAAATAATAAGCGAATAGAAGCCCTAAAATAAATAATTATAGACCAAATGATGGTCTCATAGAGCTAATTGTCACACTTTAAGATAATAGGGGTTAAAAGTGTAATTTTCAGACTTAGTTTATAATTATTTATGAAGGAAGGGGCTGATGGGTAACAATTAGGACTCAATATGAAAAGAATTATGGAACTAAGGGATAAAATGTAAATTATGGGTTATATTGTAAAGATTTATGATTATGAGGGTTTATATGGTAAATATCGGCCTTATTTTGAAAGAAATGAGGAAAGGAGGGACTGATGTTGTTAATATGGATGGAAGTTTGTTAGGAGCGGGATATATGAACTCGCATTCCCGGTTGCCATAACCCGAATGGACGATGCAGCCGCTATCCTCTCCAACCATAACCTCTAGCCGCCACCTTCACTTGCGATTTCCGGTACCATACTACCACCTCTGATGAAGTCATTACCCGCCCGTGTTGAAGCCAAAAGCCATCAGGAGCGTCGTCGCCCCACTCCTCTTCTACCGCTGCCTTGTGTTGCTGCTGCTCTTGGCTGATGACACGCCATCTACGGTGTTCCGTTGTCGATGTCGAACAATACACGTCGTATTCTTCTCCTCCTTCCGCTACTGCTGTCATCGTTTCACGCCATCATCGTTGCCTTAAGCCACCAGGTGGGGTGGCCGGGTCCATTTCCGATCTGGAGGGTGCGTGTGTGTGCTCAGGTTGCTGGTGTGATTCCAATAGCTCTAACCGCCGCCCTTAGCTGCCGTAGTGGTCGTCAGGGATGTTGTTGTCGTCGTCACGCACCACCAAGTGGTGGCTGCATCCTTATCTGCAAGAACAGGTTTATTGTTGTTGTTGTGTTCGTGTGTGTGGACTGTCGGTCGAGTAGGGTTGTGAAGAACCACCATGGCAGCCGGCCATGGTGGCTACTACCATCCACATGTTGATTAATTGTGGCTGCCATCTCAGATTCGCTATAGCCGCCGCCGGGAGCCACCAGGTGGGTGGCTGGTGCGTGAACCACTCTTCAATGTGCGTGTGTGTGTTTTCTGTGTGTGTGCGTCGTGAGTGGCTGGTTTGGCCGGAATATCAAGAACAACCACCGCCACCACCTTAAGGTGGTGGCTGCCGCCTTGAAACACCATGTATCATAGTGATTTTGTGTGTTTATTTCGATTATTAGCCTTGTAAAATGTAATCTGAAATTTGAATAATAAAAGGAATTGAAAACCACCACCTTAGGGTGGTGGCTGCCGCCACCGGCCGCCGTGTCGGGTGGCGGTGTGTCTTGCCTCGTCAAGTGTGATTCATTTGGGGTGCTTGAAACCCTAATAGGCCTTGTTAGGCTAATGGGCCCAATGTAGCCAAATGGGCTTAGTGAAAACCCTAATGAGTCTAATGGACTCTAATTGACCCAATAAATCCTTAGTGGGCTTAATGACATTCTAGTGGGCCTAGTAGGCCCAATAAATCCCTAATGGACCTAAAAGCCCAATAAATTGATAAATGGGCTAACATTTGGGACGGAAGAACCGCAATGCCAATAAAACCCTAATTTGGGGAATTAATCGGGACACATGGGAATTATTTAATAACTGGAGATATTAAATAATAATCGTCGTCAAGAAATTAATCTAAGTAATATTGGACTTAATGGATTAAGTCCTTAGAGGAATAATTCCTTAATGGGTTGAGTAGGAAACTTAACCCTAATCGACATTTTATGTGAAACCCTAACTTCACTTGGGTTTATTGTTGGGCCTTTCTATTGGGCCTTGATGATTGGATTATTAATGGGCCATCCAAGAATAATTATATGGACTAAAATAATTTAATGGGCCTAGGGTAAGTCCCATGTAAGGGGTTGGGCCCAATTTGGAAAATTGGGCCATAGATGGACCATAGTTGGGCCTTAATGATTATATAATGTTGGGCCATAAGACCACATATAGGCCTGGGCCCAATTTGGAAAATTGGGCCATATGCTGGGCTTTAATTCCTAGTTTGCTTTGGGCCTGTGGATTGGGACTTGGGTTTATATAAGCCAAGCTTGGGGTAATGAAGTAATTATCCAAGTATGTATTATGGTTATGTGTTGGGACCCAATTACTAATTGGGTGTTGTTTTGGTGTTGACAGTTCGGGAATCTGTCATCCAACCGCTGGGGTTGAGTCTGCGGGACTTCAACAAGTGTGGGATTGTGTTTACGGGACTTCAGCAATGCGAGGTGAGTTACCTTCCAGTAGCAGTGGGTCTATGTGCTAGTGACAGTAGGGGAGATAGTCCCCGGATTACCGGTCGACAGGACCGAAGGGGTAGGCCAGCACCCAGATATGCTAGGCAGTATATGACTTATGTGTTTATGCTATGCTTTTATGTGGTAGTGTTAGGGGGTGAAATAGTCCCCGGTTACCGGTTGAAAGATACCGAAGGGGAGGCCAGCACCCAGATATGCTAGGCAGTATCCGGTCGAGAGGACCGAAGGGGAGGCTAGCACCTAGATATGCTAGGCAGTATCCGGTCGAGAGGACCGAAGGGGTTGGTCGGGCACCCAAATATGCCTGACAGTATATGCATGTTATGTGATTGTGTGGTATGTGGTATGATGGGGGAACTCACTAAGCTTCGTGCTTACGGTTTTCAGTTTTGGTTTCAGGTACTTCGTGTTTAAAGGAAAGGAGTCGGCTTGATCGCAGCGCATCACACAATGGTTTTCCGCACATGAGATCTTTGGGATTACACTCTGATATTATTTTATGATAACACGTTGATTATTTCTACTTTGGTTTTGACATGACATGATATTATAGATGTTTTATTACACTGTTGGTTTTATAATGACGTATTTAAAAATGAAAATTTTGGCCTGTATTTTTGAGACGTTACATACAACCTATCTGGACCGCTCGCTAGGCCTTCGGAATAACCGGTCCGCCCTGGGTATGTTGGCCTACAGCACAAAGCAGGTCCCGCCTCAACCCAACTCCAGTCCAAACAACCATGTGCACATAAACATACAATCATATAACAGTTCACAGTCAACAAGTCGATCAAACATATCACATAACATATCATCATGCTAACCAAGACACCGACCTAACCGGTCACTAGCATATACCATTCTAACTAGCAGGATGCAAACATATCAAAGCAATAACATAACAACAAATACTCGGATCTCAATCCGATAAAGGGCCGGCCGTGGTGCCTTAGACCCTGTTGATATAGTGAGGATAACTCACCTCGCGATTGCCGAAACTCTGAACTGAAGACGCCGATTCCCGAATCACCGACTCACCGAAAATCCTGAACTAGCCATCATAACAAAATAATCATTAGGCCAAACATACATCCACTTATCGGGCCAAGGCCAAAGTCCAAATCTTCTACAAAGCCCAATATTGGCCCAATTTACTAAATTGGGCCCTCCTCACCAAATGGGCCTAGATCCAAGGTCCATAACAATAATTGGGCCCAAAAATACTCTATCCATAAATTTACAATCATGGCCCATAAACCAACAACCCAAAAATAGCCCAAACTCTAAGGCCCAACATGAAAGTCCAATCAGGGGGAGTACGTTGGGCGTACCTTCTCTGGTACGTTGGGCGTACAACATTGGTTCGCAAAGGGGATCGGGGCATTTTCTCTCTACGCAGGGTGTACTCAAAGGTTACGCGGGGCGTAACCTTGTTGCTCAACAATTTCACATAATGACTTAATGGCTTAAGCTCTTAAGCCCAAACTTCAGATCCCTAGGCCAAATCTGCCTAAGATTCATAAAGTCTCAAACTTTATCACTTGGGACGTCCATAAAGCTCTTAATCCAAGGTCTTAATCCATTAAGACCTATATATCTCACACATGGAACAACCACATCCCTTGGGACCTCATTTTTCTCACTCAAGACCTCTCCAAAGGGCTGAAAGGATAGATAATCTCGGCCAACACAAAGCATGAATCAAGATGAGGACTTTTGGGACAAGAATGATGCCAAAACTTCACAACACTTAGATCTATGCAAAATAATTGACAAGCAAGAAGCTTTATACCTCAAACAAGCTCCAAAGGATGATATCTCTCCAGTTCTACAAGCTCCAATCGTTCCTCTCCTTCTTTGACAACTTCTCCTTTCTTGTTCTAGCTTTTCTTTTGCCAAAATGAGCTTTCCAAGGCCAAACACACCCAACAATGGAGGGAATACAGATTTCTAGGGTTTCTGGGGGTAAAAGAGTGTCTATGGAGGCTAGGGTATGAACCAACATGTTCCTTATATAGTGGCTGACCCTAATTTTAGGGTTTGGGGTTTTTGAGAGTATGCTGGGCGTACCTCTAGTACACTGGGTGTACTCACCTCCCCCCCCCCGACATTTCTCCCCTCACTACGCTGGGTGTACCCAGCCAACTTCAAGCATGCATGCCATGCATGCATGGGACCTTTTCCTTTAATTACCCCTAAGGAGCTATGGTTGATATTACCTTCGAAACGCCGCAACTCCTCAACTCTAAACGCGCTCTCAATAAACTTTACATTCACACGAGGGTGGCGATAAACCCTATGCTTCTATCAACATACACCAGTCCGAAACCTTCTCGGATAAAACCCATTTCCCATAAAAGGACCAACATTACCCTTTCTCTTAAATCTCAAGGACTCATCCATAAATACTTAAAGAACGGGGCGTTACACTACTTGTACAAACCGTAGTGTTGTCCGATCATCTTATGATCAAGTGAGTGTATGGTTACTTTCTTCTAACACATAATTATAAAGTATTAGCTATGAAATACGTGCTACGTGTTATATATTACTTGTCTATTTGAGATGGGCTTGGAATTGATGTTTTTATACACGTGTTAAATGATTCAAACTATATATGTATTTTATATCTACAAAATATATTGGTAGAGCATGGGTAGATGAAATAGTGGCAATTATGAGACGTAGTGCCTATAGTATAAACCTTGGTGACTATGGAGTTAGCGCCTATTGTATAAACCTTGGTGACTATGAAGTTAGCGCCTATTGTATAAACCTTGGTGACTATGGATTTAGCGTCTATTTGATAAACCTTGGTGACGATGTGACTTCGTGCCTGTTGAGTAAACCTTGGTGACTATAGATATAATTGGTTCTTAGGGTGAACCTTGAGAAATAAAAGGAGATAATGGGGATGGGTATTTGAGTTGATTGTTTGATGATTGAATATAATATATTATGTATATTTGTGGGTTGAAAACCCTATATGCTCACTAGGCTCCCAAGCCTGACCCACTCAGTTTTATTTGCATTACAGGTAATGGAGCAAGGGTATAAGTTGATGGACTTGACGAGAGATTTTGGATTATAGATCAGTAGTTATAAATAACTGTTGTAAGATCTATTTTATATTATTTATGCTTTTGGTCTGTATCGGAACATGACATCCCGAGGTTTTATTATTAAATAAAATACATTTTTTTTGAGAAATGTTTTGAAAAGTTATTATCATATCTTGTTTTGGGAACAAATTCGCAACCGTTTTCTTTAAATGATTACTCTGATTTATAAAACAAAGCATAAACAAATCGGTATTTTCTGGCCGTAAAATTGGGGATGTCACAGTTGGTATCAGAGCATTAGTTTAAGCGAACTAGGTGTAAATACCCAAAAAACTTCGTTTAAATAATACTAAGGTTATCAACTATCTATAATATATCATAAAATCATACGTCATAAATCTCAAAAAGTTATAATAGAGGTGTCATAACAAAAGAACTGTAACAACATATCATAGTATATGAAATAAACTCCCATGACAAAAGCTGAAGTTGTGGTGTGTGCAATGCCATCATCCCGAGCCCTTCCTTTTGCTTGCGGAAGTACCTGAAACCAAAACTGAAATTGTAAGCAGAAAGCTTAGTGAGCTCCCCCAGACTACCACATACCATACAATCATATAAACACATATTGGGCCTTGCCCACTGCACCGGATCGAAGTCCGGAAACTGCATCGGACCGAAGTCTGGAACTAACCAGGGTCTTGACCTCTGCATCGGACCGAAGTCTGGAAACTGCATCAGACCGAAGTCTGGAAACTGCATCGGACCGAAGTCTAGAACTGACTGGGACCTTGTCCCCTGCATCGGACCGAAGTCCGGAACTAACTGCATCGGATCGAAATCTGGAACTGATTGGGACCTTGTCCCCTACATCGGACTGAAGTCCGGAAAGTGACTGAGCATAACATAGCATAGCATAAACATATCAACTAGCATAAACACATATACTGCATATTGCATCGGACCGAAGTCCGGAACACATAACACAAATACATGCTTGAATCACAAAGACATCAAGCACACTGAACTACTGCATCGGACCACAGTCCGGAGCTACTGCTAACTAGACGGGCCCGCATTGTGGCCGTAGATCCGTTCCTACTGGAAGGAAAAATCACCTCGTAGTGCTAGTTGCTGAGATGATAACTCTAAAAGTGGCTGACTATTGCTCCGGAACTATCCGGCTACAATTTCCAAAAACACTAGATCAGTTACTGGTAAATGCTCTCAGGGTCAAATGACTATATTACCCCTAATCAAAGTCAACTTCCAGTTGACCGGACTCGTCGAGTCAGGGCACAGACTCGCCGAGTCCCTCCTTTACTAACTCTGACTTTAACTCACTGAGTCCCTTTCCCACTCATTAACTCACCCTGAACTCACAGGTTGAAGAAAAACAGGGACTCGTGACTACTCTTCAAGTTCGAAGAACAACTCGCTGAGTCCGGTAGTGCAGATCCCATACAATTGAATTCCAAACCATTCCGGAACATCTAACTTGTAGATATGTTAGCAGGTAGGCCCAGTGACTGGCGAGGCCTAAGTGAAACAGATCTGTATCCGAGCGGGGCTCGAAGCCAGATAGGGCCTGGAGCGGCGGGGCCGTTGTAGCGGGCGTGGCCCAGTAGGTATTGTATGTGTTTTTGCAGGGTATGTGGTAGGTTGGGGAACTCACTAAGCTTCGTGCTTACGGTTTTCAGTTTTGGTTTCAGGTACTTCCGGTGTGACATCCCCAAAATCACGGCCAGAAAAGACCGGTTTGTTTATGCTTTGTTTAAAAATCAGAGTAACATTTTAAATAAAAGTGTTGCGGAATTTTGTCCCAAAACAAAATATGATAAAGATTTATCAAAATCATTTCCATAGAAATGTATTTCATTAAAAGACTCGGGATGTCATGTTCGTACAGATCAAAAGCATAAACAGTACAGTATAAGCCTTACTACATTATTTCATATCTATAGGCCTATATCCGTAATCCCTCGTCCAAACATCATATCTATGCTCAAGCTCCACTACCTGTAATACATAAAACTGAGTGGGTCAGGCTTGGGAGCCTGGTGAGCACATAGGGTTTTCAACCCACAATAAATAAGTTTATTAACTTCATTAAATTAAACAAACCCGATTACCTGTTCCCTTTATCCTCACATTACATCCCTAAGCATCTATCATAAGGAACCTATCCTAAGGATTATCATCGGGATGGACACTACCGCTAAGGGGATTCCTCAACAACAAATGTCCTTAAGGCAACCATGTGGGGGATGGAGAACATCTGGTGAGCACACAGTTCAAATAAACACACAGTTCGAATAAACACCTACAGGTTGCGAGCCTGCTAGTGTTCCACTGGACTGTCTAGAATAGTCCATGGTCGTCATCTATACTCCGCTAGATGACTGGATCATCAATAACATCTATAACGAGGCCTCTCATTATTTTATTTTGTCACACAACAACTATTACATCTACCCATGTTTTACCCAACACATTTTGTAGATATAAAATACATATACAGTTTAACTCTTTGAAAACATGTATAAAACGTTCATCCACCATAGATAGCAAGTATTCAGATAATATGCACACATAGCACGTAATTTATATTAAATACTTCATATCTATGTGTAAGCTGAAAGTAACTATGCACTCACTTGAAAGGTGGTGACTCAGCACTCGGACAGCGCTTCGATACTCTCACAATGATTTTCCTTCAATAAAACCTAGTATCGATACCACTAGGGTTTAGTCTAATGATAACCGCGACAAATTAATTGTCTGACTATTATTATTATTATATAAGCGTTAATAACACTCAATATAACTCATAATAATAGCCCAAATAATTATTTTAGGGACCTAATAACATATAACATTCCTATAATTATTTGAAAGCTATATTAAAAATTGCGTAAGCGTAGCACACTTACAGCGAATTTTATCGAAAACCAGAACTTAATTGGAGCAGCGTTTCGAAACCGAAAAACTCCTTTTTCTCGGGACTCCGGGAGCCTCGGGGCTTCCCTCGGGTGCTAGGGGTTTAACTAGGGCTTAAGGGTGGTTTGGGGTTGTAGAGAGAGAAAGTTTGTAGAGAGAGAAGTGAAAAATGGTGTGAAATGGGAGGCAGCCTCGGCCTCCTTTTATAGCCGCGAGGGCCTCGCTACGCTGGGCGTTCAGAGCTCTACGCGGGGCGTAGCTCCGGATATGGGTGCCAGCTTTGCACTGCTGGCTCGCACTCGGAAGAAGACCCGGATAAGACCGGAGGTACGCGGGGAGTACCGAACCTCGTACATGGGGCGTAATGCGAAGGGCGTGTCACAATCCGAAGCGAGGACCGTGGGCCGCAAGCAACGGCTGGGATCGTGCCATGTCATCAGCTTCGCAACAGATTTCGCAAATTCATGCTTCAACTTTAAAAATTTGTAACTTTCGCATACGAGCTCCGTTTTCGACATTCTTTATATCCACGCGAAGGTGGGAACGTACTCTACAACTTGCGTTTAGACTTGATTGGCTAATTTTGACTCGATTTTAAATTTTATATTGTTAACGGGCGAGACAGGATTGGTTCGTTAACTCCTCGTAACTTCTTCATCCGACATCCTTTTTTGCCCATCTTTTTCTCGTTACGCTACTTTTAACGAGACCTTCGATTCTCGTTTAGGTCGTGTTGGCCAAAAACCGCTCGATCTAATGTTTGAATTTCGGGCTGTACACTGCTAACTCGAAACTTCGAAAAATCATAACTTCTTCATACGAAGTCAGATTTGGGCGTTCTTTTTATCGATGTTCTTAGTTTAACATATCCTACGACTTTCGTTTAGATTGCTAAGGATAAATCTCCATCTATCGTAAATTCACTATTCACGCTTTCCGGTATTGTGCTGGTTCTGTCGCGAAACTTCGACGGGTCATAACTTCTTCGTTATAACTCGGATTTTGGCATTCTTTATATGTATGGAAACCTTGAGACATATCTACAACTTTATGTAGAGATATCGGGATTATCTCACACTTTAATTTTGACGCTCATTTTTATTCTTTATTAATTATACATTTATAATTAAATAATAAACACATAAACACACATAATTCACATAATACTCAAATATTTCATCTTTATTACTTCAAAAAGAGTTACAAGAGTTGACTTAGACTATTACATTGACAAAAATGCTTAGCCCTGAAACCCGGGCGTTACATCCGATAGCGGAGGGAAGAGCTCAAGGTGATCGAATAGCACACACCATTGATTAGTCAGCCTGGGATGTTTTACTCTGATAATGAAAATATGTTTTGAAAATGATGCTCTGAATTCATGTTATGACTTATGATATGTTTTATGAATATGGCTTTGGTAATGATTTAAAGAAAAAATTTTGTACGGATTTTTGGGACGATACACCATATGTAGCACCTGGTTCTTGGTACGTATTTCTTTTTATTTTTATCTAAGTATTTTTCATTTTTGGCCTTGGACACGGCGAGTTGAAGGACCAACTCGCCGATTAGAAGCGGGATGGGACGCGGGGTTTAAGCAGTAGACTCAAGTCCCGGACTCGACGAGTCAGGTCCCGGACTCGACGAGTAGACCCTATCTGGATAAAAACCCTAATCTGAGGGTTTACACCCTATTTAAACAATGTTATGTCGGCCAAAACGTCCCTTATGCTCCCAGAACACCTCTCATTGAAACCCTAGCCGTTATTGAAGCAATCTAAGCCTTGTTGGTGGATTTTGGTGTTTGTGGTCTTAAGAAGGAAGGAGAAAAGCTTGAGAAAGCGAGTAGAGACTAAGGGAACCGAGTTGGTGCACCTTCTATAGTTCATTGAAGGTAAAAAGCTGTAACCTTGCTCTTTCATTTGTTAGATCCCTCTTTTGGGATATTTAGGGCTTTTATAAGCCATTTTTGATGACCAACCATGATTGCAAACATGGTTGGGGGTTGGGGCTTCTAAATCAAGTCATTAAGGGAGTCACAAGGAAGTTGGTGGCTGCTTTTGCACCCATTAAGGGTCCCATACATCTTAAGAGCTTGTTTTATGTCTTTTTGAGCTCAAAGTCCCATGCAAGCACATAAAGTTTGTAACTTTACGTGCTAGATCGATTGTAGAAGCTTGGATCTATCTTTTGATCAAAGGTTGTACATCAAAAATCGAGGATTTAGAGTGTGGACATGACCGACTCGACGAGTCCGTTCCTAGGACTCGACGAGTCCAAGGCTTTGAGTCCCAAATCTGTTGAGGGTCAAAGAACTCAGTTGAGTGTTAGAAGGGTTGTAGCCGGACAAAAAGAATGACCCAACGCATTGGACATAATTTTAGACTTGGAGTTCATGGGACTCGATGAGTGCTACAATAGACTCGGTGAGTCCAAGGCAATATCCTTAAGATTGGAGATGAACTCGACGATTTGTTCATACAACTCGGCGAGTCGAGGAAAGGACTTGTTCATAAGATGAAGGTGGACTCAACGAGTGTTCATACAACTCGGCGAGTCGGATGAGGTTCATACGATGTTCATATGAGAGAGGAACTCTTCGAGTCGATGCCAAACTCGACGAGTCAAGTCATGGATAAGGACAAGTAAAGGGTTAGGGACTCGATGAGTTGACAACCCAACTCGGCGAGTCGGGTCAACTTGAAGTCGACTTTGACTGGACTTGGACTAACCCTGTTTAGGGTTGCACGTGTTGTGAGTTGACTTGAAGGTTGTCATGTAGGGATCGAGGAGTCGAAGGGAGTCGACTTGTGCGCCGAGGAAAATTCAAACACTACACGACATTGAGGTGAGTTACCTTCCAGTAGGGGTGGGTCTATGATCACAATGCCGACCCACCAAAAAGGGATATAGAAGATGATTGTCTTCGTGATAATTATCTTGGTTTGGTTATGTGCTTTAGTCATGAGATTTATCTGTATGATATGTTATGTGTATAGTAGGGATTAGTTCCCCTGACAGTGGTCCTTAGGACCAAAGGGTAAGTCAGTACCTGAATATGCCTGACTGTATGCTTATATCTGTTGTTGTACGCTAGTAGTAAGGGGTGAAATAGTCCCCAGTTACCGGTTGAAAGATACCGACGATGGTTACCGGTTGAAAGATACCGATGACGGTTACCGGTTGAAAGATACCGATGAAGGTTACCGGTTGAAAGATACCGATGAAGGTTACCGATTGAAAGATATCGATGATATTGTATGGTGTGTGGTATGATGGGGGAACTCACCAAGCTTTGTGCTTACAGTTTTGGTTTGGTTTTAGGTACCTCTTCGTCGAAGGGGAAGGAGTCGGTGGTGTAGCAGCGCATCACACACACACATGGTTTCCGCATTGAGTTTTTGGGATTGTACTCTGATTTTCATTACTTTTGATGTCATAGTTTGGGACACAACATTATGATTTTGAAACGTGTTGTTTATTTGATCATATTTTGGTAAAATTTTTATTAACTTATTAATTCGAAATGAAATTTTCGGGCTTGAATTTTGGGATGTTACACCATATGGACTCGTTGAGCCCACATTGAGACTCGACGAGTCCGTTAGTTAGATGGATAAAAAACGACTTTTTCAAGCATGAATGAAACACAAAGCATCAAATACAATAGAAACCAATCAAGGTTCTGATACCACTGATTGGTTTTATACAAAAGAACATTCCTATGTGCTAATACAAAACCCTAAATGCTCGAATCTAGGTTTCTCTATTGTACATGCAATTCATCCAAGACTTGAAACCCTAATCTAGCATACATAGAAAACGAAATCTATAATAAACTAGTTTAGATGATACCTTTCAATGGTTGCAAGAATTCTTTGATCTTCAAGAAGCTTAGTGTCACAAGTGTAACACCTCTAATGGCTCAAAAACACCACAAGCAAGAGAATGATGTATAGGAGAGAGGATGAGAGGCAAAAATCGGCTTCTAGGGTTCCAAGGAATCAAGTGGACGATTTTCTAAGCCTTAGGGGTCTTTATATACTTGAGCTTTTAGGGTTTTAGTCAAAACCCTAGGTTTTCAGTCAAAACCCTAATTGGATGACTTAGACCCTAAGTAACTTGAGAACCTTCTGGAATAAGGTCTCCATGGCCAAAATTAAGATAGACTCCTCTTAATTTGGTCTATGCCTAACCCATAAGGCTTCTCAACCAAAGATTCATGTAGCACCTGGTTCCTGGTACGTAAAATTTATCTAAGTATTTGTCATTTTTAGCCTTGGACTCGGCGAGTTGTAGGTCCGACTCGCCGAGTAAGGACGGGGTCCGGGAACACGTTTAAGTTGGCGACTCGGCAAGTCCATATTCTGGACTCGGTGAGTCCCTACTATCTGATGAAACCCTAAATTTCAAGGGTTTGCACCCTATTTAATCCTTCTTATCCGCCCCAAGCTCGCCCCCTTCACCCCCCAGAGCCTCATACTTCGTTTAACCTTGTTCCTTGTGAGATTAAAGCATTTTGGTGTGTTTTATTGAAGATTTGGAGAGGAAAGAAGAGTAGATCAAGAAGAGGAGAAGGAGGCCAGGCATCTTTGTGTCATCTCAGCGTTTTGTTTGAGGTATAACTCGTTTCACCTCTGTTTTCATGCTTGTAGTCTCTTTTAGCTTCATGAAAGTCCTTCTTGAGCCATTCCCCAAGCTTGTTTGTGCATTGTGGGTTGTAATAAGTTGTTAGCCTCTAGATCTAGGCATGATTGAGTCCTTGGAGCTTGGATCTACTGCCTTTATGGAGTCATATTTCATGATAGCCCTACATCTACTCTTTTGGTGCATTTTGAGCCCTAAAACCTTCATTGGTGATTATTTACACGTAAAGTTGGAAACTTTACGTGTAATTCATGCCCTAGAAACCCATATCTGTGAATGGCATGAGCTGAATTCAAGAAAATTCGAGTGTATAGTAATTGCATGTGGCCGACATGGCGAGTCGTCCCTCGGACTCGGCGAGTCGAGTTGCGAGTCCCCGAGTTTTCCCCCTTTTCGTGTTTGCGGGTTGACGTAGTGAGTCATAGGGTGTGACTCAGTGGGTTGGAAGCCAGACTCACTCATGTAGTAACTCGACGAGTCAATTCCATGACTCGGCGAGTTCAAGGCAATCTTCTTGCCTCAAGAACAGACTCGACGAGTTGTTCATACAGCTCGGCGAGTCTCAGCATAGTGTAACAGCCCGAAATCTAGGTATCTTTATATTTAACCCTGCATCTTTACTATGTTGCCATTTAGGGTTTGCATGTTAGGCGAGTACGCTGGGCGTACCAGGAGTACGCTGCGCTTACTCGCACGCTTCATTTGGACTCGTTCACCCTCGGGTACGCTGGGCGTACCCAAGGTTACGCTGGGCGTAACCGGTCCAGACCTAAAAACCCTAATCCATTTGGAGGGCTATAAAAGGAATGTGTGGTTGGACTTCTCAGCCACCATCCCTCTGAGGGAAACCCTAACGAGAGTGTGCATTCGTTCTTAGGCCATTTTGTGAGTACTCTAAGCTTGGTGGTGCTATTCCAAGGTAGCAAAGGAGAAGAAGAGCTCATTGGGAAGGCTAGAAGTGGTGTTCAAGTGTGGATATGAGCTTTGCAAAGGTTGAAGCTTCATTATCACGTAAAAAGTTCGGATCTTGACAAATGGTTCATGTTATATGCTTCATGTACCATTTTCTAGGGTTTTAGTCCCAAAGGTGGAGACTTTTTGTGAAAATGGTCTCCATAAGCTTAGATCCATCATATTTCTGGTCTATTGGAGTTGTAGACTCATAAAAATGATATCTTGGACGTGAATGTTACACCATGCATGAGATCTAGGTCCTTGAGTTGGAATAGAATGATGTTAAGAAGTGTTGGATCCTTTACAGCCATGCCAAGGCTTAAAGGTCTCGACTTTATGGGTATAGGCGCATAAACAGAGTCGGATCTAGAAGTTGGAGTAATGGCTTAACCGATTAAGACCAGAAATGAAGTATGTTAAAGTCTGATGGTTACGTTGGGCATAACTCCCAGTATGCGCAACGTACTGGGAGGAGACCCCGATCCATGGGTTGGCGATGTACGCCCCGCGTACATCAAGCAGTACACCCCGCGTACTCTCAAGGTTGACTTTTTTTACTTTTAGGGCTTTGGTCAACATGAAGACTTTGGGTCAAGGAAGGGTAAAATGGTCTTTTACCCTCTAAGGAATGATGATAAGGGGTAAAGTTTAATTGTGGAAGTCTTTGATTATTAAAATGATATTTTTATGATTAGGCGAGGTAGAGTCGTCGTTGGGATTTGGAGTTAGCGAGTACGCGAGATCTTAGACTTTCCACGAGGTAAGTTTTCTCACTATACTATACCTGGAAGGGTTTTATTGTGTGACCGGAAGGTCGGGTATGTTATGAGTTATATGCATTGTATGTGATAAGTTAATCGTTTATATGTGCCATGTATGATATGCTTGATATGGGCTGGAAGACATTATGTTATGGGCCGGAAGGCGTATATGTTATGGGCCGGAAGCCGTTGTGATGTGGACCGTAAGGTTGACGCAGGTAGGACCGGAAGGTTTACCTAGTCGGGACGGAAGTCCCCTGAGACACATGGACCGGAAGGTCAGGGCCTGGAAAGGCGTATGTGCGTAAGATGTATTTTGGGGAACTCACTAAGCATTTATGCTTACAGTTGTTGTGTTATGTGTAACGCCCGGGTTTCCGGGCTAAGCATTTTTTTGTCAATATAATAGTCTAGGCTTGTAACTCTTTTTGAAGTAATAAAGATGAAATATTGAGTATTATGTGATTTTATGTGTGTTTGTGTTTATTATTTAATTATAAATGTATAATTAATAAAGAATAAAAATGAGCATCAAACTTAAAGTGTGAGATAATCCCGATATCTCTACATAAAGTTTTAGAATATGTCTCAAGGTTTCCGTACATATAAAGAATGCCGAAATCCGAGCTATAACGAAGAAGTTATGGCCCGCCGAAGTTTTACGGCAAAACCGGCACGACACCGGGAGACGTAAATAGTGAATTTACGATAGAAGACTTTTTAGCCTTAGCAATCTAAAAAAAAGTCTTAGAATATGTTAAACTAAGAACATCGATAAAAAGAACGCCCAAATCTGACTTCGTATGAAGAAGTTATGATTTTTCTAAGATTCGGCTTAGCAGTGCACGGCCCGAAACTCGAATTTTAGTTCGAGCGGTTTTTGGCTTACGCGACCTAAATGAGAGTTGAAGATCTCATTAATAGGAACTCAACAGTAAAAAGACAGACGAAAACGGAGTCCGTATGAAGGAGTTATGAACTCTTCGCGGTCATTTAACAGTCTAAACGCCTCCTACTGTTAAATTTGAGATCGGTCGAGAATTAGCCGACGGAGTCTAAACGAAAGTTGTAGATCTTGATTTTACCTACGCGTGGATATAAAGAACGTCGAAAACGGAGCTCGTATGCGAAATTTATGATTTTTCTAAGTTTGAAGGCTCATACGCGATAGAGGGTGACATGGCACCACCAGAATTGGACACGTGGCACCACCAGAAGGCCACCACATGGACCAACTCGGCGAGTCATGACTCAGACTCGGCGAGTCCATCAGATTCCTCCCCTATAAATAGAGGTGCCGGGTTCCCTCATTTCCTCACCCCTCACCCCTCTTCTTTTTCTCTCTAAACTCTCTCTCTAAGCTCCCTAACACCCCTAAAAGCCTAGGTAAACCCCCTAGCACCCGAAGAAATCCCCGAGGCTCCCGGAGTCCCGAGAAAAGAGCCTTTCGGCTTGGGAACGCTGCTCCAGCGAAGCCCGGTTTTCGAGAAAAACCCGCTGTAAGTGAGCTGTACCTATCCTATCGTTAGTTTAGCTTATGTTTTAATATAGGAATGTTATTAGGTCCTTAAAATAATTATTTGGGTTATTATTATGAGTTATATTGAGTGTTATTAACGCTTATATAATAATAATAATAGTTAGATAATTAATTTGTCGCGGTTATCATTAGACTAAACCCTAGTGGTATCGATACTAGGTTTTATCGAAGAAATATCATTTTGAGAGTATCGAAGCGTTGTCCGAGTGCTGAGTCACCACCTAATCAGGTGAGTGCATAGTTACTTTCAGCTTACACATAGATATGAAGTATTTTATATAAATTACATGCTATGTGTGCATATTATCTGAATACTTGCTATCTATGTTGGATGAACGTTGTTATACATGTTTACAATGATTAAAACTGTATATGTATTTTATATCTACGAAAATGTTGGGGTAAAACATGGGTAGATGTAATAGGTGATGTGTGATAAAATGATGAGAGGCCTCGATGTTGTTGTTGTTGATCCAGTCATCTAGCGGAGTATAGATGACGACCACGGACTCTTCTAGACAGTCCAGTGGAACACTAGCAGGCTCGCAACCTGTAGGTGTTGTGAACGATGTGTTCACCGGTGTACTCCATCCCCCACATGGTTGCCTATTAGGACATTTATTGCTGAGGAATCCCCTTAGCAGTAGTGTCCGTCCCGATGATGATCCTTAGGCTAGGTCCCTTATGATAGGTGTTTAGGGACGTAAAGTGAGGATAACGGGAACGGGTAATCGGGTTATTGTTGATTGATGTAATTAATAAACTTATTTAGTGTGGGTTGAAAACCCTATGTGCTCACCAGGCTCCCAAGCCTGACCCACTCAGTTTTATGTATTAAAGGTAGTGGCGCGTGAGCATAGGTGTGATGTTTTGGACGAGGGATTACAGATATAGGCCTGTAGATATGAAATAATGTAGTAAGGCTTATATTGTACTATTTATACTTTTGATCTGTACGAACATGACATCCCGAGTCTTTTAATGAAATACATTTCTATGGAAATGCTTTTGATAAATCTTTATCATATTATTGTTTTGGGACAAATTCCGCAACCCTTTTATTAAAAGATAACTCTGATTTTGAAATAAAGTATAAACAAAACCGGTCTTTTCTGGCCGTGATTTTGGGGATGTCACAGTTGGTATCAGAGCATTAGTTTAAGCGAACTAGGAATTTGTAGGATTTCTAGAGTTAAACTTAGAATGCTAAGCGATGATTGTGAGGTGTGAGCACTAGCTTATTTTAGGAATTGTGCCTAAAATGCTTTTATGTGCTAAATGCTTTATGCATGATATGTTGTTGTTTTGTTCGGATCTATGGTCTGTTGCCGACCGAATTTGGAAACCTTATGTGTTTAGGATTCTAAACGTACGACTACGATATTAGAACTAGCATGTAAACGTTTCGGAGTGATGAGGACGATTTAAAACGTCTCTCCTAAATAAAGATCTAAATTCACCTTATTCGGTGTATAGATCAAGATGGCAAGGACCCGTAGCGGAAACGTAAACGTGAATGGAGGTAGGAACCAACCCCCAGTGATCGAGCAAATACCAGTTGTGGAAGCCGCTGCCGGACCAATAACGATGGCCGCAGTGCAAGCGATGATCCAGACAATGTTGGATCGTCAAATGGAGGAAACCAGGCGTTTGCTCCAGCAAAATCGAGAGGAAGCGACTATTTAGATCGAACAGCCCGAGTTGAACGAAGGGCAGACTGAAGAAGGAAACTACAGTGGGACTATTGGTCAAGCCAACCCACCGATAGTTAGGCAAAACCACCAGGATGTAGGGATGTCAACGGGGGCAAACGGGGCGGGGAGTGCATCTCCCGCCCCCACCCCCGAAATCTTCCCATTACCCCGCCCCCGGAATGTTCAACCTTCCTACCCCCACCCCCGCCCCCGAATCCCCTTTATTACCCCCGCCCCCGCCCCCCGTTCCCCCGCCCCCGATTGATTTTGGGCTAAAAGAAATTGTTATTTATGATAAAAGAAACTATTTTTTAGGTAACAAATAATTACTTAGAGCAGAATTTTATATGTTAAAAATAAAAAAAGTTATGACATTTTAAAAAATTATACTAACATCTTAAAAACATGTTTTTTTGATATAATTATGTTATTGTTTATTATATTTATATGATTTTGGAAGCTCAAAATCATGTTATTGTTTATTATATTTATATAATTAATATATGTAAATATATGTGTAATTTATTAACGGGGTCTCCATGGAGATTTCGGGACTGGATTGCCTACCCCCGCCCCCGCCCCCGAAATTAAAACGGGGGTTAACCTTGCCCCCGCCCCCGATTTTTCTTAAAAAAATCCTCCAAACGGAACAGGGCCCCCACGGGAACAGGGTCCCACGGAACTTTTTGACATCCCTACCAGGATGGAGGAAATGATGGACGTGGATGCAAATACAAGGATTTCATGGCATGCAAGCCACCGAGTCTATCTGGAAGCCCGACGCCGGTGGAAGTCATGAACTGGATCTCGGAGATGGAGACAATGTTTGAGAGTTGCGAGTGTAGCAATAGGCAGAAGACCGCTCTCGCAGTTCCTCTATTGAAATCTGGAGTACTAAGCTGGTGGAAGCTATTAGCTGTTTCGATGCCCAAAGGTGAAGCAAGCAAAATGTCGTGGGAGGATTTTCTGGTACAGTTGAAGATGCAATACTGCTCTGAGCAGGATCTTCTAGAGATCAACAACGAATTCCAGAATCTGAAGAAGGGAAGAATGAGCGTTACTGAATACGCTGCAAGCTTTACTGAGAAAATGAAGCTTGTTCCTCACCTCGTCCCAACTGAACTCTCCAAGGTTAACAAATTTGCCCTCGGATTACCAGCGGACTTCGGTCCAATGGTCAAGCAAACTACCACTCTGAAAGCCGCCATCTGGGCTGCTAAGAATGTGGAGACCCATATACGAGAGAAGGGTCTGGAGAGAGCAGAAGTGGGAGAGAAAAGGAAATTTGACGGATCCTTGAGGTCCGGTAAGAAAGGTAGATTCTCGAAGTCTGGTTCGAGAGGAGGAGGATCAGAAGCAAAGTGGTGTGACAAGTGCAAGAAGAAGCACTCTGGGAAGTGTGATGGAGGGGTCACTTGTTACAAATGCGGAAAGCTTGGGCACTATGCCAATGAATGCACCCTCAACCAGAAGGCCTGTTATGGGTGTAATGAAGAAGGGCACATTTTGAAGGATTGCCCGAAGAAGAAGGAGGCAGGAAGACCCAACATACCACCAAAGCCGAAGGCGAGAGCCTTCCAGATGACGCTCGAGGCTGCAAAGGAGGTAGCAGACGTCGCTTCAGGTACCTTTCTTGTAAATGGTTTGCCTGCAAATATACTGTTTGATTCCGGAGCCAACTACTCCTTTGTGTCGCATAAATTTAGTGCGAAATTAGCATTACCTACAGAAAAACTTGATAACGCCCTAATTCTAGAAGTTGCCAGTGGCAAATTCGTACCTGTTAGTAATCGTATTAGGAACATCGTCATTGACCTAAACGGAAATGAATTCCACGAAGAACTATTACCCATAGAGTTAAACGGTTTGGACATCGTTTTGGGTATGGATTGGCTTAGCGCCAACGATGCCGAGATATTATGCCGAAAGAAGATAGTTAGGATAAACCCACCCGGAAAGGAATCATTTATGGTGTACGGGGACAAACGCAGAGTGAATTCTGGAATCATCTCCCTGATGAAAGTCAGAAAATGTTTGTCCAAGGGATGTGCATCGTACTTGGCATTCGTAATCGATGCTAAGAAAGAAAAGAAAGAGGTGCAGAATATACCGGTTGTGTGCGATTATCCGGAAGTCTTTCCCGAAGATCTTCCTGGATTACCACCTGATAGGCAAGTGGAGTTTCGTATAGACTTATTACCAGGAACAACACCGATAGCAAAGGCACCTTACCGATTAGCACCGACGGAGATGAAGGAGCTCATGACGCAACTTCAGGAGCTATTGGACAACGGTTTCATTCGACCTAGTTCATCACCCTGGGGAGCTCCGATGTTATTTGTGAAGAAGAAGGATGGAAGCATGAGCATGTGCATAGACTACCGAGAGCTGAATAAGGCAACGGTGAAGAACAAGTATCCATTGCCGAGGATTGATGACCTATTCAATCAGCTGCAAGGTTCGAGCTACTTCTCAAAGATCGATCTTAGGTCAGGATATCATCAGCTGAAGGTGAGAGAGCAGGATATTGAGAAGACTGCATTCAGAACAAGATATGGACACTACGAGTTCTTGGTTATGTCATTCGGACTAACCAATGCTCCCGCAGCATTCATGGATTTGATGAATAGGGTTTGTAAACCGTTCCTCGATAAATCTATGATAGTGTTCATCGACGACATTCTCATCTACTCGAAAAGCCAGGAGGAGCATGGCAAGCATCTACGAGAAGTGTTGGAGGTGTTAAAGAAGGAGAAGCTTTTTGCAAAGTTCTCCAAATGCGACTTTTGGATACGGGAAGTCCAGTTCTTGGGTCATGTGGTTAACCAGGAGGGAATAATGGTTGATACAGCAAAAATCGAAGCGGTAATGAAGTGGGAACGTCCAAAGAGTCCCACGGAGATTCGAAGCTTTCTAGGATTAGCCGGATATTATCGACGATTTATCCAAGGCTTTTCTTCGATAGCTGCTCCATTAACAGCTTTGACTCATAAAAGAGCTACGTATACGTGGAGTGAGAAGCACGATGAGGCGTTCGAGAAGCTAAAGAAGAAGTTATGTAAAGCACCGATACTTTCTCTACCCGATGGAGTCGAAGATTTCGCGGTTTACAGTGATGCATCTGGAGTCGGGTTGGGTTGCGTTCTGACCCAAAGAGAAAAGGTGATAGAATACGCATCTCGATAATTGAAAGAGCACGAAAAGAACTACCCCACTCATGATCTGGAGTTGGCAGTGGTAGTATTTGCCTTAAAGATATGGAGGCATTACCTCTACGGCACGAAGTGCAAGCTCTTCACTGATCATAAGAGTCTCCAGTATCTCTTTAATCAGAAGGAGTTGAACATGAGGCAACGACGTTGGCTAGAACTTCTCAAGGACTACGACTGTGAGATACTTTACCACCCAGGTAAAGCAAATATTGTTGCTGATGCTCTCAGTCGGAAAGTCAATCTTGAAAGGAAAAGGCCAAGAGCGTTAAGGATTGAAGTCGTCTCGACGATTGTGGAAAGTATCAGGAAAGCTCAAGAAGAAGCTTTAGGGAAGAATGACCGAAAGGAAGAACGTTTGGGCAAAACGTTAGTATTCGGAACAAACATTCGAGGACTGAAGGTATTCCAAGATCGAATCTGGGTACCTAAGACGGGAGGAATAAGAGATCTTCTAATGGAAGAAGCACACAAGACCATGTACTCAATTCATCCCGGTAGCACTAAAATGTATAGGGACCTAAAACCCTACTACTGGTGGCCGACGATGAAGCTCGATGTTACGAAGTATGTGGCCGAGTGCGTAACATGTGCGAGGGTTAAGGCACAACATCAAAAACCGTATGGGAGTTTAGAACCCTTACCTGTACCCATGGGTAAATGGGAAGACATCACCATGGATTTTGTGACTAAAATTCCCAGAACGAAGAATGGTCACAACATGATTTGGGTAGTCGTGGATCGTTTCACCAAGAGTGCACACTTCATAGCCGCCAACGAGAAGTGGTCTATGGATAAGCTCGCAAATGCTTACGTGAAGGAAATTGTAAGACTTCACGGTGTCCCTCTTACGATTGTGTTAGATCGTGATAGTCGTTTCACGTCGAGGTTTTGGAAGAATCTGCAAGAGGAATTGGGTACGAAATTATGTTTGAGTACTGCTTACCACCCACAAACCGATGGTCAGAGCGAAAGAACGATTCAAACGTTGGAAGATATGCTGAGAGCATGTACCCTCGAATTCCAAGGGAATTGGGACGAGCACTTACCTCTAGTAGAATTTTCCTACAACAATAGTTTTCAATCGAGCATCAAGATGACACCTTATCAAGCCTTGTATGGACAAAAGTGTCGTACACCGTCTTGTTGGCTTGAAGCCGGAGAGAAGCAGTTTATGGGCCCCGAGATAGTCCATGAGACTGCTGAGAAATTGAAGGTGATTAGGGAAAGAATGTTAGCAGCTCAGGATCGTCAGAAGAGCTATGCTGACAAGAAAAGACGACCGATAACCTTCGAAGTTGGGGATTCTATTTTACTTAAAGTCTCACCATGGAAGGGACTTATACGATTTGGGAAACGAGGACAGTTGAGTCCAAGGTTTATTAGACCGTTCAAAGTTCTTCAGAAGATTGGGAACCAAGCTTACAAGCTGGAATTGCCCGAAGAACTCAACGGTATTCATAACACCTTCCATGTGTGTTATTTGAGGAAATTCATGGGAGATGTTCCCGACATAATTCCAATCTCATAGTTAAGGATGGATGAGAATAAAAGGCTGATCGAAAAGCCCGAGGCAATTGTTGACCGTAAGACTAAGAAGTTACGACGCAAGATGGTCGACTTAGTGCTAGTCCGATGGAAACATTCGAATGGACCGAATCTCACTTGGGAAATAGAGGATGACATGATGAGTCGCTATCCACATCTGTTTGCTGATGCATGATTCCGGGACGGAATCATCCTAAGGGGGAGAGAATTGTAACGCCCGGGTTTCCGGGCTAAGCATTTTTTTTGTCAATATAATAGTCTAGGTCAACTCTTGTAACTCTTTTTGAAGTAATAAAGATGAAATATTGAGTATTATGTGATTTTATGTGTGTTTATGTGTTTATTATTTAATTATAAATGTATAATTAATAAAGAATAAAAATGAGCGTCAAAATTAAAGTGTGAGATAATCCAGATATCTCTACATAAAGTTGTAGAATATGTCTCAAGGTTTCCGTACATATAAAGAATGCCGAAATCCGAGCTATAACGAAGAAGTTATGGCCCACCGAAGTTTTACGGCAAAACCGGCACGACACCGGGAGACGTAAATAGTGAATTTACGATAGAAGACTTTTTAGCCTTAGCAATCTAAACAAAAGTCTTAGAATATGTTAAACTAAGAACATCAATAAAAAGAATGCCCAAATCTGACTTCGTATGAAGAAGTTATGATTTTTCTAAGATTCGGCTTAGCAGTGCACGGCCCGAAACTCGAATTTTAGTTCGAGCGGTTTTTGGCTTACGCGACCTAAATGAGAGTTGAAGATCTTATTAATAGGAACTCAACAGTAAAAAGACAAACGAAAACGGAGTCCGTATGAAGGAGTTATGAACTCTTCGCGGTCATTTAACAGTCTAAACGCCTCCTACTGTTAAATTTGAGATCGGTCGAGAATTAGCCGACGAAGTCTAAACGAAAGTTGTAGATCTTGATTTTACCTATGCGTGGATATAAAGAATGTCGAAAAAGGAGCTCGTATGCGAAAGTTATGATTTTTCTAAGTTTGAAGGCTCATACGCGATAGGGGATGACGTGGCACCACCAGAATTGGACACGTGGCACCACCAGAAGGCCACCACATGGACCAACTCGGCGAGTCATGACTCAGACTCGGCGAGTCCATCAGATTCCTCCCTTATAAATAGAGGTGCCGGGTTCCCTCATTTCCTCACCCCTCACCCCTCTTCTTTTTCTCTCTAAACTCTCTCTCTAAGCTCCCTAACACCCCTAAAAGCCTAGGTAAACCCCCTAGCACCCGAAGAAAGCCCCGAGGCTCCCGGAGTCCCGAGAAAAGAGCCTTTCGGCTTGGGAACGCTGCTCCAGCGAAGCCCGGTTTTCGAGAAAAACCCGCTGTAAGTGAGCTGTACCTATCCTATCTTTAGTTTAGCTTATGTTTTAATATAGGAATGTTATTAGGTCCTTAAAATAATTATTTGGGTTATTATTATGAGTTATATTGAGTGTTATTAACGCTTATATAATAATAATAATAGTTAGATAATTAATTTGTCGCGGTTATCATTAGACTAAACCCTAGTGGTATCGATACTAGGTTTTATCGAAGAAATATCATTTTGAGAGTATCGAAGCGTTGTCCGAGTGCTGAGTCACCACCTAATCAGGTGAGTGCATAGTTACTTTCAGCTTACACATAGATATGAAGTATTTTATATAAATTACATGCTATGTGTGCATATTATCTGAATACTTGCTATCTATGTTGGATGAACGTTGTTATACATGTTTACAATGATTAAAACTGTATATGTATTTTATATCTACGAAAATGTTGGGGTAAAACATGGGTAGATGTAATAGGTGATGTGTGATAAAATGATGAGAGGCCTCGATGTTGTTGTTGTTGATCCAGTCATCTAGCGGAGTATAGATGACGACCACGGACTCTTCTAGACAGTCCAGTGGAACACTAGCAGGCTCGCAACCTGTAGGTGTTGTGAACGATGTGTTCACCGGTGTACTCCATCCCCCACATGGTTGCCTATTAGGACATTTATTGCTGAGGAATCCCCTTAGCAGTAGTGTCCGTCCCGATGATGATCCTTAGGCTAGGTCCCTTATGATAGGTGTTTAGGGACGTAAAGTGAGGATAACGGGAACGGGTAATCGGGTTATTGTTGATTGATGTAATTAATAAACTTATTTAGTGTGGGTTGAAAACCCTATGTGCTCACCAGGCTCCCAAGCCTGACCCACTCAGTTTTATGTATTAAAGGTAGTGGCGCGTGAGCATAGGTGTGATGTTTTGGATGAGGGATTACGGATATAGGCCTGTAGATATGAAATTATGTAGTAAGGCTTATATTGTACTATTTATACTTTTGATCTGTACGAACATGACATCCCGAGTCTTTTAATGAAATACATTTCTATGGAAATGCTTTTGATAATTCTTTATCATATTATTGTTTTGGGACAAATTCCGCAACCCTTTTATTAAAAGATAACTCTGATTTTGAAATAAAGTATAAACAAAACCGGTATTTTCTGGCCGTGATTTTGGGGATGTTACATTATGTGTTTCAGGTACTAGCGAGGACCGTGGGAAGGCGCCGGGGTGATTATACACACTGTCGGAGAAACTGTTTTTATGATCATGGGATGTATTTTGTTATGATAACATTGTTCATGTTTGAATTTGGAATATTAAACGATGGTTTTTGATGTTTGCAAAAATGAAAATTTTGTTTTAAAATTTACGTTGTTACAAGTTGGTACCAGAGCCTTGGTTTGAGGGATTCGGATACACCTTCGGGCATAACTGAACTCAAACCGGGGATTTGAGGAAACTTTTTTTTTAATTAATAAAATCAATAAAAGTTTGATAAGAGATTTCGAAACAACCAAAGGAGAAGTAGTGTGTACGGTCAGCCAGCGCCCGAACGGTAAAATCCCCAAAATACTCTTACAATATGTGTTATGAGATATGTTATGATATGATACGCATGCTAATAGACTAGGTATTCATATTAGGACTAGAGTGGCCTGATTTGTGATGCCTTAATATAAGGAGAACTGCTGCTATGAGAGGCTTTGAGAGCGAGTGGGTAGCCAGTGCATGGCAAGAATAGACTACTCATGATCCGGGGTTCGGGGAGGAGGACTTGGGGTGAATGCTGATGCGGTGTAGTTGGTAGTATTGGGCCTGTACTACTGAAGACACCGGGTCATTGGGCAACCCAAGTAAGAATCCTTGGGTATCGGAGACCGAGTAGGGTTGCGTTATCGAGTGCGATTATGCTCGATGGAGTCTCTGATATTTTTATGTTGTATTTAAGAGGAATTATGGTTGGACCACGCCACAGACCTGGTACGAGCGGTGTGAGTGACGAGGAGCTTCGTCAGATGATTCACGAGGAGGTGGCTGTGGCGATCCGAGCCGAGATTCTAGAGATTATTTTGGTCTATTAAGACCACTATGATGGAGACTTTTGATGAGCAGTACGCCGTGGTGACTGAGGCTGCAGCTACCGCAGCTATGGCTGTTGCCAGACCACAGGGAGGTGACTCGTTGCTGTTCCAGGAGTTCAGCAACACGAAGCCACCCGAGTTTGACGGGACGCAGGATCCGATCGCTGCGATGAGATGGATTGCTGATATTGAGGGATGCTTCTACACTTGTTCATGTCCAGAGCATCTGAGGGTACGGTTCGCTTTGAACCAGCTCCGCCTGGGAGCAAAGGATTGGTGGAAGTTCGTGACGGCGAACTTCACTCTTGCGGAGGTTTCAGCCGTGACTTGGGAGAGGTTTACCTCTATGTTCAGAGACGAGTATGTTCCCCTGGTGGAGAGGGAACGGTTGGTTCAGGAGTTCTTGACCCTCAAGTAGGGTAATGATTCGATTACGGTGATCACTCGGAAGTTCCATGAGAGGGAGATGTTTTTCCCTAAGCAGGTGTCCACCGAGCAGGCTCGGATGAGCCGATATTTGGGTGTACTGAGGAGGGATATTCGGGAGTTCGTATCAATCTCGTCATACCAGACCTTTGCTGAGCTCTAGGAAAATTCCAGGAAAAGAGAGATCGAGTTGGAGACTCGGGCTAGGGAGGAGGCCGAGTCTCAGCGGGTGGATCGGCGGCCAGCTCAGTCCCAGCCGGCAGCCAAGCGGACCAAGTCTGCCGATTTGAGGACGGGATGTCAGAAGGTCCGCACTTGCGGAAAGTGCGGCAAGGGTCATGTCGATCGGGTGCTTGCTACAAGTGTGGAAAGGAGGGGAACATTGTTAGGGATTGCCCTAAGGGATTTATGGTTTGCTTTCATTGCAACCAGACCGGCCATCGGAAGGTCGAGTGCCCTCAGCTTCACCAGGGATCTGCGCCTACTGCTAGGGTTACCGAGACTCGGCCGGTGAAAGCCGAGGCTCCGAAGGCTCGTGGGAGAGATTTTCAGTTGACTGCGGAAGAGGTCCGTGCGGTGCCCGATGTCGTAGCTGGTATGTATTCTTTCGTGTATTTACTTTTATGCTAAGATATTGTGCTTATATTATGATATGCGTAGGTACTTTTCTTGTGAATTATGTACCTGCTTTGGTATTATTTGACTCGGGTGCGAGTCAGTCTTTTGTATCTTTGGCTTTTAGCCAGCACATCGGTATTGATCGGGAGGTGAAGAGTCGACCCCTGCGGGTTTCTATAGTGGATGAGAAAGCGGTATACGCCACTGACGTGATTCGAGGATGTGTGCTCGAGATTTTTGGTGTCAAGTTCCCTATAGACTTGATTCCTATAGCGATGGGGGATGTCTGTGTCATCGTGGGCATGGATTGGTTGAGTAAGTTTGGGGTAGTCATTGACTACGAGAGACAGCAGGTGACTATACGAGACCCTAGTGGGGGAGTGCTTACTGTGTATGGCGAGGGGACCCGGTGTAGGTCAGCGTTTTGTTCGGCTGCCAGGGCAAGGCAGAGTTTGCAGCAGGGCTGTAGTGGATTCATAGCCTATGTGATGGACACTCGAGTGGCCGCGGGGAGGCCAATTTCGGTTGACGAGGTTCCAGTAGTATGCGAGTTTTCGGATGTGTTCCCCTAAGAATTACCAGGCGTGCCTCCAGAAAGGCAAGTGGAGTTCCGTATCGATCTGGTTCCGAGAGCGGCCCCCATCGCCAAGGCGCCTTATCGCCTCGCTCCACCAGAAATGCAGGAGTTATCCTTGCAGCTTCAGGAGCTGTTGGGAAAGGGGTTTATTCGACCGAGTAGCTCACCTTGGGGAGCGCCGATTCTATTTGTCAAGAAAAAGGATGGTTCACACCGGATGTGTATCGATTACCAGGAGTTGAACAAGTTGACGGTTAAGAACCGGTATCCGTTACTGAGGATCGATGATCTGTTCGATCAGTTGCAGGGGGCATCTTGGTTCTCTAAGATAGACTTGAGGTCGGGTTATCATCAGATGAGGGTTCGGGACGAAGATATTCAGAAGGCTGCATTCAGAACTCGTTATGGACATTACGAGTTTGTGGTGATGCCTTTTGGGCTCACCAATGCCCCGGCTGCGTTCATGGATCTTATGAATAGGGTGTGCAGGCCGATGCTGGATCGGTCGGTGATCGTATTCATTGATGATATTTTGGTATATTCGAGGTCTAGGGAGCAACATGAGGAGCATTTGAGGGAAATTCTTGGAGTATTGAGATCGGAGAGGCTGTATGCCAAATTCTCCAAGTGTGATTTCTGGTTACAAGAGGTCCAGTTCCTAGGGCACCTTGTTAACCAGAAAGGGATATTGGTCAATCCGACCAAGATCGAGGCGGTGTTGAGATGGGAAGTGCCGAGATCGCGCACTGAGATCAGGAGTTTTCTGGGATTGGCCGGCTATTATCGAAGGTTTATCAAGGATTTCTCCAAGATCGTCGTGCCACTTACTAAGACGATCCAGAAGGGTGTTGCATTTTCATGGGGACTGGAGCAGCAGTCCTCATTCAAGACCCTTCGTCAGAAATTGTGCGAGGCCCCGGTGCTTGCACTCCCGGAAGGGATGGAGGATTTTGTGGTATACTGTGATGCATCGATATCGGGGTTAGGGGCGGTGCTTATGCAGAGGGGACACGTTATAGCGTATGCTTCGAGGCAGCTGAAGCCTCATGAGTCGAGATATCCCACCCACGACCTGGAACTGGGGGCTATGGTGTTTGCCCTCAAGATCTGTCGGCACTATCTTTATGGCGTTCGGTGTACCATATACACGGACCACAAGAGTCTGAAGTACTTGATGGATCAGCCAAATCTGAATATGCGATAGAGGAGATGGTTGGATTTGGTGAAGGATTATGATTGTGAGATCCTGTACCACCCGGGCAAGGCGAATGTAGTGGCCGATGCGTTGAGCCGTAGGGCGGAAAGCGCCCTGATCCGAGACACTTGTATAAGGTTGACGGTGATGACTCTGATTTTGGACACCATCCGAGGAGCTCAGGCTGAGGCTGCAAGACCAGAAAACCAGAAGAGGGAGCGGGTTGTCGGTTAGGTATCGAAATTCTTTACAGATGGACAGGGACTCATGACTTTTCAGGGTCGGATTTGGGTACCGTTTGTGGGCGGTACGCGTACTATTTTGATGAAGGAAGCGCATCGATCGAAATTCTCGATTCATCCCAAGGCTACTAAGATGTATTTGGACCTAAAGAAGGAGTATTGGTGGCCCTGTATGAAGAGGGATGTTGCATGGTTCGTTGAGAGGTGCCTGACTTGTCGTTAGGTTAAGGCCGAGCACCAACATCCACACGGTAAATTGCAGCCGCTGGAGATTCCCGAATGGAAGTGGGAACAGATTACCATGGATTTGATCACTAGATTGCCAAGGACTGCAAGGGGAGTCGATGCAATTTGGGTGATTGTGGATAGATTGACAAAGAGCGCTCATTTCCTAGCCATCAGTGGGAGCTCCTCTACGGAGAAGTTGGCAGAATTATATGTGAGGGAGGTGGTATCGCGGCATGGAGTTCCGATGTCGATTGTTTCCGATCAGGATGTATGATTTACTTCCAAGTTTTGGAAGAAGTTTCATGAGGAGTTGGGTACGAGGCTGCATTTCAGTACCGCATACCACCCGCAGACGAACAGACAGAGCGAGCGGACGATTCAGATGCTTGAGGATATGCTCCGAGCATGTGTTTTGGATTTTGGAGGGAGTTGGGTCACCTATTTACCCTTAGCAGAGTTTTCGTATAACAACAACCATCATTCGAGCATTGGTATGCCACCCTTTGAGCTGTTGTATGGGAGGAGGTGTCGCACCCCCATCTTCTGGGGAGAGGTGGGGCAGCGGGTGATGGGTAGCACGGAGATTGTACTCCAGACGACCGAACAGATTCAGCAGGTCAGATAGAGATTGTTGACCGTGCAGAGTCGCCAGAAGAGTTATGCGGACAGGCGTCGGTCCGAGCTCGAGTTTCAGGTTGGTGACCTTGTGCTCCTAAAGGTCTCTCCTTGGAAAGGAGTGATACGATTCAGGAAGAGGGGCAAGTTGGGACCTCGGTATATTGGACCTTTCAGGGTAATTGCTAGGGTAGGTAGGGTAGCCTACCGGTTAGATCTACCTGCTGAGTTGGGGCAGATCCATAACACCTTTCATGTCTCGCAGTTGAAGAAATGTATTGTCGACGATTCGGCAGTGGTGCCATTAGATGATATTCAGGTGGATGCAGACCTGAACTATGTGGAGAGACCAGTGGCGATCAGGGATCGGAAGGTTAAGGTTCTGAGGAACAAGGAAGTACCCTTGGTACAAGTGCAGTGGCAACATCGGAAGGGGTCCGAGCTGACATGGGAGTCCGAGTCTGAGATGCGGGATCAGTATCCGGAGTTTTTTTCAGTATGAGACTTCGGGAATGAAGTCTGGTTCTAGTGGAGGAGAATTGTAACAACCCGAAATCCAGGTATCTTTATATTTAGCCCTGCATCTTTACTATGTTGCCATTTAGGGTTTGCATGTTAGGCGAGTACACTGGGCGTACCAGGAGTACGCTGCGCGTACTCGCGTGCTTCATTTGGACTCGTTCACCCTCGGGTACGCTGGGCGTACCCAAGGTTACGCTGGGCGTAACCGGTCCAGACCTAAAAACCCTAATCCATTCGGAGGGCTATAAAAGGAATGTGTGGCTGGACTTCTCATCCACCATCCCTCTGAGGGAAACCCTAACGAGAGTGTGCATTCGTTCTTAGGCCATTTTGTGAGTACTCTAAGCTTGGTGGTGCTATTCCAAGGTAGCAAAGGAGAAGAAGAGCTCATTGGGAAGGCTAGAAGTGGTGTTCAAGTGTGGATCTGAGCTTTGCAAAGGTTGAAGCTTCATTATCAGGTAAAAAGTTCGGATCTTAACAAATGGTTCATGTTATATGCTTCAAGTACCATTTTCTAGGGTTTTAGTCCCAAAGGTGGAGACTTTTTGTGCAAATGGTCTCCATAAGCTTAGATCCATCATATTTCTGGTCTATTGGAGTTGTAGACTCATAAAAATGATATATTGGACGTGAATGTTACACCATGCATGAGATCTAGGTCCTTGAGTTGGAATATAATGATGTTAAGAAGTGTTGGAGCCTTTATACCCATGCCAAGGCTTAAAGGTCTCGACTTTATGGGTATAGACGCATAAACAGAGTCGTATCTAGAAGTTGGAGTAATGGCTTAACCGATTAAGACCAGAAATGAAGTATGTTAAAGTCTGATGGTTACGCTGGGCGTAAATCCCAGTACACGCAGCGTACTTGGTGGAGACCCCGATCCATGGGTTGGCGATGTACCCCCCGCGTACATCAAGCAGTACGCCCCGCGTACTCTCAAGGTTGACTTTTGTTGACTTTTAGGGTTTTGGTCAACATGAAGACTTTGGGTCAAGGAAGGGTAAAATGGTCTTTTACCCTCTAAGGAATGATGATAAGGGGTAAATTTTAATTGTGGAAGTATTTGATTATTAAAATGATATTTTTATGATTAGGCGAGGTAGAGTCGTCGTTGGGATTTGGAGTTAGTGAGTATGCGAGATCTTAGACTTTCTACGAGGTGAGTTTTCTCACTATACTGTACCCGGAAGGGTTTTATTGTGCGACCGGAAGGTCGGATATGTTATGAGTTATATGCATTGTGTGACATCCCCAATTTCACGGCCAGAAAAGACCGATTTGTTTATGCTTTGTTTTATAAAATCAGAGTAATCTTTTGATTAAAAGAGTTGCGGAATTTGTTCCCAAAATAAAATATGATAACCATTTATCAAAACATTTCTCGAAAAGAATGTATTTTCATTAAATAATAAAACCTTGGGATGTCATGTTCGATACAGACCAAAAGCATAAACAATATAAAATAGACCTTACAATAGTTATTCAACTACTGATCTATAATCCAAAATCTCTCATCAAGTCCACCAACTTATACCCTTGTGCCATTACCTGTAATGAAAAGAAAACTGAGTGGGTCAGGCTTGGGAGCCTGGTGAGCATATACGGTTTTCAACCCACAATAATATAATTATTATATGTAATCAGCAAACAATCAACCCAATTACCCATCCCCATTATCTCCTTAAGGTCTTACCCTAAGAACCAACTATCCTTCATTCATTTATGCGTAAGGAATTTGGCACGAATTCCATTGCTGCCAAAGCTTATTTATCAAGTACTAAATCCATAGTTATCTGGCGCTAACTCCATAGTCACCAAGGTTCACTTAACAAGCGCTAACTCCATAGTCGCCAAGGCTTACTCAACAAGCGCTAACTCCATAGTCGCCAAAGTTTACTCAACGTGCGCTAACTCCATAGTCGCCAAGGTTTACTCAACGTGCGCTAACTCCATAGTCACCAACTATTCCATCTACCTATGTTCTACCCAACAATTTTGTAGATATAAATACTTACACATTTTAAATAATTTAACCCCTATATAAAACTCCAATTTCCATGCCCATCTCAAATAGACAAATAACATATAAACACATAGCACGTATCTCATAGCAAATACGTCATATTTATGTGTTAGAAGAAAGTAACTACACACTCACACATATAAACAACAATAAACTTAATACGCTCAAACCATACTTGTATTATTATCGTGTTTATGAAAGGTAGTATACACTCACTTGATCAGAAGATGATCGGACAACACTACGACTTGCAGAAGTAGTATTCTTCGGTAGATCTGGAAGATCTCCACAAAAATCGAACTTCTCGCGGGCAGAGCTTCGGCTCGGGAACCGCACTTCTCGGGATCTTTGGGATCTTCGGGATCTCAGGACTTGCTTCGGGACTCGAGAATATTACCGGGGCTTCAGGGTATTTCTGGCATGCAAATCGAGGTAAAACGGGAGAGAAAATGGAGAAAAATAGCAAAGAAGCCGGCTGCCCTCGCATCCTATTTATAGGAGGCTGGAGCCTTGGAATACGCGGGGCGTACTGGTTCGAAATCGTCACTGTGTTCGTCATCCGAAGTCCTCGAGTGCGAGTGTCGACATCTTCGTTGTACGCGGGGCGTACTTCGGATTGGACCGCTGACTCCTCTTTGGATAATGTCGGGGTTTAATAATTAATTTTAATTATTAATTATTTAATAAACTTCAGAAATTCATATCTCCTTCATACGAACTCCGTTTTCGATGTTCTTTATATCCACGCGAAGGTGAGACTACGCTCTACAACTTTCATTTAGATTCCGTCGGCTAATTTTGATTTATTTTTATTATTTATTTTTAATAGGCCGGGACATAAAATTTCGTTATAAATTCATAACTTCTTCGTTTGACGTCCGTTCTCGCCTAACTTTTTATCGCTTTGATACTAACAACGAGATCTTCGATTCTCGTTTAGATCGCTAAGGCTAAATATCACTCTAACGTAAATTTACTTTTTACGTCATTCAGCGTTGTGCCGTTTCTGTCGTGAAACTTTAACAAGTCGTAACTTCTTCGTTATAACTCGGATTTTGGCGTTCTTTATATGCACGGAAACCTTGTAACATATACTACAACTTATTTAGGATTATTCATCCTAAATAATATTCTATGAAAAAGTTATTTTTGACGCTTATTGTCTCTAAATTGACTGGCCCTGATCTACGGGCGTTACACATTGTATGTGATAAGTTAATCGTTTATATGTGCCATGTATGATATGCTTGATATGGGCCGGAAGGCATTATGTTATGGGTAGGAAAGCGTATATGTTATGGGCCGGAAGGCATTGTGATGTGGACCGTAAGGTTGACGCAGGTTCGACCGGAAGGTTTGCCTAGTCAGGACAGAAGTCCCCTGAGACACATGGACCGAAAGGTTAGGTCCTGGAAAGGCGTATGTGCATAAGATGTATTTTGGGGAACTCACTAAGCATTTATGCTTACAGTTGTTGTGTTATGTGTTTCAGGTACTAGCGAGGACCGTGGGAAGGCGCCGGCGTGATTGTACACACTGTCGGAGAAACTGTTTTTATGATCATGGGATTTATTTTGTTATGATAACATTGTTCACGTTTGAATTTGGAATATTAACCGATGGTTTTTGATGTTTGCAAAAATAAAATTTTGTTTTAAAATTTACGTTGTTACACATAGAGTGTTCATCGGATGAAGAAGAACTCAGCGAGTTGTTCATACAACTCGGCGAGTAGGATGAAGGACTATTGGCCTTTAGCTTAGAAGGAAAACTCATCGAGTCAATGCCAAACTCGACGAGTAGAAATGGGTTAGTGGTTAGACAAAGGGATAGGGACTCGGCGAGTTGACAAGCCAACTCGGTGAGTCGGGTCAACTGGAAGTTGACTTTGACTTTGACTCATGGATTGGTTAAGGGTAAATGGTCAGTTTACCCTGAGGTCGGTTAGCAGTATTTGACTAAGTGTTTGGTGGGAATTACAGCCGGAGGATTTCCGGAGCAGCAGCAGCAGACAAACCGTTCCCACATAGATCAGCAACTACGAGGTGAGTTACCTTCCAGTAGCGGTGGGTCTACGACCACAATGCCGACCCACCAGTAGGAATTGTATGATAGATGTTTGTCTCTGTGATATTCATCTAGGGTTGCTACTACCTGTGATATGTTATTGTGCTAGTATGATATGATGCTATGTGCTAGTGACAGAAGGGGGGAGATAGTCCCCCAGAATACCGGTCGATAAGGTCGAAGGGGAGGTCATGCCCAGCCATGCTAGATAGATTATGTGATATATGTGTTATGTGGTAGTAGTAGGGGTGAAATAGTCCCCAGTATCCAGTCGAGAGGACCGAAGGGGAGGCCAGCTCCCAGATATACTAGTCATTATCCGGTCGAGAGGACCGAAGGGGAGACCAGCACCCAGATATGCTAGTCAGTATCCGATCGAGAGGACCGAAGGGGAGGCCAGCTCCCAGATAGACTAGCCTGTATCCCGTCGAGAGGACCGAAGGGGTAGGTCGGGCACCCAGACATGCCTGACAATATATGTACGTTATGTGATTGTATGGTATGTGGTATGTTGGAGGAACTCACTAAGCTTCATGCTTACAGTTTTCAGTTTTGGTTTCAGGTACCTCTTCTTCGAAGGAGAAAGAGCTGGCGTGGTAGCAGCCCATCACACACATGCTCTGTATTCCGCACCATGAGATCCTCCTGGAGAGTTGTACTATGACATTATTATGTTTTATGAAAATGTTTTTTTAGACATGCGATATCTTTATAAAATGTTATGATCGGTAAAAGTTTTATTTCGAATGTTTTGCTAAGTATATGTTTTCAAAAATGAAATTTTTGGCTCGTATTTTTGGGTTGTTACGAATTGGTATGAGAGCCCTGGTTTGAGGGATTCGGACACACCTTCGGGGGTGTTTGAACTCAAATCGAGGGATTAGAAGATTTTGGAAAAAGAAAAAAAAATGTTTTCTAAAAGGCTAAGTAAAGGGTTTTAAGAAAGAACAAAGTGTGTGATTTGCACGACCGGCCAAGCTCAAGTAAGTATTCCCCAAAGTACCCATACAAGCTTATATTATGCTTATCAGTTTTAGTAGAGCAGCATGCTAGAATAAGACTAAGGATCTATGAGTGATGCCTTACGTGCCTGCTTTATGTGCTTCAGTCTATGAAAAGTTGCATGGTAGAATTGAGTAGACAGTAGTAGGATAGCCTATTTAGGTTATGCCTGATAGTATGAGTTATCATTGTATGCTAGTTCAGTTTTTCTCTACGAGGATAAAGTTGCTTAAGATTCTTTCCTTTTTGTCCAAATGCTGTTTCCTTTGTGCTATGAGGGTTTTGAGTGATGGGAGTTAGCTGTTAGGTGAATACGTTAAGGTCACATCTGATCAGGGTTGAATAATCTCAGAGTGTTGGATTTGACCCTATTGCGTAGCTCGTGTTTAAGTCCTAACCATGGTAGGGATGAGTCCCCTACTCGAAGGATTATCCGAGCCTTGTCGCATGTGATTGTATTCAGGTAATAGCTAATTGGCATCACAAAGAGACCTTCAGCAGCTGAGGACTGGGTTGGGTGGAGCCAGAGGTTTCCTAGGGAAAGCCTAGGATAAGAGTAATAGTGATCAGCGGTAGTGAAAGGGACCTGGTGGAGTCAAGGCAGTCCTTGGAGAAGGTACAGATAGATGTGGAAGGTAGTATGGGCCCGTACTACTGAAAGCAGAGGATCCGTACCCGAACCGAGAAAGGCCAAGATAAGACCAGGGAACTTGTAGTAGGTGTGATCCCTCCAGAGGTGTCGGTATCGCTAACAATTGTTATTTCTTTTGTATTTCAGAATGGTGGTACGCTCGAGGCCAACAGTTGGCAGTACAGGAGAGGGATCGGGTTCAGGATCAGGTTTCGAGCCAGTAGATGAGGGGCTACGCGAGTTCATCGCGTCAGAGATCACCAGAGGCATCCTTGAGCCAACCCCCATTATCTTCGGGTCGATCAAGGAAGGGATATTGGAGATGATGGAGGATCGCCTTAGGGCATTCAGGAGCGACATGGCATCTGGCCAGTCAGGACCCCGCACACTGTCCTTCAAGGAATTTCGGGGCAGTGGTGCGCTGGATTTTCACGGGGCAAAGGACCCCATAGCTGCCAGACGATGGATTGCAGACATTGAGTCTGCACAGTTGACTAGCTCCTGCCCTGAGGGGTCGAAGGTGAGATATGCAGCAGGATGTTTGAGGGATCGGGCTAGGGATTGGTGGGAGTCCGTTGGCGACTCGTTGGGAGCCTCGACTGTCGAGGCTATGACCTGGTCGGACTTCGTGACAAGGTTCAGGGCAGAGTTTGCACCGGCTGTCGAGCTTCAGCAGCTGCCAGGGAGTTCCTAGATATGAGACAGACGACCGAGACTGTGGCGGAGATCACCGCCAAGTTCCAGGAGAGGGCGTTGTTGGTGCCCTAGTACGCGGGTGACGAGGATATGAGGAGGACCCGCTATCACAACATGCTACGAGCTGATATACGGGAGCATGTCAGTTTTTCAGCTTGCCCTACCCTGGACTCTATGATTTCCAGGGCAAGGGAGAGGGAGATAGATTTGGAGCACATTCGGAAGAGGAAGGCGGAGGAGGGTCATGTTATGGGGGCTTCGGGGAAGAAGCCCAAGGGATCAGATGCAGGGCCGAAAGGCCAACAGGGGCGGGGTCGCTGCAGGAAATGCAGCAAGACGCACAAGGGAGCGTGCAAGTTGGGATCGTCAGGCTTCTACAAGTGTGGCAAGTTAGGGCACTTCAACAGGGATTATACCGCCCCTGCACCTGTGATTCAGACATCGGAGTTACTGTGTTTTCACTGCAACCAGAGGGGCCACAAGAAGGCCAATTGCCCCCAGTTGACAGCATCAGCGCCGGTTAAGGCGCCAACTCCAGCTACCCTGTGGATTACAGATGGTCGGTAGGGTAAGGTAGAGGCTCCAGTGGTGACGAGCCGGGCATTTCAGCTGACGACAGAGGAGGCACGAGCCACACCCAATGTGGTGACGGGTATGATTCTTTCCCTCTATCTTTATTTTTATGATATTGTGTTATTGATATGTGCTCTGTGTTCATGCGTTAGGATCGTACCATGTGAACGGTATCCCAGTTCAGGTGTTGTTTGACTTGGGTTCCACCCGGTCATTTGATTCCCTTGCGCTTAGCAAGAAATTTACTGAGTCTTCGGGCATGTTGGATTGCCCTTTAGAGGTAGAGATTGCCGATGATCGATCACTACGAGCAACAGCAGTATTCAGGGATTGTGTTATGAGGTTATTCGAGGAGCGCTATTTGGTGGATTTGGTTCCCATCCCATTGCGGGGAACAGGGTGATTATAGGCATGGATTGGTTGAGCCCTAATGGGGCGGTGATAGATTGCGCACAACAGCTAGTGCGGATCAAGACCCCAAGTGGGGGAGAGTTGGTGATCCACGGAGAGAGGCCACATCATGGACCTGCAGTATGTTCGGCAACGAGGGCTAGGCGCTACCTTCGGCAAGGTTGTGCGGGATATGTCGCGTATGTTCTGGATACCCGGGAGACGGGTAAAGCGATGGTGAGCGAGGTTCCAGTGGTGCGAGACTACACTGATGTGTTCCCGGAGGAGCTTCCTGGAATACCTACGGAGCGTCAGGTAGAGTTCAGGATCAACCTAGTTCCTGGTGCGGCTCCGATAGCCAAGGCACCCTATCGGTTGGCTCCTCCCGATATGCAGGAGTTGTCTGCGTAGCTGCAGGAGCTGCTAGACAAGGGATTTATTCATCCGAGCAGTTCACCCTGGGGAGCCCCGATCCTGTTTGTGAAGAAGAAGGACGGGTCACATCGGATGTGTATAGATTACCGGGAGCTAAACAAGGTGAAGGTGAAGAACCGTTACCCACTCCTGAGGATTGACGATCTCTTTGATTAGTTGCAAGGAGCATCTTGGTTCTCCAAGATCGATTTGTGCTCAGGATATCATTAAATGAGGGTCAGAGAGGAGGATGTGCAGAAGATCGCGTTTCGGACGCGTTATGGCCATTATGAGTTCGTGGTGATGCTATTTGGGCTCACCAATGCTCCTGCCGCGTTCATGGACCTCATGAACCGCGTGTGTAGACCGATGCTGGATCGGTCTGTGATAGTTTTCATTGATGACATCTTGGTTTACTCCAAGACGCAGGAAGAGCATGAGGAGCATCTGAGAGAGGTTTTGGAAACCTTAAGGAGGGATAGCTTGTACGCCAAGTTCTCCAAATGTAAGTTTTGGTTGCACGAGGTGCAGTTCCTTGGGCACCTCGTCAACCAGAATGGGATTTCTGTAGACCCGGCCAAGGTGGAGGCCGTGATGAGATGGGAGGTTCCGAAGTCACCATCCGAGATTCGGAGTTTCCTAGGATTAGCACGCTACTATCGAAGATTCATTCAGGATTTCTCCAAGATAGTCGTACCCCTGACACGGTTGAGTAGGAAGGTCGTGGTCTTTCGGTGGGGGCCTGAGCAGCAGGCAGCGTTCGAGATTCTGAGACAGAGATTGTGCGAGGCGCCAATCTTAGCCTTGCCCGAGGGCGTAGAGGATTTTGTGGTATATTGTGATGCATCCATCTCGGGTTTAGGCGCGGTATTGATGCAGAGCGGTCATGGCATTGCTTATGCCTCGAGGCAGCTGAAGCCTCACGAGGCGAACTACCCGACGCATGATTTAGAGTTGGGGGCGGTGGTCTTCTCCCTCAAGATTTGGCGGCATTACCTCTACGGGGTTCGATGTACCATTTACACGAACCACAAAAGTTTGAGGTACCTCATGGATCAGCCGAATCTGAACATGAGGCAGCATCGATGGTTGGACGTGGTGAAGGATTATGATTGCGAGATCCTTTACCACCCGGGGAAGGCCAACGTGGTGGCCGATACGCTTAGCCGTAAGGCAGCACCAATCGGGGATGTGTGTGTGAGGATGACGGTGGTGACCCCACTGTTAGAGCAGATTCAGAAAGCTCAACAGGAGGCTATGAAGGAGGAACATCGGAAGAGTGAGTGTATAGTGGGTTAAGTCACCTCCTTCAATTATGATAGTCGAGGGTTATTGACACTACACCGTAGGGTGTGGGTGCCGTATCACGGAGGTGTGCGCCAGATCTTGATGGAGGAGGCGCACAAATCCCGATTCTCTATTCATCCAGGGGCGACGAAGATGTATCGGGATCTTCGTCTAGACTATTGGAGGCCCTTCATGAAGCGGGATGTGGCGTGGTACGTCGAGCAGTGTTTGACCTGCAGGAAGGTCAAGGCTGAGCACCAGAGACCGCACGACAAAATGCAGCCGTTGGATATCCCGTTGTGGAAATGGGAGGATATTACGATGGATTTTATCACGAAGCTTCCCAGGACGGCGCGAGGAGTAGATTCGATTTGGTCATAAGAACATCCTATGTGCTCATACAAACCCTAATGCTTGGATCTAGGTTTCTCTATTGTACATGCAAGTTATACAAGACTATAAACCCTAATTCTAGCATTCAAGTAATCATATTAACATGAGAATAGGTTTAAGATCATACCTTGATTGTTATGTAGCAATAACAATCCCAAATCTCCTTGTATTGACTTTAGAAAGCTTAGAGTCACAAATGTCACTCCTCTAATGGTTCACAAACACCATAAGCAAGAGGATGAAGAGGAGAGAGGATAGAGGCTACCCAAAACGTGTGAAACCCTAGAACAAAGCTTAGCCACGTTTTTGGTCCTTAAGGGGTCTATATATAGTGAGGCTATTAGGGTTATCTAACAAGGAAACCCTAATTTGGATGCTTAAGCCCTAAGCAACCCATGGACTCCTTTCCTTAAGGCCTTGGACGATTTCCCCATTGGTTTCCCCATAGAATTCGTCCACTCCTCAATACAAGACAATCCATGGCCCAAATTGCAATTATCTTATAATTACAATTCCAGTCCCTTAAGTTTAATTAATCTCTTTTAGTCACAAAACTAATTACCAATTATCTATTGACTAATATTAGTTAAACAATATGATTTCTCCTTTAATATATTATTCTCATAATATATTAATAAATCATATTTAATCCTTTCTCTCCATAATTCATCCTATCAAGTTGCTTTGGTGAAGGCAACCCAAAAGGACCATGCACCATCGGGTCAAGTACATACCAAAATAGTTATAAACTTAGACACTAATCCAACAGTCTCCCACTTGGATAAGTCTAATAAATATTCTGCGTACGACTTCAGATCCTGATCTGCAATCGTAGCTTTCTAAAGCCGCTGTCAACTCTGATCATATCAGATACGCGTGTCCTTAGATAAGGGGTCATATATTCCTCCATTGTAGATATCGTATGAGATATGATTTCTAATCATTCTCTTTGTACTATTTCTCGATTTCCGATTTATGACGACTGACTAATTGAACAAATCAAATTAGCCCTAGCCCGGCCGAGCATTTACGTTTGTCATCACTAAATCATCAAGGGGCCCAAAGATATCGCTTTTATCCTACTTTGGATAAAAGGAACGGATAAACTTTGATACAATGCTTTCTTGCACTCACTCACTGAATCACTGAATCACGGATAAACTTTGAATTTCTTAAGTCCATGTTTCTAATACTTAATTCTTTGATGATCTTTTATCAAGGCCTCTCAAACTTATACACATTTTCCTTAGATAGCTCATATGTGTGTCTAAACAGTTAAGACTAGTTGCTAAACCTCACAATTCAAATCATGGAAAGGGATACCGTAACCATAATCGAATTCGAGAATACAATTTTACAATCACTATCTTCTTAAAATCTTTCTTAGTGAAAGCATTTCCTCACAATCATTTTCATGAAGGAGGAAATATTATGACACTTAGATTTAAACGGTGTATGTGTTCCTTTCCATGTTAATTTGTTAAAACCAAAGTTTACGACAAATTCAAACTTATATGGACCGAACTATCTTAATCTTGATTTCTTGCCTTATGGTAGCACAGCTGCCCACCACATCTTCCAAGTAGTTAAGCAGCTCACCTTTTCCTATCAATGTACCTTTCATTGATCAAGGTGCCTTGCCTTTTATGCGTTCAAAATGAGAACTCATAGAACTCACATGCATAATTAACTCAATTGGAAACAGCACATAAACAAAATAATGTCAACACGATAGATTGTAAACCTCAACTCGTGTGCTAGTGATGATCGATAAGGTTTATTTGATTTGTTCTTGAAACCTTTCAAGACCATTAAGACTACCACTGACTCCTTGATATATGAGATTCTCTTGTCAATAACCATTTCTTGACAAAACAAATATTCAAGAGTTAGTGTAGCTTTTATCAAAACACTTCATAAATTGGTCCCAGTTGTCCTTTGTCTTATCCAAGACATCACAACTTTCCACATTTGATGAATGTTATAAACCTTCTTAATACTTTTCACTCATTGTCACAATCTTAACTTTAAGACTTGTTATTGGAACGAAGTATCATTGACCTTTTGATTTAACCATTTCTTTAATTCTTGATTCCTCTTTTTATACATACAATTGTACTAAGATTCACTTAGAGGATCAATTGAGATATGGTTCTTAATCATTAAGACCTATCATAAAGCATAAAAGGTACTCTCCCTTCTTCTTATAATGGAGAAACTTTTATCTTTCTGCCTACTTGATTCTTCTTATTCGTGCTGCTATTGATTTAAACTTTTTCAATCAATTCATAATTACACTTAATCTTATAAATATAATCATATTTACTAAACCTTTACTAAATCATGACAAATATCTTTGTTATTCTTGAGGTAGACTTTGATCAACACACAACTTTGTGTGCTCGATCTCCTAGTCCTTTCACTTGACACTTTGTCAATGAATTAGTCTAATTTCCAAATATGAAATTTCTCATTCATCATGCAACCAAGTTGCGTGATTCCAAATTTCTGTCCTTTTGAAATTTGGGCGATGAGAAACTCTCCCTATTTGGTAAATTCTTGACATTTCCATAAATAACATAAACAAGAATCATATCCATTCGTTGTAGAAATATGCAAACATCAATTTTCATAACAATTTCATTGCAAGGAAATAAACAAATAAATAAATAAGTCAAACCAAAATTTATTTTATTTATAAAAACAGTGGAAAACATTTGTCCTTACAATGCAAAATCCATTGAAAACTATGTATTTCAAAAAGAAAATTTCTAACAACTCTATCATAACTATCTAAGCTCAAAATCTAATCTTCAAGTTCATGCGATCGAGATCCATTTCTTTGTGATTAGACTCATCTTGCTCTTTCATCAAGCTTCCTTTCTTTTCACCAATCCTACAAAACATTCAAATGCAATCTTATCACATCATGTATTAGGAATCAACGAATAGGAACTTAATTTAGATAGTGGATTTTACCTGAAGCACAACCATACTCTTTGACTCTCCCATCTTTGGAATCTTCAGGCTCTTGGGGCAGATTTCTATCCAACGCCCTTTCTTTTGGCAGCAAACGCGGGTTGGTTCTCCTAGAACGTCCTTAGAAGCATGGTCGGTTGACTTTCCCAACAAATACACTCCATTGCTTCACCAAATCATTTCTGATTAAGCAGCAATGAGCATGTAAGTTAGGTCAATGAGGTTGTCGTCATGATCCATCATATAATAATTTCTTTTGAACTCATTATATGATTCAGGAAGTGACTGCAAAACCTAATTCACAGCCAACTCATCCGGGAATGACACACCCAACATTACCAACCCATCAATGTGTGATTTCATTCCTAGAACGTGGGCACAAACGGGTTTACCATCTTCATGTTTCATTTCCAATAGGGCTTTAGTGATATTGAACCTTTCAATTCTTCGATCTTGTGGGTTAGGGAGAACAATTGGAGGAGGAGGAGGAAGTGAAGCATGATTTCTTATTCCTTGATCGAATCGTGGAATATCATCTTCATGTGGAATGCTTGTTCCACGGGATTTGGGAAGACCATAGTTGTCGAACTTTGACATCTACAAAACGGGAGAAACAAATTCAAGTTAGTTGATTGATTGAGTCCTTGGTAAATCACCCAAATGAAATTCCAAGGCTAGGACCCAACACAATACGCTACAACCTAGAAAAAGGATGTCGTAATCTAGTTGCAGAATATTTGAAGGTAAGTGAATGACGATTCACAAATTTCCACCATGAAAAACGAAAAAGAAATTTAAGTTTTAAATCTATGAAAACTCCTAGATCCTTTGAGATTCATTGAACATTTCAATGGCATGTTTAAATCTCGATATGCCCCTCTAGTTTGTGACTGGGATGCCGAGGATCACAAAGTGGGTGTGAATAACCATGCAAACTTACATGGTGCCCTCACATGTTACATTCACCTATTCGATGTGCCGGTAAACCATACGCGCTCCACCAAACTATGACAAACATTGAGTCACCTTTTGCTACCTTTGCTTAGAACCGTTTAGTGTGCCGGTAAACCACACACGCTCCACTAACGTCTTCGCAAGGGCACAAAGTGTAATTTCATGGAATTGCATCAATTCACTTTGCCTAAGTAACTAAGATTGGGAATTTGAAAAACATTTAGTTACTTTAGAAATTCATTATACTTATAATGGAAGGCTTCTTCCTATCCTACCCGTTCGGCTAACGACCCTCCACTAGTCAAGAGTGCGGTGGGTAAGAGTGGATACCCATTCAATCGTCATTTTATAGACAATTTCCTTAAACACCCCTCATAGACCAGCTTCGTGAATGAGGCCTACTAACGGTAAGACTGACTTTTACTCATACATATATATAATGTTAGACTTTTAATGTTATATATAGTATAGGGTGTATTTTACACTTTTAAAATACTAGGTGATCAAATTTAATAATTATGCCTTTAATTCAATTAAATTATAAACCAAAACTATTATGGATTTATTATACCTCTTTTAATTATACACCTTAATTAATTAATAAAACCATAAGGATGTGATTTGAACTTTTCAAAACAATACTAGGGTTTTAGAATTTAACATTCCTAATTAAACCTTTAATCAACTTTTAAATTCCAAAACTTGAGGGCAAGTTTTGAAACATTTCAAAACATTAGGGTTTAGAATTTAAACATACATCAAAATTAAACTTTTAATCAAAATTTAAATTCCAAAACTTGAGGGCAAGTTTTGAAACCTTTTTCAAAACATTAGGGTTTCAACTATTAAAATTTTAAAACAACAAAACTTTTGAGTTCAAATTTAAACTATAAAACCTAAAGGGGAAAAAGTGAAACTTTTCAAAGCACAAGTATCAAATAAACAATAATCTAAATTAACATTTAATCACATAATTTTCCATATTTGATTTATTTAATGATTTCTTGCAAAACAATTTACCAATTTAATCAAAATAATTAATCAATTATCACATAAGGAAACAAATATTTTATTAATTGATAAATATCTTCAATTAGATCAACAATATACTCATATATATATTAAAAAATCGGATTTATATTGATCTAATATGATAAGGCAACTATCCTTAAGCAAAAACAAAAAGAAATCCCGATTTTCCCTCCATCTGACCAGCCGACTCGCCGAGTCAGGCATGGACTCAGCGAGTTCATCTATGGACTCGGCGAGTCCAGCCTCTAGAAACACAAAAAACGAATTTTTTAATCATATAATGCATCAATACAATAGAAATCAGTCTAGGCTCTGATACCACTGATGGGTTTTGGTCATAAGAACATCCTATGTGCTCATACAAACCCTAATGCTTGGATCTAGGTTTCTCTATTGTACATGCAAGTTATACAAGACTATAAACCCTAATTCTAGCATTCAAGTAATCATATTAACATGAGAATACGTTTAAGATCATACCTTGATTGTTATGTAGCAATAACAATCCCAAATCTCCTTGTATTGACTTTAGAAAGCTTAGAGTCACAAATGTCACTCCTCTAATGGTTCACAAACACCATAAGCAAGAGGATGAAGAGGAGAGAGGATAGAGGTTGCCCAAAACGTGTGAAACCCTAGAGCAAAGCTTAGCCACGTTTTTGGTCCTTAAGGGGTCTATATATAGTGAGGCTATTAGGGTTATCTAACAACGAAACCCTAATTTGGATGCTTAAGCCCTAAGCAACCCATGGACTCCTTTCCTTAAGGCCTTGGACGATTTCCCCATGGGTTTCCCCATAGAATTCGTCCACTCCTCAATACAAGACAATCCATGGCCCAAATTGCAATTATCTTATAATTACAATTCCAGTCCCTTAAGTTTATTTAATCTCTTTCAGTCACAAAACTAATTACCAATTAATTATTGACTAATATTAATTAAACAATATGATTTCTCCTTTAATATATTATTCTCATAATATATTAATAAATAATATTTAATCCTTGCTCTCCACAATTCATTCTATCAAGTTGCTTTGGTGAAGGCAACCCAAAAGGACCATGCACCATCGGGTCAAGCACATACCAAAATAGTTATGAACTTAGACACTAATCGAACAGTCTCCCACTTGGATAAGTCTAATAACTATTCTGCGTATGACTTCAGATCCTGATCTGCAATCGTAGCTTTCCAAAGCCGCTGTCAACTCTGGTCATATCAGATACGCGTGTCCTTAGATAAATGATCATATATTCCACCATTCTAGATATCGTATGAGATATGATTTCTAATCATTCTCTTTGTACTATTTCTCGATTTCCGATTTATGACGACTGACTAATTGAACAAATCAAATTAGCCCTAGCCCGGCCGAGCATTTACGTTTGTCATCACTAAATCATCGAGGGGCCCAAAGATATCGCTTTTATCCTACATTGGATAAAAGGAACGGATAAACTTTGATACAATGCTTGCTTGATGTGACATCCCCATTTTCACGGCCAGAAAAGACCAATTTTGTTTATGCTTTATAAAAATCAGAGTTCTTCTTTTAATAAAAATGTTGCGGAATTTGTTCCCAGAAAAACATGATAAATACGTTATTAAAACATTTCCGAAGAAACGTACTTTATTCATTTTAAAATGTTTGGGATGTCATTGTCAATACAGGAACATAAGCATAAACAGAACTTACATTTATTTACACTAGTGATCTACATCTCTTTAAATCTCTCAGTGTAAAATGACTTAGTATCAACACCTGTGATGTAAATAAACTGAGTGGGTCAAGTTGGGAAACCTGGTGAGTACATAGGGTTTTCAACCCACAATAATATAATTATTATGTTTAAACAATCAGACAATCAACCCAATTACCCATCCCCATTATCTTCTTTAGTCTTAAGGATCTACCCTAAGAATCAGTTATTCCTTGTTTATTTATTCCTAAGGAATCGACATGAAGTCCATCATTACCAAGGCTTATAGAATATATCTGGTGAACACGTAGTCCGAAACATCTGGTAAACACTTAGTTCAAAAGTAACTAGTGAACACACTTAGTTCAAAATACCTAGTGAACACACTCAGTTCAAAGATACGTAGTAAACACACTCAATTCAAAAATACCTAATGAGCACCTAGTTCAAAAATACCTACATGTTACGAAACTTCTATTGTTCCACTGGACCATCTAGTATCGTCCATAGTCGTCATCTATACTCCACTAGATGACTGGATCACTGACAATACTGATGTCTCCCATCGTGTTATCGCAAAACAACTATTTCATCTACCCATGTTTTTCCCAACACGTTTTGTAGATATAAAATACGTATACAGTTTAAATCATTTAAAACATGTATAAAAATCTTTCACTCAGCATAGACAGCAAGTATTCAGACAATATGTACACATAGCACGTAATTTATATTAAAATACTTCATATCTATGTGTAAGATGAAAGGGACTATGCACTCACAACACGTAAATTATATAATAAATACTTCATATCTATGTGTAAGATGAAAGGGACCATGCACTCACCTGAGAAGGTGGTGACTCTGGTACTCGGACAGCGCTTCGTTTACTTTAAAATAATTTCCTTCGACGAAACCTAGTATTATCACCAATAGATTTTAATCTATTATTCGCCGAGACTAATTAATAGTCTAGCTATTATTACTATTATATAAGCATTAAAAAAAATACTTATATAACCCATAATAATAGCCCAAGTATTTATTATATGTTCTTAATAATGTTAATATAATTAAATAAAAACTATATTAAAAATAGCGTAGGCGTAGCTCACTTACAGCGGGTTTTATAGAAAACCAATATTTGCTTCGAGCAGCGTTTCCGAGCCGAAAATCTCTTCTTCTCGGAGCCGTCGAGCACTCCAGGGCTTCCGCCTCGTGCTAGGGAGGTTCCCTAGGCTTTTCGGGGGATTTCGGGGCCAGAAAGAGGTTCTAGAGAGAGAGTAAAGAGAAGAAAGAATGGGAAAGGTGTGAAGAAAATGAGGGTGGGAGAGGTGGTATTTATAGGGTGAAAATGGCTGAACTTGGTGCCACGTGTCACCATCTAGTGGCAAGACTTAGGAAGAAAGCAATGGCCAAGATTGTGCCACATCACCCATTTTCGCACAACACACTTCCGACTTCTAAAATCCGTAACCTTCACATACGAACTCCGTTTTTGACGTTCTTTATATCCACGCGTAGGTAAAAATAATATCTACAACTTTCATTTTGACTCCGTCGGCTAATTCTCGGCCGATCTTAAATTTAACAGTACGAGACGTTTAGACTGTTAAATGACCGCGAAGAATTCGTAACTCCTTCATACGGACTCCGTTTTCGTCTGTCTTTTTACCGTTGAGTTCCTATTAATGAGATATTCAACTCTCATTTAGGTCGCATAAGCTAAAAACCGCTCGAACTAAAATTCGAGTTTCGGGTTGTACACTGCTAAGCCGAATCTTAGAAAAATCATAACTTCTTCATACGAAGTCAGATTTGGGCGTTCTTTTTATGGATTTTCTCGGTTTAACATATTCTACGACTTTCGTTTAGATCACTAAGGCTAAATCTCGCTCTATCGTAAATTCAATATTTACGCTTCCCGGTGCCGTGTCGGTTCCGTCGCGAAACTTCGACGAGTCATAACTTCTTCGTTATAACTCGGATTTCGTCATTCTTTATATGTACGGACACCTTGTGACATATACTACAACTTGGTTCAAATTATTTATTCTAAATAATATTTTGTCGAAAAGTCATTTTCGACCCCTATTATCTCTAAATTGACTAGCCCGGATCTACGGGCGTTATAATTATTTCCCCCTTAGGATGATTACGTCCCGGAATCATCAACGAAACAGGGCAGTATAATGACTCCATACATTATCTCTTCATCCTAGGTAGTAATTGTAACTTCTATGTTGCTTCGAACGGGTATCTAACTCTTGGACTCCTTGATTGCAGGCGGTGCTTGGTCTTGCACCTGCTCGTTAGAATTTCAGTCATGACCTTCGTGTCACAAGCTCATTATGTATCAGAGACACTTCCTTCTTCTTAGGACAAGTTAATTTTATTGCTACAATTGATCGAGGTGTCATATTCTAATGACCTATTATCGTACGTAACAACGCTTAGACTCAGGTCTCTTAGAGTCAAATTCCGGAATGAAATGTGCCTTCCTTCATGGTCTAATGTGATATAATCACATTTTAACATGTAGCATTTCTAGCTACCAACTTTTTTTAACAACGAGCGCGATACTTCTATTGATCGCTTTGATTTCAATCGTTTAGTTTAAGTCGGACGCTACATCAAACTTGGTTCTCTGAACCACGTAACCTACTCATCGTAGTCGGACTCAATGTGATATGACCACTAGGGTCAGGATAACAACAATTTTCTTAGTCATTACTGAAACAATGGTAACGACATACTTGAATAAAACGAAATCAATTACTAGCTTCTTAGTAACCTTGTGACTTTCCCTGATCCAAACGTGAGTCCTGTGCTTTCGGTAGTATATGCATCTACTACCTTTCACACCTACTCATACTCGTCCCAAGTATTGTCTCGCAGTTTTCCAAGTCACCATTCAAGAAAATCACATAACAGTTTAACACACCAGATAACAAAACGAAGATTTTATTATTTCTTGAAACTATTACATAAGTGTTCAAGTTCACCCTAGACTATGCCTCTAATAGGCTACATCATATGGTTCTATCTCTTTGGCTACCTCATAGCTTGATCTTCGGGTATGAATTCCTCATACTTGGTTCCTCGCATTGTTTTCTGCTTCGTCGAGGATCATGTGGAATGCCCTTGGCCTCGGTGGCGTTTCTGGTCTTGCTACTTTATTTTTCTTTAGGCAATTCCTTGAAAGATGCCCCCTTCTTTACAATCATAACACAACCTCTTGCTGGATGTACACTCATGGGCGTAATGCCCATAATTTCCACACTTGAAACATGTCACCTCTTCGCCGCATTTTCCAAAGTGTTTCTTCTTGCATTTATCACACCATCTTGCTTCACCTCCTCCTCCAGGCTTCGAGAATTTTCTCTCCTTGTTGGACCTTGAAGATCCTTCAAACTTCTGCTTCTCTCCTGCCTTATCTTTTTCTAGACCCTTTTCCCTTATCTGGGCCTCTACATTCTTAGCTGCCCTAACAGTTGTTTTCAAGGTAGTTGCTATTTTGACCATTGGGCCAAAGTCAGTGGGTAATCCGTTAGCAAACCTATCAATCGTGGAGAGTTCAGTAGGCACCAAGTAGGGGAATAGCTTCATCCTCTCGGTGAATGCGGTGGCATACTCATCAACACTCATCTTCCCTTTCTTCAGGTTCTGAAACTCGTTGTTTAGGTCTATCAGATCTATCTCTGAGCAGTACTGCATTTTCAACTGTTCCAAGAACTCTTCCCATGACATCCTTAAGGCTTCTCCTCGTGGCATCGTATCTGCCAATAGCTTCCACCAGCTCAAAACTCTAGTTTTCAGTTGTCTTACAGCGAAGACGGTCTTCTGTTTCTCGCTACAGTCACAGCTCTCAAACACCATCTCCATCTCGGAGATCCAATCCATAATCTCAACAGGCTTTGGGCTTCCTGAGAGACTTGGTGGTTTCGCACCCAAGAAATTCTTGTACATTCGCCCATCCTTGTCATTTCTCCTCTCCGGGCCATCCCTTTGATCACCTTGAGTCCCCACTTGACTCACTTGGCGGCTGTAGTTCCCTTCCTCCGATTGCTCGGGAATCAACTCGGGTTGCTCAGTGGGCATAGTAGGTTCGTCCCTATTCAACATCCGCCTCATTTCTTCCCTTTGTTCAGCTAGCATAACCCGAATCATGGCTTGAACTCCGGCCATGGTGACTGGCTCAGGTGCAACTTCTTCTACAACAGGTATTTGCTGAACCACTGGGGGTTGGTTCCTATTCTCATTTGCATTCACGTTTCCGTTACGGGTCCTTGTCATCTTGATCTATACACCGAATAAGGTGAATCTAGACCCTTACATAGGATTGACGTTTAAATCATCCTTATCGCTCCGAAACGTTTATATGCTAGTTCTAATATCGTATTCGTACGTTTAGAATCCTAAACACATAAGGTTTCCAAATCCGGTCGGCAACAGACCATAGATCCGATCAAACTATAGCATAACAAATCATTTAGCACATAAAAGTAATTTAGGCATCATTCCTAAATTAAGCTAGTGCTCACACCTCACAATCATCGGTTAGCATTCTAAGTTTAAGTTTAGAAATAAATCCATATTCCTAGTTCGCTTAAACTAATGTTCTGATACCAACTGTGACATCCCCATTTTCATGGCCAGAAAAGACCGATTTTGTTTATGCTTTATAAAAATCAGAGTTCTTCTTTTAATAAAAATGTTGCGGAATTTGTTCCCAGAAAAACATGATAAATACGTTATTAAAACATTTCCGAAGAAACGTACTTTATTCATTTTAAAATGTTTGGGATGTCATCGTCAATACAGGAACATAAGCATAAACAGAACTTACATTTATTTACACTAGTGATCTACATCTCTTTAAATCTCTCAGTGTAAAGTGACTTCGTATCAACACCTGTGATATAAATAAACTGAGTGGGTCAGGTTGGGAAACCTGGTGAGTACATAGGGTTTTCAACCCACAATAATATAATTATTATGTTTAAACAATCAGACAATCAACCCAATTACCCATCCCCATTATCTTCTTTAGTCTTAAGGATCTACCCTAAGAATCAGTTATTCCTCGTTTATTTATTCCTAAGGAATTGACATGAAGTCCATCATTACCAAGGCTTATAGAATATATCTGGTGAACACGTAGTCCGAAACATCTAGTAAACACTTAGTTCAAAAGTAACTAGTGAACACACTTAGTTCAAAATACCTAGTGAACACACTCAGTTCAAAGATACGTAGTAAACACACTCAGTTCAAAAATACCTAATGAGCACCTAGTTCAAAAATACCTACATGTTACGAAACTTCTATTGTTCCACTGGACCGTCTAGTATCGTCCATAGTCGTCATCTATACTCCACTAGATGACTGGATCACTGATAATACTGATGTCTCCCATCGTGTTATCACAAAACAACTATTTCACCTACCCATGTTTTTCCCAACACGTTTTGTAGATATAAAATACGTATACAGTTTAAATCATTTAAAACATGTATAAAAATCTTTCACTCAGCATAGACAGCAAGTATTCAGACAATATGTACACATAGCACGTAATTTATATTAAAATACTTCATATCTATGTGTAAGATGAAAGGGACTATGCACTCACAACACGTAAATTATATAATAAATACTTCATATCTATGTGTAAGATGAAAGGGACCATGCACTCACCTGAGAAGGTGGTGACTCGGTACTCGGACAGCGCTTCGTTTACTTTAAAATAATTTCCTTCGACGAAACCTAGTATTATCACCAATAGATTTTAGTCTATTATTCGCCGAGATTAATTAATTGTCTAGCTATTATTACTATTATATAAGCGTTAAAAAAAATACTTATATAACCCATAATAATAGCCCAAGTATTTATTATATGTTCTTAATAACGTTAATATAATTAAATAAAAACTATATTAAAAATAGCGTAGGCGTAGCTCACTTACAGCGGGTTTTATAGAAAACCAATATTTGCTTCGAGCAGCGTTTCCGAGCCGAAAATCTCTTCTTCTCGGAGCCGTCGAGCACTCCAGGGCTTCCGCCTCGTGCTAGGGAGGTTCCCTAGGCTTTTCGGGGGATTTCGGGGCTAGAAAGAGGTTCTAGAGAGAGAGTAAAGAGAAGAAAGAATGGGAAAGGTGTGAAGAAAATGAGGGTGAGAGAGGTGGTATTTATAGGGTGAAAATGGCTGAACTTGGTGCCACATGTCACCATCTAGTGGCAAGACTTAGGGAGAAAGCAATGGCCAAGATTATGCCACATCACCCATTTTCACACAACTCACTTCCGACTTCTAAAATCCGTAACCTTCACATACGACCTCCGTTTTTGACGTTCTTTATATCCACGCGTAGGTAAAAATAATATCTACAACTTTCATTTTGACTCCGTCGGCTAATTCTCGGCCGATCTTAAATTTAACAGTACGAGACGTTTAGACTGTTAAATGACCGCGAAGAATTCGTAACTCCTTCATACGGACTCCGTTTTCGTCTGTCTTTTTCCCGTTGAGTTCCTATTAATGAGATATTCAACTCTCATTTAGGTCGCATAAGCTAAAAACTGCTCGAACTAAAATTCGAGTTTCGGGTTGTACACTACTAAGCCGAATCTTAGAAAAATCATAACTTCTTCATACGAAGTCAGATTTGGGCGTTCTTTTTATGGATTTTCTCGGTTTAACATATTCTACGACTTTCGTTTAGATCACTAAGGCTAAATCTCGCTCTATCGTAAATTCAATATTTACGCTTCCCGGTGCCGTGTCGGTTCCGTCGCGAAACTTCGACGAGTCATAACTTCTTCGTTATAACTCGGATTTCGGCGTTCTTTATATGTACGGACACCTTGTGACATATACTACAACTTGGTTCAAATTATTTATTCTAAATAATATTTTGTCGAAAAGTCATTTTCGACCTCTATTATCTCTAAATTGACTAGCCCGGATCTACGAGCGTTACACTTGCACTCACTCACCGAATCACACACAACAATATGTTTTATAACACCAAGTTACTAGTGCATTTACATATTATCAATGTGCAACCGATTTGCAAGATATAACTCACAATCTCGGTTTCAAGAATATAAGATGTTATCGTCTCACCAATCACTCGTGATACAATCCATGGAGTGATCCAAGTAAGCGTGGGTTTTATCCAATGCTCAAATTCATATTAATAAGCACTCATGAATGTTGCAGCAAACATTTACTTATGTCTAATACTCTTTTAGAGAATCCACACACCAATTCATGACAGTCTTCATTCATATCTACTTCCAACATATGAACGATTGTGGCCCGTTCGAATAATTTGACTGTTCTAAACCAATTAAATTATTCAGGAAGTCAAAACATGCAAAGTGAAACACAAGAATAATACTAATCCCATATGGCCTCAAACCTTTGAGCATAAATAAAACAACTTTTATTTTTCACCATATTGATTACTCATTATTTGTCGTTTCGGGTAATCGACTTCTTACTTGAATTATTACACTTGTCCCATGCTCCTAGCATGCACACAATGTTTACCTATGGTTCATTCTTTGTGAAATAGATCAAATTGAACACATTTCCAATCATTCTCATTTCACAACTCCTAATCCTTATTCATAAGTGTAAGAATATCAAATTCTTGCTACTTATAGAATATGCTAGATTCTAACATTTTATGCAATGATCCTTTCGTAATGTCACTGCACCAAAGTCACAAAGACTATTCCCAATGATATTACAAAGTCGTCTATCGGAGATTGTTACAAGACAATTCCTTAGATATGATGTCTCTCACTCAAAGTACATTCCTTTGAACATCCTTTTGCATAAAAGTTTCTAATCTAGTCATAGATTTTTCAATATTCAATTTCCCAATATGGACACATTTCCATATGTTCCATATGACAACTCATTCTTAATAGAATCTTATCTATTCGTAATAATGTCGATATGGTCCATCCAATATGGAAACATTTCCATATTTTCCATATGACAACTTATTAATAGAATCTTTTCTATTCATAGTAATTTCGATATGGTCCATTCAATACCATGCTTCCAACTACTCATAAACAATCAATCTTCGTCGAACTTTGGATGGTCCTTTGATAGTTGTTTAATTATTTTAGTCAAAACCGATTCTAGTCCTTTTTCCCTCTAAATGCGGTAGACATTTGGAAAATTTTAGAATGGTCAAATATTAAAGCATTTTCAATCGATCCTATACCCGAAGCGTATGGGACACGATGCATAATGTTTTATTTGCTATGTTCTCAAAATTCGAATTGTGAAGAGGAATGTCGTAATCATAATCGAAATTTTAAGAACACACTATGTACCTTTGACTAAATTTATTAACATTTCTCAACCTAAGCCTTTAGATTTGAAATGAAGCATAATATTCTCTCCCTTAATTATAGCAAAACAACTTTACAACCCTTACCACTTTGCAAGGTATAACTCTTGTTTTCTATAATTAATATTGCCAACTTGCAATACGTGCCTTAATAATCATAACATTTATGCTCCCACTATCATGATGATTATTATAAAACATAACACTTATCCTCCCACTAGCTTCGACATGTATTCATAAACATCTTAACTTTCAGAAAAACAATACTTATTGAATTTCTTAAGTCCATGTTTCTAATACTTAATGCTTTGATGATCTTTTATCAAGGCCTCTCAAACATATTCTGGACTCGACGAGTCCCCACTATCTGATGAAACCCTAAATTTCAAGGGTTTGCACCCTATTTAAGCCTTCTTATCCGCCCTAAGCTCGCCCCCTTCACCCCCCATAGCCTCATACTTCGTTTAAGCTTGTTCCTTATGAGATTGAAGCATTTTGGTGTGTTTTCTTGAAGATTTGGAGAGGAAAGAAGAGTAGATCAAGAAGAGGAGAAGGAGGTCATGCATCTTTGTGTCATCTTAGCGTTTTCTTTGAGGTATAACTCGTTTCTCCTCTGTTTTCATGCTTGTAGTCTCTTTTAGCTTCATGAAAGTCCTTCTTGAGCCATTCCCCAAGCTTGTTTGTGCATTGTGGGTTGTAATAAGTTGTTAGCCTCTAGATCTAGGCATGATTGAGTCCCTGGAGCTTGGATCTACTGCCTTTATGGAGTCATATTGCATGAAAGCCCTAGATCTACTATTTTGGTGCATTTTGAGCCCTAAAACCTTCATTGGTGATTATTTACACGTAAAGTTGGAAACTTTATGTGTAATTCATGCCCTAGAAACCCATATCTGTGAATGGTATAAGCTGGATTCAAGAAAATTCGAGTGTATAGTAATCGCATGTAGCCGACTCGGCGAGTCGTCCCTCGGACTCGACGAGTCGAGTCGCGATTCCCCGAGTTTTCCCCCTTTTCGTGTTTGCGGGTTGGAGTAGTGAGTTATAGGGTGTGACTCAGTGGGTTGGAAGCCAGACTCACTCATGTAGTAACTCGGCGAGTCAATGCCATGACTCGGCGAGTTCAAGGCAATCTTCTTGCCTCAAGAACAGACTCAGCGAGTTGTTCATACAGCTCGGCGAGTCTCAACATAGAGTATTCATCGGATGAAGAAGAACTCGGCGAGTTGTTCATACAACTCGGCGAGTAGGATAAAGGACTATTAGCCTTTAACTTAGAAGGAAAACTCGTCGAGTCAATGCCAAACTCGACGAGTAGAGATGGGTTAGTGGTTAGACAAAGGGATATAGACTCGGCGAGTCGGGTCAACTGGAAGTTGACTTTGACTTTGACTCATGGATTGGTTAAGGGTAAATGGTCAGTTTACCCTGAGGTCGGTTAGCAGTATTTGACTAAGTGTTTGGTGGGAATTGCAGCCGGAGGATTTCCGGAGCAACAGCAGCAGACAGACCGTTCCCACACAGATCAGCAGCTACGAGGTGAGTTACCTTCCAGTAGCGGTGGGTCTACGGCCACAATGTCGGCCCACCAGTAGGAATTGTATGATAGATGTTTGTCTCTGTGATATTCATCTAGGGTTGCTACTACCTGTGATATGTTATTATGCTAGTATGATATGATGCTATGTGCTAGTGATAGAAGGCGGGAGATAGTCCCCCAGAATACCGGTCGATAGGGCCGAAGGGGCGGTCATGCCCAGCCATGCTAGATAGATTATGTGATATATGTGTTATGTGGTAGTAGTAGGGGGTGAAATAGTCCCCAGTATCCGGTCGAGGGGACCGAAGGGGAGGCCAACTCCCAGATATACTAGTCAGTATCCGGTCGAGAGGACCGAAGGGGCGAGAGGACCGAAGGGGAGACCAACAACCAGATATGCTAGTCAGTATCCGGTCGAGAGGACCGAAGGGGAGGCCAGCTCCCAGATAGACTAGCCTGTATCCGGTCGAGAGGACCAAAGGGGTAGGTCGGGCACCCAGATATGTCTGACAATATATGTATGTTATGTGATTGTATGGTATGTGGTATGTTGGGGGAACTCACTAAGCTTCGTGCTTACAGTTTTCAGTTTTGGTTTCAGGTACCTCTTCTTCGAAGGGGAAATAGTTGGCGTGGTAGCGGCCCATCACACACATGCTCCATATTCCGCACCATGAGATCTTCCTGGGGAGTTGTACTATGACATTATTATGTTTTATGAAAATGTTTTTTAGACATGCGATATCTTTATAAAATGTTATGATCGGTAAACGTTTTATTTCGAATGCTTTGCTAAGTATATGTTTTCAAAAATGAAATTTTTGGCTCGTATTTTTGGGCTGTTACAATTCAACTATCACACAATTGACAGTTCTAGTCCCCTTTATTTAATTAATGTATTTTAGCCACATAATTAATTCTTAATTAAATCTTATCTAATATTAATTAAACTATATGATTTCTCTTTTAATATATTATTCATATAATATATTAATAAACCATAATAACCTCTCTCTTTATAAATCATCCTGTCAAGTTGCTTTGGAGAAGACAACCCAAAATGACCATGCAGAACCGGGTCAAGTACATACCAAATATAATTACGGGCTTAAATACTAATCCAACATAAGCATCCATTATAGATACATAACTGTTGGAATTTTTCCAAGATTTAGAATAGTTAATAATATTACTTTTATAATTAGTAATCATGTATTTATAAAATTATAATTTCCTGAGTAGTTATGTAATATACTAAAACTTAATCGGTTTGTATCCAGTCTTTTGTAATCAAACTATCAATGTAAAATATTGTTTTATAGATATGCATGTAGTATGTTTTAGAGTAATATGATGTATTTTTAGGGAGGAGTTCTCTCATTTGATATTTGGGTTATCATGTAAATGCTAAAGATAGAGAGTTTAGGGATACTTTTTAAAGGTGTTAATGTTTTCGAAAGATGTTTCTAGTTTGATAGGCTTAAAGATTTGTGAACTTTTTTCTACAATATAATGAAAAAAATAAATTGAATGTATTCAAGATTTCTCAATCATACATTTTATTAGATAAAATGAGTGTTATGGGCTCAGAGACTACTAAACTTTTTGATGGCGTGAAGTTATGAGTTATCATTTTTTGGGTTCTACCAAAACGAATATATGCGACAAGAGTGAGTACACAATGGAACTTTTTGATGGCGTGAAGATATGAGTTATCGTTTTTTGGGTTCTACCAAAACAAATATATGCGACAAGAGTGAGTACACAATGGCATAGTATTAGTCGTTCTTTTGGGTTCTACCTAAATATTAGTTGTTTTGGTATCATGAGATGTTTTAGTAGGGCCTTGACATCAAGTTTATGAGTTGGGATTTCATCATGAAAGCTTCTTAGTCATCCTCATCATGCTTAGAATTGAGTTTACATTCCTGTTAAACTTGTGGATTGCTGATTACTTTTTTCTATCATTTTGTTCCTGATTTGAGTTGACAATATAAAGTTGTTTAGTATTTAGTGATATTTTGTGCTAAGAAAGCCTCAAGAAGAAAATTACAAGGTGTGTTTAGTTGTCGAAAAATGTTTTCATTTTTTAAGAAAATGTTTTCAAAAAATAGATTTGGATTTTCATTTTCGGTTTTCAATGTAAATTTTTGAAAAAAATGTTTGGTTGGAAGCGTTGGAGTTTTTCATTTTCCATTTTAGAAATTTGGAAAACTGTAAAACTCGGTTTTCTAATTTACATACAATTTGGAAAACTAGAATTTTTTCCATTTTGTTAGAAAACTTTGAAAAACTGCACGCTCAAAATTTCTGTTTTTCTTGAAAAAAATCCCAGAAAACAGGAAATTTTTCCACAACCAAACGCACCCATAATATCCCACATTTTTTAACAAGTAAAGAGATTGCATCCATTCATACTGCTACATTACAGTCCAGTCCTCAAAAGGTAAAGTAAAGAGGTCTTCAACTCACAAACCAACTTGAGCGACAAATATTTACATCATTATGTGTATTTGGTTTGGCATTTGACGAGGAGTTGAGGGACAAAGGATCAATTTTAGCATGAAGTGAAGATGATGATGATGATGATGATGATGATATTGTTGAATGTTGATGTCCCAAGAGAAGTGAGTAGTTGCCAATGAATACTATAAAGCTGTGCTGTCAAAATCAACCCCATAAGCACAGGATTTACATATATATTAGTTATAAACAGCATGTAATGAGTAATTATGATAAAAAAAGGTAGAGCAAACAACTTGTTATCTTACCTCTCATGTCATGTCATATTAACTAACTATCTGTAGCCTTAAGCTTTCGAGGTCTTTTAGACTGAGCTGGTGAAGATGGAGCCTCTCTTCCAGCTCCAGCTCCAGGTCCAGGTCCCTTTAATTAAAAAATAATAATAATAATTGCAGTAATAATCTGGAATAAAATAAACTACTAAGCAGGGAGTAGCATGCGGATTGATTGATACATACCTTTCGTTTCTGATCCCTTTTCACAACTCTTTCTGCATCCATAAGAGCCAAAGGATTAGAATTTTGGAAAATCAAGTCCCTATATTCTATTCTAGGCTCATTCACGATAAACCCACGGCTTTATTTTTTTATTTTTTTTTTTATTTTACCAGAAAATGATTGGCAATTTATTTATAAAAAAAAAAAAAAACTCGTTTACACATTTGGGATTTTAGCCGGTAATCTTCAAAAAAGAAATGTGTATACAATTGCAAGTTTCTTTGTCCTTTTCTAAAAAAACAAATACTGGTTATTTATCTTTTTCTGTTACAAGAATATAACTGCGGCTTAATTATTAAAATATAGGAACTTAACTTTGCTGAAGAATTCCTTAAGATTTACAACACAAGACAAGTGAAGTAAATTATATTACAAGCAAAAGTTATTACCTCCAAAGCTTACTACTGGGTCAGGAATGAATGTCCGATCCAGGTCCATGACACGCTGTCAGATCATAACAAATATTGAAGCGTAAGGATTAGGAATGTATGTATGTGCATTAAATGCAAAATACAAGTGATTGTAAAGAGCATTTAGCAAAGTAACCTTTGGTGTGTCTGGTGTTTCATTATATGAACCTTCCTCCTTATTTTGCAACTGGAAAAGAAACAAACAGGAGAAACTTATCAAAAATGGTAAAATGCAAGTGAGATAGTCTGTCATCCTGAAACTGGCTATGCTAATCTTAAGCAGCATTGTTGTGACTTGTGAAATAGTGAGGTAGTAAAATGCAACACATGTGAATCCACTATGTTGACTGATACATTATGATGGTATATCAGAGTGTATGAATAAGCTTCCTATTTATGAGTAGGATTAGGAAAGTGTAAGTATACTATACCAGTTTCTGAAGATTTAGAAGAGTGAGTATCTCCTTTCGCAATTCCAGATGCTCTGCACAAACAGCTTTAGTAGGGACTTTGGGTTTCAAATTCACCTGTTAAAAATGTAAAATAATAAGAAGCATCGAAGAAGAACGTATAGAGGAATGGATAGTAAGAAACCTTGAGCTCTTGTAAGAACTGTTCAACACGCTTAATAGTTCGCAATCCTGCTGAAGAGCTTGCAGCTTGCACCATTTGATCCAGTGCGTAGGTTCTCAAGTACACCCGAAGCTGCACACAAGAAATAATCATTTCCTTCAGCATACAAAGATGAAAAAAAAAAAAAAAAAAGCAAACAGCTCTTGATATGTTGATTCAAGAAGCAATGGCACATAAAGACTTGTTATAATTATACCATGCGAAGGGAAGCTGCAGCAGCAGCAGCATTGTCAGCCATTGACATCAAAGGTGCACCACCTGCAGCCACCTGTATACTAGAAGGTGATGCGGTATCAGCAGGAGCACTAGTTTTCTCCACACCTTCTGGACTAATATTTGATGTGACAGGCAACTCTGCATCTTGAGCAGCCTGAAGTCAACAACACATCATCTTTTCAGAAAATAAAGGGCATACGAAGCTTAATCCTTCACAAGTTCATAAAAATTACTAAACACTTCACAAGACAAGATTGCTAAAATCCAGTACAAAACTTGCCTTTGCAGCCATACGGGACTCGGTTATTTTCTTAGCTTCAGAAAGAACCTGAAACAAAAAGCTTATGTTCCATATTAATATTAAAAAAGGAAAAATAAATAAATAAATAAAATGCATACCTCAGCATCTTTACGCTCTTGGTGCTTTGTCTGGGAGAGAACCATGGACAATGCACGCTTACGCTCAATCTCTTGAGAGATATTGTATGGTTCCTGAATACATTGAGAAAAGCGTAGCATTGAAATTGCTAAACAATGCTTGCTGTGCATGTAACTTGTAACGTGTAAGAGAAAGCAGCTTTACCTTAACAAGAGGGTGACTGGAAACATCAGCAGGAGTTGGGGCCCTCGCAATCAATATTGTACGTGAAACTGCAGATTGTATGGAATATTAACTTCTACTGAATAATGAAAATGTTGAAACTGATCGATGTCAGATATCTTACCACTATAGTAGCGATTCTTCAGTTCCTCCATTGTTCGAGATGATGATGATGATGATGATGATGATGAAAACCTATCAGCAATCACAGAGAATCGGAGATCAAAACGTTCACACAAATCAAAGAGTTGATCTGTCTCTTCTTTGGTCCATGTCTGGCATACATAATTTTAGATTGCTCAATACCACATCAAAGACAAACTTATAATAACTCATATAAACATATAATATACCATACAGGTATCTATCTATTAATAATAAGTAAGTTCCAGCCCCTTACAATATCATATGATTTAAAGATGATCTATCTGACAACATAATTTCATACTCACCAGATCCGTTAGATGCTTCTCATACTCCTCATCTGTGTACTTGATTACATCAACAGACTGCAGAAAATAAACATATCAGTTAATGGGCCGAAGGTAACAAGATACAAATCAAGCAATCATCCAAACGAAGAAATAACATCTACCTTGTTGTATTTTGCAAAGGAATAATCTCCTGTTGGTGGAGTTCCATTTACAACTCTAACCTATAAATAAAAGTTACCTCCAAATCACAAAAGAGGTTAAATATCAAGAAAAGAAAAAGGTACAGAATAATATACCCAATGGTACAGCTGCAAGTTATCTTTTCGAGCAGAATTTGTGAAAGCAAGCCATTCCCAAGTTATCTGAAGAAAAAGTCTCAATATTGTTAACAAGCAAAATGGATGTGAATGGTAAACCCATATCATGTAACAGCCACCATGGCTAAGGGAAGCTCAGAAATGCAATTTGGTTACTTCTGATCATACAATCGTTACTATAAGATAAAGATGAGGTTCATACAAAAGCAAAAGCTACATATCTGTAAAACAAGTATTCCAAAATAAGCCCATATAACAGAATGGAACTAACTACGTAATGCAGCTTTGATCAGTTTTGGTTATGCATTCAAGCTGTTAAGAAAGGCATGCTGTAGAACTTCAATCATAGAAGCAAATCAAATAGACAACATAGTAAGCCACAGCAACAGTTCTTCTAAAATGACCAATGAGAATAATAGTAATGAAATATGAGCTTAAGTGGTAACAGCTAGAAAAGCCCCCCGGTTTGGTTCTGAGAATGATAAATTGCAAAGATGACTTTATGAATGTATTGATGACCAAGAGTCACCAGTAAGTGTCTGAGATAGGAACAGCAACATCAATGAGGATACAAGGTAGGGAGTGATGAACTAATGAACAAAAGAGTGAATATGATCAAAAGTTGATCCCATGCCTCCCTCTACAATTACTAAGTAGTTCAATCATCCAAGAGATCTATCAAAGAATCAACCCATGCATGATGTAATTCTTCAAAGCATGTGTTGATGAAATGGTTAGCAGACTTGAGCACATAGTTCACTTCTGCAGTAGAGGGAGGGGACTCGTTTTTTTGGCAAATTTGAAATACTGGCCTGTAATTGTTGACAGTGTCCAAGTCGATACGAACTGAATTGCGGATGGGGTAATACATTAGTAAAAAATTAACTTATACCCAACTAGAATAGCAACTTCGCAAGCAAGAATCCCCAGTCCAACAAATTTACAGACATTATACTTAAGCAACTTGGGAGAGAAATTAGAAAAGGTCACAAGCCAACCTTCTCATTTTCAGGTTGATGACGCTTTTTTAACTGATTGGCATCAATGGAAGGCATAAGAGGCGCCACACCACCTGTAAGCGCATAAACCTACAACCAAAAATGCTTCAGGAAATCAAGAAACCACACAAATTATCTCAGAGGTATGTATATATGTATGTAATGTACGAACCTCGCGCGAAATGCCATCGGGTTTTCTCTGAGAATCCTTCTGGGGTCTCGATTTCTTTTCCTGCGGTATGGGCAGTGAACTTTTCGGGATTCCTAGAATGTCCTTAGCATCCATTATCGAAGTTAGGGTTTTGACGTCAGGCCTTGTGATACAGACCAATCCACCTATGCATTAGTCTGAAAATGTAATTGAAGAGTCTACAGATTCGGGTTTGAAGGAAGCAGATTTCAACGATCGCGCTTCAGACACTTGAATATAGATTCTATGTTGGAGCTCCTAACCTTGGATGGACAACAATCAACATCGTCGCTACAAGTCTACGACATTAGAAACCCTGCAAAAACCGCCCCGGTCAAAATTTGACCCAATCCACCGAACCAACCCTATTAATTACTTTTTAACAGTTAATTAAAATTCAATATTTTAATATATATATATATACACACACTAGCCATTTGTCCGCGCAAAGCGGCGGCAGCGAATAATTTCTTTCAAACAATTAGTTCCATTTGGAGACATGTTATATTTCTAAGAACATTTGCACCATTATCGATCGGTTTTACAAAAATAAAAAGTGCAATGCCAAAACCAAAAAATATTGTGGTGGTGGATTTCATGGAAGAAAAGGAGATGGAGATTTGAATTAGTCTCCAGTCAACTATATTTTATGCAAAAAATTAGGAAACTCCAATTTGAATGAGCTTTTAAATTTCAAACGATTTGTCAAAAAGAAGTTTTTCAAATTTCGAATGCAACAGATACCAGAGAAGAGATATTTTAGAGTACAGGTTGGGTCAGAATTGATAAAAATACTAATTCAATCCCTAAAAATAAGGTAATACTAATTTAAATGTGTTTTTAGTACTTGTTTCCCTAGCATTATCATTTGTAAGATATATATTATAATATTATTATATTAATAGTTGGTTGTACTTTAAGCTTAAAGACTTGAACGTCTTACAAAAAAAATTATTATTATATTGATTCTATTTATAGAAATAGTAAGATTTCTTTTATAAGGTAGTAAAGATATATATATATATATATAGAAAGGGAGAGAGAGAGAGAGAGAGAGAGAGAGAGAGAGAGAGAGAAACAGTCAGGTTCATATATAATCCATAATTATTATGTGAATGTATGACCAACTTTTAACCATTAGATTAAAAGAATTAAATGATGGCATTGATGGGAGCGCGTACCTTGACATTTAGGGAGTTCAGGGCTTGCGGGACACCAGATTATCATGGAGCTAAGGACCCTATTGCTAGCAGCAGATGGTTGGCTGATGTTGCCAACGTGTTCCGTACGAGCCGGTGTCCTGAGGAGGACAAGGTCAGACTCGCTTCCTGTCTTCTGAAGGACAAAGTGAGGGATTGGTGGGAAGAGATCGGTCATATTTTGGGTGATGATGCCGCGTTGGACGCGATGACTTGGGGTGATTTTTCAGCCAGGTTCAGGGCGGAGTTTTCGCCAATTATTGAGGTGCAACAGTTGGCACGGGAGTTTCAGGATTTGACGCAGACCACTGAGACTATGGCGGAGATCACTGCCAAGTTCAGGGAGAGGGCTCTTCTCGTACCGCAATATATCGCGGATGAGGATATGAAGAAGGCTCGATATCACGAGATGTTGAGGGCTGACATCAGGGAGTTCGTGAGCAGGTCCGGCTGTAAGACGCTGGAAGATATGATTTCTTGGGCCAAGGAGAGGGAAATTGATTTAGATCAGAGCCGGATGAGGTTCAGGTAGCCGCGAGTTCAGGAAAAAGTCCCAAGGGATCGGATTCGAGATCGAGAGATTATCGGGACCGCAGCCGATGCGGGAAGTGTGGCAGGGCGCACGGGGGCGCGTGTAGGAGTGGTAGTGGTGGTGAGTCTGGTTGCTTCAAGTGCGGTCGGACTGGTCATTTTAGCAGGGATTGTACTGTTACCACCACTCAGGGATCAGACTTGATATGTCTTCACTGCAATTTGCGGGACCACAAGAAGGCCCAGTGCCCCAGTTTGTTTTCAGCAGGACGGGTGATGGCACCTGCCCCTGCAACTTTAAGGATCACATACGACCGTCAGGGCCGTGCAGAGGCGCCTGCAGTAGGAGGCATGGCTTTTCAGATGGCTACCTTGGAGACGCGAGCAGCGCCGGATGTTATAGGTATGCGATTTCCGTTTTCAGTTCTTTTATTTGTGCATGATTATATTGTTATGGTTCTGCATCATTATCGGTATGAGTATTTTATTTTTGAGCGGTTTGATTGTGATCGAGTTATATGTCATCTGCATACCTTGGATATTTGAATGGTAGTTAGGGGATGTGCCTTATTGAGGGAGGTTGCTTAGGATGCAGTAACTGCAACATGCCTTTGAGGGACTCGGTATGTCTCGCTAGTTTGGAGTCGTATAAGTTTTAGATATGGACTGGTTAGATCTCTAGCTATGGTACGCTTGGGATTCCTCAGCAGATTGATTGTGGAATGGTAGCAAGGATTAGGATTTCTATTCATGGAGTAACAAGGTGTAAGCAAGATCGAAGCGGGGGAGAATCCTCCAAGTGTACAAGGGTAAAAGCATGCAAATCCAGAACGAGTACGCGATTTCTGAGAAGGAAAAGAGGTAGTCCAGCGTTTGATGGATTGAGTAGTTCAGGGTTGGGAGTTTGAGAAACTCCCCATCAGTTCGTGCGTGTAATGGTGATGGTGAGTATGTGGTTCGGAATTCAGGTTGAAGGATCGCCTGTAGGACTCGTGTGAGTCGGAATGAAGATCTTGAGGACAGATAGCATGGGATGCTTCCGTGTTAGTAGACAGTGGCAGAGACAACATGTATAGCATGGAAGAGCAGTTGGAGAGCCTCAACCATAACATTCACTAACGATCAGTGGTGGAAAGTGTTGTAAGACTACGGGGCAACCGTAACATTCACTAGCAGTTAATGGTGGAAAGTGTTGTAAGACTACGGGGCAGCTGTAGCATTCACTAGCAGTCAGTGGTGGGAAGTGTTGTCAGACTACGGGGAAGCCGTAGCATTCACTAGCAGACGACGATAGAAGGTGATGCAAGACTGCGGGTAAGCCGTAGCATTCCATAGTAGCTTCGTTGGCGGAGTTGGGGCGAGGCCCTTATTTACTAGCATTCAGATAGGGATCAGGAATAGGTAATGGATAAGAATGGTAAGGAGTTTATCGGTATAGCCCTTGAGAGGCGAGACCTTGGGAGAGGCCGCTCTAGGATATAGTTGGGTGAGACCTGCGGGCGAGGCCCGTATGAGAGTAGCAGTGTAGGTGAGACCTGAGAGCAAGGTTGCTCAGTAGTATGGTTGGGTGAGACCCGTGGGCGAGGCCCGTGCGAGAGTAGTTAGGCAAGTGAGACTAGAAGGATAGGGGCGGGTGAGACCCGTGAGCAAGGCCCGTGAATTTTAGCAGCACAGGTGGGACCTGATAGGGATCTTAGAGTCAAGATAGGGGATCGGGGATCCCAGGAAATTGTAGTGCCTGCATGGTGGAATAGATTGAGCAGTTATAGGTGGTTGAAGTTTCTTCGAAAGTCACTGGGAGCGACTAGTAGTTGTGTTGGGTCAGCGATCGGTGGGAGCCGGTAATCCAGATATTGATAGGTTGGTAGGGACCAGGGTGGTCTCAGTTCATCCGAAAGCCAGATAAGGAATATCATAATTTCCAGTCAGTAGCAGTGCGAGTATGCAGCGTATGGTGGAATTCAGTTAGTTGATCGTGGGGTGCTCGACACCAAATGATAGTAGAAAGAATGTCCAGTGGATACTGACGATAATGACCCGTACTGGGAGTAGCGGGAGTAATAGATTTGGTGAAGACAGGGTCTTCATAGAGGCAGAGGAAATAGATGGTTATGGAGCATTGCCTTGGGAAGGCAAGGAAATTGCGCAAGGAAAGAAGGGGTGAACCCCTATAGGTTCAGTTGTAGTACTCGGAGAGTACAAGAAGGATTTTCGGTTGATTAATTTGGGTTTCCAGAATGTTCAGGGTCAGGGTTGACCCGAGATTATTATCCACAAGGATTGACGTTAGTCTGAATGACTGAGTGGAAGGCCAGTGAAGGTAGGCTGCTAGAGTTAGAATAATTGGTGGGGTATTGGAGGCAGATCGCAGGTGGTGGATCATAGCAAACTTCGAGGATGAAGTTTAGTTTAAGTGAGGGAGAGTTGTAACACCTAAAGTCTGGAAGGCCAAGAAAGGAAATAAAACCCTAATTTTAAAGGGAAACTCGGCGAGTCCAAGGGAGAACTCGGCGAGTCCGAGCGGGATCCGGGTCGAGGAGTAAGTGACCGACTCGGTGAGTCGGCCAAGGGGACTCGACGAGTCTGGTCTGTGCGAGAAAAATCCTAAATTCGGGACTTGGAGCCTATTTAAACGTCTCATTCTCTTCCCTAGGGTTCCTTTACCGCCTCTTTCACCCAGAAAATCGAACCCTAAGCCCCATTATTGCTCATTAAAGCTTCCAAGCCATTTTTAGGTGATTTGATGGAAGAAGAAGAAGGGGAATCATTGAAGCTTCAAGGAGTGGCCTTAGAGCTAGAGATTGGGGAAAACTTTCTGAGTTATTGAAGGTGTAACGCCCGGGTTTTCAAGGCTAAGCATTTTTGTCAATGTAATAGTCTAGGTCAACTATTGTAACTCTTTTTGAAGTAATAAATATGAAATATTTGAGTATTGTGTGAATTATGTGTGTTTATGTGTTTATTATTTAATTATAAATGTATAATTAATAAAGAATAAAAATGAGCGTCAAAATTAAAGTGTGAGATAATCCCGATATCTCTACATGAAGTTGTAGAATATGTCTCAAGGTATCCGTACATATAAAGAATGCCGAAATCCGAGCTATAACGAAGAAGTTATGATCCGCTGAAGTTTTACGGCAAAACCGGCACGGCACCGGAAGACGTAAATAGTGAATTTACGATAGAAGACTTTTTAGCCTTAGAAATCTAAACAAAAGTCGTAGAATATGTTAAACTAAGAACATCGATAAAAACAACGCCCAAATATGACTTCGTATGAAGAAGTTATTGTTGGGTTTTAGCCATAAGAACTTTCCTATGTGCGCATGCAAAACCCTATTGCTTGGATCTAGGCTTTCTAATAAACATGCTTTTGAATCCAAGACTTCTAATGGCTAATTAGGTTAAACAACAACATTAAAACAGATCTAGAATCATACCTTTGAGTTCCTTGTTGATCCTTTTGTCTTGGAGCTTCTAGAGTCACAATTGTCACTCCTCTAATGGCTTACAAACACCAATAGCAAGCAAGATGATTTAGGAGAGAGGAGAGGGGAGGAATTCGGCCAGAGGTTCCTTGCTTTAGGTTCTGAAAGATTGTACACGAATTCCACATCCCAAGGGCCTATTTATACTTGTAGACTCCTTAAGGGTTTCACCCTAAACCCTAATTGGATAATCTTCTCTTAAGGCTATCCAAATCCATTCCATAGATAACCCTTATGGACGATTTTGAGCTATCCTAAAGCTCCTAGAATCCGTCCAAGGTCAACCCTAATGGATTTACAGTCTAAAGTTTAACTATCAAACAATTGACAGTTTATACCCTCTTATTTAATTAATCTCTTTAAGTCACCAAATTAATACCAATTAATTTATGACTTATATTAATCAAATAGCTAAATATTATTTCTTATAATATTTACTCTCTCTTAACAAATCATCCTTCTAGTTGCTATGGTGAAGGCAACCCAAAAGGACCATGCACAACCGAATATAGTTACAGCCTTAGACACTATTCCAACAGTCTCCCACTTGGATAAGTCTAGTAACTATACAAGTACAATACGGTTTGCAATCGTAGCTCTCAAAGACGCTGTCAACTCTGATCTAATCAATCTTGTCCTTTAGATAAGGGATCTTACAGTCCTCTGTTAGATATCATGCTGACAATCCTATGGAATGGTTAGTCTAGCATTTAGATTTCTCGATCTTCGATTTATTTGACATAGAACTTAATCGAACACATCAATTCAGTTCTGACCGGGCCCGACACATAAGTCAAATCAAATCATCGAGTGGCCAAGATATCTCTTCTACCCTCTTAGGATAAAATTTACAGATAAACTTCGACTTATATGCATTTACTTATTCATTAACCAACTATACACAACAATGTGTTTTATAACATCAAGTTACTGATGCGTTTTCACATTATCAATGCACAATCAATTAACAAATAATAAACCATATATCTAGGTTTTAAGACCATATGATATTATCGTCTCGCGATCACCTTTTATATCGTATTCCATAAGGTGATTCCAGCAAGCGCGGGTTTATTCCAATGCTCAAAACCAGTTCATAAGCACTCATGAACGTTGCAGCAACTCTTGCTATGTCTAACACCATTTAGACACTCTACACACCAATTCACGACAATCTTCATTCATATCTACTCCCAACATATGAACGATTGTGGACCATTTGAATAATTCGATTATTCCTAATAACCTCAATTATTCTGGAAGTCAAAACATGCAAAGTGAAACAATAGTTAAACAACTAACATGTGATAGTAACTTTACTCATAAATAACACTCCTTTATTTAATCATCAAATGTTAATTACATTTATCTATTATACGTTTCTAAAACTATCTAATCTATGCTAATATCATCCTTCAGCCCAATACTCCTAGCATGCTGCAAGTGCTTAACCCTACTCAGTCCCTTCGTAAGCGGATCTGCTGGGTTATCTTCTGATGATATCCTCTTCACTACGAGTTGTCCTTCTTCTACACGATGTCTAATGAAGTGATATTTTCTGTCGATATGTCGAGATCTACCATGATCCCTCGGTTCCTTGGTCAAGGCAACCGCACCTTCGTTATCACAGAAAATCTCCATGGGCTCCTTTATGGCCGGCACAACTCCAAGATCACCGATGAAGTTCTTCAGCCATATTGCCTCCTTCGACGCTTCGCTCGCTGCGATGTACTCTGATTCGCACGTTGAATCAGCTACGGTTTCTTGTTTGGAACTTTTCCATGTCACTGCTCCTCCATTTAGGGTAAAAACCCAGCCCGACTGCGAACGATAGTTGTCCCTGTCGGTTTGAAAGCTGGCGTCACTATACCCTTGCACCTTCAAGTCATCACTCCCTCCAAGGACTAAGAACCATTCTTTCGTCCTCCGAAGGTACTTAAGGATGTTCTTCACCGCAATCCAATGTGCTTTGCCAGGGTTCCCTTGATATCTTCTAATCATGCTCAAAGCGAAGGCTACATCAGGGCGAGTACAAGTCATAGCGTACATGATTGAGCCAACTGCGGAAGCGTATGGTACTCGGCTCATTTCTGCTATCTCAGCTTCGGTACTCGGACTTTGAGTCTTACTCAACTTGGCATTTCCTTGTATCGGTAGTTCTCCCTTCTTTGAGTTTTCCATACTAAAACGTTTTAGTACCTTCTCTAAGTAAGTATTCTGACTAAGTCCAATTAGTCTCTTACTTCTTTCTCTTACTATCCTTATTCCCAAAATGTAAGAAGCCTCTCCGAGGTCCTTCATAGCGAAGCACTTCCCGAGCCAGGACTTAACCTCCTGCAGAGTCGGGATGTCGTTTCCTATGAGTAATATGTCATCGACATATAGAACGAGGAAGCTTACTACACTCCCACTGGCTTTGACATATACACAAGATTCGTCTTCGCTTCGTACAAATCCAAACTCTTTGACTTTCTCATCGAAGCAAAGATTCCATCTGCGAGACGCTTGCTTAAGTCCATAAATGGACTTCTCAAGCTTACACACTCTATTCGGATGCTTCGGATCCACAAACCCCTCTGGCTGAGCCATGTAAACATCCTCAGCCAACTTTCCGTTAAGAAAAGCGGTCTTGACATCCATCTGCCAAATCTCATAATCATGAAATGCGGCAATTGCTAGCATCACTCTAATAGATTTAATCTTCGCAACTGGTGAGAAGGTCTCATCATAGTCAACTCCGGGAGTTTGAGTAAAGCCCTTCGCAACCAATCACGCCTTATATGTGTGTACGTTCCCATCCACGTCGGTCTTCTTCTTGAAGATCCACTTGCACCCTACGGTCTTACGTTCGGGCACGTAATCAACCAAATTCCAAACTTGGTTATCGTACATGGATTGGATCTCGCTATCCATCGCCTCTTTCCATTTTGCAGACTCCGGGCCTGCCATGGCTTCCTTATAGCTATTAGGTTCATCAAGATTTACTAGTGTACCATCACTAATATACGTGTCCCCTTCGGTAGTAATATGAAAACCATAAAACTGGGGTTGAACTCTAAATCTATCGGAACGTCTAAGAGGTAAGGATTCGTCAATCGGTTCAACCGGAGTTTCCTCCTCGGGTTGAACGCCAGCGGTGGAGGTTCCTTCATCTATCGACTCTTGAATCTCTTCAAGTTCGATTTGCCTCCCACTGTCTCCTTGGCTTATGAGTTCTCGCTCTCGGAAAACTCCTCTCCTCGCAACAAAGATAACATTATCTTTCGGTCTATAGAAGAGATATCCAAAGGAAGTTTGCGGGTAGCCGATGAAAATACATCGCTCACTTCGAGGTTCAAGTTTGTCGTGAGTATCTCGTCTTACGAAAGCCTCGCAACCCCAAACCTTGATATGTGCCAACGAGGGAGCTTTCCCCGTCCACATCTCGTGAGGTGTTTTGGCAACCTTCTTGGTAGGGACTCGGTTAAGGATATGGGCGGCAGTCTCTAAGGCATACCCCCAAAAGAAGATAGGTAGTGAAGCACGACTCATCATAGAGCGAACCATATCCAATAAGGTTCGATTACGCCTTTCTGCCACACCATTCAATTGTGGTGTCCTAGGAGGCGTCAATTGCGAAACTATTCCACACTCCTTGAGATACTCGTGGAATTCAAGACTTAGGTACTCTCCTCCTCGATCGGATCGAAGCATCTTGATTTTCCAGCCCAATTGATTCTCCACTTCATTCTTGAACTCTTTGAACTTTTCAAAGGTTTCTGACTTTTGCTTGATTAAATAGATATACCCATATCTACTATAATCATCGGTAAAGGTCACATAGAAGCGGTTCCCATCCTTCGTGGTTGATCTAAAGGGTCCACATACATCGGTATGTATTAGGTCTAATAGTCCCTCACCCCTTTCACAAGTGCTCGTGAAGGGTGACTTAGTCATCTTTCCAAGCAAACAAGATTCGCATGTGTCATCTTCCCTAAGGTCGAATGACTCCAACACTCCATCCTTTTGGAGTTGGGCTATGCGTTTCTTGTTGACATGTCCAAGACGACAATGCCATAAGGATGCTTTATCCATACTAGTGGAAGAATCGATATTCAAAACATCATTTCCTAAGTTATCAACAATCATAACAGTTTCATATATTCCATTACATGGTATAGCTTCAAAGTAAAAGACACCATTTAGATAAGCCAAAATAGAACCATTCTCATTATTAAAAGAAAATCTAAAACCTTGTCTATATAAACCATGAAATGAAATGATGTTTCTAGCCATTTCTGGCGAATAGAAACAATTGTTCAAATCTAAAACTAAACTATTCTTAAGCACTAAAGAATACACTCCAATCTTGGTCACAGGCGACGATCTTCTGTTCCCCATGATTAGATTGATCCTTCCTTGCTCCACATCCCTACTTCTTCTTAGTCCCTGCACATTAGAACAAATGTGATAACCACAACCGGTGTCAAGAACCCAAGAAATAGCATGATTAGAATCGTTAGATTTGATTGCATATATACCTGCGAAAGATGGCTTGATCTTTCCTTCCTTGATGGCTTGCAGGTAGTCCGGGCAGCTTCGCTTCCAATGTCCTATCTTGTGGCAGTGGTGGCACTCTGCCTCCTTCGGGTTAGAGCAGGGCTTAGAGGGATCAACTTTTGTCCCACTAGAAGAGGAACCATCTCGGGCTTTCACCTTTCGATAGTTATTTGAAGAAGCTTTCCTCTTCTTTCCCTTCCCTTGACCAATAGCCAAGACAGGAGCAGCGGATGGATTGGGAGTTGGTGCAACAGACTTGTCCTTGAAATTGCTCTCAGCAACCCTCAAGAGACCTTGGAGTTTACTTAGAGTGACCTCCTCTTTGTTCATGTGGTAGGTCATCCTAAATTGATTATACATTGGAGGCAAAGAGTGAAGCACCATGTCGATTGCCAAGTCTTCGCCGAAGTCAACATTTAACTTGCGAAGGCGGTCGACATACCTTTGCATCTTTTGCAAGTGCACGGTAAGAGATTCTCCATGACCCATCTTAGCGGAAATCATGTTAGTGAAGATCTCGTAACGCTCTTGTCTCGCGTTTTGGTGGTACCTCTCCAACAAGTCTTGATGCATCTCGTATGGATACATGTCCTCGTAGGACTTTTGGAATTCGGAGTTCATGGTGGCGATCATGATGCAATGTACTTTCGTCGCATCTCGCTCATGAGTTTCAAAGGCGGTGATTTCGGCGGGAGTAGCAATTTCGGGGTTGATTTTCTCGAGCTTCTCGTCGAGGACATACTCTTTATCCTCATAGCGAGCAATGGTGCGAATGTATCTTATCCATTCGCTAAAGTTCGTTCCATCGAAGGTGACCTTTTGGCAAAGGCTCATCAACGTGAAAGAACTAGCAGCAGCGTTGTTTGCGTTTGACATCTATAGAAAGGACAAAGATAGATTAGAATAAGAATCCCTAATTATCACCCAATAAGAAAATTAGGGCTAGGATCCAACAATAACATTTACATACTAGAAAAGGGATGTCGTAATCCAACATGCAAATAAATTGAAGGTAAGTGAATGACGATTCACTAATTCTCCATCACAAAACTTAAACTTTTAGTCCTAAGTGTTTTGAGAATTCCTAGGTTCGGATGAGATTCATTGAACTTTTCAATGGCATGTTTAAATCTCGATATGCCCCTCTTGTTTGTGACTGGGATGCCGAGGATCACAAAGCGGGTGTGAATTACCATGCAAATTTACATGGTGCCTTCATTGTTACGATCACCTATTCGATGTGCCGGTAAACCACACACGCTCCATCGAACTATGATAAACAATGAATCACCCTTTGCCACCTTCGCTTAGAATCAATTAGTGTGCCGGTAAACCACACACGCTCCACTAACATCTTAGCAAGGTGCAAAGTGTAATTTCATGGGATTGCATCAATTCACTTTTCCTAAAGTAACTAAGATTGGGAAATTTAAAAAAAATTTAGTTACTTCGTATTTCTTATTATACTTTTAATGAGAGGATGAGGTTGCCCTATCCTACCCGTTCGGCTAACGACCCTCCACCAATCAAGCAAGCGGTGGGTGTGAGTGTACACCCATTAAGCGCCATTTTATAGACCGCAACCTTATACCCACCTTATAGATCGGCTTCGTGAATGAGGCCTACTAGCGGTAAGACTAGCATTTAGTTATACATATATGTATTATACTATTAATATCATATTAGTATAGGGTTGTATTTTAAACTTTTAAAATCTAGGGATTGAAATTTAAGTTGTCTAAATTAGAACTTTTAATCACAAATATAAATTTCAAAACTGTAGGGTAGGTTTTAAACATTTAAAACATGGAGGATCAAATAACAAATAATTTCAATTAACAATTAATATCTTAATTATCTTTATTTGATTTATCTTTGATTTCTTTGAAGATAATTACCAAAAAATAATCAAAATAATTAATTAATTATCATATAAGGAAACTAAATATTTAATTAGTTGATAATTACCTTTAACTAGATCAAGATAACACTTATATTTATCAAGAAATCAGATTCATATTGATCTAATTAGTTTATGGAAAGTTTGGATAAGATAAACACAAAGAAATCCCGAATTTTGCCTTTCCTGACGCTTGGACTCGCCGAGTGCACAAGGGGACTCGCCGAGTCAGGCCTACTCGACGAGTCCACCTTGGAACTCGACGAGTCAGTGACTCAAAACCCAAAAATTCGAATTTTGCAGGTTTGTTTCAGTTATTTAAGCAACAATTTAAAGAAAACCAATCTAGGCTCTGATACCACTGTTGGGTTTTAGCCATAAGAACTTTCCTATGTGCGCATGCAAAACCCTATTGCTTGGATCTAGGCTTTCTAATAAACATGCTTTTGAATCCAAGACTTCTAATGGCTAATTAGGTTAAACAACAACATTAAAACAGATCTAGAATCATACCTTTGAGTTCCTTGTTGATCCTTTTGTCTTGGAGCTTCTAGAGTCACAATTGTCACTCCTCTAATGGCTTACAAACACCAATAGCAAGCAAGATGATTTAGGAGAGAGGAGAGGGGAGGAATTCGGCCAGAGGTTCCTTGCTTTAGGTTCTGAAAGATTGTACACGAATTCCACATCCCAAGGGCCTATTTATACTTGTAGACTCCTTAAGGGTTTCACCCTAAACCCTAATTGGATAATCTTCTCTTAAGGCTATCCAAATCCATTCCATAGATAACCCTTATGGACGATTTTGAGCTATCCTAAAGCTCCTAGAATCCGTCCAAGGTCAACCCTAATGGATTTACAGTCTAAAGTTTAACTATCAAACAATTGACAGTTTATACCCTCTTATTTAATTAATCTCTTTAAGTCACCAAATTAATACCAATTAATTTATGACTTATATTAATCAAATAGCTAAATATTATTTCTTATAATATTTACTCTCTCTTAACAAATCATCCTTCTAGTTGCTATGGTGAAGGCAACCCAAAAGGACCATGCACAACCGAATATAGTTACAGCCTTAGACACTATTCCAACAGTTATGATTTTTCTAAGATTCGGCTTAGCAGTGCACGACCCGAAACTCGAATTTTAGTTCGAGCGGTTTTTGGCTTACGCAACGTAAATGAGAGTTGAAGATCTCATTAATAGGAAATCAACGGTAAAAAGACAGACAAAAACAGAGTCCGTATGTAGAAGTTATTAATTTTACGCAGACGTTTAACAGTATAATCTCCTTGTACTGTTAAATTTAAGATCGGTCGAGAATTAGCCGACGGAGTCAAAATGAAAGTTGTAGATCTTATTATTACTTACGCGTGGATATAAAGAACGTCAAAAACGGAGGTCATATGTGAAAGTTACGGATTTTAGAAGTCAGAAGTGTGTTGTGCGAAAATGGGTGATGTGGTACAATCTTGACCATTGCTTTCTCCCCAAGGCTTGCCACCAGATGGTGACATGTGGCACCAAGTTTAGCCACATTTCACCCTATAAATACCACCTCTCTCACCCTCATTTTCTTCACATCTTTCCCATTCTTTCTTCTCTTTACTCTCTCTCTCTCTCTAGAACCTCTCTCTAGCTCCGAAATCCCCCGGAAAGCCTAGGGAACCTCCCTAGCACGAGGCGGAAGCTCCGGTGTGCTCGACGGCTCCGAGAAGAAGAGCTTTTCGACTCGGAAACGCTGCTCCAAGCAAATCCTGGTTTTCTATAAAACCCGCTGTAAGTGAGCTACGCCTACGCTATTTTTAATATAGCTTTTATTTAATTATAGTAACGTTATTAGGAACTTATAATAAATACTTGGGCTATTATTATGGGTTATATAAGTATTTTTTGACGCTTATATAATAATAATAATAATAGCTAGACTATTAATTAGTCTCGACGAATAATAAACTAAACTCTAGTGGTAATAATACTAGGTTTCGTCGAAGAAAATTCTTTTTAAGAAGCGAAGCGTTGTCTGAGTTCGGAATCACCACCTTTTCAGGTGAGTGCATAGTTACTTTCAGCTTACACATAAATATGAAGTATTTAATATAAATTACGTGCTATGTGTGAATATTATCTGAATACTTGCTATCTATGCTGGATGAACGTTTTATACATGTTTTCAAAGATTTAAACTGTATATGTATTTTATATCTACAAAATGTGTTGGTTAAAACATGGGTAGATGTAATAGTTGCTGTGTGACAAAATAAAATAATGAGAGGCCTCGTTATAGATGTTATTGATGATCCAGTCATCTAGCGGAGTATAGATGACGACCACGGACTATTCTAGACAGTCCAGTGGAACACTAGCAGGCTCGCAACTTGTAGGTGTTTATTTGAACTGTGTGTTTATTTGAACTGTGTGCTCACCAGATGTACTCCATCCCCCACATGGTTGCCTATTAGGACATTTATTGCTGAGGAATCCCCTTAGCAGTAGTGTCGGTCCCGATGATGATCCTTAGGCTAGGTCCCTTATGATAGGTGTTTAGGGACGTAAAGTGAGGATAACGGGAACGGGTAATCGGGTTATTGTTGATTGATGAAATTAATAAACTTATTTATTGTGGGTTGAAAACCCTATGTGCTCACCAGGCTCCCAAGCCTGACCCACTCAGTTTTATGTATTACAGGTAGTGGCGCTTGAGCATATATATGATGTTTGGACGAGGGATTACGGATATAGGCCTGTAGATATGAAATAATGTAGTAAGGCTTGTATTGTACTGTTTATGCTTTTGATCTGTACGAACATGACATCCTGAGTCTTTTAATGAAATACATTTCTATGGAAATGCTTTTGATAAATCTTTATCATGTTATTGTTTTGGGACAAATTCCGCAACACTTTTATTTAAAATGTTACTCTGATTTTTAAACAAAGCATAAACAAACCGGTCTTTTCTAGCCGTGATTTTGGGGATGTCACAGTTGGTATCAGAGCATTAGTTTAAGCGAACTAGGAATTTGTAGGATTTCTAGACTTAAACTTAGAATGGTAAGCGATGATTGTGAGGTGTGAGCACTAGCTTATTTTAGGAATTGTGCCTAAAATGCTTTTATGTGCTAAATGTTTTATGCATGATATGCTGTTATTTTGTTCGGATCTATGGTCTGTTGCCGACCGGATCTGGAAACCTTATGTGTTTAGGATTCTAAACGTACGACTACGATATTAGAACTAGCATGTAAACGTTTCGGAGTGATAAGGACGATTTAAAACGTCTCTCCTAAATAAAGATCTAAATTCACCTTATTCGGTGTATAGATCAAGATGGCAAGGACCCGAAGCGGAAACGTAAATGCAAATGGGAACAGAAACCAACCCCCAGTAATTGAGCAGATACCCGTTGTGGTAGCCGCTGCTGAGCCAATAACAATGGTCGGAGTGCAAGCGATGATCCAGGCGATGATGGATCGTCAAATGGAGGAAACCAGACTCTTGCTCCAACAAAATCGAGAGGAAGCAACTATTCAGATCGAACAGCCCGAGTGGAACGAAGGGCAGACTGAAGAGGGAAACTACAGTGGGACCGTTGGTCAAGCCAACCCACCAATAGTTCAACAAAACAACCAGGTTGACGAAGTCGAGAGGAATGGATGCAAGTACAAGGATTTTCTGACTTGCAAGCCATCGACTTTCACGGGAAAGGAAGATCCAATCGGGGTCATGGATTGGATCTCGGAGATGGAGTTAGCTTTCATGACGTGCGGTTGCAGAGGAAAGCTACAAACCACGTTTGCAGTGCGTCAGTTTCGAGGAGGCGCTGTACGTTGGTGGAATACCTTGGGGAAGAATTTAAGCCCCAACAAGCCCCTGCAACTGACATGGGCAGAATTTCTGGTGCAATTCAAACGAAAGTACTGCTCAGCTCAAAACCTGTTAGAGTTAGAGAACCAGTTTCTAACCCTGAAGAAGGGAAGCATGTCAATGGATGAATACACGAACAACTTCACAGAAAAGATGGAGTTTGCCTTGCGTCTTGTTCCGGATGAACTGACGAAAATTGATAAGTACGCAAAGGGACTTCCATGGGAGTACGCGGTGCCAGTACGTCAGGCACCTACTTTGGAGGCAGCTATCTGGGCTGCCAAGTCTGTGGAGGACATGATTAAGGGAAGAGCTGCCAGCAAAATCGAGGTTGGCGAGAAGAGGAAATTTGAGGGGTCTGCTAAACCCAACAAAAAGAAGAGCAAGTTCGGTTCAAAAAAATTCGGGGGAGGAAACAAATTTAAATGGTGCGAGAAGTGCAAGAAGAAGCACTCGGGAAAATATGGCGATGAAATAACCTGCTACAAGTGTGGGAAAACGGGGCACTATGCCAATGAGTGCACCACCAACAAGAAGGTGTGCTACGAGTGTCGTGAAGAAGGACATATTGTTAAGGATTGCCCAAAGAAGAAAGATGCGGGAAGGCCCAACATACCACCAAAGCCAAAGCCGAGAGCCTTTCAGATGATGCTCGAGGTTGCGAAGGAGGCAACAGACGTCGCTTCAGGTACCTTTCTTGTAAATGGTTTGCCTGCAAATATACTATTTGATTCCGGAGCCAATTACTCCTTTGTGTCGCATAAATTTGGTGGAAGATTAGCATTACCTGTAGAAAAACTAGATAATGCCCTGATTGTAGAAGTTGCCAGTGGCAAATTCGTACCTGTTAGTAATCATATTAGGAACATCGTCATTGACCTAAACGGAAACGAATTCCATGAGGAACTATTACCCATAGAGTTAAACGGTTTCGACATCGTTTTGGGTATGGATTGGCTTAGCGCCAACGATGCCGAAAGAAGATAGTTAGGATAAACCCACCCGGAAAGGAATCATTTATGGTGTACGGGGACAAACGCAGAGTAAATTCTGGAATCATCTCCCTGATGAAAGTCAGGAAATGTTTTTCCAAAGGATGTGCATCATACTTGGCATTCGTAATCGATGCTAAGAAAGAAAAGAAAGAGGGGCAGAATATACCGGTTGTGTGCGATTATCCGGAAGTCTTTCCCAAAGATCTTCCCGGATTACCACCTGATAGGCAAATGGAGTTTCGTATAGACTTGTTACCAGGAACAACACCAATAGCAAAGGCACCTTACCGATTAGCACCGACGGAGATGAAGGAGCTCATGACACAACTTCAGGAGCTGTTGGATAGCGGATTCATTCGACCTAGTTCATCACCCTGGGGAGCTCCGGTGTTATTCGTGAAGAAGAAGGATGGAAGCATGAGGATGTGCATAGACTACCGAGAGCTGAATAAGGCAACGGTGAAGAACAAGTATCCATTGCCAAGGATTGATGACCTATTCGATCAACTGCAAGGTTCGAGCTACTTCTCAAAGATCGATCTTAGGTCAGGATATCATCAGCTGAAGGTGAGAGAGCAGGATATTGAGAAGACTGCATTCAGAACAAGATATGGACACTACGAGTTCTTGGTTATGTCATTCGGACTAACCAATGCTCCCGCAGCATTCATGGATTTGATGAATAGGGTTTGTAAACCATTCCTCGATAAATTTTTGATAGTGTTCATCGACGACATTCTCATCTACTCGAAAAGCCAGGAGGAGCATGGTAAGCATCTACGAGAAGTGTTGGAGGTGTTAAAGAAGGAGAAGCTTTTTGCAAAGTTCTCCAAATGCGACTTTTGGATACGGGAAGTCCAATTCTTGGGCCATGTTGTTAACCAGGAGGGAATAATGGTTGACCCCGCCAAGATTGAGGCTGTAATGAAGTGGGAACGTTCGAAGAGTCCCACGGAGATTCGAAGCTTTCTAGGATTAGCCGGATATTACCGACGATTTATCCAAGGCTTTTCTTCGATAGCTGCTCCATTAACAGCTTTAACCCATAAAGGAGCTACGTATACATGGAGTGAGAAACACGATGAGGCGTTCGAGAAGCTAAAGAAGAAGTTATGTGAAGCACCAATACTTTCTCTACCCGATGGAGTCGAAGATTTCGCGGTTTACAGTGATGCATCTGGAGTCGGGTTGGGTTGTGTTCTGACCCAAAGAGAAAAGGTGATAGCATACGCATCTCGACAATTGAAAGAGCATGAAAAGAACTACCCCACTCATGATCTGGAGTTGGCAGCGGTAGTATTTGCCTTAAAGATATGGAGGCATTACCTCTACGGCACGAAGTGCAAGCTCTTCACTGATCATAAGAGTCTCCAGTATATCTTTAATCAGAAGGAGTTGAACATGAGGCAACGACGCTGGCTAGAACTTCTCAAGGACTACGACTGTGAGATACTTTACCACCCAGGTAAAGCAAATATTGTTGCTGATACTCTCAGTCGGAAGGTCAATCTTGAAAGGAAAAGGCCAAGAGCGTTAAGAATTGAAGTCGTCTCGACGATTGTGGAAAGTATCAGGAAAGCTCAAGAAGAAGCCTTAGAGAAGAATGACCGAAAGAAAGAACGTTTGGGAAAAACGTTAGTGTTTGGTACAAACAGTCAAGGGCTGAAGGTATTCCAAGATCGAATTTGGGTACCTAAGGCGGGAGGAATAAGAGATCTTCTAATGGAAGAAGCACACAAGACCATGTACTCGATTCATCCCGGTAGCACTAAAATGTATAGGGACCTAAAACCCTACTACTGGTGGCCGACGATGAAGCTCGATGTTGCGAAGTATGTGGCCGAGTGCGTAACATGCGCGAGGGTTAAGGCACAACATCAGAAACCGTATGGGAGTTTATAACCTTTACCTGTACCCATGGGTAAATGGGAAGACATCACCATGGATTTTGTGACTAAACTGCCCAGAACGAAGAACGGACACGACATGATTTGGGTAGTCGTGGATCGTTTCACCAAGAGTGCACACTTCATAGCAGCCAACGAGAAGTGGTCTATGGATAAGCTCGCAAATGCTTACGTGAAGGAAATTGTAAGACTTCACGGTGTCCCTCTTACGATTGTGTCAGATCGTGATAGTAGTTTCACGTCAAGGTTTTGGAGGAGTCTACAAGAGGAGTTGGGTACAAAGTTGTGTTTGAGTACTGCTTACCATCCGCAAACTGATGGTCAGAGTGAAAGAATGATTCAGACGTTGGAGGATATGCTGAGAGCATGTACCCTCGAATTCCAAGGGAATTGGGACGAGCACTTACCTTTAGTAGAATTTTCCTACAACAATAGTTTTCACTCAAGCATCAAGATGGCACCTTATCAGGCCTTGTATGGACAGAAGTGTCGTACGCCATCTTGTTGGCTTGAAGCCGGAGAGAAGCAGTTTATGGGCCCCGAGATAGTCCATGAGACTGCTGAGAAATTGAAGGTGATTAGGGAAAGAATGTTAGCAGCTTAGGATCGTCAAAAGAGCTATGCTGACAAGAAAAGACGACCGATAACCTTCGAAGTTGGGGATTCCGTTTTACTTAAAGTCTGACCGTGGAAGGGACTTATACGATTTGGGAAACGAGGAAAGTTGAGTCCAAGGTTTATTGGACCGTTCAAAGTTCTTCAGAGGATTGGGAACCAAGCTTACAAGCTGGAATTGCCCGAAGAACTCAATGGTATTCATAACACCTTCCATGTGTGTTATTTGAGGAAATTCATGGGAGATGTTCCCGACATAATTCCAATCTCGGAATTAAGGATGGATGAGAATAAAAGGCTGACTGAAGAGCCTGAGGCAATTGTTGACCGTAAGACTAAGAAGTTACGACGCAAGATGGTCGACTTGGTGCTAGTCCGATGGAAACATTCGAATGGGCCGAATCTCACTTGGGAAACAGAGGATGACATGATGAGTCGCTATCCACATCAGTTTGCTGATGCATGATTCCGGGACGGAATCATCCTAAGGGGGAGAGAATTGTAACGCCCGGGTTTTCAGGGCTAAGCATTTTTGTCAATGTAATAATATAGGTCAACTATTGTAACTCTTTTTGAAGTAATAAATATGAAATATTTGAGTATTATGTGAATTATGTGTGTTTATGTGTTTATTATTTAATTATAAATGTATAATTAATAAAGAATAAAAATGAGCGTCAAAATTAAAGTGTGAGATAATCCCGATATCTCTACATGAAGTTGTAGAATATGTTTCAAGGTTTCCGTACATATAAAGAATACCGAAATCCGAGCTATAACGAAGAAGTTATGATCCGCTGAAGTTTTACGGCAAAACCGGCACGGCACCGAAAGACGTAAATAGTGAATTTACGATAGAAGACTTTTTAGCCTTAGAAATCTAAACAAAAGTCGTAGAATATGTTAAACTAAGAACATTGATAAAAAGAACGCCCAAATCTGACTTCGTATGAAGAAGTTATGATTTTTCTAAGATTCGGCTTAGCAGTGCACGACCCGAAACTCGAATTTTAGTTCGAGCGGTTTTTGGCTTACGCAACGTAAATGAGAGTTGAAGATCTCATTAATAGGAAATCAACGGTAAAAAGACAGACAAAAACAGAGTCCGTATGTAGAAGTTATTAATTTTACGCAGACGTTTAACAGTATAATCTCCTTGTACTGTTAAATTTAAGATCGGTCGAGAATTAGCCGACGGAGTCAAAATGAAAGTTGTAGATCTTATTATTACCTACGCGTGGATATAAAGAACGTCAAAAACGGAGGTCATATGTGAAAGTTACGGATTTTAGAAGTCAGAAGTGTGCTGTGCGAAAATGGGTGATGTGGTACAATCTTGACCATTGCTTTCTCCCCAAGGCTTGCCACCAGATGGTGACATGTGGCACCAAGTTTAGCCACATTTCACCCTATAAATACCACCTCTCTCACCCTCATTTTCTTCACATCTTTCCCATTCTTTCTTCTCTTTACTCTCTCTCTCTCTCTAGAACCTCTCTCTAGCTCCGAAATCCCCCGGAAAGCCTAGGGAACCTCCCTAGCACGAGGCGGAAGCTCCGGTGTGCTCGACGGCTCCGAGAAGAAGAGCTTTTCGACTCGGAAACGCTGCTCCAAGCAAATCCTGGTTTTCTATAAAACCCGCTGTAAGTGAGCTACGCCTACGCTATTTTTAATATAGCTTTTATTTAATTATAGTAACGTTATTAGGAACTTATAATAAATACTTGGGCTATTATTATGGGTTATATAAGTATTTTTTGACGCTTATATAATAATAATAATAGCTAGACTATTAATTAGTCTCGACGAATAATAAACTAAACTCTAGTGGTAATAATACTAGGTTTCGTCGAAGAAAATTCTTTTTAAGAAGCGAAGCGCTGTCTGAGTTCGGAATCACCACCTTTTCAGGTGAGTGCATAGTTACTTTCAGCTTACACATAAATATGAAGTATTTAATATAAATTACGTGCTATGTGTGAATATTATCTGAATACTTGCTATCTATGCTGGATGAACGTTTTATACATGTTTTCAAAGATTTAAACTGTATATGTATTTTATATCTACAAAATGTGTTGGGTAAAACATGGGTAGATGTAATAGTTGCTGTGTGACAAAATAAAATAATGAGAGGCCTCGTTATAGATGTTATTGATGATCCAGTCATCTAGCGGAGTATAGATGACGACCACGGACTATTCTAGACAGTCCAGTGGAACACTAGCAGGCTCGCAACCTGTAGGTGTTTATTTGAACTGTGTGCTCACTAGATGTACTCCATCCCCCACATGGTTTCCTATTAGGACATTTATTGCTGAGGAATCCCCTTATCCGTAGTGTCGGTCCCGATGATGATCCTTAGGCTAGGTCCCTTATGATAGGTGTTTAGGGACGTAAAGTGAGGATAACGGGAACGGGTAATCGGGTTATTGTTGATTGATGAAATTAATAAACTTATTTATTGTGGGTTGAAAACCCTATGTGCTCACCAGGCTCCCAAGCCTGACCCACTCAGTTTTATGTATTACAGGTAGTGGCGCTTGAGCATATATATGATGTTTGGACGAGGGATTACAGATATAGGCCTGTAGATATGAAATAATGTAGTAAGGCTTGTATTGTACTGTTTATGCTTTTGATCTGTACGAACATGACATCCCGAGTCTTTTAATGAAATACATTTCTATGGAAATGCTTTTGATAAATCTTTATCATGTTATTGTTTTGGGACAAATTCCGCAACACTTTTATTTAAAATGTTACTCTGATTTTTAAACAAAGCATAAACAAACCGGTCTTTTCTGGCCGTGATTTTGGGGATGTCACAGAAGGTATTAAGTCGTTCTCTCCTTTAGATCTAGTATGGTTGTGAGTTTTGGGGGTTTTATAGCCATGATTAGCTACCCCTTTTTAGTTAAAATCCAGATCTGAAGTTGCTACTTCGGATCTAAGCATATTATGGTCTTGAGAAGCATAAAGTATCTGCCCTTGAGTTGATTATGGAACCTCTTTGCCTTAAACCCTAGTTTATGGTGTATTTTGCCTAGATCTCCTTCTCTACACGTAAAGTTTGCAACTTTACGTGAGGAATAGGCTTGGGAATGGTAGATCTACAGTTTGAAGTCCATGCATGACTCAAAAGTCCTCTGCATGTAAGGAGATCTGAATGGACTCGGCGAGTCCTTTGAGTGGACTCGGCGAGTAGCATGAAGAGTAGGAGCAACTCGACGAGTAGGATGAACAGCGCGCCGAGTCAGATGAAGATTGCCTGGTACTCGGCGAGTCTGTTCTTGGACTCGGCGACTCAGGTCGCGATACCCCAAACCCTTCAAGTTGAGACTCGAATCAGTGAGTCGAGTGGAGACTCGTTGAGTTGGACAGGTTAGGACATAGAAATCGATAGACTCAGCGAGTTGAGACGCGAAAGGAAGGACTTTGAATATATGAACTCGGTGAGTCAGTAGGTTGACTTGGCGAGTAGGGTTGACCTGGGAGGTTGACCTTGACCAGGACTTTGACTTTGGCCAGAGTTGACTTGGTTGTCTCTCGGGGGTCAGTTAGACTCAGTGTTGCTTTGATATTGGTAGTTCGGGGAGCAAGGGGAGCAGGAGTTCAGAGAGTTGTCGGGCAGCAGCTAGTGAGATCATCAGCAAGTTCAGCCAGTGCAAGTGAGTTTCCCTTTGTGTGAATGGGTCTAAGGCCACAATGTCGACCCATGTAGTTATGAGTAGAAGGCCCGAGGGTTAGCCCTAGGCATAATATGCTAGTATGACATTCAGGACGAGGTCCATTAATAGCGGGTGGGTGCCCAAGGATTTGTTTATATGATAGTTTATACTTGTTGTCTGTATGATACATGTATGTGCCTGGTAAGGAGGTGAGTGTGGGCGAGGTCCCGTATCTCACCAATAGCAGAGTGTGAATGGGGTTCCACATCTCATTAGTAGCAGAACAGGGGTAAGGCCCAAGTTAGGGAAGGAGTGAGAGTGGGTTGGGCCCATATCTCACTACTAGTAGGAGCGTGGACGGGGATTCCATGACTCATCAGTAGCATGACTAGGGCGAGGCCCAGGATAGGCGAGGCCTTAGGACAGGATCAGTCGTATGAGTTTAGCTTATGTGTTGTGATATGTTTATGTGTTATTATTTGATTGCGGGCGAGGCCTTGAGATATGTTTATTTGTTATTATTTGTTGGCGGGCGAGGCCCTGTGACAGGTGAGGCCTAAGTGAAACAGATCTATATCCGAGCGGGGCTCGAAGCCAGGCGGGGCTTGGAGCGGCGGGGCCGTTATAGCGGGCGAGGCCCGAGGCAGGGTTGTTCTCAAAAGTATTAAATTCTGAGTTTTAGGGATGATACCTAATTTACCCTTATGATATTTGTTAAAAACCCATACAGACCATTCGGACTTCTCTTAATTACGAGATTGTAATTAAAAATCTTAGCCCTTAAAACTTTTGATAGAGTGGTGCACTTTTAGTTCTCGGGTTCTCGGGAAACTTTGAGTCATATATATATATATATATATATATATATATATATATATATATATATATATATATATATATAAGTTAATTAAGAAGTTAAATAACTGCCAATTTGGTTAGGCCAAACACCGCAACCTTTAACTAACCAACGTAACCCTTAAAGTAGAGACCAAGTCTAGATAATACCACTTATTAACTAGGCCTGACAATTGGGTTGGGTTCGGGTTGACGGGTCATAATACATTGACCCAACCCAACCCATATAATATATGGGTTGGTGGCTTAGCAGGACACGGGTTGGCGGGTTGAAAACATCAACCCAACCCAGCTCATATAACCTATATAAGTATATGGGTTTGTGGGTCAGTGGGTTGAACCCAACCCGTATAACCCATTTAATAAGCAACACATTTTAAAATAAAATTAAAAAAATACAAATAAAATGAAGTCATAAAGTCTTAAACATCCAACATAAAGTCATAAATAGGAGGGACGACGACGAATGGTGTGCGACAACCGGAGGACGAGAAGATGAGTGGTGTGCGTGCGTGCGATACTGCGACAGTCGATGACTCGATGCCTCAATCGACTGAGACGCGGGAGACACGGAGTCGTGAGTTTGGAGAGTGAAGACTGAATTTCTTTTTTAATAGGGGCTTCTTAAGGGCTAGGGTACGCTAAGTCGACTTGAAAAAGTTTTGTAGTTTTGGAATTCGGAAAACGATTAAATGATAATCAAATATTCAAAACTAATAAATAATTAAATATATTTTTTAAACATTATATATATATATATATATGAGAAAATTGAATTTATCCTTAAGGGTATATAAGCTTAGGTACCCAAACCCATCATAAAACGTCATTTTTTTTATATATTCATTATAATGTTCTTAAACATCAATCCTAACTTGATTTACTTTCAAGATTTTCAAAATTTCACTATTATCTTCCTCTTACATCATATTTTTTGCCAAACACCTATTAGGTTATATATATATATATATATATATATATATATATATATATATATATATATATATATATATATATATATATATATATATATATATTAGTTTAAAATGAAAATTATATGAGAGGAAGATAAATGTGAAATTATAAAAATTTTGGAAGTAAATCAAGTTAGAAGTTTAATTATAAGAACATTGCGCAATTACAATGTATATATATCATACAAAATGGCATAGTATGGTGAGTTTGGGTACCTAAGTTTATATATCCTTATGGGTATATTTATTTTTCCCATATATATATATATATATATATATATATATATATATATATACACACACACACACACTAGTTTATAACCCGTGGGAACCACGGTTATAAAATTAATTAAAATTTTATAATAAAAATTTATAATTATTAATCAATTGTTTTAAATAAGTCATTTTAAATAAATTATTAATTAAGAGATATATCAAAATTTTAAAGTTATTGTAACGACCAAAAATTTCAACAAATTTTAACTTTTCAAAAACAACCCATTTTAATAATGTTATTACAAAAAGGTTTTCAATACATTTATTATCAGAGTATTTCCCAAAACCATAACATAAAACACAAACAGAAGGAGCGGTACGATCACGTCTTTGTCTTGCCACAGTCTCCTGAAGAACCTGAAAAACATTAAACCACAACTGTATACCCGAAAGCTTAGTGAGATACCCCCAAAATACCAACCACATATACCACACACATAACACACTATATCATATCGAATCACAGAACAGTCATGCATATCAGGTCTACTGTGTGAGTAGTCCGCCGCATCGGCCAACAGTCCACCTGGTCCACCCTCCGCGTCTAGCCATATACATCGAGTCTGCAGTGTGGTTGGTCTGCCTGCACCGGGTCTTCAATCCACCTGGTCCACTCTCTGAGTCTACAGTATGACTGGTCCGCCCACACCGGGCCTTCAGTCGGCCTGGTCCACTCTCCGAGCCTCAGCACGTCTGGTCCGCCCTCGTGGGCCTACAGTCTATCCGGACCCCTCGCTGGGCCTTCGGAATAACCGGTCCGCCCTGGGTATGTTGGCCTACAACACAAAGCAGGTCCCGCCTCAACCCAAACCCCACTCAAACAATCATGTGCACATAAACATACAATCATACAACAATTCACAATCAATCAAACCGATCTAGAAGATCATGTAACACAACATACTCTAAGCAGAATACCAACCTATTTACTAGGATACCGACCTTAACAAGGTCTCTAACGAATACCATCCTAACTACCAGGATGCAAACATAGTAAACAACAACATTACGACAATACCCAGATTACAATCTGATAAAGGGCCGACCTTGGTGCCTTAGACCCTGTTGATATAGTGAGGATAACTCACCTCGCAACTGCTGACTGGAAAGATAAGACCGAGATGTTCCAACCGCTGACGCGATCTCCACCACTGGCTAACACCAACATTGAACTCAAAACAAAAGCCAACAATTACTAAAATGCCCCTGGAAGTCAACTGGTTAACCCTTGGTCAAAGTCAAAGTCAAAGTCATCCTCCTGACTGACTCTACTCGCCGAGTCAACCTAATGACTCGTCGAGTCCCCATGCTCATAACTTCCCCAATCCGCGACTCAACTCGCCGAGTCACCCAGAGACTCGTCGAGTCCCACAACTCTGAGTCCCCTCTCACTCACTCACCGAGTCCTCCCTTGACTCACTGATTCATGGCTTCACCAGAAGAAGTTTGGATCTCATGACCAGACTCGCCGAGTCCAAGAACAAACTCGCCGAGTCCAAGGCCATCTTCAACCTACTCGCCGAGTTGTTCTTCCAACTCGCCGAGTTTCAGTCCATCTTCAAGCAACTCGCCGAGTACACCTTTGTGACTCGCCAAGTGCCTCTAGATCTTAACCCATGCGAAAGATTTTCAGGCCATGCAGATGATTCAAAACATAGATCTACCCTTATACAACCCATCCATCACGTAAAGTGGCAAACTTTACGTGAATCCAAAGAGATCTAGGCATTTTACACTCTAGGGCTAGGGTTTGGGACAATATAGCTTCACCAAACACTCAAGAACAGGGACTTTAATGCACTCTAGACCTTCTCCATTCTAGATCTGAGGTGGCAACCTCAGATCTATCCTTCAAACTCTAAATACCACAAGCCAAACTTCCCACACATCCCAAAAATGATGAATCTAGATGAATAGCAACCCAAAAACGAGATAATACCTCAAAAGGAAGCCCCAATCAGCAAGGAAATCCGAATCTAAGCAAAGCCCCTTGCTCCAAGCCTCCTAACTCTCCAAGATCTTCCTCCAAATCACTTCTCCCAAGCTCAAATGCACTCAAATCCTTTACAATCACGCTTCTAGGGTTTTCTGGACTTCAAGGGAAGGTAAGGAGGCTGGGGAGAGGGTATAATGCCCTTTATATAGGGCTCATCCCCCGAAATTATGGTTTTCTTCGCACAACGCCTACTCGCCGAGTCCAGCCTTAGACTCGCCGAGTTGGCCACTTAACACACAACCTGAGTCGCGACCCTACTTGCCGAGTTAGCCCATGAACTCACCGAGTTGCCCTTCAAATTTACACTTTGAACCCCGAACTTGCACTCCTGGACTCGGAATGTTACAATTATTATGACTTCAAGTTTAACATATAATTTGAAAATGTAAATTTGAATTTTGAAATGAGTTGCCTAATATATCTACATGACACATGACATAATATTAAATGAGAAGTTGTATTAGAGTGAAACTTGGCAAAAGGAGGTTAAAACTATTCATTTATTAGGTGTGAGACCCGTGTAATACACGGGGTTTTTTTTTTTTTTTTTTTTTTAATTTTTTTTTAATATATTTTGTTAAGCATTACATGTTTAATAATTTACAAAAGTGAATTTGAAAGAATATCAATATTAGCTGTGAATAAACCAATTTTTGCAAGGTTTCTACAAATTATCGTAAATTCAAAATGGATTGCCCGAAAATTATGTTTTTCAATTAAGAAAGTTGATTTGAATTTAAATTGAATTTAATACATTAATGGACAAATTATGTGAAGATTTATGGAGACATTTAAGTTTCCTTATTCTGTTTATTATATTTTTAGATTAGATTTTTTTATAATTTAATAACAAACCAAAAAAACCACAATTTACCAAGTGGATTTAAATGAAATTGAAAAAATTAAAAAAATGATATGTAGCAAAAAAACCTTCATTTATTAAATAGGATTAGAATATATATATATATATATATATATATATATATATATATATATATATATATATATATATATATATATATATATATATATATATATATATATATATATATATATATATAATCAGTTTGACGGGTTGACCCGTAAACCCAAACAAGTAACCTAACCCAACCCATGAAATAAACGGGTTGACGGGTCAAAAATCTCAACCCAAACTCATTTATTTTCGTGTTGGGTCAATGTCGGGTTACGGGTTGGATCGAAGATTGTCACCCCTATTATTAAGAGATGCCTATTCCTAAAAATGTTTTATAAATCTAAGAGTATATGTAAACGCACGCCCCCTTGGCCCCTTGTTCGCTAGGCTTTGGCTCCTTAATTTTACAATATACATCCTGCAACTTGATGTATTTAATTCCTCAACTGGTGGTGATCCACATGCATGCATGTTCCTTTCCTTTGTAATATATATATATATATATATATATATATATATATATATATATATATATATATATATATATATATATATATATATATATATATATATATATATATATATATATATATATAAAAGTTTATGCGTGCAACTTGATTTTATAAATAATTCCTGAAATGATGGTCATCAACATGTGTATATATTGAGATGAAGGTTTTGAGCAAAAGATTGGAACTAAAGAGACAGATTAGGTAGTGGTTTGAGATGGATATGAAGAAGAGGCTGGTAATATTATGGGTCTGTATGGTGTTAGTGTTAGGTATGTCGGGGTCCACCAGAGCAAGAGCAAGAGCGAGACCAGCTATTCGTATAATTAACTTTGGTGACTCAAATTCCGACACTGGAGGAGTGCTGGCCGGTGCAGGACTTCCCATTGGCCTTCCACACGGCATTACCTTCTTTCACAGAGGCACCGGCCGTTTTGGTGATGGTCGCCTCATCATTGATTTTTTCTGTAAGTCTCTCTCTCTCTCTCTCTCTCTCTCTCTCTCTCTCATCATATATATATATATATATATATATATATATATATATATATATATATATATATATATATAATATCTTTATCTGGTAAATTTGATGAATTTTGATTCTTGAAACAGGTGAACATCTGAAGCTGAGCTATTTGAGCCCATATCTGGAGTCCTTGGCACCAAATTTTACGAGTGGCGTAAATTTTGCAGTAGCTGGAGCCATGACTCTACCACAATTTGTACCTTTTCAGCTTGATGTTCAGGTTCGCCAATTCGTGCACTTCAAGAATCGGTCACTTGAACTCCTTTCCCTCGGTATGTATGCATTACTTGCTTTGTGCATGTTATCTGTTTTCTTTAATTTGGATGATAACAGGTTCTGGGAACTTTATCAATGAAGATGGATTCCATAGTGCAGTTTACATGATAGATATAGGACAAAATGATCTACTGGTCGCACTATATGCAGCAAATCTCAGTTATGCCCCAGTTGCAGCCAAAATTCCATCTTTTATAGCAGAAATCAAACTAGCTGTTCAAGTGAGTATCTCTTGATTTCATTTCATCTTGTTTACTGTTTTAACTAGATGTATGATTGAAAAATATGTGAAATGCAGACGTTATACCAGTATGGTGGTAGAAAGTTCTGGATACACAACACCGGGCCACTGGGTTGTGCTCCTAAAGAGCTTGCATTACATGCACACAATGCTACAGACCTTGACAAAATTGGATGCTTCCGTGTCCACAACGATTTAGCAAAACTTTTTAACAAAGGTTTACATAAAATGTGCAAAGAGTTGAGGTCGTTATTGAAAGATGCAGTTATTGTGTATGTGGATGTGTACAGCATCAAATACAATCTCTTCGCAGAGCCCTCAAAATATGGTAATAAAGCAACCCACACCCACACACATCTTATAGTGTGCGAATGATAATGAGACTAACGGTGGTTTGTGGGTTGGTTGACAGGATTTGTAGAACCATTCAAGGCATGCTGTGGGTATGGAGGGCCTCCCAACAATTACAATGTGAAAGCCACATGCGGGCAACCGGGGTACAGCATATGCAATAATGTAACATCAGCCATCGTATGGGATGGTGTCCACTACACAGAAGCTGCAAATAGTGTAGTTGCTGCTACAATTCTCTCCAGGTCATCACTAAAACTAGAGCAGTTGACTTGATGGATGGGATATTAGACTTTAATAAAGCAATAATATGAGATTTAGTTCAATTTTAGGTACTTGAAACTAAATGAATGCATATCTAAACTCAAATACTTACAGTTATTGAATTCGAATGAGATTTTTCAATTTAGAGGCATACAAATTGGGACATCGGAATGGGTCTGCATGAATTTTTTCTACCTAATTAATTGTTCCACTGAGCTTTCAAATCTAGTCAGGTACATATTGGGATCAAGAGAGGCAATGGTAAAGTGATGTAGCTGCTGTCTCTTTCTGGATTTGAGGAGGATGGTGTGTGTGTTTTGCAATACAAGAACAATCAAACTTCAACCCAAAACACACAATGTTTACCAACAATTGCAAAACTGGGCTTAACGTGCAATGCCCTAATACTTGATTTTAATACGTATAAACAACACTCAACAATATTGAGAGCGTGTATGGATAAAACCCTAGAATTTGTAGTCCCCCGTCAGTGGCGGGGAGCGACCTGCGAATCCAATTTCAGGGATTGTGGCTTGCATAAATCGCGTATGAATTCGGGATTTCCCGTCCAGTAGTCCAGATGTGACCTGGGATTTTAAAGGCATCATCAGTTAACAGTGTGGCTTTCGAAATAAGGCGACTGAAGATCATTATAATCTCTTCTTGGCCTAATTGACTTGTGCCAATGCTTCTGATCTCCGTCTCAGAATCAGCTCGTAAATTAGAGATATATATCGCTAAATAAATAGTTTTTAGGTATTAGTTTATTGTTTACTAGTTATAAGTTTACTGTTTTACTGGTTTATAACCCGCCGGGTTTTTATGTAAATTCATTAAAGGGAAAAGAAGGAAATTTTGATAGAAAGAAAGGGAGGTGAAGAAAAATATTCATTATTCTGTGTTTCCGAGTTCGAAGGAAATGAAAGGAAAGGAAAGGAAAATTTTTAGCTTTTGTGTCCCGAATCAGGAGGAAAAAGAAAATAAATTTAAAATTTTCCTTCCCTCACTTTCTTCCCAAATCTGTCCAATTTGGGAGATAAATTTGGAAGGAAAATATAACTTTAAAATTCTTTCCCTCCCATCACTCTCATTCCATTAATGAAACTCAGGAACACGATTTTCCTTCGACACCCCTCACTTTCCCTTCGTATCCTCCCATTTCTCTCTTTAAGTGGAACTCGGGAACAAGGCGTAAGAACCATAGTTATAAAATTAATTAAATTTTCATAATAAAAAATTAAAATTATTAATCAAATATTTTAAATAAATTATTACTTAAAATATATTTTTTTAGGTATATAAAATTATAATCGTTGATTTAAACAAATACGTGAAATTATATCACCTTATAATTTGTATTGATTTTATTTTATTTTTAATCTAATGTTATTAATTTAATATAATTAAATCGAAGAAATTTAAATTTAAAATTTAAAGTGAAGAATCAATTATTAATTTAATATAATTAAATAAGAAATTTAAAATGGATAATTAATAGGTTGACAAGTAGCATGATAAGAGACATATAATATTAATGATGGATTCTAATATTATGACACTTGTCAATAGAAGAATAAACCTATTTATTTATTAGAATATAGAGATAGAGATTTGCTTATTGCGGTAGTAATAAACACTTCTTTAAAATATGTTTGGATTAGCTTATTGCGGTGGAAATAAGCAATAAACAATAAACATTTTAATTGTTTGACAAACAAAACATCTTATATGAGTAAAATGATTAATAAGCATTTCCCTTGTGCTTATTTAAATCGGTTTATTTAGCTTATTCCTACCGCAATAAGCTGATTTTTAAAGACTCCTATCCAAACACTTAAATTTGCTTATTGCGGTGAGATTAAGCAATAAACAATAAACAACATATTTTTTCCCTATCCAAACACCCTCTGAATATTGGATAAATGGTAAACCCTAAAATAAAAACATTAGCGGGTGTTGGGATAAGTTTTCAAAATAGTTTATTAGTTTTAAAATACTTTATCTATCTAAAAAAACACATTATTCAAAAGTAGCCCACAAAATAGTAGATTGATCAGGATTGACTACGGTCAATGCAAGTTGCCTATGGTCAACAGTCGAAAACTACTTTTTTGTGGCAATGTTGCGGTCCATTGGTCCATAGTATATAATGTATAATCTGTCAGATTAGGTTATTTTAACTATTATTTTTTTGGTTTTACCTACTTTTTTCTCTCAATAGAGTACCCAAAGAACAACGAGGTACATCCATTTTTTATCAAAATTTTACCATATTGTTGATTAGGAGTAGTTTTTGTATATTGGGCTAATTATTTAAAAAAACAAAAAAATATATTAAAACCGTAGGTTTCATATGAAACCTACGGTGTACAAGTGCACAATGCACAGATTGTACAATGTGGACTTGTACACTGTAGGTTCCGTATGAAGCCTACGATTTTATTTTAATTTTTTTCGTTTTTTTAATTTATTGTAACCTCGTATATAGCACCCAAAAATTTCAAGCAAATTTAAACTTTTAAAAACACATCAAATTCATCAAACATAACAACTATGTTTTCAAAATATTATTTATCAGAGTATATCCCAAAAACATAAACCTAAAGTGAGGAGCTAGCTGTACGATCATGCCTTCACCTTACCGCGATCCCCTGAGGTACCTGAAACAATAAACTGAAACTGTAAGCGGGAAAGCTTAGTGAGTTACCCCCAAAATACCGATACTCATACAGTCCACACAATCATATAATAAATTGAACAAATCAGCACATAACGGGTCCACAGCCATACAGACTGTAATACCCACAAACCCACAGTATGAGTCTCCCTCAGCCCGTAACTGGAATGCTCCTAGAGTTTGTTGGCTACCGCACGAAGCAGTACAACCTCAACCCATCCCATATAACAAACACATAAATCATAAGAATCGAGCATGCAATAATCTTATAACATCACAGGTAGTCCTACAGACCTACCTAACAGGCATAACCACTAGCATGCAACACTAAGTCGTACTCAGCATCTAACACGACTCAAGATAACATATCAAATGGGCCGACCTTAGTGCCTTAGACCCCTTAGTATAGTGAGGATAACTCACCTTGCTAGAGAGTCGAATATGATGTATCAAATGTTTCCCAACCTTACTCCCGAACACCAACCTAACCAGATCCACCATAAATTCGAGTTACCTAAACTGCCCTCATAAGGTTCTGGTCCCCTCTGGTCAAACTCAACAGTTAACAGTTAACTAATTATGTTGACCTGACTTGTCGAGTGCAACATCCAAATCTTCGAGTCCATAACATTCTATTACTCCGAGTAAACTCATCAGACTCGTCGAGTCATCCTTAAGACCCACCGAGTTCAGTTGCGACTCAGAACTCGAAAACCCTGGTATGACTCGTCGATTCAGATCATCTGACTCGTCGAGTTCACACAACCTAATCCATAATCCATCGATTTAGAGTTAATCAATCGTTCCAGTATGTAGATAGGGGTTCCGAGGGTGCAGTAGCAACGTAAAGTTGCTACCTTTACGTACTTGCATGGCTATGGAATCTCAAAAGGCAATAAACAAGCATGAAATGGGGATTAAGTCACAAAAGGGAAGTTTATTCACTTCCATAACTTGACTCTATGAATCTATGATCCAAGAAGAGTCCAGATCTGAAGTGGAAACTTCAGATCCAGCTCCTCCACCTCAAAAGGCTCCCTAATACGGCAAAAGCCCCAAATCTTCACCCACATGAGATCTAGAAAGCATTTGAGTCAAGAAAACGAATTGATACCTCTAAATGAAACTAGAGAGGACAAGTTACAAATTCACACAAGCTCTCTTGTTGCTACCTTCTTATCTTCAAGTCCTCTCCATCAAATCTACTTTCCAAGCCTTGAAATCCTCACAAAATGGCACACACTCGTTTAGGGTTTTTGTTGGACTCTCTAGAGGTTGTGGAGAGTCACAAGGAGGCTAATGATCCCTTAAATAGGGTGCTAAACCCGAAGAATTAGGGTTTCCTCTACCAGCTCTGACTCGTCGAGTCTATCACTTAATGATGTGGCCGATCACGCTGCTACTCGACGAGTTAGGGCATAGACTCGTCGAGTAGGCCCATAAATTAATAAAATTTATATAATAACTCATACCTGAGAGTCGGGGCGTTACAATTCTCCCCCACTTGATCTAGACTTCGTCCCCGAAGTCTGCTGCTGCTGTAAACAACTGCAGGTAATGCTCCTGTATTTCAGCCTCCGGCTCCCAATTCCATTCGGACCCCTTTCGATGCTCCCACTGTACCTTCACCAGAGGTATCTCCTTGTTCCGTAAGACTTTCATCTTTTTCTCCAATATAGCTACTGGCCTCTCAACGTAATTCAAGCGCTCATCGACTTAAATATCACCCAACGATACCACTGCCTCTTGATCCATGATGCACTTTCGCAGCTGCGAAACGTGAAGGTGCTGTGAATACGGATAATCTCATCTGGCATATCTAGTCTGTATGCCACCTTGTCGAATCTGGTAACGACACTGAATGGTCCAATATATCGGGGACCCAATTTCCCCCTCTTCCAGAAACAGATTACGCCCTTCCAGGGTGAGACCTTCAGAAGCACCATATCCCCGACCTGAAACTCCAACTCAGATCGGCATATGTCAGCGTAACTCTTCTGCCAACTCTGCGCGGTCTACAGTCGTTGTCTGAGCTGCTGAATCATTTCAGTGGTTTGCAAAACCACCTCCGTCCTACACATCACCCTATGTCTGACCTCACCCCAACAGACCAGGGTACGACATCTCCAGCCTTACAACAGCTCATAAGGCGGGGCGCCAATGCTGGAATGAAAGTTGTTGCTGTATGAAAACTCAGCAAGGGGTAGGTAGGAATCCCAACTCCCACCAAAATCTATAGCGCAGGCTCTCAACATATCCTTGAGAGTCTGTATGGTCCGCTCACCCTGGTCATTTGTCTGCAGATGGAAAGTTGTGCTAAAGTGCAACCGTGTGCCCAAATCCTTGTGAAACTTCTGCCAAAACCAAGAAGTGAACCTAACATTTCGATCAGAAATGATGGATACCGGAACCCCGTGACGAGCTACAATCTCACTAACATATAAATCAGCCAATTTCTCGGCTGAGGAGCTCTCCCGTATAGGCAGGAAATAGGAACTCTTGGTCAATCGATCCACAATAACCCATATAGCATCATACCCCTTGCCGTCCTTGGCAACTTGGTAATCAAATCCATGGTGATATGTTCCCATTTCCATATGGAAATCTCGAGAGGCTGCAATCTACCATGAGGTCTCTGATGCTCAGCCTTAACCATTCGACATGTCAAGCACCTCTCAACATACCAGGCGATCTCTCGCTTCATACATGGCCACCAGTAACTCAAACTTAGGTCTCTGTACATCTTGGTGGCCCCCGGATGGATAGAGAAACGATGTCACACCCTAAAACCACGAACAACGGAAACGTTCACGGGTGGAGGACGTCATGTACAGTATCACAACAGTGTAAAATAGTAAACAAGCAACAACATCCTCCATTGCATTATAAGTAAAATTTTAACACATGTGTGTTCTTTCATTGTAATAAGACACCAAAAATACATAATCAAAATAAAAGACAAGACTTGTCTGCTCCGTCTTCTCAAAACCTGGCCACCGTACCTATCTACTGATGACCTGAGAATACAAGTTATTTTGAAAGAGAGTATCAGCTTTAAAGCTGGTGAATTCATAAGTATTTAAGTGTCATTGTCTTGCTTTGATAAACTGTTATGAATGTCATGTAAAAACCTTAAGTAAGACAGTTGATATACGTATGAACAACCCTAAGAAATCCCTTATTTCCTACTAGTATGAAATGTAGTCTTCTACCAAGACCCGAATGTTTTGTTATGACAATGTAGTCTTCTACCAAGACCTGAATGTTTTGTAAGTAAAATAATAGTTTTTCCTTCTTTTTGACTACTACGAACAGTAATTGGTCTAACTCATCGTTTATGTGAATATATCACAAAATAAAGTAAATAGGAAAAATATAACCATGTAAGTGTTATCCCTGGATACCAGGACTAACACGCCATCGCAGTAAGCGATATGAATAACCTAATGAACATCCGAAGATTGTCCAATTGTCCTCTGTAGCAGCAGCAGGTTAGAGGAAGGGTTAGTCCCGTAGCCGACTCCTAATATAAGTGGTAACCTAATGATCATCCGAAGATTTTCATCTCATCCTCTGTTGCAACAGTAGGATGGAGGAATGGTTAGTTTCGATATCAATCTATCTATTATAAGTGATAACCTTAGACATCCATGGATGTTCATCACCCAGTGGTTCTAACAGCTGGGTTCCGGAATGGTTAGTCCCGTCTAGACATCCTGTCGAACAGGGATAGGCAGTAAAATTTACACAGAAGGTACGAATAAATCTTCCTCATAACTCTAGGTACAAGTATCCAGGTAAGTGAATACAGGATAATGTATCTACGTAACAGTACTCATGTATGTTATTCATGTATCATGTAAGCATATGTAAACGTACTCATGTATCATGTAATCATATATAAATGTACTCATGTATCAGGTAATGTACTTGTGTAGACTCATGAATGAACCGACTCTTGTGTGATTCCTTGTAATAGGAATAATTTTTGATGTCTTCAAATTATCCCTATGATAATTTACTGAAAGGTAATTGATTATTCAAGTAGGTTTATACACTTTTACTACTCAAGGGTGTGGTAAACTAAATGAAAGATGACAACTATAACATCAATACATATATAAGAATATAAGTGTATATGCATAGTTTAGTTCAAGAATGTAAAATGGTTTTGTAAGATATCTAAGGATTTTGAACAAATATAAAAAGTGACTTGATGTCATTTTGATAAGCATTTCAAAAGTAATACATTTGATAACAAAGTATTTTAAAGATAGAAACCCATTTCATGCATCACATTTTGTAGTATGTGAAATTCGTTGAATGAAAACACAGTTATAAAATACATATAAATGATTTAATAACATGTTGTTTTCTACTTGTATTCGCCCCCATTAAAGCACTTAAAATCTTTTAAAACATTGATTAGGGGTATAAACTCACCTGTAGAAGGTGATTTGGATGAACTGGACGGTGTAGGATTGTTAGGTGTCAAGTGAGGGCTTGTACACACACTACGATCCTAATGAACATATAATCACACATATATGTACCAAATTAGTCTTAAATTACTAATTGATAATGTTAAGACATCATAGAACATAATAAACACTTTATATAAGTGTTTTAAGCCCTAAGGATTGCATCTAAGCCATTGTGGGACAAGGTACTTGGGTTTAGGGTTCCAAAGGACCCTATATATGAGTTTACTCTCCATATACCATCACACATGGAGTTTACGGTTGTAAAATCTTGAGTTTACGGCCGTAAACTCCCAACCTTGGTGGTATTTTGTGTTTTGAAGTTCTAAATGATCCCTAGAATTATTCCAACTTGGTGGTTCAATTCTTGGAAGGGTTTAAGGCATAGATACACCCCTTTGAGGAGTTTACGGCCCTAAGGCCATTTCCCTTAGAGTTTGCGGCCGTAAACTCTTAAGGATGGGTGTTTTTGATGCTTTCAATTCTCTTGCACAAGTCGTATAGGTTCTAGACTTTTATTCCAAGCATATGTAGGCCTTTGACACACTTTGGTGCCCTTTAATCATGTTTACGGCCCAAGAACCATGTCATGGCCGTAAACTCACTTTGGAAGGTGTTTTTGATGTGGTTAAGGCCCTTGGTTAAATGGGAACAAGTCTATGTAAATGCCTATGGCTTTAGGTGCCTCAAAAGCACACTTTTGTGCATGATTTTGGAGTTCACGGTCCAAGATCCTCTTGGGCCGTGAACTCCCATGTGTTTGTGTTTCTTGGTTGTTTTCTTGTCCCTAACACACATATATATGAGTCTAAGGTAGTAGCATAAGACAAGGGACGATCTAGGCTTTGTTTCGGGAGTTTACCGCCCAAGAACACCTTGGGGAGTAAACTCCTAAATCTAGTGATTTAGCCTTCTAAATCATGTTATAAACACATATAAAGCTTTCTACCACTACTTGAAAGAGTTACTCACGTTTTGGTATAAAAACCTGAAGATCCGTGAGAGAGAAAATGGCTTTTCTCTAGTTAGAAATGCGAATAATGAATAAATTTGGTTCAGAATTCTATTTATAGTCCTGATATTTTTGGCAGAAAATATTTTATTCCCAAAATGATCTCTAATATAATAGAGTGTTGGAATAACAGTGTTGCACAAAACTCTAGTGCATCCACTCTCCTGATATTTCTTGAAGTGTAAACCCTGAATTACTCAAACTTACACGAAAAAGTCTGAAACTTAACTGTGACTGCTATAACTTCTATTGAAGTGATATAGTTTGTACAGAATGGAAATTTTGGGTTGTCACATCATCCCCCCGTTAGAAGGAATTTCATCCCGAAATTAGAAGTTAAGCAATTAAGAAGTTACAAATAACTAAGTGAAAAGGTGAGGGTATTTTAGTTTCATCTGATCCTCTCGTTCCCAAGTGAATTCGGGTCCACGCTTTGCGTTCCAGCGCACCTTCACTATCGGGATATGACTCTGCTTTGTTTGCTTGACCTCTCGGTCCATGATCTCTACTGGTTCCTCCACGAAGTTGAGGCTCTCTTTGATCTTGATCTTGTCGGGTGGAATAACAAGAGTCTCGTCGGATAGACACTTTTTCAAGTTCGAGACGTGGAAGGTAGGATGTACGTTAGTGAGTTCGTGCGGTAGATTGAGTTTGTAAGCTACAGGGCCGATTCCTGCGAGAATCTTGAAAGGCCCTATGTATCTTGGATTGAGCTTCCCACGCTTTCCAAAGCATATCAAGCCTTTCCAGGGTGAGACCTTCAGTAGGACTCGGTCGCCCACCTGAAATTCCAATGGTTTCCTTCGCTTGTCAGCGTAGCTTTTATATCGGTCTCTAGAGGCTTTTAATCGTTCACGAATTTGAACGATCTTCTCTGTCGTTTCCCGAATGATCTCCGGACCCGTGAGAGTGCTTTCGGGAACTCGTCCCTTAGCTAACTGGGTATCACCCACCTCAGCCCAGAACAGAGGGGATATGCACTTTCAGCCATAGAAGGCCTTGAATGGAGCTGGCTTTATTCTCGTGTGATAACTGTTGTTGTAGGAAAATTCAACGAGAGGTAAATGGGTATCCCAAGCTTTTCCAAAGTCAATCACACAGGCACGCAACATATCTTCTAAGGTTTGAATAGTTCTCTTACTTTGCCCGTCGGTCTGTGGATGGTAGGCTGTACTCATGTCCAGCCTAGTTCCTAGGGAGCTTTGTAATGACTGCCAGAACCTCGAAGTGAATCTACTATCTCTGTTCGAGATAATAGATAAAGGAACACCGTGCAGCCTTACAATTTCCCTAATGTAAGTCCTGGTAAGTTTCTCCATCTTGTCTGTTTCTTTGATTGGCAAGAAGTGTGCAGACTTGGTCAATCTATTGACGATGACCCATATGGAATCAAGTCCACCCGTCGTCTTGGGCAACTTGGTTATGTAGTCCATAGTGATCTGCTCCCACTTCCATTCTGGTATCTCTGGTTGTTGTAAGAGACCGGAGGGTTTCTGGTATTCGACATTGACCTTTGCGCAAGTAAGGCATTTACTCACAAATGTAGCAATATCTGCTTTCATGTTAGGCCACCAGTATAACTTTTTAGGATCCAGATACATCTTATCTGAACCGGGGTGGACGGAATAACGAGTGTTGTGAGCTTTCATCATGACCAAGTCTCTGAAGCCACTGTGTTTCGGTGTCCAGATCCGATCCATGAGGTATAAGGCTCCGCCACCCTTGACTTCCAAGTTCTTATCCATCCCTCTAAAGGGATTCACCTGCCACGTTTTCAGGTTTCAAAGCGTCGAGCTGAGCCTCCTTAATTTGCGCTGACAAGTGTGAATGGATAGTTAGAGTCAAAGATTTGACTCTACGACCAATATATTCTTTCCGACTCAGGGCATCGACTACTACATTGGCTTTACCCGGATGATAATGAATTTCACACTCGTAATCACTGAGTAGCTCTACCCACCGTTGTTGTCTCATGTTGAGCTCTTTCTGGTCTAAGATGTGTTGTAGACTCTTGTGGTCTGTAAAGATCGTGCTTTTTGTACCATACAGGTAGTGTCTCTAGATCTTTAGAGCAAATACGACTGCTCCTAGTTCAAGATCATGTGTGGTGTAGTTAACCTCATGTGTCTTCAGCTGTCTCGAGGCATAGGCTATGACTTTACCTCGCTGCATCAGAACACATCCAAGTCCTTGATTGGATGCATCACAATACACAATGAATTCTTCTATCCCTTTGGGGAGGGATAGTATCAGTGCGGTACACAAGGCTCGTTTGAGCGTTTGGAACGCTCTTTCCTGTTTCTCTACCCAGTCAAAGGTCACGCCTTTCTGGGTCAGGGTTGTTAGAGGTTTCGCTATGCTGGAGATGTTCTAGATGAACCTGCGATAGTAGCCAGCTAGACCTAGAAATTGACGAATTTATGTAGGTGTCTTCGGTGCTGACCAGTTCTCAATGGCCTTGATTTTGGAAGGGTCCACGTGTATTCCTTCTTTGCTAACAACATGGCCCAGAAATTCGACTCGTCGGATCCAAAATTCGCACTTGGAGAACTTCGCATAGAGCTTCTCTGCTTGCAATGTTTCTAAGACTCTACGGAGATGTTGACTATGTTCCTCCTTACTTCGAGAGTAGATGAGTATGTCATCAATGAAGACGATGACGAACTGATCCAAGTAAGGACGACACACCCTATTCATCAGATCCATGAATACGGCGGGCACGTTTGTTAATCCGAATGGCATCACTACAAACTCGTAGTGTCCATAACGAGTTCGGAAGGTTGTTTTGGGAACATCCTCCTCTAACACTCATAGTTGGTGATATCCGGATCGTAGATCTATCTTCGAGAAGTAGTTGGCTCCTTGAAGTTGATCAAATAAATCGCCAATGCGGGGCAAGGGATAACGATTTTTAATGGTAAGTTTGTTGAGTTCTCTATAGTCGAGGCACATGCGAAACGATCCATCTTTCTTCTTGACGAACAAGACCGGTGCTCCCCATGGTGAGAAGCTTGGCCTAATGAATCCCTTCTTGAGAAGTTCGTTAAGTTGACTGGAAAGTTCCTGCATCTCGGCCGGTGCCAGACGATAAGGAAATTTGGCTACTGGGGTAGCTCCTAGCACTAAGTCGATTCTGAACTCGACTTGGTGTTGCGGTGGTAAATCGGGAAGTTCTTCTGGGAAGATGTCAGGAAAGTCGCATACTTCAGGGATTTTCTGAATGTCTTTCATTTCTTGACTCGTATTGAGGACGTGTGCGAGGAATGCATGATATTCCTTTCGCAAGCACTTCTGGGCTTGAATGCACGAAATGATACGAAGGCTCGTACTAGGTTTGTCGCCGTAGATAACTAATGTTTCATTGTTAGGAAGGTTAAGACGAACTGCTTTTTCAAAGCACATGATGTCGGCGCGAAGAAGACTCAACCAATCCATACCGATGATAACGTCGAAACATTTAATTTGGACTGGCATGAGATTTATCTTGAAAGTATGGCCATCTAAAGTTAAAGTACAACCTACGTATATGCAGTTACTACTCTCCGTTTTCCCGTTAGCTATTTCTACCGTGAATGAATTATCTAATGCACAAGGTTTTTGTTTAAGCAGGTGTGCAAATTTGTGGCTTACGAAACTTTTCTCTGCTCCATTGTCGAAAAGTATGCAAGCATATGAGTTATCGAGGAGAAACGTACTAGTAACTATCGTAGGATCAGCTACCTCTTCCTCGTGCCCTAGGGCCATAACTCTTCCTACTCCTCCAGCCATCCCCGCTTTAGGGCAGTTCCTCTTGTAGTGGCCCACTTCGCCATAACCGTAGCAAGTTTGGCCCATACCGACGTTAGGAACCTGGGCGGCCTGAGCTGTTAGAGTCTTGTAGAAACGGACTGTGTGTCCCTTCCTGTTGCAGTTAGAGCACTGCATCTCCTTGCAAGGTCCGTGGTGGTGGAAGTTGCACTTGGTGCACTTCGGAAGGGTTCCAGCATATGTTTTTGCTGGTAAGGGGTTCGCAGGGACAACAGGAGTTACTGTGGCAACATTGATTGCCACAAGTTGTTGTCTTTTGGAGGATTCCTGCGAAGCCCCTTTTTTCCTCTTGTTCGACCCCTTCTTGTGATTGTCGGGGTTGGACTTTTGTGGTACGGATGCAGGGATTGTTGGGTTCCTGTGTTTCCCGTGGTCTATGAGAGACTGTTCCAGCTCCTTGGCACTATCAAAAGTGACAGGCTTGGAGGCTAACACACTTGACTAGATCTGGGGCGACAGTCCCTATATGTATCTCTCTATTTTCTTGCTCTCCAGAGAAACCATGTCAGGGCATAGGATTGCCAGATCACAGAACCTATTCGTGTAGGTTCCTATGTCGGATCCAACCATTTGCAGGCTCTAGAGTTCCTGCTCGAGTTTTTGTATTTATCCCCGAGGACAGTACTCTCTCATCAACATGTCCTTCAAGTGTTCCCAGCTGATGGGATATGCCACCACCAGAGTCAGGTATTTAACATGGCCGTTCCACCATGTTAGTGTCATGTCAGAGAAGGTACAAGCTGCGAACTTGACCTTGTTGCTTTCTTGGCAAGCGCAGATTTCAAAGAAAAATTCCATCTTTTCAATCCACTGCCTTAACACCATAACCCCACCAGTACCATTGAAGCTGCAGGGTTTGGCATTTGTGAAGTCTTTATAGGTGCATTCCCAAGGGTGTCCATGGCTTTCGCCGTGGTTCGAGGGAGGTGCACCTGTTCCCGATCCACTAGGGACAGGAGTGTTGATTGTTGACACAGCAGCTGCAACTGCTGCTGTGAAAGCTGCCTGCAACATGTTGGCATCGAAGGGGTTAGGTGGTTGAGGAGGTTGATGTTGTGGTGGTGGTGGAGGTGGTGGTATCGGTGCTTCGTTGTTTGGATTACGCCTGGGATTTCTGCATGGCAGCATCTTTAACTATATGTTTAAAAGATGACGACATGGATAAGAATAAATGAATAATGACTGTGTCTCATGGACTAACTCCCCATAGCCCAACAACAAATGAATAGAATGACTAAATGAAGATGACAACATTTGGATAATAATTTCCATATGATTAGATATCTGTCAATAATATTGGAATTACAGATGTAACAAGTTCAGAAAAAAATGGCCTAGAAGTAGGCCTTACATCAACCAAGATGGAAAATTTTGACAGAATTAAGATTAGATCAAGACCTAATAGGTCTAAGATTTATAAAGACAGGAAATTAGATCAAAGTTTTACATAAACTAGGTTGTATCCAAAAGACGAGTCGACGAGATTCTATCGGCGACGAGAACTGCTAGCCTGAGTTCTTGATCCTGATAGTAGACGTTCCATGTCCCTCATACGCCTGTCAGCTCTCGCTTGCTGAGCTTGAAGTTCCCTAACTTCAGCTCGCGTTTCAGCAAGTTCCCTCTGCAGAGCTATATTGCGGACTAGAGTTCTTTCGTGTGCAAACTCTAGTTGGCGAATGCGGACAATGTTAACACCAGAGTTGGCGTCAACTTCCAAGACTTGATTGATAGTCGCCTGAGCCATTATCGTGTTTCGAGAAATCCTATGAACCATGATTGGTAGGACTCTGTCATCAGAACCTCCTTCAGTGAGGTTGTAGAAACTTCGATCTCCATCGTAGGGAATGGGTTGACCCTGTTCATGACTCCATGTATTCAAGTTAGTGGCCCACTGAGGTGTGGGTCCTTGAAATGCGGGACGGGGGTTCAGGTTTAGGTTTTGAGCAGCTAGGGGTAGGTTATTGACTTCAGGCTCCGAGTCAGAACTATCGGAAAAACCCTCAGCATGGTGATCATCCAAAGGGATTTGGTGATCAACCTCTGGTTCTGCCTCTAGCCAACCAGCATTGCCTTGGTTCGGGAAGTACGGATCGCCATGGTGAAATCCAGCCATTTAATCTACGCGAGAAAGGGATATAAGAAATAGCTAAAATAGACAAACTAATTAAGATAATTATAGTAAGACTAAATACCCCTATGGTATTTCTTGATGGTTGTGTTGGTAAGTTTTTAGACTTGTTGCCACATCACAACCATTCTTGGGCATATGCTAATCACTCCTCGGACCAGCATAGTTGATCAGGCTATGCTATTCCCAAGACTGACCATATATCCCCAGGCTTACTTGTGATATTCAATAATCGTAATACTTTTGTTCTTGTCATTGCGACACTGGTTTTAGTATGAATGCAGGCACGTATACTTTGTTAAATATTTTATTATTTAAAAGTATAACTCTTAGACAGAGTGTTTTAATCCCTATGTATTTATAATTAGTATATCTTTTATGGGTCAATATACTATATTCACTATAAACAAAGCTCTGATACCAATCTGTCACACCCCAAAACCACGAACGGCGGAAACGTTCAGGGGTGGAGGACGTCATGTACAGTATCACAACAGTGTAAAATGTTAAACAAGCAACAACATCCTCCGTTGCATTATAAGTAAAATTTTAATACATGTGTGTTCTTTCATTGTAATAAGACACCAAAAATACATAATCAAAATAAAAGACGAGACTTGTCTGCTCCGTCTTCTCAAAACCTGGCCACCGTACCTGTCTACTGATGACCTGAGAATACAAGTTATTTTGAAAGAGAGTATCAGATTTAAAGCTGGTGAATTCATAAGTATTTAAGTGTCATTGTCTTGCTTTGATAAACTGTTATGAATGTCATGTAAAACCTTTAAGTAAGACAGTTGATATAAGTATGAAAACCCTAAGAAATCCCTTATTTCCTACTAGTATGAAATGTAGTCTTCTACCAAGACCCAAAGCTTTTGTTATGACAATGTAGTCTTCTACCAAGACCCGAATGTTTTGTTATGACAATGTAGTCTTCTACCAAGACCCGAATGTTTTGTAAGTAAAATGATAGTTTTTCCTTCTTTTTGACTACTACGAACAGTAATTGGTCTAACTCATCGTTTATGTGAATATATCACAAAATAAAGTAAATAGGAAAAATATAACCATGTAAGTGTTATCCCTGGATACCAGGACTAACACGCCATCGCAGTAAGCGATATGAATAACCTAATGAACATCCGAAGATTGTCCAATTGTCCTCTGTAGCAGCAGCAGCTTAGAGGAAGGGGTAGTCCCGTAGCCGACTCCTAATATAAGTGGTAACCTAATGATCATCTGAAGATTTTCATCTCATCCTCTGTTGCAACAGTAGGATGGAGGAATGGTTAGTTCCGATATCAATCAATCTATTATAAGTGATAACCTTAGACATCCGTGGATGTTCATCACCCAGTGGTGCTAACAGCTGGGTTCCGGAATGGTTAGTCCCGTCTAGACATCCTGTCGAACAGGGATAGGCAAGAAAATTTACACAGAAGGTACAAATAAATCTTCCTCATAACTCTAGGTACAAGTATCCAAGTAAGTGAATACAGGATAATTATCCCTATGATAATTTACTGAAAGGTAATTGATTATTCAAGTAGGTTTATACACTTTTACTACTCAAGGGTGTGGTAAACTAAATGAAAGATGACAACTATAACATCAATACATATATAAGAATATAAGTGTATATGCATAGTTTAGTTCAAGAATGTAAAATGGTTTTGTAAGATATCTAAGGATTTTGAACAAATATAAAAAGTGACTTGATGTCATTTTGATAAGCATTTCAAAAGTAATACATTTGATAACAAAGTATTTTAAAGATAGAAACCCATTTCATGCATCACATTTTGTAGTATGTGAAATTCGTTGAATGAAAACACAGTTATAAAATACATATAAATGATTTAATAACAATCTATTTTCTACTTGTATTTCCCCCATTAAAGCATTTAAAATCATTTAAAACATTTATTAGGGGTATGAACTCACCTGTAGATGGTGATTTGGATGAACTGGACGGTGTAGGATTGTTAGGTGTCAAGTGAGGACTTGTACACACACTACGATCCTAATGAATATATAATCACACATATATGTACTAAATTAGTCTTAAATTACTAATTCATAATGTTAAGACATCCTAGAACATAATAAACACTTTATAAAAGTGTTTTAAGCCCTAAGGATTGCATCTAAGCCATTGTGGGACAAGGTACTTGGGTTTAGGGTTCCAAAGGACCCTATATATGAGTTTACTCTCCATATACCATCACACATGGAGTTTAAGGTTGTAAAATCTTGAGTTTACGGCCGTACACTCCCAACCTTGGTGGTATTTTGTGTTTTGAAGTTCTAAATGATCCCTAGAATTATTCCAACTTGGTGGTTCAATTCTTGGAAGGGTTTAAGGCATAGAAACACCCCTTTGAGGAGTTTACGGCCCTAAGACCATTTCCCTTAGTGTTTGCGGCCGTAAACTCTTAAGGATGGGTGTTTTTGATGCTTTCAATTCTCTTGCACAAGTCGTATAGGTTCTAGACTTTTATTCCAAGCATATGTAGGCCTTTGACACACTTTGGTGCCCTTTAATCATGTTTACGGCCCAAGAACCATGTCATGGCCGTAAACTCACTTTGGAAGGTGTTTTTGATGTGGTTAAGGCCCTTGGTTAAATGGGAACAAGTCTATGTAAATGCCTATGGCTTTAGGTGCCTCAAAAGCACCCTTTTGTGCATGATTTTGGAGTTCACGGTCCAAGATCCTCTTGGGCCGTGAACTCCCATGTGTTTGTGTTTCTTGGTTGTTTTCTTGTACCTAACACACATATATATGAGTCTAAGGTAGTAGCATAACACAAGGGACGATCTAGGCTTTGTTTCGGGAGTTTACTGCCCAAGAACACCTTGGGGAGTAAACTCCTAAATCTAGTGATTTAGCATTCTAAATCATGTTATAAACACATATAAAGCTTTCTAACACTACTTGAAAGAGTTACTCACGTTTTGGTATAAAAACCTGAAGATCCGTGAGAGACAAAATGGCTTTTCTCTAGTTAGAAATGCGAATAATGAATAAATTTGGTTCAGAATTCTATTTATAGTCCTGATATTTTTGGTAGAAAATATTTTATTCTCAAAATGATCTCTAATATAATAGAGTGTTGGAATAACAGTGTTGCACAAAACTCTAGTGCATCCATTCTCCTGATATTTCTTGAAGTGTAAACCCTGAATTACTCAAACTTACACGAAAAAGTCTGAAAATTAACAGTGACTGCTATAACTTCTATTGAAGTGATATAGTTTGTACAGAATGGAAATTTCGGGTTGTCACAAACGAGTCTTGTGAGCTTCCTCCATGACTGTCTTCCTGACTCCACCATTCATCGGAACCCATACACGATGACATCTGGTCAATAATCCCCGACTATCTCGCACAAATCGGGTATTTTCACCCTTGATCCTCTCTAGTTTCTGGTTCTCCTATCGCATACCCTGAACCTGAGCATCACTGATGAAATCTACCAAGGTGAATCCATGGATATCCTCATACATATGGCTGGAGTAGAAAACCCAACTGACTTGCGGCTCAAAGCGTCCGCCACCACGTTCGCTTTACCCGGATGGTAAAGGATCTCGCCATCGTAGTCCTTGACTACATCCAACCACCTACGTTGCCTCATATTTAAATTGGGTTGGACCATGATATGTCTCAGGCTCTTGTGATCCATGTATATGGTACAACGGACCCCATACAGGTAATGTCTCCAAATATTGAGGGCGAAAACCACTTCCCCTAACTCCAAGTCATGTGTAGGGTACCTTGTTTCATGTGACTTCAACTGCCGAGATGCGTAGGCTATCACTCGTCCTCTCTGCATGAGGACAACCCCTAACCTTGTGATCGATACATCACAAAATACCACAAAATCCTCCACTCCATCAGGGAGGGTCAGAACTAGAGCCTCACACAACCGCTGCCGAAGAGTCTTAAATGCCCCCTGCTGCTCGGGGCCCTATCGGAAAACCACCCCTTTCCTCGTCAGACGAGTGAGGGGTACTGCAATCTTCGAAAAATCCTGGATAAACTTCCGATAATACCCTACCATCCCCAAGAAACCCCTAATGTCCGAAGGAGACTTGGGAACCTCCCACTGCATAACCGCCTCGATCTTGGCCGGATCGACCAATATCCGGTCTTAGTTAATAAGATGCCCCAGGAACTGGACATCTCGTAACCAAAACTTAAACTTCGAGAACTTGGCATACAATCATTCCCGTCTCAGTGCACCCAATAATTCCTGTAGATGCTCCTCATGCTGCTCTCAGGTCTTGGAATAAGCCAAGATATCATCTATGAACACAATAACCAAACGATCGAAGATCAGTCTACAGACCTGATTCATCAGATCCATAAACACGGCTGGCGCGTTGGTGAGTCCAAACGGCATCACCACGAACTCGTAATGTCCATAACGAGTACGGAACGCGGTCTTCTCCACATCTTCCTCCCTCACCCTGACCTGATGATACCCTGATCTCAAATCGATCTTGGAAAACCAAGAAGCCCCCTGTAACTGATCGAAGAGATCATCTATCCTCGGAAGTGGATAACAGTTTTTCACCGTTAACTTGTTCAACTCCCGGTAGTCAATGCACATCTGGTGCGACCCATCCTTCTTTTTGACGAAAAGGATCGGTGCTCCCCATGGAGAACTGCTCGGGCGAATGAACTGCTTGCCTAGCAGCTCCTGCAACTGGGATGACAACTCCTACGTCTCCAGCGGTGCCAATCGGTACGACGCCTTAGCGATACGGGACGCACCTGGCATTAACTCGATCCTGAACTCGACCTGCCTCTCAGGAGGCACTCCGGGTAACTCCTCCGGAAATACATCGACAAACTCCCGAACCACTAAAACCTGATGATACCTTGATCTCAAATCGATCTTGGAAAACCAAGAAGCGCCCTGTAACTGATCAAAGAGATCATCTATCCTCAAAAGTGGATAACGGTTTTTCACCGTTAACTTGTTCAACTCCCAGTAGTCAATGTATATCCAGTGCGACCCATCCTTATTTTTGACGAAAAGGATCGATGCTCCACATGAAGAAGTGCTCGGGGGAATGAACTGCTTGCCTAGCAGTTCCTGCAACTGGAATGACAACTCCTGCATCTCCGGCGGTGACAATCGGTACGACGCCTTAGCGATAGGGGCCGCACCTGGCATTAACTCGACCTGCCTCTCAGGAGGCACTTCGGGTAACTCCTCCAGAAATACATCGACAAACGCCCGAACCACTGGAACCTCTGAAACCGGAGTCTGATCCCTAACCCACATATCCACCACATACGCTAGGTAACCTTCTCACCCATGGTGAATGTATTGCTGAGCCCTGGCAGCCAAACAAAACCCTGATCCAACTCTGGTTCCCTCACTGTAAATAAATAGTTATCCCCCACTTGGGGTTCGAACCACCACCCGCTGGCCCTCGCAATCTATCATGGCTCCAAACCGACTAATCCAATCCATTCCTACAATCACACAGACATCTCCCATAGCAATCGGAATCAAATCTATCGGAAAAGGCACCTCGGAGATCTCTAGTACACAACCTCGATGAACCGACGAAGCTGTGACCCCGTGCTCATTAGCAATAAAAACCCGCAACGGGAACTCAAGCTCACCCACTGTCACGCTGAACTCCCTACTAAAAACCTGAGATACAAAGGACCGACTCGCCCCCGAGTCAAACAAAACTAAAGCAGGAAGAGAGTTCACTAAAAATGTACCTAACCACAGATATGACAGATAAGCATAATGCAGACTTAATAATCAATACAAGGGATAGGAACATACCAACAACCACATTTGGTGCTGCCCTGGCCTCCTCGGCTGTCAGCTGAAAGGCACGCCCCTGAGCCCTCGGGGGCTCCGCCCTACCCTGTCTCCCATCTATAATCCTCAAAGTAGCCAGCGCTGGAGCCTGCGCCAGATTGGCGGTGAGTAACAGGCAGTTGGCCTTCAGATGGCCAACCTGATCATAATGGTAACATAACTTCATACTCAGAATCAGAGCGGCCTGGCGACAATCCTTCGTATAGTGCCCCTCCTTGCCACACCTGTGGCACCCACTACTGGCTCGACAAATCGCGGAATGAACCCTGCTTCACTTCCCACAAGAGCGGCTCTGCTGACTCCCATACCTCAAATCAGTGGTCTTAGACAGCTTCGGCGCCGGCTACACCTATGCCGGGGCCGGCTGTTGCTCTCTCAGCTGTAGCTTAATCTCTAACTCCTGCCATTTGGCGGCCTCCTGCAACTCCATAAGAGTATCACATCGTTCGGTAGATACAAAATGTTGGATATCAGTCTTGAGCATACTCAGATAACGTGTCATCTGAGACTTCTCGAAGGCAAACTCTAGGCAAAATATCACCCGCTCAGTGAACATACGGGTGATCTCTGTCACCGATTCCCCATCCTGTCTCAAACTCATAAAGTCATGTGCCAAACGTTCCGCTCGACCCGCGGAATGTATCGAGCATGGAACATGTCCCGAAACTATTCCCACGTAACCGCAACTCTCTGCTCATCAGAGTAAGATCCTGTAGTCAATCTCCACCAGTCCTTGGCCCCAAGCCTCATCAGGTTCAGGGGACACCTAACCCTCTGGTCAGTAGGACATGAGAAAGTAAAGAAGCACCCCTCCACGTCAGAAATCCACCTCATGGCCTTGATGGGGTCCTGAGTCCCATCAAAAGTAGGGGGATTTGTGTTATCGAAGTCCCTGTACTGGAAAGTGTAACACCCCGTTCTTTAAGTGTTTATTTATGAGTCCCTGAAGTTTAATAGAAAGGTAATTCTGGTCCTTTTTGAGAAATGAGTTTCATCCGAGAAGGGTTCGGACGAGTGTATATGTTAGAAGTGTTGGGCTTCTCGTCACCCTCGTATGAATGTAAGTTATTTGAGAGTGGGTTTAGATTAGAGGAGTTACGGTGCCTCGAAGTTGATCATTGTTTATAGTTCTTTGTGGAATAAGAAGGAAATGGTCCCATGCATGCTTTTGTGTTTTGAAAGGTGGCTGGGTACGCCCAACGTAAGATGGACGTACGCCCAGTGTAATGGGTCGAATGGATGCGAGTTGGCCAGGTGATTACGCCCCGCGTACCAGGGAGGTACGCCCCGCGTACTCTCAGGAACCCCAAACCCTATTTTTAGGGTCAGCCACTATATAAGGAACATGATGGTTCACCCCTCAGCCCCCTTATGCTCATCTTCAACCTCAGAAAAACCCTAATCTCGTATTCCCTCCATATTCGGGTGTGTTTGATCTTGAAAATCTTGTTTTGGCAAAAGAATGGCTTGAAGGAGAAAAGGGAAGTTGTCAAATAAGAAGAAGAACGTGTGGAGCTTGTGGATCTGAAGGAATGCCGCCCTTTGGAGCTGGTTTAAGGTATAAAGCTTCTTGCTTGACCTTCATATTGCATAGATCTATGTATTTTGAAGCTTTGTTATCATTCTTGTCCCAAAAGTCTTCATCTTGTTGCATAGTTCGATTTGATCAAGATTATCTGTCCTTTCAGACCTTTGGAGAGGTCTTGAGTGATAAAAATGAGGTCCCAAGGGTTGTAGTTATTCCATGTATGAGTTATATGGGTCTTAATGGATTAAGACCTTGGATTAAGAGCTTAAGGATGTCCTAAGTAATAAAGTCTGAGACTTTATGATTTCTAATCATATTTGGCCTATGGATTTGTAGTTTGGGCTTAAGGTCTTAAGCCATTAAGTGGTTGTAAGGACTTATTGAGTAGCAAAGTTACGCCCCGCGTAACTTGGTAGTACGCCCCGCGTAGCGGGCCAGTACCCCGATTTTTCCTTTGCGAGTCAATGTTGTATCCCCCGCGTACCAAGGAGATTACGCCCAACGTACTCCTCCTGTGGACTTTCTTTTGGGCTTTTGTGTTGGGCCATTTGTGGGCTGTTGGTGTTTGGGCCAAATCTAGAAATTATGAATAGAGTATTTTAGGCCCAATTAATATTATGGATATTGGATCTAGGCCCATTTAGTGAGGTGGGCCCAATTTGGTAAATTGGGCCAATGTTGGACTTTGTGTGAAATTGGGACTTTGGTCTTGACTCGATAAGTGGAAGTATGATCGACCTTATGTTTATTTTTGTGATGATGGTTAGTTCGGGATTAGCGGTGAGTTGGTGATGCGAGGGTCTGCTTCGTCCGTTCAGATTATCGGCATTCGCAAGGTGAGTTATCCTCACTATATCGACAAGGTCTACGACACCAAGGCCGACCCTTTACCGGATGGAAATCCGGATAGTTGTCTGTTATGGTATTGCTTGATATGGGCCGGAAGGCATTATGATATGGGCCGGAAGGCATTCTATGTTATGTAGACCGGAAGGTCATGGCCTGGAAAGGCGTATGTGCGTAAGTAGTATTTTGGCTGAGACGTAGGGTGATGTTATGCTCGTGATCGGTTAGGTCGGTATCCTGGTTAGGGTGATGATATGTTATGTGATTTGTTTGATCGATTTGTTGATTGTGAACTGTTATATGATTGAATGTTATGTACACATGGTTGTTTGGACTGGAGTTTGACCCGATAGGCATGGTTGTTCTATGTTCTGTTCTGTTATGTATGCTTTTATATTACGGGCCGGAAGGCAATATGTTATGGGCCGGAAGGCGATATGTTATGGGCCGGAAGGCAATATGTTTTGGACTGGAAGGTCGTGGCCTGGAAGGGCGTATATGTGGTTGGTATTGTGGGGTATCTCACTAAGCTTTCGGGCTTATAGTTGTGGTTTTATGTTTTTCAGGTTCTCAGGAGACTGTGGCAAGGCAAAGGCGTGATCGTATCATTCCTCCCGTTTATGTTTTATGAAATGGACCTGAGAATACTCTGACAAATAATGTATTGAAAACCTTTTTGTAATAATGTTATTAAAATGGATTGTTTTGAAAAGTTTAAATTTATTTGAAAATTTGGGTCGTTTCAGAAAGCCCGGTCGGCTCCTCCTCCTGCTGCTGCTATTACAGCCGTAGTGGCTGCAATGGCAACTGTCTCTGCTAGGGATGCGTATCGTTCATCGAAGTACTCGACCATGGCGGTCTTAATAGACCCAAACATCTCTTGTAGCTGAGCCCGAAACAGAGTAGCTACCTCATCATGCAGAATCTCTCGGATCCTGGCGTCCAACTCTTCTGTACCCATCTGCACCACAAGATTTAGTCCTGGTTTCCCCTTTTGGATCGCATCTCCTGCCCCTGATCCTGACCCGGATCCAGTGAAACATCTCGTGATCGCCATACTGAAACACACCATTAAACAATCAGATAACCACATAATTTCAGGGAGCCAACTCCCAACCAAAACCCTAGGGATTGTGACTTCCTTGCTATGCGTATGGGTCCTGTGCTTTCAGTAGTACGATACCAATACTACCTCCCACACCTACTCATATTTGTCTCAAGTATCACCACAATGCCCTAGCTGAATACATAACATGGCGAGCGTTCAATCCTCACTCCTAGAGGAATGCTAAATATCTCATAGCTGACCTATTGGTCTCACACCACACTTCCATCCATGAAACTTCCACCAACCCTACAACACTAGTGCATGCTAGTCATACATAATGCTGGACCCTATAGACTTTTGAATATCCAATCCTACCCTAAGCTCCAAATCAAATAAGAACATAACATAAGGCCAAATCAAACATCCTCAGGCTATAAGATCTTAATTATGTATAACCGTGAGGCATACACTAAGCAACCGCAGTAATGATGTCAATCTCATATAAAAGAAACCCTAGGCTAGCAGGCATCATGCAATTCCCGAAGATCCTAAACCTAGTACTAGCATGTTGATCTAACATAATACATAATCAATTAACTATATGGTATTTTAGGGTCTACTTACTGGCTCCGACTGATCGTACACCTTGCATCCTCTTTTATTTATTTTGAAAACCATTTTAGAATTTATTTTGAAAACCTTTCATTGATTTGAGACTAGATTCACACGAATGTTCCTCCAATTCACTCAAACCAAGGCTCTGATACTAACTTGTAACACCCAAAAATTTCAAGAAAATTTAAACTTTTAAAAACACATCAAATTCGTCAAACATTACACCTATGTTTTCAAAATATTATTTATCAGAGTATATCCCAGAAACATAAACATAAAGTGAGGAGTTGTACGATTATGCCTTCGCCTTGTCGCGATCCCCTAAGGTACCTGAAACAATAAACTGAAACTATAAGCCAGAAAGCTTAGTGAGTTACTGTAACACCCATAAAATTTAAGCCAAATTTAAATTTTGTAATACATTTTAAACCATTAAGTTATTATAGTTTGTTTTCAAAACGGTTCATACATCAGAGTATCCCTAGAATCAATAATGAAAAAAATGAGGAGGTGCACGATCACACCTTCGCCTTCCCACAATCATCAGAAGTACCTGAATGAAAATCAACAACTGTAAGCCCGAAGTTTAGTGAGTTTCCCCAAAATAAAAATGCTATACAATCATAACCACATCATATAACTAATACAGAACAACATGCATAATGAGTCATCAGCCTGACTGGACCGCCTCACATGCCTTCAGTCTATTTGGATTGCTCTTCTAGCCTTCGCCACGTCTGGATCGCCACGCAGGGCCTACAGCCTATCCGAACCGCTCGTCGGGTATGTTGGCCTACAGCACAAAGCAGGACCGCCTCAACCCAACCCCCAATCAACAAACATGTCTACATAAATATCACACGCTAGCTCATTTCATATAACAGTCAAACTGATCTAACAGATCACCAATCATAGCAACATCCCAATAACCGGGATACAGACCTAACCGGTCACTAACATAGCATCATCCTATAACCATGACAATCATGTGCACATAGACATCATATAACACTAGCATGTATATATATGAACAGTCAAACCGATCTAACAGATCATAAAGCATAGCAACAATCTTATAACCAGGATATCGACCTAACATGTCACTAACATAGCATCATCCTATATACTAGGATACCGACCCAACCGGGTCACTAAAATGTAGCATATCACCATCCTAACTACCAGGATATAAAACAGCAAGCATAACATGCAATCATCCGAATACAATGCATAAGGGGTTGGCCTTGTGCCTTAGACCCTGTTGATATAGTGAGGAGAACTCACCTGGCACTGCTGAAGTCCCCCGATAAAACTCTAGCTGCTAGTTGATAGATTCCCGAACTGTCAACATCAAACAACAGCCAATTAATAATTGGGTTCCAAGCCTAAAGTCAAACACACACACTAAAGGCTCAATAGTCAAGTAATGGGTCAAAGCCCAACATATGGCCTAATTTTCCAAATTGGGCCCACACCCTCATATGGGCCTTACCCTAAGCCCATCAACATTTTCTAGTCCTTATGATTATTCTTGGATGGCCCATTAATAATCCAATTACCAAAGCCCAATAGAAAGGTCCAACAATAAACCCAAGTGAGATTAGGATTTCACATAAAATGACGATTAGGGTTAAGTGTTTCTCACTTAACCCATTAAGGACTTAATCCATTAAGTCTAATATTGCTTAGATTAATCTTTTCAAATGATTATTTGTAACACCCAAAGTTTTAAAGTCCAAGAAAGGAAAGAAAGCCCTAATTTTAAGGGTCGACTCGGCGAGTCCAAGGAGGGACTCGGCGTCCGAGCGGGATCCGGGTCAAGGTGTAAGTGGCCAACTCGGCGAGTTGGCCAAATGGACTCGGCGAGTCCGGTCTGTGCGAGGAAAACGCTAAATCCGGGACTTTGGGCGCTATTTAAGCTTCTTATTCTCTCCATTAGGGTTCCTTATAGCATCCCTTGTTCAGAAAACGAAGCCTAAGCCTCCATTGTTGTGCATCCAAGCTTCCAAGCCATTTTTGGGTGATTTGAAGGAAGAAGAGGGAAGGGAATCAGTGAAGCTTCAAGGTTTGGCTTCAAATCAAGATTTTGTGGAGTCTTTCTGAGGTATTGAAGGTATTAAGTCATTTCCTTCCCTTAGATCTATTTTTGGTTGTGAGTTTTAGGCTTTTTAAGCCATGATTAGCCACCCTTATGGGTTAGAAGCCGGATCTGGAGTTGCTACTTCAAATCCAAGAGTGCTATGGCCTGGAGAAGCAAAAAGTATCAGCCCTTGAGTCGATTTTGAAGCCCCTTGGCCTTAAACCCTAGTTTATGGCATATTTTGCCTAGATCTCATTCTCTACACGTAAAGTTTGCAACTTTACATGAGGATTAGGCTTGGGAAGGGTGGATCTGCAGTTTGGAGTCCATGCATGACTCAAAAGTCCTCTGCATGTAAGGAGAACTGAAGGGACTCGGCGAGTCCTTTGAGTGGACTAGGCGAGTAGCATGAAGTTATGGAGAAACTCGACGAGTGGGATGAACAACTCGTCGAGTCATGTGAAGATTGCCTTGTACTCGACGAGTCTGTTCTTGGACTCGGCGAGTCAGGTCTCGAAACCCCAAACCCTTCGAGTTGAGACTCGAATCAGTGAGTCGGGTGGAGACTCAGTGAGTTGGACAGGTCAGAACTCAGAAATCGGTAGACTCGGTGAGTCATGGACTGACTCGGTGCGTTGAGACGCGAATGGAAGGAATCTGAACATTTTGAACTCGGCGAGTCAGTAGGGTGACTCGGCGAGTAGGGTTGACCTGGAAGGTTGACTTTGACCAGGGTTGACTTGGTTGTCTTTCGGGGGTTAGTTAGACTCAGTGTTGCATTGATATTGGTAGTTCGGGGAGCAAGGGGAGTAGGAGTTCAGTGAGTTGTTGGGCAGCAGCTAGTGAGATCATCAACAAGTTCAGCCAGTGCAGGTGAGTTTCCTTTTTGTGTGAATGGGTTTAAGGCCACAATGCCGGCCCGTGTAGTTACAAGTAGAAGACCTGGGGAGTTAGCCCTAGGCACAGAATACTAGTATGATATTTAGGACGAGGTCCAGTAATAGCGGGCGGTGCCCAAGGATTTGTTTATATGATAGTTTATACTTGTTGTCTGTGTGATACATGTATGTGCCTGGTAGGGAGGTGAGTGTGGGCGAGGTCCCGTATCTCACCAATAACATAGTGTGGATGGGGTTCCATATCTCATTAGAAGCAGAACAGGGGCGAGGCCCAAACTAGAACAGGAGTGAGAGTGGGTTGGGCCCGTATCTCACTACCATTAGGAGCGTGGACGGGGTTCCATGACTCATCAGTAGCAGGTCATGGGCGAGGCCCAGGATAGGCGAGGCGTTAGGACAGAATCAGTTGCATGTGTTTAGTTATGTGTTGTGATATGTTTATGTGTTATTATTTGTTGGCGGGCGAGGCCCTGTGACAGGCGAGGCCTAAGTAAAACAGATTTGTATCCGAGCGGGGCTCAAAGCCAGGCGGGGCCTGGAGCGGCGGGGCCGTTGTAGCGGGAGAGGCCCGAGGTAGGGGCGAGGCCCAAGATAGCGGGCGTGGCGCAGTATGTGCAGTATGTGGTTATGCATGGTATGTGGTAGGGTGGGGAACTCACTAAGCTTCATGCTTACAGTTTTCAGTTTTGGTTTCAGGTACTTCCGGTAGCGGAGGGAAGAGCTTGGGCTGATCGCATGGCACACACCATGGATTAGATAGCCTGGGAATGTTTACTCTAATAATGAACATGTGTTTTGAAAACTTATACTCATATTATGTTTTGGAATGATGACTGTACTTTAAGTAATGATTTATTAAAATAAATTTTTGGCCTAAAATTTTGGGTCGTTACAAGTTGGTATCAGCGCTTTGGTTTGAGGGATTCGGACATGCTCTCGGGTGTGTCTGAACTCAAACTGAGGATTTGGTATGGGAATTTTCAAAAAGAAAAGACAGTTTTGTAAAAAGAGTGTTTCGAGAAAGAAAATGGTTTTAGAAAAGTAAAAAGAATTCAGAAAGAAAAGAACTTTGAAAAGAGAAAAGAGGTGTGGTGCATGCAATCAACCGAGCTCAAGTAAGTACCCCAAAATACCCATACAAGTCTATGTTTTGATTATTAGTTAATAGAACAACATGCTAGATTAGGATTAAGGATCTAGGGATGATGCCTTATGTGCCTATTATATGTGCTTTTGATCTGCATGATAGTGCTGAATAGATAGTAGTAGGATAGCCTGTTTAGGTTATGCTTGAGTTTATGAGTTGTGTTGCATGCTAGTTCGGATTCTTGCTATGTGGATAAGATTGCTTGAGTATGTTATGGTTAGATTTTCCCTTTGTCTGAATGTTGATTGCTTTGTGCATGGTGGGATTCTGAGTGATGGGAGTTAGCCATTAGGTGGATACGGTACGTCACATGTGATCAGGGTTGAATAATCTCAGAGTGTTGGATTTGGTCCTATTGCGCAGCTCTTGTTTGAGTCCAACCGTTGTAGGAACGAGTCCTCTACTTGAAGGATTATGTGAGCCTCGTCATATGTGATGGTATCCAGGTGATGGCTAATTGGCATCACAAGGGGACCTTCAACAGCTGAGGGCTAGTTTGAGTTGAGTCATAGGTTTCCCTAGGGTAAGCCTAGGATGAGGTAGTGCTGGGAGCAGTAGAAGTAGAAAAGGGACCTGGTGGAGTCAAAGCAGTTCTTGAGGAAAGTACGGGTAGATGTGGAAGGTAGTATGGGCCCATACTACTGAAAGCAGAGGATCCGTACTCGATTCGGGAAAGGCCGAGACAAGACCAGGAACCTGGTAGTGAGTATGTTTGGTCTCGCAGCAGTGAGCAATATTCTGATAATGGTTATGTTATATGTTTCAGTATGGTGACATTACAAGAGGGACCAGCGGGCAGATCAGGCGCCGGAGAGGGATTGGGCTCGGGTTAGGGGCCGAGCAGCTCGCGGAGCGGATGAGAGAGTTGATATCAGCCGAGGTTACGCGCAGTATTCTAGCTCAGACTCCTGTAATCTTTGGCACGGTCAAGGAGGGTATATTGGAGATTTTGGATGAGAGGCTGGGAGCCTTCTGTACTGAGATGATGGCTTTGCTGGCGCGTACCTTGACATTTCGGGAGTTCAGGGCTTGCGGGACACCAGATTATCATGGGGCTAGGGACCCCATCGTTAGAAGCAGATGGTTGGCTGATGTTGCCAATGCATTCCATACGAGCCGGTGTCCTGAGGAGGACAAGGTCAGACTCGCTTCCTGTCTTCTGAAAGACAGAGCGAGGGATTGGTGGGAAGAGATTGGTCATGCTTTGGGTGATGATGCCGCGTTGTACGTGATGACTTGGAGTGATTTCTCAGCTAGGTTCAGGGCGGAGTTTTCGCCGATTATTGAGGTGCAGCAGTTGGCCCGGGAGTTTCAGGATTTGACGCAGACTACTGAGACTGTGGTGGAGATCGCCGCCAAGTTCAGGGAGAGAGCCCTTCTTGTTCCTCAGTATGTCGTGGATGAGGAGATGAAGAAGGCACGATATCACGAGATGCTGAGGGATGACATCAGGGAGTTCGTGAGCAAGTCCGGTTGTAAGACGCTGGAAGATATGATTTCTCGGGCCAGGGAGAGGGAAATTGATTTGGAGCGGATCCGGAAGAGGAAGCCGGATGAGGTTCAGGTAGCCGCGAGTTCGTGCAAAAGGCCCAAGGGATCGGATTCAAGATCGAGGGATCATCAGGACCGCAGTCGATGCGGAAAGTGTGGTAGGACGCACGGGGGCGCGTGCAGGAGTGGTAGTGGTGGTGAGTCTGGCTGCTTCAGGTGCGGTCAGACTGGTCATTTTAGCAGAGATTGTACTGTTACCATCACTCAGGGATCAAACTTGATATGTTTTCACTGCAATCAGCGGGGCCACAAGAAGGCCCAGTGCCCCAGTTTGTTTTCAGCAGGACGGGTGATGGCACCTGCCCCTGCAACCTTGAGGATCACAAATGGCCGTTAGGGCCGTGCGGAGGCGCCTGCGGTAGGAGGCAAGGCTTTTCAGATGGCTACCTTGGAGATGCGAGGAGCGCCGGATGTTGCAGGTATGCGATTTCCGTTTTCAGTTCTTCTGTTTGTGCATGATGTTATATTGTTATGGTTCTGCATCATTATCTGTATGAGCATTTCATTGAGCGATTTGATTGTGATCGAGTTATATGCCATTTGCATACGTTGGATATTTGGTTAGTAGTTAAGGGATGGGTTTTATCGAAGAAGGTTACTTAGGGTGCAGTATTTGTAGCATGCCTTGGAGGGACTCGGTATGTCTCGCTAGTTCGGAGCCGTATAAGTTTTCGAAATAGACTGGTTAGATCCCTAGCTATGGTAAGCATGGGATTCCTCAGCAGATTAATTATGGAATGGTAGCAAGGATTTGGAATTCTATTCATTGAGCAGCTAAGTGCGAGCAAGATTGAAGTGGGAGAGAATCCTTCGAATAAATAAGGGTAAGAGCACACAAATCCAAAACGAGTATGTGATTTCTGAGAAGGAAAAGAGGTAGTTCAGCGTTTGACGGATTGAGTAGTTCAGGGTTGGGAGTTTGAGAAACTCCCCACCAGTCCGTGTGTGTAAAGGGTAATGGTGAGTATGTGTTTCGGATTCAGGTTGAAGGGTCGCCTGTAGGACTCAGGTGAGTCGGAATGGAGATCTTGAGGTCACATAGCATGGGATGCTTTCGTGTTAGAAGTCAGTGGCAGAAGCAGCACGTAGAGCATGGAAGAGTGGCAGGAGAGCCTCAGATTTCTTCAGCAGCAGTCAGTGGTGGAAAGTGATGTAAGACTACGGGGAGGCCGTAGCATTCACTAGCCGTCAGTGGTAGGAAGTGTTGTCAGACTACGGGGCAGCCGTAACATTCCGTAGTAGCTTCGTTGGTGGAGTCGGGGCGAGGCCCTTATCTCCTAGCATTCAGATAGGGATCGGGAATGGGTTATGGATGAGAATGGTAAGGAGTTGCCTGTATAGCCCTTGAGAGGTGAGAACTTGGGAGAGGCCGCTCTAGGATATAGTCGGGTGAGACCCGTGGGTGAGGCCCGTATGAGAATAGCAGCATAGGTGAGACCTAGAGTAGGGTTCCTTAGTAGTATGGTTGGGTGAGACCCGTGGGCGAGGCCCGTGAGTTTTCGCAACACAGGTGGGATCTAGTAAGGATCTTAGTGTCTAGATAAGGGGATCAGGGATCCTAGGAAATTGTAGTGCCAGCATGGTAGAATAGATTGAGCAGTATAGGTGGTTGAAGTTTCTTCGAATGTCGCTGGGAGCGACTAGTGGTTGTGTTGAGCCAACGATCGGTGGGAGCCGGTAATACAGATATTGATAGGTTGGTAGGGACCAGGGTGGTCTCAGTTCATCTGGAAGCCAGATAAGGAATAGCATGATTTCCAGTCAGTAGCAGTGCGAGTATGCAGCGTATGGTGGAATTCAGTTAGTCGATCGTGGAGTACTCGATGCCAAATGGTAGTAGAAAGAATGCCCAGTGGATACTGGCGACGATGACCCGTACTGGGAGTAGCGGGAGTAATAGATTGGGTGAGGAAAGGGTCTTCGCAGTGGCAGAGGGGATAGATGGTTATGGAGCATTGCCTTGGGGAGGCAAGGAAAGCGCGCAAGGAAAGAAGGGGTGGACCCCTTCGGGGTCAGTGTAGTATTTGGAGATTACCAGAAAGATTGTCGGTTGAGTAAGTTGTGTTCCAGGATGTTCAGGGTCAGGATGGACCCGAGATTATTATCTGTAAGGATTGAAATTAGTCTGAAGGACTGAGCGGAAGGCCGGAGAGGGTAGGCAGCTGGTGTTAGAATGAATGGTGGGGTATTGGAGGCAGATCGCACGCGGTGGATCCTAGCAAACTTTGAGGATGAAGTTTAGTTTAAGTGGGGGAGAGTTGTAACACCCAAAGTTTTAAAGGCCAAGAAAGGAAAGAAAGCCCTAATTTTAAGGGTTGACTCGGCGAGTCCAAGGAGGGACTCGGCGAGTCCGAGCGGGATCCGGGTCAAGGTGTAAGTTGCCAACTCGGCGAGTCCGGTCTGTGCGAGGAAAACCCTAAATCCGGGACTTTGGGCGCTATTTAAGCTTCTTATTCTCTCCATTAGGGTTCCTTATAGCATCCCTCGTTCGGAAAACGAAGCCTAAGCCTCCATTATTGTGCATCCAAGCTTCCAAGCCATTTTTGGGTGATTTGAAGGAAGAAGAGGGAAGGGAATCAGTGAAGCTTCAAGGTTTGGCTTCAAATATGGATTTTGTGGAGTCTTTCTGAGGTATTGAAGGTATTAAGTCATTTCCTTCCCTTAGATCTATTTTTGGTTGTGAGTTTTGGGCTTTTTAAGCCATGATTAGCCACCCTTATGGGTTAGAAGCTGGATCTGGAGTTGCTACTTCAAATCCAAGTGTGTTATGGCCTAGAGAAGCAAAAAGTATCAGCCCTTGAGTCGATTTTGAAGCCCCTTGGCCTTAAACCCTAGTTTATGGCATATTTTGCCTAGATCTCCTTCTCCACATGTAAAGTTTGCAACTTTACGTGAGGATTAGGCTTGGGAAGGGTGGATCTGCAGTTTGGAGTCCATGCATGACTCAAAAGTCCTCTGCATGTAAGGAGAACTGAAGGGACTCGGTGAGTCCTTTGAGTGGATTCGGCGAGTAGCATGAAGTTGTGGAGAAACTCGATGAGTGGGATGAACAACTCGTCGAGTCATGTGAAGATTGCCTTGTACTCGGCGAGTCTGTTCTTGGACTCGGCGAGTCAGGTCGTGAAACCCCAAACCCTTCGAGTTGAGACTCGAATCAGTGAGTCGGGTGGAGACTCAGTGAGTTGGACAGGTCAGGACTCAGAAATCGGTAGACTCGGCGAGTCATTGACTGACTCGGCGAGTTGAGACACGAATGGAAGGAATCTGAACATTTTGAACTCGGCGACTCAGTAGGGTGACTCGGCGAGTAGGGTTGACCTGGAAGGTTGACTTTGACCAGGGTTGACTTGGTTGTCTTTCGGGGGTCAGTTAGACTCAGTGTTGCATTGATATTGGTAGTTCGGGGAGCAAGGGGAGTAGGAGTTCAGTGAGTTGTCGGGCAGCAGCTAGTGAGATCATCAGCAGGTTCAGCTAGTGCAGATGAGTTTCCTTTTTGTGTGAATGGGTCTAAGACCACAATGTCGGCCCATGTAGTTACAAGTAGAAGACCTGGGGGGTTAGCCCTAGGCACAATATGCTAGTATGATATTCAGGATGAGGTCCAGTAATAGCGGGCGATTCCCAAGGATTGGTTTATATGATAGTTTATACTTGTTGTCTGTGATACATGTATGTGCCTGGTAGGGAGGTGAGTGTGGGCGAGGTCTCGTATCTCACCAATAGCAGAGTGTGGATGGGGTTCCATATCTCATTAGAAGTAGAACAGGGGCGAGGCCCAAACTAGAACAGGAGTGAGAGTGGGTTGGGCCCGTATCTCACTACCATTAGGGGCATGGACGGGGTTCCATGACTCATCAGTAGCAGGTCATGGGTGAGGCCCAGGATAGGCGAGGCCTTAGGACAGAACCAGTTGCATGTGTTGTGATATGTTTATGTGTTATTATTTGTTGGCGGGCGGGGCCCTGTGACAGTCGAGGCCTAAGTAAAACAGATATGTATCCGAGCGGGGCTCGAAGCCAGGCGGGGCCTGGAGCTACGGGGCCGTTGTAGTGGGCGAGGCCCGAGGTAGGGGGCGAGGCCCAAGATAGCGGGCGTGGCGCAGTATGTGCAGTATGTGGTTATGCATGGTATGTGGTAGGTTAGGCAACTCACTAAGCTTCGTGCTTACAGTTTTCAGTTTTGGTTTCAGGTACTTCCGGTAGCGGAGGGAAGAGCTCGGGGTGATCGCATGGCACACACCATAGATTAGACAGCCTGGGAATGTTTACTCTAATAATGAACATGTGTTTTGAAAACTTATACTCATATTATGTTTTGGAATGATGACTTTACTTTAAGTAATGATTAATTAAAAGAAATTTTTGGTCTAAAATTTTGGGTCGTTACATTATTATTTAATATTTCAAGTTATTAAATAATTCCCGTGTGTTTCTCGATTATTTTCCCAATTTAGGGTTTCATGGCATTAGGGTTTTCCAAACCCTAATTAGGGTTTCTAACCCATATTAGCCCTATTGGCCCAATAGTTAAGTCCTTAAGCCCATCAGGGTTTCCACTAGGCCCATCAGTCTCATGTTTAGGCTTCTAGGTCCAATAGGTATTTATTGGCCCCATTAGGGTTTAAGTCCTTTGTCCAAACATCCAAAAAAAACAATTCCAAAACAACTAAGCACACCGCCACCCGACACGGCGGCCGGTGGCGGTAGCCACCACCTCACGATGGTGGTTTCAAATTTATTTCTCATCATTCCATTTTTTGTTACAATTTACAATGGAAATACCAAAACAAACACACACACATACTAAATACACCCACCCACGGTGGTTCATGGTGGCAGCCACCACCTCACGGTGGTGGTAGTGACGGTTCTCTTTGGATCTCCGGCCAAGATGCACTCTAGCAACCCTATACCATTACAGTACACACACTGATGCATAACCACAGCCACCCACACCCGGTGGTCGAAGGTGGCGGAAAGCAAAAATAGCGGCAGCAACATCAACACAACGTCCGGAGGTGATTTCTGATGTAATAGGAAAACGGGTGAGGCGGACGACATCACAGGCTTGCGGTGTATGATCCCCAACAGAATCGACAGGTGGCTTCGGCGGTTTGGTGACAGTGAAACCGTGTCCATGACGTCATCAGCGGCAGCAACATCACATCATTAGTTCATCCTCTTCTGCCCCGATATCCAACCACTGGTCTTCATTCTCCGCCACAACAGAAGCGGCGACACTTGGTCTTCAAGGAAAATGGAAGTTGCGGTTCCACAGTGCTACAGCGGCGGCAACGACGCCAATAGGCGACAGTCAGCGATGTAAACACAATTCACGGTGGTCACGTTGATGCAACGGATGCCTCGGAGGAAAGGAAAAATGAAACAGCAGCCCGGTACCAGCCTTCAGGCCCGTTGCCGGAGGTGGTTGATGAGAGAGTGGCGACTGGAAGATCAGCCGACGGCTGCTCCTTAGGTTTAGGGTTTCAACATGTAACAGGTTTATATATCCCACATCATTCAAACTTTCTCACATGTTTACACAAACAATCCCTCTTTCCCCCCTTTTCTTTCAAAACAAATACAAGATTTACCTTTTTAACCCCTAATTCCATAAATCCTTACCATATAAATCCATAATTTACATTTTATCCCTTGCTTCCGTAATTCCTTTCATATTGAGTCCTAATTGTTACCAAGCAGCCCCTGTCTTCAATATTACTTACAAATTAAGTCTGAATTTTACACTTTAATCCCCGCCTTCTAAAATTATGACAGTGAACTCCTTGAGACCAACACCTTGCTATCAAATTATTAATTTTAGGTCCACAATTCGTTCATTAATTTATTTATTTAACTAATAAATAAACGGGTGTTACAAATCTCCCCCACTTCAATTAGATTTCACCCTCGAAATCACTCCTTACTATTTCTTATACGCCAAACCACTTCTAGTAACATGATCACCATCTTGGGCACACCCTAGCCTTCCCAGGGTAGCTATGACCAATCTTCGCAATGCCCTAATATCCTTATATGAACGAATTCCTCGCAACAGGATCACATCTACTTCGTCTGAATCTACTATCTCGAGATGGTCTGATTCCCTGACAGACCACTCATATTGATTAATCATTGACGAATCCAGTCTGTTTATCCCTCAACTGTCTACTCAACTTCTGATATTTCAAGGTTCCCACTATAAAACATGATCACATGCCTATTTATTCCTGCAGATCACTTATACTAGGCCAAGGCCAAGCTGATCCTGCCGTGGGTGGCTTGTCACTCCCCAATAAAACCCGTTATTCCATGCGCATAGGCAACATAAAAAACACATACTAACACCGCCCAAATGCTGAAATTGCTTGAACAATGATCTGCTTGAAGCGGTATGTTGCTACATGACTGCTTTCCAAAATCTACTGAGACCTTCCTAGTCTCAATTTGCTCGACAATCATCCGACATACCAGGTCTCGGCACAGTAATTGAGCTAAAAGGACTCCCACTTAGTCGCCTCACACGACTTCTGAATGAAATCCTTCTCTGGAACTAGTTTCAACTAGTTATCATGCCACTATAGCTCTAACAACCCTCCTGATCCAACCGATTGGATCCATGCGTCAAATCCCGTCGTTACCAAATCCACGGTTAAAAAAGGAATTTCTACATGACTAATGGTAGCCTTACATCACAAGCAATCTTAAGCAATCTATTTCTTCCTTGTCCTCATAAATGTAGTGACGTTTCTACACTCTTATCACTAGTTTAACTAGTTCTAATCAAATTCTGAGAACCTGAGCGACAAAACAATCTAATCCCAAGCCTTCCTAAAACTGACGGATACCCATTCAAATCTACTCCCGGTCAACTAGTTGGGGTATTACCCGATCTAAATAGATTAATCCCATGAGACACTCTGAACTGATGAGATCACCAAGATCCACTGTACTCTATCCGATCAACCCAAAATATACTGGAGTCTTCAGCCTACTCCGGCAATACGTTCGATACTTGGGAACAGACATACTGATTGATATAGCATTTCAACATACTCAATACTCGCACATACATCTACAAACACATGCAGAGTCTTCAACATTACTGGACCGCCTTACTAGGCCTTCAGTCATCTAGACCACTCTAAACTATTGAACATCTCCTTGTACCACCCCCTGGTGATGTTTCCCATGCAGACTGTTCTCACCCACTTAGGGTTCTGAACTCCTGATCCATTTCGTAGACTCTAACCTCGGCCTAACCTTAGGCCTCATGTCGATCGTCCATCCTCTCGGAAATCTATGGTCTATTCCCTGACCTGCGTGTCTACCGCATATGCTAATAACCCGCACACCTGTGCTGAATGTACTGCTAAGTCCTGGCAGCTATCAAAACCCTCAACCTATCAATCCAAAACCTTCAGAGTCGAGCACACCCTCGGCCGAATACTCGAACTGAACACCCTTCATGACTAGAATTCCAACCTGGTTTCCCAACTTCTGCTATCAATCACCAGGAAAACGTGATAAACATGCTCAGGAGTTTTACCGAACTCCCAATTCACGCAACCCACAAACCAAATAGCCACTTAGGTTGTCTTCCTTCATGACAATGATGCGAAAATTATCCTATTTCCAAAACCAATCATGACTCTAAATCATGGGAAAATTCTCCCCCACTTAGATTCGACTAAGTCTTCACAATACATGAAAATTGGAGACTTTCCAATCTTTCTCACTACCAACGATCGATCAAAATACAACCAACTCTTACCAATTAGTGCTCCATTACCAGGCAATCCCTGGTGATCACACCCTTCTGACAACTAGCTGAACACTTTCTGAATCTCAGGGACACCAACCGTCCCCAATGCTCGAACGATCCCACTCCCAAATCTTAAATTCCAAAGATAGACACTCCAACTAATGTCACAACAACGAGCTACTTCCCTTGGTGCTTTATTATACTAATCAATAACACTTACTAAAACCACTGAATCCTGACAATGCTGAATAACCATCATGTGGGACCGAGTCCGCAGACCTCCCATATAATACCCTTCTTCCCAAGGTGCTCCAACAAATCTCCCGCTCTCGGCTCTAGAAATCATATCATTTAGGGCCACACACCCTGACTCACTCACCAGCTCAATCATCCACAGCTAAACTACAGTAGCTGAAACAACCTTTGCCCTGAACCAGGCTACAACCACTCCCAAGACATAGTCTACAATCCCGAAGGCGCAATAGATCGCACAATCAATCCTTACCGTCCGATACAAGAGATCCAAGGCGAAATGGACCTCCAAAATACTTATGCCACATCGACGCACCTGCGCTTACCCACGCTAAATTATTGTCGCCAATCTTGGCGACCAACTAACCCCGAGTTAGAATACAACCTGATCCTGGGGTCACAAGCCAGCTTAATCCTTTGAGCTCGTAAACTGAAAGGGCACAATTCTTGCCCTATAAAACGACATTCTAATCCTATAAATAAACCATTTTTTATTCCATAACTCCATCTGAACACAATCATTACTCCTTTCCGGGGTCCCGACGACTCACATTTCGGCCTCGAGCAAAACCCCCGATCCTCAAATCTAGAAACTAAGGTGTTATCCTCTCCCACTCTCCCGTGGAAATATAACGAGTACAAATCGTCTTCCTGATCCCAGATAACTGTAGCCCTCTGCTCATCAGAATATGTCCTAGTAACAAGTCCCGGTATTGAAAAGCTCGACCAGCTCCTCTCCCTGCCATCGTTACAGCTGTTGAAGCTATCATAGCAGTCGTCTCAATGATGGCTACATAGCGCTAATCAAGGTATTTAACCATGGCGGTCTAGATAGACCCAAACATATCCGGAATTTGACCCCAGACAAATCTCGATCACCTCCTCCCAGATGATCTCACCGACACGATCCACTGACAATGCTGGCATATCCTGGCTGCCAGCTCCCGATCCTAACTCAAATCTGCTCTCAAGACGTCTCGTAACCACCATTCTGGTAACACACCAGAAAGGTCTCTGATAACCCATATAATGACAAAGATCCAATTCCCAACCAAACCCTAGGGGTTGTGACTTCCTTGCTACGCGTATGGGTCCTTTGCTTTCAATAGTACGGGTCCATAGTACCTTCCACACCTACCCATATTTGTCTCAAGTATCATCACAACGCCCTAAAAATATACATAAACATAACGAGCACTCAATCATCAGTCCTAGAGGAATGCTAAATATCTCATAACTGGCCTCTCGGCCTCACACAACCCACCCATCCATGAAACTTCCACCAACCCTGCAGCACTAGTGTATGCTAGACATACATAACGCTGGACCCCATAGACTTTTGAATATTCAATCCTACCCTAAGCCCTAATCAATAAGAATAGAACATAAGGCCAAATCAATCATTCTCAGGCTATAAGATCTTAATTATATATAGTCGTGATGCATACACAAGTAACTATAGTAATGATGTCAATCTCATATAAGGAAACCCTAGGCTAGCAGGCATCATGTAATCAGGCAATTCTATCATGCAATTCGTGAAGATCCCTAGCCTAGTACTAGCATGTTGTTCTAACATATCACATAATCAAATAACTATATGGAATTCAGGGGTCTACTTACTAGCTCTGGCTGATAGTACACCCTGCATCCTCCTTTACTTATTTTGAAAACCATTTAAAAATTCATTTTAAAATCCTTTCCTTGATTTGAGACTAAATTCACACGAGTGTTCCTCCAATTCACTCAAACCAAGGCTCTGATACCAACTTATAACACCCATAAAATTTAAGCCAAATTTAAACTTTTTAATACATTTTAAAACCATTAAGTTATTATAGTTGATGAGAATAAATCTCTAGACCGTTTAGATCTTTCATAGGTATATTGATAAAGAACAAACAATTCAATCACAATACGATTAAGAACAAAATATGTAATCAATATGAAGCTTATGATTCAAATATAGTCACGCCTCAGCAGAGCTCGATAAAGAACTTCCACTGTAGAGGTGAGCTAGGGTTTACAATACTTTGATGAGAAAATAATAAAAGCGTTACCTACTAAGGATGCATGCATGCACCTTAAATACTAAAACCCTAGAATAAAATAATGCATGGCTGGACAGGCCCAAACCGGCTACAAAACAGGGCTAAGGACCGAGCCCATGACGCAACACTATACAACCCAACAATCTCCCCCTTTGCGTTAAATGAGGCGAGAGATTATTTCTGTTGAGTAGCCTTCACTTTCTTCACAACTTTGAACTGCCGAGGAATGATAGCAAGAAGAGTCTGCCAAAATTGAATATACCATTGTAGCATGTCAGTAAATAACTTCTTGTCAGCTGCAGAATTCTGATTACACCTGTGAATGATCTCCAAAATATGCTCCAAGCAAGCAGTTGAGAACAGGTGCTTATCACAAAGTGCAAAAAGACATTTGTGATTTTCACCCCTAACAAACATCACTGTATGAAATTGGGGGTCGATTTTACCCTTGACCATCACGTTCACATTGCCAGTTTTCCCAATTGGTGTGATAGTTGGTCACTTGTGAATGGCAGATGTGATTTCTTGATCCATTTTCGCTACTTCATGAATGTAGCAAACAAGCATTCACTTGATGTGGTCAATAATCGGCTGATACTCCTGAGGATTGGATAGTAGAATGTTTTTGAGGAGTATCCATTTATGAGGGTTAAGGTTCGATAGATCAGCCAGGGAAAAATTATAAATCGAGCCTTCAGAACCTCGGGTAACTTTAAATTTGAAGTTGACAAATTTCCCAGGTGAACAAGGCTTCAGCACCTTGACAGTAGTAATCTTCTGTGAGCTCCAGGTCAAGTACTATGGCTGAGCAAATTCCAGATAAAATTCCAACAAATCCCGATCCACCTTCGGGTCCGGAGAGGGAATGAAAGCAGTTGAGTTGAAGCAATGAAAAATAAATGCCTTTCGAGTGATTGGCATATCAAATTGCATGTCCTTCAAGTTTTCAAGGCCGAACGACATAACAGGTTCGAGCTAATAAGTACTCGGTTCATCTATAACTTCTTTCTGGAGCGAATCAATGGTCCATTCTTGAAAAATGGACTTCTTTTTATCTAAGAGCTCCTTTTCTTTTAGCTTATTCTCTAACTCAACCGTTTCCTTTTCAATCTTTTCTGCAAGCTCCTTGTCAGAGGGTTTTGTTTTCTATAAAGGCTTAGAGGGATTTTCACCCAAAGTATCTTCAAAATCATCATCATCAGCAGCATCATCTTCACCAACTTTCTTCTTCTTCTTATCCCTTTTGCTGACCGAAGCTACATTAACCTACGGTGCATCTGTTGATTTGGGTTTGGGAGGAGGTTGAGTATTAACCTTTTCCTTTTCCTTTTCTCCCCCTTGTTTTGGCTGGACAGAAGTCACCAAAACACCCTCTATCCGACTAAGGATATCCAACGTAGGTATGAGTTTTTCAGTTAAATGGCATCTGATGGATATAGTTAGAATAAAGTCATGGGGGTCAAGAAGATCTAATAGAATGGAATGAACGTCACCCACGAAGCTTCTAATTACGTCTCTTTCAGACTTTAAATCATTAAGCTCAGTTGTGGTAGAATGAAGCTTAAGATTTTGAATTTTCAGCTGAGAAGTACGTTTGTCAAGCTCATCCATAATTTGATTTTCAACAGCCAGTTCGGCTTCCAGCTGAGTCAGACGGTCATTGACATTAGCATGAAGATTTTCATTGGAAGCTTCAATGTCCTTTCGAGCGACTTCAAGATTAGTCCTTTCGGGTTCAAGAGAATGCTGGAGATTATCAACCAAAGCATTCACTGTCTGAGAGTTCTTTTGAACAGCAACTTGCAAAGAATCTAGGAATAGCTGAGCCTCATAAATTAGTTTTTCGACTTTTGCGGTCGCATCTTTGCATTCTTTCGTGGAGGCCTCAACAGCAAGCGAGGCCTTATGACATTGAGATGTAGAGGCATCGATAGCCTTTGCTGCGGCGGAGAGAGATGCATCATGCTCTTTGACAACATAATGCCTTTAGAGCAGTTTCGGAGTAAGCACCAGTTGATGTGGAAGAAAGTAGTTGATTGAGTTTGTTAGTAACCGTCTTTAGATGGAGCTTGGTAACAAGAGCATCGTCATCATCATCACTTTGAACACCGTAGGGACTCAAGTAACTGGAATCAAACTCCAAGTCCTCTCCTCCAAGAACAGTGTTAGTTTCGGTAGATGGGGTAGGTTATGGTGGTTCGGTAGTGATAGAGGGTTCGGTAGTGACCGGAGGTTCGAGTGCTAAAGAACGAGCCCCCGTATCAGATATGTTAGTTCGAACTCTAGTAGTGGTGGTAGTAGTAGCCTCAGTGAAGATGGGTGCATAAATGGGAATGGTAGAGGATGGTTGACAGGAAAAATAGGAGGGATGGAGATAGGTATAGAAACAGGTGGAGGAGAAGGTGCTTGGGACCGAACAGGTACCTCTGGTGTAGGCGAGCGAGGTGGTGTATCACCATGCACCGAACCCTCATCGTCTGAGCTTTCGTTGTCAGATTCACTGGGAAGAATTGTGGGTTGATTAGGCAGCACATATTCTGAGTCAGAATCACTTGAGGATTGAAGAATTAGTCGGCGAGTGGGTTTCTTGACTTTCTTCGGCTTAGGTTGAGCTGGGGCTGCCTTCTCAGACTTCCGCTTCCTAGGGTTTGAACTTTTGAGACTTGACCCCCCTTATCTCCCTTTTTCACTTCTGGCTTTTTGCTTCTCTTTGCAGGTTTGTCTGCATCATTAATTGATTTCACCATGTCGACAGTGAGTTCCCTTGGACCAGAGGAGGGAAGCTTTTTGTATTCCTGAATAATCTTGCTCGAAGGAGGCACAAAGGCAGACATTGAATCAGGAATGGACCCAAAAAAAAAACAAATTTTGAAGGATGAGTCACAATGATGTTGGTAGTGTGAAACGTAGCAATGGATGAAAGCATAGAGTCAGCCATGATAGGAACATGAAAACGATCCATTATCCATTTGTAACATTCGGGATTTCAGGTATTATTTTTATCATTCATTTTTGGAGTCTAAGAGAGAGAGAGAGAGTCGACGAGTTGATGCCTAGACTCGTCGAGTAGGGTCGTGTGGTGATGATTGGATTAATGAGTGGACTCGATGAGTCCGTGCTGGCAACCAAAACCCTAATTTCTTGGGTTTGATCCCTATTTAAAGGACCTTATATCCCTTCATTGCGGCTACCTTTGTCCTTGAGAGCACCAGATCACCTGAGAGTCCTTGTGAGTGAGAAAAGAGGCCATTGTTCATCATCCTTGTGTGTTTTAGCAAGAAAGGAAGAAGAAGGTCAAGCTAGGAGAGTTGGAGAGCTTGGATCTACTTTCATTTAGGCAGAGGAGGATATTTGAGGTATTAATCAGAGCTTATTCTCGTGTTCTTGTTGATATAGTCAAATATAGGGTTTCTTCATGCCTTGATTAGCTTGTATTTTGAGCGTGAGAGGTCCCATGGGGAATTGGTACCTAGATCTGGACCTTAGAAGGTCCAGAGAGTCCCAAATGCTCTGCTTTATGCCTTTCCTCTTGAGTTGTGGACTTAGGTTACCATTTTAGAGGTTATTTCACCAACAGAAGCCTTATAGGCGTTGCATGGGTGTCAAGATGTGACCTTTTCGTGATTATCATGATGGGGAAGGTTAGATCTATAGATTAGAGAAACATATCTTACCTTAGAAGGCTATTTGAGTTTGAGCATGGAATGAACTTGCCGAGTGCATGAGCAGACTCGACGAGTCGGACCGGGTTGTCCCATGACTCACACAGTTGGTGACTCGCTGAGTTGGGGGAAAGACTCGGTGAGTCAGTTGGGATTTAGGGGACTAGAAATTCACGTCTGAACTCGTCGAGTCAGTTTCTGACTGGACGATTTGGGTCAAAGGAGTGGCCATTGACCAATGTTGACCAGAGTTGACTTGTGTTGACTTAAGGGCATTAGTCAAATTAAGTCACGAAGGTATTAATTAGAGATGCAATTATGCTATAGGAGGAAGCTAGGTTGGAGGATTGAGCGCGAGTGATTATTCGACATCTTCGAGGTGAGTCTTCTCACTATGCCTTACCCGACGGGGTAATTATGTGTGACCGGAAGGTTTTATGTGTATGATGAAAATGTAATGTATGTTGTATATGTTATTTGTTATGATATGAGTATGATGATATGGACCGAAAGGTCAACAGAGTTATGGGATGGAAATCCCCTGAGACACTTGGATCGGAAGATCCCATAGATCTATGGCCTAGAAGGGAGTATGTGTTGTACGTGGTATCTTGGGGAACTCACTAAGCATTATTGCTTACCGTTTTCGTGTTATGTGTTTCAGGTACCAGTGATGATCGCGGGAAGGCGCCGGTATGATTAGTACACACTTATGGTGGAGATGTTTTGAGATTCTGGGAATTTGATTTGCACTTATGTTATGTAAAAACAATTGATACATGTTTTCGAGAATTATGATTGGAGTATTTTTATTAAATTAAAAACGAAAAATTGTTTTGAAATTTCGGTGTTACAAGTTGGTATCAGAGCCTTGGTTTGAGGGATTCGGATTCACCTTCGGGTGTATTTGAACTCAAACTAAGGATTTGGGGAACATTTTCATAAAAGAAACAATTTTTCCAAAAAGTAAAAGAATTTGAGGAAAGCAGAAGGAAGCAGTGTGTACGATCAGCCAGCGCCCGAACGGTGATTTCCCAAAATATCCTTACATTATGTGTTATGAGATACGATATGATATGTTAAGCATGCTAGAGTAGGCTAGGTATTCATGGTAGGACTAGAGTGGCCTGATTTGTGATGCCTTAGCCTAGGGGATTTCTGCTGCTAAGAGATGCTTGAGAGCGAGTAGGTAGCAATGAGGAGCTTATGAGAGGCTTACCGAAGGGTAGCCTATGCTAGCGAGATGTAGAGTATTTGTGATTTGGGATCCTAGGAGGAGGACTTGGGGTGAATGTTGATGCAATGTGGGCGGTAGTATTAGGCCCGTACTACCGAAGACACCGGATCAGTGCGCAGTCCGAGTAAGAATCCTTCGGGTACTAGGGAGCAAGTAGGGTTGAGTTATCGAGTACGACTATACTCAAGCGAGTCCCTGATATTTTTTATGTTATATTTCAGAGGCATAATGGTTGGGACACACCACAGACTGGGGACTAGCGAGGGGGTGCGAGCGATGAGGAGCTCCGCCAGATGATTCATGATGAGGTGGTTGCGGCCATCTGAGCTGAGATACCAGAGATGGTTGGGACTCTATGCAATCAAAGTTGTACCGGTCCAAATGTGTCCAAAAACCGGAAAACCCGGACCCGGATACGGATACGGACACGATGCATCCAGTCCGGTCCATGGTCTACAATTTTCTCCATAACCGGTCCGGTCCAAGAGCCGATCCTGTCCGGTCCGGTCCAACTGCTCACCCCTACTTTACACCAAATTCTCCAAGTGCGATTTTTGGTTATGAGAGGTGCAATTTCTTGGTCACCTCGTTAACCAAAAGGGGATTTTGGTCGATCCGGCCAAGATCGAGGTGGTGATGAGTTGGGAGGTGCCAAAATCTCCTTCTAAGATCAGGAGTTTTCTAGGGTTGGCCAGTTATTATTGGAGGTTCAACAGGGATTTCTCCAAGATTGATGTTCCTCTCACCAGGTTGACCCGGAAGAGTGTGGTGTTCAGCTGGGGCCCAGAGCAGCAGGCCTCATTTGAGACTCTTCGCTAGAGATTGTGCGAAGCCCCGGTGTTGACTCTTCCAAAGGGGATGGAGGACTTCGTGGTGTATTGTGACGCATAGATATCTGGGTTGGGCGCGGTGTTGATGTAGAGGGGGCATGTGATCGCATACGCATCGAGGCAGCTGAAGCCCCATGAGGCAAGGTATCCCACCCACGATCTAGAGTTGGGGGTTGTAGTGTTCGCCCTCAATATTTGGCGCCATTATCTGTATGGGGTTCGGTGTACGATATACACGGACCACAAGAGTTTGAAGTATTTGATGGATCTGACAAACCTGAACATGCGTCAGAGGAGATGGTTGGACGTGGTAAAGGATTATGATTGCGAGATCCTGTACCACCTGGGCAAGGCTAATGTGGTAGCCGACGCCCTGAGTCGTAGAGCAGAGAGCGCCCTGATTCGGGATATTTGTATGAGATTGACAGTGATGACTCCGGTGTTGGACACCATCAGAGGGGATCAGGTTGAGGCAGTGAGACCAAAGAACCGCAAGAGAGAGCGAGTTATCGGACAGGTGTCGGAGTTCGTGACCGATAGCAGAGGGCTTATGACCTTCCAGGGTCGGATTTGGGTACCGTTTGTTGGAGGAACGCGTACCATCTTGATGGAGTAGGCACATAAATTGAGATTCTTGATCCATCCCGGAGCCACTAAGATGTTTCTGGATCTTAAAAAGGAGTATTGGTGGCCTTGTATGAAGAAAGATGTAGCGTGGTTTGTTGAGAGGTGCCTAACCTGTCGTAAGGTTAAGGCCGAACATCAGAGACCGCATGGTAAGTTGCAGCCACTGGAAGTCCCAGAGTGGAAATGGGAACAGTTATCCATGGATTTTATCACTAAATTGCCAAGAACAGCGAGGGGTGTCGATGCAATTTGGGTGATAGTAGACCGTTTGACAAAGAGCGCTCCTTTTCTCGCCATTAGTGAGAGTTCTTCTGCGGAGAAGTTGGCAGATATATATGTGAGAGAGGTGGTATCGTGGCATGGGGTGCCGATCTCGATTGTGTCAGATCGAGATGTGCGTTTCACTTCCAGATTTTGGAAGAAATTTCATGAAGAGTTGGGTACGAGGCTGCATTTTAGTACCGCATACCACCCACAGACTGGCGGACAGAGCGAGCGGACGATTCAGACGCTCGAGGACATGCTCCGAGCATGTGTGTTGGATTTTGGTGGAAGTTGGGACACGTATTTTCCCTTAGCGGAGTTCTCCTACAACAACAGCCATCATTCGAGCATTGGTATGCCACCCTTTGAGCTGTTGTATGGGAGGAGGTGTCGGACTCCCATTTGTTGGGGAGAGGTAGGGAAACGAGTGATGGGTAGCATGGAGATCGTGCTTCAGACGACAGAGCAGATACAACAGGTCAGGCAGAGGTTGTTGACCGCTCAGAGTCGCCAGAAGAGTTATGCGGATAGGCGACGATCCGAGCTTGAGTTCCAAGTCGGTGATTATGTTCTTCTGAAGGTATCTCCTTGGAAAGGAGTGATCCGATTCAGGAAGAGGTGCAAGCTAGGGCCCCGGTATATCGGGCCATTCAGAGTGATCGCGAAAATGGGCAGGGTAGCGTATCGCTTGGAGCTACCTGCGGAGTTGGAGCGGATTCATAATACCTTCCACGTGTCTCAGCTGAGGAAGTGTATAGCCGACGAGTCGGCGGTAGTGACGTTAGAGGACATTCAGGTGGATGCGAGCCTAAACTACGTGGAGAGACCAGTTGCGGTTATGGATTGGAAAATCAAGGTTCTGAGGAACAAGGAGGTGCCTCTGGTGCAGGTTCAATGGCAACATTGGAAAGGATCCGAGTTGACTTGGGAGCCAGAGCGGGAGATGCGTGAGCAGCATCCGGAGTTATTTCAGGGATGAGATTTCGAGGATGAAGTCTGATTCAAGTGGGGGAGAATTGTAACATCCGGAATTTCAGGTATTATATTTATTCTTTTAAATTTCAAGTTTTGTGGAAGGACTCAGCAAGTTGATGCGTAGACTCGTCGAGTAGAGACGCGAATCATTATCCGGGTGGACGGCTGGACTCGGCGAGTCGCCCCGAGGACTCATCGAGTCCACGCTGTTTAATGAAACCCTAATTCCTCGGGTTTAGGGCCTATTTAAAGGGCCTGATGGCCATCATTTGCGGCTACCAAACCCCAGAGAGAAACCCTAAGTGTGCTAGAGCGTTTGTGAGAGGAAATGAGCTATTTCTTGATCTTTGTTGGTGTTTTTGCAAATAGAAGAGGACCAAGACAAGCGGAGGCTGAAGAGGGTGCTAAGCTAGTGATTCCAGAGCTCAGAGACTTCATTTTGAGGTATCCATTCGAACCCTTCTTCAGTTTATGATGTGATTCTTAGAGTTAGGGCTTTTTAGCCCCATTAGAGGATGATTTTATGGAGTAATTGGTCCCTTCTCGTGTTGGTGCTGTAGATCTGGACCCAAAGAGGTCCAGAGACCCTTTCCCCTTGAGCTTTATGAGCATTAATGGAGGTTATGAACTTAGGGTGTCACCTTAGAGGCCATATCTTCAAATAAGGCCTTTGAGCCTTTGCATGTGCACCAAGATGTTAGATTTACGTGATTATAATGCCTTGGGAAGCTGGATCTATGGTTTAGAGAAGCGGATCTGACCTCAAGAGGTCAGTTCATCTTGAGCATGGCATGGACTCGCCGAGTCCTTTAGCCGACTCGACGAGTAGGACGAGGGTTTTCCCGATAATCACACATTTGGTGACTCACTGAGTTGGGGAAGTGACTCGGTGAGTCAGAGGGAATCTAGAGGACAGAGTGCAAGATGGTACTCGCCGAGTCAAGAGCCGGACTCGGCGAGTTGGGTCAGGACATTTCACAGATTGTGATCAGTGATGATTTACAGAGTTGAGGTTGACTCAGTGAGTCGAATAAAGACTAGGAGAGTGAAGAACATGTGTGGACTCGCCGAGTCACAGTTGCACACTCGGCGAGTTTGGTCAAGGTTGACCGTTGACTTTTAGGGTTAGTCAATGTTTTGAGCTTAGGAAGGGTAGGATAGTCTTTTACCCTTCCTAGTGGATGTACTAAGAGGAAGAGATTAGCCTAGCCTTGAGGGTTGTATTAATTAGGGTATTTATTTCATGTGATTAGGCAGAGGCTAGACCAGAGTTACCGAGTCAGAGATTTACTGAGACATCCGAGGTGAGTCTTCTCACTATACTTTACCTTGAGTAGGTAAATAGAGTTATGTGATACAGTGTTTTATATATATTGTTTGTTGCACTGCATTCTTCTATGTGATTTATGCTGTGTATGCTTGCAGAGTTAGAACCTGAGGGTTCACAGAGTTGGGGTGCACGGACCCACAGAGTTATAGCCTCGAGTGGCTAATATGTGTTATATGTGGTATTTTGGGGAACTCACTAAGCTTTATGCTTACATTGTTTTGTGTTATGTGTTTCAGGTACTAGTGAGGATCGCGGGAAGGTGCCGGCTTAATCAGTACACACACGGGATTTTTATGCTATGAGATCTTGGGATTGATATATGTTATGAATTGAGTTTCAAACAATGATGTTTTATGAATAATAAATGAATTATGTTTTTATAAAATGCGAAAAATTGTTTTGGAAATTTACGTTGTTACAATACCACATGGACCATTTTTGTAATTTTATCTTAAATTTTTAGAAAACTATTTACTTTTATCAAATTTTGAATATATATATATATATATATATATATATATATATATATATATATATATATATATATATATATATATATATATATATATTTGTTTATAACCTTAAGGTTTTTTTGCAAAATATTTGGAAATTTATGGGTTTTTTCGCAAATAATAATTCACGGTAACCTGAAAACTTGCTATTATAGATCAAAAGGGCAAAACCGACAAACAAATGAAAATTTACGTCATAAACGAACCAAAAATCTATTAAAAGGTAAAACCGACATTTTCTGTCAAACTTAAAGGTTTTTTTATGATATTATCTAAAAAAACAAACTAGAATTTTTTTAGGTTTTTTTTTTTTTTCGTTAAATTGACTGGGAAAGAAGTTGTTAAGAATGACTGAATGAGGGAGCATGGGAGAAAATGATGTGAGGGAGAGTAGTCTAAGTAGTCAGAGACGGGTCTTTAAATATTAATTTGAAGGAAGCGTCAACGTGAAAAACAGCTAGCAAGGTCCAAGGAGAAAAGAATAATCATATTTCAGGAATTATAAAACCAAGTTGCAGTAATCTATGCTTATGAAATCACAAGGGAACAAATGGATGACGACGTCCAATTAAGGTTTTTTAAATATCAAGTTGCAGATTGCAGCGCAGGTGTACTAATGGAGGATGATTTTGTACGGGATTGCAGTATAGTAGGAGAATGGGTTTCAACAGGGTGAATGTGATTTTGTGGCTCCTATGGGTCTGGATGGTGTTTGGTATCTCGGCTTCCACAAGAGCAAGACCAGATATGCTTATAATTAACTTCGGTGATGCAAACTCCGACACTGGAGGAGTGCTGGCCGGTGCAGGACTTCCCATTGGCCTTCCGCACGGCATTACCTTCTTTCACAGAGGCACTGGTCGTTTCGGTGACGGTCGACTCATCCTTGACTTTATCTGTCAGTCCTCTCTCTCTCTCTCTCTCTCTCTCTCTCTCTAATCTCTCTGCTCTTCCTGATTCATCTTTTCAACAGGTGAACATCTGAAGCTGGGTTATTTGAGCCCATATCTGGAATCGCTGGCACCAAATTTCACAAGTGGGGTAAATTTTGCAGTAGCTGGAGCCATGATTCTACCACAGTTTGTTCCTTTTCATCTTGATATTCAAGTTCGGCAGTTCCTGCACTTCAAGAATCGTTCCCTTCAACTCCTCTCACTGGGTATGTAATATGTACGTTCATCCGTACCAGTCATCATTAATTAATCTGTCGTACTACTGACAACAGGTTCTGGGGAGTTTATCAATGAAGATGAATTCCATAAGGCGCTTTACATGATAGATGTTGGACAAAATGATCTGCTTGAAGCACTGTATGCATCAAACCTTACTTACGCACCAGTTGCAGCCCAAATTCCATCTTTTATAGCTGAAACCAAACTAGCTATTCAAGTAAGCATCTCTTGATTTCATTTCGTGTTTGATACAAATGTATTTTACGATGAATGAAGAAGGTTTTGTGTGGAACCTAGAATTTATACCAGTCTGGTGGGAGAAAGTTTTGGGTATATAGCACTGGGCCACAGGGCTGTGCTCCTAAAGAGCTTGCATTACATGCACACAATGATACCGACCTTGACAGGATTGGATGCTTTCGTGTCCACAATGATTTGGCCAAACTGTTTAACAGAGGGTTACGCAGCATGTGCAAAGAGTTGAGATCAGAACTGAAAGATGCAGCCATCCTTTATGTGGATGTTTACAGCATCAAATACAATCTGTTTGCCAAGGCCTCGAAATACGGTAGGTAAAGGTGATCAATTAATATTGGAATTCATATTTGGTAATTAATTAATGGATGATGCACAGGATTCGTAGAACCATTCAAGGCGTGCTGTGGGTATGGTGGGCCTCCCAATAATTACAATGTGAAAGCGACATGCGGGCAGCCGGGATACAACATGTGCAATAACGTAACATCTGCCATCGTATGGGATGGTGTCCACTACACAGAAGCTGCAAATAGGATTGTTGCTGCCAAAATCCTGTCCGTGGCATCACTAGAGGGGTTTTGGTCGACCTGATTCTGCCACATAAATGGTCCAAGTCTGAATGAGTTGGATGAAAAAACTGTAATTTGATTAAGGTCTTGCAGTTGATAATGTTGTATGATGAATTTTAACTTATGGTTTTGTGGATTTGGGAGCAATTTTGACGGTTTTAAACACAATGCGGACTCACTCACTAATTCATCCATCCCTCCATCTATAAATAAGAAATATATATATACCTCTCTAAAACATTGTTGCGAGTTTTACCACTGATTCTATTCAACAAATGTATAATATTTAATTAACCTTGACTATTTTCACATTCATTTGTTTGTCAAGAATCCACATCCTTTTGGATCCATTCAATCAATAAACCCTGGCATCTGATAATCAAAACACAGCTACTAATTAAACCTCACAAACACATCCCTTCCTTTCTTTTACAACCTTTCATTTGAACAATGCAATTCACGTAACAGCCATTGTAACAACAAAACCAACTTCCTTTTATAAAATACAATCAATTAATGAGAGAGAGATCACAGACTTTATTACACCAGCTGGGGAAGCTTTACACACACACACACATACATACATACATACATACATATATATATATATATATATATATATATATATATATATATATATAGAGAGAGAGAGAGAGAGAGAGAGAGAGAGAGAGAGCGAGAGAGCAGTTGCAGTGAATGAAAATGAATATAGGGGGTTACATTTACTTTTTACTTTGCACAAGGAGGGTCAGCATAGCATATAGCATATAGCATACTGATATTGGATAACATTTAGGTTTTACATCTCTAGACAGCAGGCACACAACTACAAGGAACAAATGAAGAAACATAGGTATCCTTCCTTTTTGTGTTTTTTTTACAGACCAAGGAATGCACAATGCTTCCTGGCATGCTCTGGGACCAACTTGGTAACCATCTCCACAGGCACCCCTTTCAGCTCTACAAAAACCACAAACATCCTTGAAATTGAAATAAAAATAAAAAAATAAAAATCAAACAGAACCAAATCGTTATTACCATGGGGCTTGAAATTGAAAAGTGGTGGAAGGAAACGCCCATTTGGCAGCCTAGCAGCAGGATCACGTAACTCGTCAAAGAATGGATGGATCATTGCCTCCAACTGTCAACAATAACAATCTCTACTTAGTCTCGAGAATATTTAATATGTTTAATATTTAGAACAGAATAGAATAGATGCAACTAACAGCAGTGCTTCGAAGATTTGGGGAGTACTGCAGGAGCCTTGAGACAAGATCAACAGCTTCTGGAGGCATCCGCTTATGGAATATCTGAGAATATTATTGTATTTGTATGTATGTTTTAGGCCATGCCAGGGGTTGTGACATCAAATTAATTACCTACCTACCTTATGCCATGGGTGAGCTTTAATCTGGGGAAATTTGTATTCTGTATAGTTGGGGTTCATGCACTTTATCTCCTCCCTTGTTGGGGTACCCAAAACCTATACATCACCAAACAGCAAACAAATAAATAATGCTTTTAAAACCAACTGTTTCTGAGTCATATCATATACATATAATACGCATTTGACGTTGTTGCAAGGCGAAAAATGTGTCTTTCACCTCAGTTTAGTTTACATAATTTCAATACGTACCTTTATGATTTCCACTAGCTGGTCAACTCCACTCTCACCAGGGAAAAGAGGCTGAAATTACAAGAGAGACATGCTTTCAGGTCATAAAAATACGATGTTTATTAAATAAATAAAAAATAGTTCTTGAATTGAATCTGAAAGACCCTCCCACCTGTCCAAGCAGCAATTCTGCCAAAACACATCCACCAGACCAGATATCTATCGCGGTGGTGTACTCAGTCGCCCCAAAAATTAGTTCAGGTGCTCGATAATACCTCGAACAAATATAAGAAATGTTTGGCTCTCCTTTTACCTATCAAAAACACATCAAATGTAATGCAACACAAAGATCAACGTAAAAACATATCATATCTTATGATATAAACATTGGCACACACCAAAACTTTTGCACTTCCAAAATCGCATAGCTTCACCTGATGGGTATGTGGGTTTACCTGTTAGAGTTAAGGAGAAACATAGACACTTGAGTTATCTACACAAAATGATCAAATAAATCTACAATCAACCTGAACCAAATTGCTCTCAAACATGTAGAGAAGCATACCAATAGATTTTGAGGCTTGATGTCCCTGTGACACACTCCAATACTACCATGAATGTAGGCCAGGGCTCTGAAAATCTGCAGCAGCATAATCAAAGAAAATGGCTTAGCGATCATACAGCTAAAGTTGAACATAATCTCATAGACATTCTCTAGTAGGAGGTTGAGATAACTGAAGTTCAACATTAAAAGATTCAAAGGAAGAAAGTGTTATGTTACCTGATAACTGTATAGTTTCACATAGATCATGGGCATCCTTTGATTCATCTTGTTGTAGTGTTTAATAACACGATGCACAGTCTCAGGGACATACTCTAATACAAGGTTAAGATAGAGTTCCTCCTTTTCTGTGGTTGAAAAGAAACAATGCTTCAAGGCAACAACATTTGGGTGATCCAATATGCGCATGGTTTGTAGCTCTCGGTTCTTATACCTCTTGTCCTGTAGAACCTTTTTAATGGCAACAGCTTCTCCGGTTTCTAAGCATTTCGCCTGGAATTGGAATCCAATGCTTTAGGTTCACTCCAATAACTAACAATTCAAAAAAAAAAAAAAAAAAAAAAAAAAAGTTACCTGAAACACAACTCCAAATGATCCATGCCCAACAACACGCTCGGCCATGTAACTAATTGTCTGAAGTAATGTTGGAGACAACAATTGGATCACTCGGTCTTAATTAATAATTAGTATTTAGTAGTAGTAAGGGAAGGGTAATAAAGTTACCTGTTTTGGCTGACCATTCCTACCACCAATGGTTGTCACGATTATATGCCCTGTCTCTGCCCCATTGCCATCAACTATTGCAGGCTCCATTTCCTAATTAATGGTGAGAATCCAGAAATGAAATTTATTGTTTGATGGTATAGTAATAGTCGTATCCTAACAACAAGAAACTACTCTAAGAGACTAACCCTGTCATCCCTAATTTTCATGTCATTCATCTCATCAGGCAACTTTTCAGCGGCAACTGTATTTCCACTGGGTTCTTTTACTCCAGATGCAGGTACCACACTTACCGACGCCATGGGTGGGGTGTGTTATGGAAAGTTAGGCAAGGAAAAAGGTCCTGCATACAGGAAGCACGGACTTGTCAAACAGAAAACCAAGTCATTCAAGAGTATCGATTACAATTTACATGCGAAATTTTTAGATTTAACTAGCGAAAACAGCTGAAGAAGAAAATATAACAGTATATGAATGAGGAATCTAGTCTACCTCAGCGGTTGAAATGTGACCAAGTAAAGTAAGTAACTAAAACCCAAAGACCACAGCAACCAATAATGAAAACGAATACCAACTATGTAGACTTGTCCCAGGTAAAGCAATTTATTTTCCAAAGATGAATATAAAATAGATCTCAGAGAAATTTTCAGCATATACAATTAAAACTAAAAGAGGAATTTCGAAACATATAGAATTAAAGTCGTAATAAGAGATGAGGATCTGGAACAAAATAGACAACAAGGAATTGGTATATGGTAGCAATTGAGATACAGATAGATACGAAGATGAAAAGAAGGTACCTTTGAGGTAACAGGCGTATGCAAGAAGAAGAAGAAGTAAAAAGTGTGGGTGTGTGGATGAAGATTGAAGAGGTAAATGATTTTGGAGAGAGAGAGAGAGAGAGAGAGAGAGAGAGAGAGAGAGTTGAACAATAATCAATCATACATGTCAATGCCATTGGCTGCCGATTGCCATCATCCTTTTGACCGTTCAAACTCGCATACTTTCTTTAATCCAACTAATATAATATAATATTTATTATTAATTTATTAGTCAAAAATGATGGTCCAGTTCTCAATTTGCACATGCATTCTTATTTTTTTATTTTTTTTAAACGACCAATGCATTAGAAATAAACCCAAACCAAGCAAGCGACATCGTTACAAACAAGAGAATGGGGGAAATACCAATTAGAACAATTACAAGTACTCAAATTACCCATGTGAATAGCCTAAAAGAAATCAGAAGAAATGACTTCATCCGAGACCCACGAAGCGGAAACAGCATGCTTGTTGAAAACTCTATCGTTTTTGGCTTTCCAAAGACTCCACAGAATGCCATAAATGATCATAGTAAGAATTAGCTTCTTCTTCGAACATCTACCCTAATGTATCACAAACTCCAAAAGATCACTGGTGTTGGAGCAGGGGGAATGCAAAACACCACACCAAGAGCTTATCCAAGATCGCACCTGAGAAGCAGACAGTCACGAGATCAATATATGGTTAACATCCTCGAGATCACCACAACGACCACACGTTGTCGATAGAACCGACATAACACAAGAGGAAAGAGCCTCAGCAGAGGGTATCTTGCCCTGGACCGCCTTCCAAACAAAACCCAACACTTTTATAGAAATTTCTTTGCGCCACGTAACAATCGGGATGGACTCATCAAAGGGATTATGATTGATCTTCGCCTTAAGGGACTCCACAGACCATCAGAAGTAAGAGCGCGTCTCTAAATTTCTCTACTTCAATCATGATTGTCCTATTGCAATTTAAAAATATTAAAAAAAAATAAGATCAATTTTTTCAATATCTTTTTTGGCTTTGGATATGTTGTTCCACACCCCGTGTAACGACCCAAAATTCAAGACTAAAAAAAATTCTTTTAATAAAACATTACTTAAAGAAAAATCATCATTCCAAAACATAAACAGAGTATTAATTTCCAAAACACATGTTCGTTATCAGAGTAAAACATTCTCAGACTGTCTAATCTATGGTGTGTGCTATGCGATCACCCCGAGCTCTTTCCTCCGCTACCGGAAGTACCTTAAACCAAAACTGAAAATCGTAAGCACGAAGCTTAGTGAGTTCCCCACCCTACCAGATACCACGCATAACCACATATTGCACATGTTGGGCCACGCCCGCTATCCTGGGCCTCGCCCAATACAACGGCCCCGCCGCTCCAGGTGCCGCCTGGCTTCGAGCCCCGCTCGGATACAGATCTGTTAAACTTAGGCATCGCCTGTCACTGGGCCCCGCCCGCTAACATATAATAGCACATAGGCATATAACAACACATAAGCTAACATATACTCACAAATCTTGTCGTGAGGCCTCACGTATCTTGAGCCTCACCCTTGTCCTACTACTGATGAGTCATGGAACCCCGTCCACGCCCTTACTGATAGTGAGATATGGGCCCAACCCACACTCACCCTTTCCCTAACTTGGGCCTCGCCCCTGTTCTGCTGCTAATGAGATGTGGAACACCATCCACACTCTGTTATTGGTGAGATACGGGACCTCGCCCACACTCACCTCCCTACCAGGCACATACATGTATCACACAGACAACAAGTATAAACTATCATATAAACCATTCCTTGGGCACCCGCCCGCTATCATTGGACCTCGTCCTGAATATCATACTAGCATGCTGTGCCTAGGGCTAACCCCTGGGTCTTCCTACTCGTATCTACATGGGCCGGCATTGTGGCCTTAGACCCATTCACACAAAGGGAAACTCACCTGCACTTGAACTTGCTGATAACCCCTCTAGCTGCTGCCCGACAACTCTTTGAACTCCTGCTCCACTAGCTCCCCGAGCTACCAATATCAATGCAACACTTAGTCTAACTATCCCCTAAAAGTCAACTAAGTCAACTATGGTCACAGTCAAGTCCTGGTCAAGGTCAACCTTACTTGTCGATTCTGCATGTTGACTCGCCGAGTTCACCGATTTCCGAGTCCTGACCTATCCAACTCACTGAGTCCCCACTCAACTCACTGATCCGAGTCTTAACTTGAAAGGGTTTGGGGTTTCGTGACTTGACTCACCGAGTCCAAGAACAGACTCGCCGAGTCCAAGGCAATCTTTAACAAACTCGTCGAGTTGTTCTTCCAACTCGCCGAGTTCCTACCCAACTTCATGCTACTCGCCGAGTCCACTCAAAGGACTCGTCGAGTCCCTTCAGATCTTCATACATGCAGAGGACTTTTGAGTCATGCATGGACTCCAAATTGTAGATCTACCCTTCCCAAGCCTATTCCTCATGTAAAGTTGCAAACTTTACGTGTAGAGAAGGAGATCTAGGCTAAACACACCATAAACTAGGGTTTAAGGCAAGGAGGCTCTATAATCAACTCAAGGGAAATTACTTTATGCTTCACCAGGCCAAAATGAGCAAAGATCCAAAGTAGCAACCTCAGATCTGGCTTCTAACTCATATGAATATATAAGCATGGCTTAAAAGCCCCAAAACTCATAATTAGAATATATCTAAATGAAGGAAACGACTTAGTACCTTCAATAACTCTGAAAGGTTCCACAAGCTCTGGATCTAAGGCCAATCCTTGAAGCTTCAATGATTTCCCCCTTTCCCTCTTCCTTCAAATCACCCAAAAATGGCTTAGAAGTTTGAAAGAGTAACAATGGGGCTTAGGGTTCGGTGTTCTGGGTTAGAGAGGCAGTAAAGGAACCTTAGGGAAGAGAATGAGACGCTTAAATAGGCTCCAAGTCCGGGATTTAGGGTTTTCCTTGCTCAGACCAGACTCGCCAAGTCCCCATAGCCGACTCGCCGAGTCGGTCACTAACTCCTGAACCCGGATCCCGCTCGGACTCGCTGAGTTTCGCACTGGACTCGGCGAGTTGACCCCTTTGACTTAGGGTTTTCTTTCCTTCTTGGCCTTCCTGACTTTGGGTGTCACACCCCGATGATCGGGGAATTGGATATATAATGGGTTGGTTTTCCTTTAAGCTTATGTATACCACGGATAACATTGCACCAAAGAGAAGACGACAACTTTTTAGATGCCACCACCACTTCACAATTAGACCAACGATGAGAGCATAGATCGAACCAACTCTGAGACCGCCTTTGTCTTTGGGCACCACAAACTTTTCCCAAGATACCTAATGAATATTCTTTTTTTTCATATGTACTTCCCCAAAGGAAGCGCCTCCTGATCTTCTCAAGCGAATCGAGGACTCTAAAAGGGGCTTTGAAAAAAGATAGATAAAATGTTGGTAGATTCCCAAGAATAGATTTTCATAAGAGTGAGCCTGTTAGGGCCAAGATCCACAACCCTATTCAAAATCTCGGACCTTCAAGCTCTTTCAGGATCCCAATCACCTCCTAGGATCCTAAACATTGTTATTATTATTTTCTAACACTTCTAACGAATATTTTTCTAGTCTTTTTCTCATATGTACATAATTAGTTAACATAAGAATCATTCTCAACAACGAAGAAAAAGACTTGGGAATACCAAGTCAAACCAATGTGTGTATTTTTATTTGAGAGGATCTTGGGAATATCGGACTTATTGTTACTTAGACTAGACTATAAATACACATGTATTATGCACACAACTGTTTTGGTCAAAACTTGACTAAGCGGGATATCAACCAACGTGTATGAGAGGTTATGGTGTTGTTAGTAAAGTGATTAACGAAATTAGAACAAGATTACAAAAGTGATTTACAAGGAAAGTCATTGATCCTTGCTAGGATCTCTGTGACAATCGTCAATTTCTGGTCAAGTCAAAGTCAAACAAAGTCAACGGGTCAAACCGGTTAACTCATCTAACCCTTGTATATTAGGGTTTACCTTATGCTTAAAGTTGTTCAACTTGCTATTTTAATAAGAAGTTATCACTTGGAAAGTTCGCATATTCGAAAATTCTAAACCTTAATCAGAGCAAGTGATGGATCTATTCGATAAAACCTTATTCCTTAACCCTCGGGGGCATATAACAATCATAACGAGACTTAACAGGATGTACAAACCTTGCGTTACGAATCCAAACACTTAAAAAGGTCACAAACAAAGTCTCTCTCAATCTCTTTCACTCTATCTCTCTCTATGTGAAATCTCTCCCAAATCTCTCTCTGAATGAGAAATCTCTCCAAGTATGGGAAATCTATCCCAAATCCCTCCAAGCATGTGAAATATTTCCCAAATATCTCTCTGAATGAGAAATCTCTCCAAGTATGTGAAATCTCTCCCAAATCTCTCTCAACTTCTTATAATCACTCGAGGCATCCTGACCCTTAATTTAGATGAAAACCGCTCGAAAACGGAAGTTTACGCGAAAAACAGCCTGAAGGAGCCAAACCCTCTTAAGAACCGAACCTCCCCTAAGGAACCAAAACCTCTTAGAGCTGAAACCCTAAGAAGCCTCCTCGACCGAACTTCACCTTCGCTTCTGACAAGATTCGGTTCTGACAAGAATGACCTTCGGTCCAAGATTGCAGCCTTCGATCCGAGATAGAACCTTCGGTTCTGAGAGGCAAAACTGAGACCGAACCCTACCTTCGGTTCTATGCTCCTAAGGAGCCAAACCTTCGCACCTTCGGCCCTGAGTTTCGGATTTCAACAATTTCTACCCGGTTTTCAATATTTTTAGCGTTTTGACCCCGTTTTCGTGATTTTAACGCGGGATTTTCACCCAAACTCATATTTTAACATAATCAACCCTAAATATTCATACTTTAATTATATTTTGGGGGAAATCCTTGCCTAAGAATAAAATCTAGTAGGTAAGATTTATGAGTGGAGTGTTGACTTTGCCTTAGTGTATGACACAAGCAACCACCCCATACCCACTCAATGACCAGCCCTTGTCCTTCCACCATACTTGGTCATTTCATTGTCCTTTTCCACCATTTGTTTTCCAGAAATACTCTTAGTCAAAGGCTAGAAACTCCTCTCTCTTTCCTATATTTCTCTCATTTTCCACCAAAGAACAAAGTTCATTCTCTCTATCACTTTCTCTCTATAAATCTCGAGATTTCAAGGTTGTTCTTGAGCATTCCCTCCACATTTGGTAAGTATATTCATCCTACACTTGATTATCTTGCATCCCTTCACTCAATTCGTGGATTCCTTACTCAAACATCATCATAATTGTTGCTAGGTCTTCGAATCTTCAAGCATCTCCCAAGTGTTATTGACTTGGAAACTCCTTCTATTCACCATCCATCTTTTGAAATCACTCAAGGTGAGTTCATACCCCTATATTTTCATGTTTTCTCAAGTTTTACGGGGAGGGCGGGGGGGGGGGGGGGGGGGGGAGAATACAAGTTAAAACACCAAGAACATAACTAAACTCATCCAACAGCTTTCATCAGAAAAGTTTAACTCCATTCACGGACTATTTTAGTCAACTTAAACATTTTAGTTTTCAAAACTGTATTATATGAAAATATTTCAGGTTTATACCTTTAAAATGACTACTTACACATGTCCATACGATTTTTCTACAATTTATGGCGATTTTTTTTACAAAACTACCTATCACTGTAGCTACGAATTCGGACCAGTCTGTGAATATGGACATTTTCACACAAGTTAGAGACATCTAAAAATCATACTAAAATTTATGAACAAATTAGACACATTTTATAAACTCCCAGAGTTTACGGATTCAGTTTTCATCTACGTATGATTTTTCAGTGATTTTTCTAAAATAGTGTAGAAATGTTAAAAACAAGTTAACAGCTTACAACTTTCATCACACTTTGTAACTGTTGGATAAGGTGTCTAAGTCCATAACTATTTCTGGTATGTACTTGACCCGACCCGGCATGGTCCATTTGGGTTGCATGGCACCATGCAATTGGATAGACTAAATGAGAGAAATAACACTTGGAGATTATTAATACATTATAAGTTCTAATATATTAATAATATTATTTGATTAGTTTGATCAAGAATTAATTTAGAATTAATTAAGTGATCAAAAGATAACTAATTAAATATATGGGTTGATTATGTAAATCATCCATATCTTGTATAGTGGACTAAGAGGCTCCATGGATTATCAAGTTGGGTTCCACCCATAGGATGCTCCATGGGAGTTACAAACCCATGGGTCATGGAAATGAAGAGTCATGACACATTAGGGTTTACATGGTGTAACCCTAGATGTGTCAACACTATATAAAGATCTCATTCTCCATCAAAATCGGCTACACTAAGGAAACAAGAGGGCTTGGCCGATTTCAAGAAGTGTGTGTTCTCTCATAAGTTTTTCCAAGAGCATTTGGTGTTGTGTGAAGCATTTTAGGCATCACACTTGGGGTGCTAGGCTCATAAGGTTTCAAGGAACACAAGCAACAACAAGGTAAGTTATTCTATCTATCATTCAAGTTAAAATTGTTCCCCATGTATGCTAGATAGGAATATAGCCTTGGAATTCAACTTTGCATGATAATTAGACAAACATAGATCCAAGGTTATTAGGGTTGCATGTACACTTAGGAAGTGTTAGAATGCTCAAAACCCATCAGTGGTATCAGAGACTAGGCTTGTTTGCTTTTTATTTGTGCTTAAAAGTTGAAAAAAGTCGAAAATCTTGCTGTCTACGAATGGACTCGTCGAGTCTATAGGGGCGGGGGGGGGGGGGGGGACTCGTCGAGTTCATGTGTATCTTCAACCAACTCGGCGAGTAGGGTCGACAGGTTGCAGAATTTTGACTTGAGTTGCTGGAAATGAATTAGAAACATTACCCTAAACTGTTTTGGTACTTGAAAACTTGTTTTAGATGGTGTAATGTCTTTGCTAATTCATTTACAACAACTAGTTATCAAAATTACAAAGTTTTAGGTGTAGTTTTGATTTATGAATGTGTTCATATTCATGTTCTTGTTCTTATGATGTTTTAGATGATCATAGGAATTATTTGTAACCTATGTGGTAGATTAATTCTTGATCATAATGTGTTTTAATGGAGTCCATAACTTGTCCTCAAGTTATGGAAAACCAAGAGTCATACTTGAATTAAAACCATTAAAAGAACACAAGAGTTAGAAAATGAAGAGTCTTCATTTTATTACTCTATTAAACTCATAAGTTACAAGAAATGAAAAGTTTTGAAAGTTACAAAACTTGCCCTCAAGTTTTGGAACAAGTAAAGGTAAGTTAAAACTTTAGTTCCAACCCCTAGAATTTTAAAAGTTAAAATTCAACCCTTATACTTATATTATGATGATTTAATAATTATATATATATATATATATATATATATATATATATATATATATATATATGTATGTATGTATAAGAACAAAGTTGTCTTACCTCTAGTACGCCTCATTCACGAAGCCGGTCTATAAGGTGGGTATAAGGTTGTTGCCTATAAAATGGTGACTTAATGGGTGTCTACTCTCACCCACCGCTTGCTTGACTGGTGGAGGGTCGTTAGCCGAACGGGTAAGACAAGAACTTATAAATTCTCACTCAAAGTATGATGAATATTATAAAGTAACTAAATGTTTTATTAAATTCCCAATCTTAGTTTAGGAAAATGTGAATAAGGTCCTAATCCATGAAATTACACTTTACACTTTGTCTAATTCGTTGGTGGAGCATGTGTGGTTAACCGGCACACTAACTTGGACTTAACAAGGTAGGTAAAGGGTGACTTAAGGTTTATTATAGTATCGGTGGAGCGTGTGTGGTTTACCGGCACATCGATTGAGTGATAAACTTTAAGGGTACCAAGTGATTTGCATGGTTACTTCACACCTCGTTTTGTGATCCTCGGTATCCCAGTCACAAAACTTGGAGGGCACACTCGAGATTGAAACATGCCTTTGAAAAGTTCATTGAATCTAAAAGAATCTAGGAATTTCTAAGAACCAATCATAAAACCTAATATCTAATATTTCGGTTTTCGTGGTGGAAATTGGTGAATCGTCATTCACCTACCTTTCAAATATGTTATAGCTTGTATTACGGCATACCTCTTCTAAGTTATAATATATTGTGATTGGATCCTAGCCTTAATATTACATTTGGGTGTTTTATTAAGGACTCTCTTAATATCTAAACTAATCTTGTCCTCTTCCTTCAGATGTCTTCAAACAATGCTGCTTCTGGCTCAAATCCTAATGGCTCCTTTACTCTTATGAGCTTGTGTGGGAAAGTCACTTTTGATGGATCCAACTTCAATGAGTGGATCAGAAACATCAGAATGATTACCCGCTACGAGGACAAAGAATATGTCCTCGACAAGGAGCTTAAGGAGATTGATGAGACCACTGCAACTCCTCAGGAGATCGCTGACTTTCAGGCACATGAAAGGGATGCTACAAAAGTAGCATGCATCATGATGGCCACAATGACAACAGAACTCCAAAAGTCCTATGAGGATTTCTACCCTTATGAAATGCACCAAGATTTGATGGAAAGATACCATCAAAGTGCACGACAAGAGAGGTACGAAATCATCTGCTCCATGATAGCAACCATGATGAAGGACGGGGATTCCATCACGAGCCACATGCAGAAAATGAAAAGGTATGTGGATTGATTGCTGAAGCTTAATGTGAACTTCCCTGAGGAGCTTGCAATAGATATAATTTTGCACTCCTTACCATCGTGCTATGATCAATTCCGCATGACATATCACATGAATAAGGAAGAGGTCACACTCAGCAAACTTCAGGGACTTCTCAAGACCACAGAATCAGGTCTAAGGGGAAGTCGGTTGTTAACACTCCTACTCCAAACTCCACTCCGGTTTGGCAATCGGGAAAAGTCGAGGGAAGAAGAGAAAGAGTTCTTCGAAGGGTACCAAGGTTAGGACCCTTGATGGCTCTTCTTCAAGCGGAACCAAGAAAGGTTTTGTCACTCCTTCTTCTGACCCAAACGAGGCTGAATGCTTTTATTGCCATGAAAAATCACATTGGAAGCGGAACTACCCAAAATACCAGCAAGATGAGAAGGATGGGAAAGTTAAACCCAACCATGCAGGTATTTACACTATCATTTCTAATAACTCACCCCATTCGAAATCTTGGGTCCTTGATACCGATTGTGGTATTCACATTTGTTGTGACTTGCAGGGACTAGGAAGAAGTGAGAATGTGGAGCAAGGAAGAATAAACTTCATCATGGGGAATAGGAAAGTTACACCTGTCACCAAGATTGGAGTTTATACTTTATCGCTAAGTAGTGGGTTAAATTTAGATTTGAATAAGTGTTGTTATTCGCCAAAAATGGCAAGAAATATTATTCCCTTTCATGCATTGTACAAACAAGGTTTCACCTTTTCATTTGATAATGAAGTTGGTTCGATTAATGCTTTCTTTAATAATGTTCTTTATTTTAAAGCATTACCTTGTGATGGTGTGTATACGCTGTATCTATTGTAGATAACTCAGGAAATAATGTTTTATGTATTGATTCTCCTAATAATAATAACTTGGATAAAGCATCATTATGGCATTGTCGTCTTGGACATATAAGCAAGAAACGCATAGGCCAACTCCAAAAGGATGGAGTCTTGGAGTCGTTTGACCTAAAGTCAGATGATAGTTGCGAATCATGTTTACTTGGAAAAATGACAAAGTCACCCTTCACAGGCTCATGTGAAAGGGGTGAAGGTTTGTTGGACCTTATACACACGGATGTGTGTGGACCATTCAAACATGCCATAAGGGATGCTAATCGTTATTATTTGACTTTTACTGATGATTACAGTAGATATGGATATGTCTACTTAATCAAGCATAAGTCAGAGACTTTTGAGAAGTTTAAGGATTTTAAACAGGAAGTCGAGAATCAATTGGGCAGGAACATTAAGATGCTTCGATCCGATCGAGGTGGTGAGTATCTTAGTTCAGAGTTCCTCGACTATCTAAGGGAATGTGGGATTGTCTCACAATTGACACCTCCCAGGACACCGCAGTTGAATGGTGTGGCTGAGAGGCGTAATCGAACCTTGTTAGACATGGTTCGTTCCATGATGAGTCGAGCTTCGCTACCAATCTCATTCTAGGGGTATGCCTTAGAGACTGCCGCCCATATCCTTAATCTAGTCCCTACAAAGAAAGTTGCCAAAACTCCTCACGAGATGTGGACTGGTAAAGTACCTAAACTAGACCACATCAATATTTGGGGTTGCGAGGCTTTCGTGAGACGCGAGACTCATGATAGCTCGAACCTCGAAGCGAGAGGTGTATTTTCATCGGCTACCCACAGCAATCCTTTGGTTACCTCTTCTACAGACCTAGTGACAATGTGGTCTTTGTAGCAAGAAGAGGAGTCTTTCGAGAAAGAGAGTTTATAAGCCAAGGAGACAGTGGGAGGCAAATTGATCTTGGAGAAATTCAAGAGTCAAGTGGTGAAGGAACTTCAAACTCTAGCCCTCAACTTGAGGAGGAAACTCATGTTGAGCCAATTGACGAATCTGTACCTCTGAGGCGTTCCACGAGAGTTAGGAGTGCACCTGAGCATTACTATGGATTCCATATTACTGCAGAAGGTGAGACACTTATTAGTGATGGGACACTAGTAAGTCAAGATGACCCTAACAGCTACGAGGAAGCCATGGCAGGCCCCGAGTCTGCTAAGTGGAAAGAGGCTATGGATAGCGAGATACAATCCATGTATGACAATCAAGTTTGGAACTTGGTTGAGAATGTACCAGGTCGTAAGACTGTAGGGTGCAAATGGGTCTTCAAGAAGAAGACCGACATGGATGGTAAAGTACACACTTATAAGGCTAGACTGGTTGCAAAGGGCTTCTCTCAAATTCCTGGAGTGGATTATGATGAGACCTTTTCTCCGGTAGCCAAGATTAAGTCTATTCGGGTTCTGTTAGCCATAGCCGCATTTCATGACTATGAAATTTGGCAAATGGATGTCAAAACCACTTTCCTTAATGGAAAGTTGGCTGAAGATGTTTACATGAGTCAGCCAGAGGGTTTTGTCAGCAACGAGTACCCTAATAGAGTGTGTAAGCTTGATAAATCCATCTATGGATTAAAGCAAGCACCTCGCAGATGGAATCTTTGCTTTGATGAAAAGGTCAAGAAATTTGGCTTTTCTAGGAGTGAAGATGAATCTTGTGTGTATGTCAAGGCTAGTGGGAGTATAGTTAGCTTTTTGGTATTGTATGTGGATAACATACTACTCATAGGAAACGACATTCCAACCCTGCAGGAAGTAAAGTCCTGGCTTGGGAAGTGTTTCGCTATGAAGGACCTTGGTGAAGCTACCTATATTTTAGGGATAAGGATCTTGAGAGATCGGAGTAAAAGACTAATTGGACTTAGTCAGAGTACCTACTTGGATAAGGTGCTGAAGAGTTCAGCATGCAGGACTCCAAGAAAGGAGAGTTACCCATCCAGAGTAACGCCAAGTTGAGTAAGACACAAAGCCCTAGCACTGAGGCTGAGATAGCAGAAATGAGTCGAGTACCTTATGCTTTGGCTGTAGGTTCGATCATGTATGCTATGACGTGTACTCGACCTGATGTAGCCTTTGCCTTGAGCATGGTTAGCAGGTTTCAGGGGAACCCTGGCAAGGCACACTGGACTGCGGTAAAGAATATTCTCAAGTACCTACGAAGGACTAAGGACTGGGTCCTTACCCTCGGTAGGAGTGATGACTTGAGAGTTGTAGGGTATAGTGATGCTAGCTTCCAGACTGATAGGGATAATTTCCACTCTCAGTCAGGCTGGGTCTTTACCCTAAATGGAGGAGCAATTTCTTGGAAGAGTTCCAAGCAAGAGACAGTGGCAGATTCCACTTGTGAATCAGAGTATATTGCAGCGAGCGAGGCGGCAAAGGAGGCTATATGGCTAAAGAACTTCATCGGAGACCTTGGAGTTGTACCAGCTATTAAAGAGCCAATGGAAATTTTCTGTGATAGTGAAAGCGTTGTTGCCTTAGCCAAGGAACCAAGGGATAACGGGAGATCCAGGCACATCGACAGAAAATACCATTTTATTAGACATCGAATAGAAGAAGGACTCCTCATGGCAAAGAGGGTATCATCGGATGAGAACCCAGCAGATCCCCTCACGAAGGGACTGACTCGGGTTAAGCATCTCCAGCATGCTCGGAGCATAGGGCTGAAGGATGATATTATATTTAGTAGTTAGATGACCTCGAAATTTGTAAAGTGTAATTGACATTAGATTATGAATAAAAGGTGTTTTATTTATGAGTAAAGTGTTACTATCTCTTGTCAATCGTTTACTATATTTCTTTTGCATGTTTTGACTTCCAGAATAATTTTGTTTGGTATAACATATTATTCAAACCTCCACAGTCGGTCATATGTCGGAAGTAGGTATGAATCAAGACTGTCATGATTGGTTGCAAAGGTCTAAGGTGTTAGACAAGGCTACAACAATCATGAGTGCTCATAAGTTCTGAGCATTGGACTCAACCCACGCTCACTGGAATCACTTCATGGAATTCTATCTCGAGTGATCGTGAGACGGTAATATCATATAAGTCTTCAAACCTAGAGATATGATTTGTTACTTACAAGTTGGTTATGCATTGATTGTACGAAAACGCATTGGTAACTCGATGTTATAAATCGTGCTCTTGTGTGTAATTCAATGAGTGGTAGAACAAACATATGATTCGAATTTTATCTGTTCCTTCTTGGATTAGAAGCTGATATCTGGGCCCCTCGATGATTTTGTTTTGACCTATGTACCGGGCCCGGTCAGAACTAAGTTGATGTGTTCAATTAAGTTCTTTGTCAAACAAATCGGAAATCGGGAAACAAACTGTTGGACAATAAGTAAGACATTGTTCCATGTATTTGTCCGACTGATATCTAGAACAAAGGATTATATGATCACTTATCTTAAATGGCGTACCATCATCTTCTCAGTTCCGAGAAACCTTGAAAAGAGCTACGATTGTCGATCGGTTCCTGAAGTCATACTTGCAGTAATAGTTATTAGACTTATCCAAGTGGGAGACTGTTGGATAAGGTGTCTAATTCCATAACTATTTCTGGTATGTACTTGACCCGACCCGGCATGGTCCATTTGGGTTGCATGGCACCATGCAATTGGATAGACTAAATGAGAGAAATAACACTTGGAGATTATTAATATATTATAAGTTCTAATATATTAATAATATTATTTGATTAGTTTGATCAAGAATTAATTTAGAATTAATTAAGTGATCAAAAGATAACTAATTAAATATATGGGTTGATTATGTAAATCATCCATATCTTGTATAGTGGACTAAGAGGCTCCATGGATTATCAAGTTGGGTTTCACCCATAGGATGCTCCATGGGAGTTACAAACCCATGGGTCATGGAAATGAAGAGTCATGACACATTAAGGTTTACATGGTGTAACCCTAGATGTGTCAACACTATATAAAGATCTCATTCTCCATCAAAATCGGCTACACTAAGGAAACAAGAGGGCTTGGCCGATTTCAAGAAGTGTGTGTTCTCTCATAAGTTTTTCCAAGAGCATTTGGTGTTGTGTGAAGCATTTGAGGCATCACACTTGGGGTGCTAGGCTCATAAGGTTTCAAGGAACACAAGTAACAACAAGGTAAGTTATTCTATCTATCATTCAAGTTAAAATTGTTCCCCATGTATGCTAGATAGGAATATAGCATCGGAATTCAACTTTGCATGATAATTAGACAAACATAGATCCAAGGTTATTAGGGTTGCATGTACACTTAGGAAGTGTTAGAATGTTCAAAACCCATCAGTAACATGTTGAGAAAAGTGTTACTATTTGATGGTTTCATATTTTACCTGTGTTTTCCATTGTGGTATAATTATATAATAGAAAATACTCACTGATTGGTAAGAGTCCTTTGTCCTTACAAATAATACCAGATTAGGCATGATAAACATAGTTATATTTTTGCTATACATTCGACTCACATAAATGTGGTTCATTTGCATTACAAACGTTTTGGATAAACTATAATAGATATATTTTATGTTTCATATACATTACAACAGTTATGTTAAACTATAATAGGTATAGTTTATGTTTCAATTACATTTCAAACTCATTACCAAAGGTTTGCAGGTCAGTTCACGTAAATATGTTAATGGATAAATTTGTGAGACATTCGCTTTGCGTTACATCCAAAGTTCCGAAATCAAAAGTCTTGTAAATTGTAACCAGAGTTTCTTGTAAGGAGAACGTGATAGTTTTGTATAGATCTATATTGGGTCCGACAAACCCACACCTAAGTTGCATGAAACAGCTAAACCGGCAGGTCTGGGGTGACAAGTGCTATTTAACTGGCGACGCCTAAAGAACGTCGTATTACGAGGCCGACTAGGTCATAGTATGGTTATAATAACTCAAATGGTGTATTAACAAAAAAAAAGATTTATGGGGTTTTACTTTTAAATTTAACAAGTTTAGGTCGATTTTGACTTGCATAAAATTTATTTTAAGTATGGAAAGATACTTGTACATTTCGGTCTTAAATTTTAAGACTATAAATTTTAAGACTATAATGCGTTTTATAAGGGAAATATTGGATTTTTCTTGAACAAACATCACTTTTACAAAGAAAATGATTTTAGCATCACATTCAAAAGCTTATGAACTCACCAACTTAATTGTTGACACTTTTTCGAAACTACTTATATTCTCAGGAAATCAGTAAATCAGATAAACAACAACTTTTAAGGATGGGACGCTTAGACGTTAAACATTTCATTTTGTCATCATAATGTAATTGATTTTAGAATATGTGAACACGTACTACGATGTAGCTTTTTGATTATATTTGTGATGGTTGTATTTACTTTGAACACTATTATCTTCGTTGTTATGATACTACACATGAAATCCACCACCCCCGGACGTTTCCGCCATCCTTGGTTTGGGGGTGTGATAATCTCCGGCATAAAACCTTGGGAGGTGATAATGATCACCTGCCTTGATGATTTTATTGATTAAAATGAATGATTACATAGAAAAGGTAATGAGTACGAGTACAAGAGCTAGTATACTGCCATAAATCATTTGTTGTGTGGTAAATAAAAGTGATATATATATATATATATAGAGAGAGAGAGAGAAAGAAAGAGAAAGAGAGAGAGAAAGAGAGAGAGAGAGAGAGTCCAAAGCTATCCTCCGAGATCAACTTATAGTCATTTCTTGTCTTGGTCCTCCAGGTCTTTTGCATGGTTGTGATGACTATTCGTTGAGAATATGACTTTGACTGGTTATTTCTGCACATGTGAGAAAGATAATGGAATATATAGTCGCTATAGTTATATTAAAAAATATCAATCAGAATCATTGAGTATATTTAGGGTCCTGAGGTTTGATGATCCTAAGCTTTTGAGGATCCCTTGACTTGAGGATCTCATAGTAGTTCCGAGATCCTAGACCTAACAGTTGCCCTCAAATTATTCTTGCGAAATATTTTGGAGTTAGTTTGCCAAAATTGTCACACCTCCAAACCATAGCGGCGGAAACGTCCGGGGGTGGATGGCGTCATGTTAAGTATCACAACACGTGCATCATAGTAATCAAAGTACAACAACCATTGCATTAATAAATTATAAGTTTTACATGGTTTTCAAGTCATATGTATATGAAATCAAAAGTTATATACATCAAAAGATAGAAGACATGACTCTAAACTGCTCCATCTTCTCAAAAATCCCTTGGATGTACCAGTTTACTGGTTCCCTAAGAATACAAATGTTTTGAAAATAGAGTATCAACATTTAAGTTGAGTGAGTGCATAAGTATTTATATTTAAATGCCTGTTTTCTGTTCCTTGGAATAATTAGTATGTTTACTGTTCCAGAAAATCCAATATTTTCTATTGTAACTGAAAAGTAATTTTAATACCATAAAATCATTTTGTATAAGTGTTGTTGTACTATAAAATAGTATGACATAGTTTTAGTTCACCACAAAACTATAAAAAGAATGTTTTCTGTATTGTTTATGCTTTCCAAGTTCTGTAATTGTACTCTTTGTAAATCCTGTAAAAGTGAGTATGCCTGACTCCACCAGCTGTAATTGTAAAACTGTAATGTAATATTGTAAATCGTATCATTGTAAAACCAATACTTTGTATTTGTACTCTTTGGTTAATTAATTATACACTAATCGTATTTGATCATATCTTTTTGTGAGTTATTATAACCATACTATGACTAGATGGCCTGATATGACACTTTGTAGGCGCTGAAACTGTTAACGACATTTTTCACTCATAGGCATATAGCCCAACTGTAGCGAACAGTTTGAGTGTGGGATTGTTAATCCCGTATAGATCTATACACATTTGTCTCGCTCTCTGTCCGGAGATCTGGTTATAATATCGGGACTTTAATAGTATTGCCTAAATGAATAAACAACTAAACATTGTCTCACAAAAACCATATCAACGATTACGTATATAATAATGATGAAAAGTCATTTTGAAATAAATGAACTAATAGTATGTTTTTTTTTTCTAGTATACTTTAATGTAAAGTATTTGTACGAGAGTATACCGTTAAACTTTGTATAACTGATTAGTGTAAATAGTTTGAGAGTTCCATAAATTATACATATTATAATTTATATGTGTGTTCTGTTTGACATGTAATATCCATGAAAGTATCCCCTTTTCTCAACATGTTACAAGGGTAATGAAAATGATTGAAATATTTTTTGTTAGAAATATGGTTTTATAGCACTTGGAGATCTGGGAATCGTGATAATCACTTTCAAATCAAAGTATTTGGGTGGTACTTCCAAATCCTCAATTGGATAAGACTCAGAGAAAATCAGAGAGAATGAGATGGTGTAATTTCGTGAGTACCAGAAAAATGACTAAAATTGGTTATAAACCTTCCTTGTCTGAAAAACTGTCAAAACTATCATATACCAGTTTTTCTCAACAGTCAAAACTGTTATAAATCCGGGTTTTGTATAAGGATTAATGGGAAGTCAAAACTGGGTCTTGTATAAGTATTTGTGTAGCCTTCTACCAAGACCTGAATGTTCTGAATGTTTGTTTCTTTGTAAAAGTGAGTATTTTACCAAGTGTGACTATCATTACCAAAATAGAGTCTTATACATTACGTGTTTATGTGAGAATATCATAATGTGAATGCAATGGGAAAATAATAAAGTATTATAGTATTGTATATAGTAACTACTGTTGTACCAACTACCTTAAATAAATTGTTATTTAAGGTATAATGTGATATGATTGTAACCATGCTTGATCGACTAGTAGTAAACACGACGCTCAGAGACGTTGAAATGTTATGACATTCATCACCCGTAGACCTGCAGGTCCCACTGTAGCTAGCAACAAGGTGTAGGATGGTCAATCCAGTATAGAGTCCAGGAGACTCTGGTTACAAAACGAGACACAGCAGTATGATGCCATGCCTCGAAGTAGTGGCTCACATTTATGTTATAGTATTCTTGTATTTGTATAGTATGCTATATCTGTTCTAGTGTATTGTATTCTCTTTGTATATTATATAGTATGCTCTCTTTGTATAGTGTATAGTATGTTCCTCCTTGTTTCTCATTATAGTATTATAGTATGTTCTTTCTGTTTCTCGTTATAGTATGTTTGAACTGACTCATGTATGAACTGACTCTTGTATGAACTGACTCTTGTATGTTTCATTGTACTATAAATAGTGAGTAGTAATCTCCTAAACTATACATATTATAGTTTACTTAGTAATGTTGTTTGAATGACAGAGTATGATTGTACACCTTTGCTACTCAAAGGTGTTGAAACTGAGATAAAAGCTTTTATATCTATACACATATACATACTATATAACTACCATTCAAACGACACTCAGACAAACAACAGGGTACTCTAAGTCCACAACCAAACAAGGAACAGGAAATAAAGCGAGTTATCGGTCCTAAGTCTTTTCAACCTTATTTATATAACTATATCTGTATAGACATGATTTTGGACAATATATAAGTTTAAAAGAGTTTGATAAAGAGTTTTTGCATATAAAAGAGTTTGATAAAATGTTTTGAAATAGTTGTTTGATAACATAGCTTTGAAGTATAAGAAATCCATTGGTTTGATAATTATTAATCACATGTGATTGATATAATAACTATAATGTTTCAACTTGTATCCCCCCTAAAAGAATTTAAAATCATTTAAAAGGGTTAGTTAGGGGTATGAACTCACCTGTAGTGAGTGGATCGACTGTAAGATCAGTAAAGGATGTTGAGTGCTAAGTGAAATCTCAAGCACCAACAGATCCTAAAATGCATATAATAACACATTTATGTATATAATTAGTGTATATACAACTAATCATACAAGGAAACCACCTTGGGGACTAGGAAACACTTATATTGAAGTGTTACAACCACAAAGGATTGCATCTAGGGGGTTTACGGCCACACTAAGGGGTTTACGGCCAAGAGTTTACGACCAAAGGGAGTTTTCGGCTAATGAGTGTACGGCCATGGAGTTTACGGTCGTACACTAATTGAAAAGTTTGCAAACGAGGCATTCTAAAGCCCTAACAAGCATCCCTAAGTATTCTTGGTCCTAGGTTTGGACTTAGATGAGTTTGAAGGCCAAAACATGAACCAACACAAGGGTTTACGGCCATGCAAGGGTTTACGACCGTAAACTCTTGGTGTTCATGCTCTAAATGATGTTTTAAGGCAAGGAATCAAGTGTTTATCAAGCCTAACTAGAAGATGGAAGAGATCATTACATTTTGGAGGCTTGAAGGGGGTTCACGGTCAAGAACAAGTATGTTCTTGGTGAAACATGAAGAAGACTTGAAGATCTATCAACATAAAGATAATTTCATGGATCTTTACTAGGTTAATCTATGAATCAACAAGGAAAAGGAAGGAATACTTACTCTTTTGAAGATCTAGATGAACACTTGATAAATGTTGAGAGAAAAATTCGAGTTCTTGAGGTTAGAGGTGGAAAAAGTGGTGAAGGAAGAAGGGATATCATATTTAAGGAAGGGAGTTCATGGTCAAGGAGGGGTTTACGGTCGTAAACTCCATGTGGTGGAGTTCCCAGCTTGTAAGTTGCACACTGAACTCATACGATACTTCCTAACACTTTATCCTTAAAGGTACTAGGTTTAACACACCCAAACAGACCTTCAACAGGGCTAGAAGATAGCCAAAAACAAGTTTGACTTTGATTGAATCGAATGGATGTACAATATTGAAATTTCGGGTTGTCACACATACGTTCGCAATCAATCGCATCCATCCTCCAGTTGCAATCCTTTGCACTACAAACTGAAGTTTTTGTTAGAGAAACGCCTTTCGGAAGCTCTTGATATTTTCGCTTCTGGTCGCTATTGGCGATCACAACAACTTGAGCTCCAATTGGAATTTAAAGTTGGCGAATCGCAATCCAAATTCTTATCATTTAAGGCGGCATTTGGTTAAAACTTAGCGGCAAGTACAAGTGTTGGAGTTATGGCGTGTCTTGGCTATGATGGGTTTTTTAGAACATTGACAAATACTCATCCATATTCATCTGTATGGCGTTGACATGACATCTACATGAATTTATTTAGAAACAAGGATTATATATTATTATTATTATTATTATTATTATTATTATTATTATTATTATTATTATTCTCAAAACCACCATCGTCTACCACCATCATCTAGCACCCTACCACCACTGCTAATTCAAATTGTGTTCGTACGATATATATTTTTTATACTTTCATTGAGTCAAAACTTATTTTTACAATAAAAGAGTTGTACTTTTCATGATTGTTCATAAACCATGTTCAAACAAACACATACCAAAAATAATTGCATAAATGTAGTTTTAGGTTTTTATTAGTTTTATGTTCATCCAAACTGATAAGTATATGTTAGAGTTTTATTAGAACATTGACAATATGGCATTGACATGACATCTACATTAATTTATTTAGAAACACACATTATATATTATTATTATTATTATTATTATTATTATTATTCCCCAAACCACCATCATCCAACACCGCTACCACCACCACTAATTCAATTTGTGTTCATACAATATATATTTTTATAGTTTCATTGGTCCAAACTTATTTTTACAATAACAGAGATGTAGATGTACTTTTCATCATTGTTCATAAAGAATCAATAACACATACCAAAAACAATTGTATAACCGTAGTTTTCGTGTTTTTAAACCATGTTCATCAAAACCCACAAGTATATTTTGAGTTTTATTAGTTTTTCGATTTTAAAACTCAAACCCAAAGAATTTGTTGATATACAATGCTTGTGATTGAGATCTGAGCAAAGGAGATGTGGATCATATACAGCAAATACAAAATGTGACAATTTTGAATGTGTTTGTGTTTGGATCGGAAGCCTAAGACCCAAAAGTCCAAAACCCTATACAATCTTCTTCAAACTAACAATTTGGGTTTGTGTTTGTATTTGGATATATGAGCATATAAAATCATGTTCTATCTTCGTCCCAAAATCCGTATATGTATAAGAATTTATATCAGGGAAACCACCTTCTTTTAATATGAATCTTCAACAAACCCAACAAAACAACCAAACCTAAACCTAAATCAAAATAAAAAAAGAAACCATAAATGGGACATGTAAATAACCCATATGATGGTAATAGCAGTATGTGTTTCAGCTTCAAAATAAACCTGTCGGGTGTGATGCCAAGTCAACAAAACAAGCAGAGGGAGGGAGAATATTCGTTGTGTTTTTAATACATACATACATACATGGAGTCCACTGTAAATAAATGGGTGAGCCGAAAAATGATTGTTTTTATAATATTTCCTTTTAAGGAAAAGTATCTATCTAAAGTCTAAACATATCATCACCATCACCATGACAGAATGAATTTACACAGCTTCTTCAGATTTTACCCGGAAAAAAAGATAATATGATGAATGTGTTGTGTTGTGTTTTATCAAGACTCATGCTGGTATGTCCTTGCAAAATTTGCAAACCTTTCCAAGCCGTTTCCCAGCAAATTCTTAAGGAAAGGTTGTAGCGCCTGCTTAAAGACAAATCATGTTTACATACCCCTTCCCACTCATATATAAGATTTATCTCAAATAAAATCTACTACAGACTTACAGATGCCACAGGGGCCAATAATTGAGGTACTTCATATGAAACAGTTAGCTGTAAAAAGGAAAATCACATCATTAAACGATTGATCATTTATTATCCTCATCATGTAAGCGGGTAAGCATGTTGCCATGATTGAAAAAAAAAAAAATAACCAAAATATTTAGGCAGGGGGACTTACTTCAACTAAGCATGATGAAGAACCTTTGGGAAAAAATCGTACAGCTCCTCTGCAACCACAAAAACACATTCTCATATATATTATATACTCCAAGATTAACTAACAAACCAATGTTGGTCATTCTCCACAAAAAAATTAGCAACACAAGGGACAGATGCTTTGTTGCTCATATCGACTAGAATTGTGTGATTTCAATGCTTTTCATTAACTTATCCCCCCAATTAGATAGTAAAACTAACACACTTTGTACCTCCCAGTGTAAAAATGCTATTCTTAATTTCAAATTCACACACAGACACACATATAGCTAATATCATTAAGATTTTTTTCTTTTCTTCATTGGTATCATTTAGATTTATAAATTGTACCTTGGGCTTTAGGAATCATGTCAAATCTCCAGGCTAGATGGTTCCAGTTGTAGTGTTTCATCAAACTTGGTATAATATTTGGATAACTAATGTTTCTAAAAGTAAAACCTTTTCTCCCTCACTCCCTCGTTCTTTGCATGCACACACAAATCTATAGGTGATTATATAAGTTAACTATATGCCTAAGTCAATTGCATGGACCTTATGCCTGGTCCGAAAGGAGATCAAATTATCAGCAACAATGAGGACAATCTGGCTTCTACTTTGTATAATGTGTAGCTTAGAACCATCATGAATGAATGATTACCTGTTGGGCAGACCTTCTAAAGATCTCCAGTGGATTTTTTGATTTGGGATTGGCTGCAAGATTCAACAATCAACACTGGGATGTGAGAATTGAGAAAGCAGTTTGTAGTTGTACTGTAGAGAAGAAGGGGTACACATACACTTACCTGCATATTACGAGCAAGCCAAGAGAATTCAAGATCACGCCCAAATGCGCTATACTTTAGAGACCACCGTGATAACTCAGGCTTCTCTTCTAATATCTGAAAGCACCAGACTGGGATTAGCTAAATACTTTTAAAAAAAAAAAAAAACAATGTGCATGTCAAGGGAAACTAATTCGTTAATATGGATTCCCAAACAACATATTCATTGATAGGAGTTAGGACCATATAACTCAACAATAACTAGTGCCTAGTTTGGTCATCAGATGCAGATGAGGTATATTTGACAGTAGGTAACAACAGACAATGAAAATACAGGCAGAAACAATACAAATGTTCAAATTTAGCAACCAAACAACAAAGATAGACTTCGAAGCATGTACGAGAATTAGCACGCACCTTGACAGATGAAATGAAGGGCATCCAACGAGGGATCGCTTCCCTATCCAAATAGCAATTATAGGCTACCGAAATTGGTACATCGATTTCCATTTTAACCCTGCATAAATCAATAACTAGAAGATTGAAATGAATTTTAGCCTAACTGAAAAGGGAAAAGAATAGTTCCAGATTTGAGATCATCATTATATAAATTTTGAACCGACAAAAACTGCTTCCCTCTTTAATTAACAAACTATGTTAGCTTCAACAAGTAAAAAGTAATAATAACCTAGAGAATAAGACCAAGTCCTAAATGTACGCATTTAGATGCCATTAGTTTCGAGATTTGAAAGGGGGAAAATGGTTTAGGAAACGAACGCATTAGGGGATTAAATAGAAGAGAAGTACGTGCAGTCCTGCCATTCCATGAGGAGGGTGGTGCGTCGTGGCATGTTACTACCGTGATTGATTGACCGAAGCGAGGCTCGTTTGAGAGTGATACCAAGGAAAGGAGAAAATGAAGATGATGATGATGGTGGTGGTGGTGGCATGTGTCTGTCTGTGATCCTAGTTGTTCTGAGGGTTTCGATGCCCGATGACGGGTAAACAGAGAAGACGGCGGCAGAGGGCGACATTGGAAAAAAGGCGGAGGAACGTGAGCCGAGGGAGAAGGGACAGATGAATGACAGAGTTTGAGATCATCAAATTTCTGTGGAGGAGCATTCATTTGGCTTTGTTGACCCACCCACGGACCCTTGCCACAGTGAGGGGGTTTTTTTAAAAGGTTCTTTGGTAAAAGTTATATTTTATTTTTATTTTGTTTTTTTTAAAAAAAATAGTTTTAAAAGGTGTTTTTTTAACATACTTATTAAAATATCTTATAATATCTTTATCAAAAGTCAACAGTAACTATTTTGAATAATCTTTTTCAAAAAACAAAGCAATTCAAAAATAAACTTATAAGTAATTATTTTAAATTATCTTTTTCAAAAAACAATGCAATTTTAACCAATAAAAATACCTTAAAAACTATATAAGGTGTCTAAATGGTAAAATGAGATGTTCATTTAGCCAACCTCTTCTTAAAAAAATAGGGTTGGCTAAAAAGACACCTTATTTTACCATTTAGATAACCATAATTAATGTTTGATTCATCTTTTGACTTTTCAAAAACTAAAAACTTAAAAGTTGCAAAAAATCACAAATTCATGACTTTTTAAAAGCTTATTTTTATTCTTACTAAAAAGTTGTTTTAATATAACTTTTTGAAATGCCCAATCATCTTTTTTTTAACTTTTAGTTTTTTGAAAAAGCTAAAACTTCTAAAAATCATTTTAAAATATTTCTCAAACACCCTCTTAGCGGCTATTTAGCAACATCTCGATTTTTTAATAACTGAATTTGTCAAAAGCATTTAAATTTTTAAGATCTAAAAATATTGTTTGGTTAGACGTTCTGAACTGGAGTGTTGAATTATAACATGATCATTTTACTTTTTTTGTGTTATTTTTTTGTTGAGTTTAACGTTGTTGTTTATAAAATAACCGAATCAACTTCTTGAATAATTATTAAAAAAATATACAAACACTATCATTTCTTTATTATACCTAAAGCAAATAATTGCAATAATACAAGAAAATCAAGATTTCATATTAGATACTTGGAAAAGCTCTAGATGTTGGCACAAATATCCAAAAGAAATATGTAGCAATTAATCAATCATGAGACCAATAAAACATGATTTCTGACAGAGTGATTATGCCCTAATTAATATGTAGCAATTGTTGATTGGTCTTGCCCTTCATCCAAAAGAAATATGCACCAATTGGGGTGATTATACAGTCAAATGGATTTTCAAGTAAATTTGAAAAAAAAAAATCGATATATTTAACAAAACTTATAATTGAAAAAATAAAAGATGAAGTTTGATGTAACACTCAGTTCCTGGTATGTCTTTAATTCATGTATTTCTTATGTTTTTATTTGGGACTCAACGAGTTGGAGGCCCAAATCGTCGAGTAGAGTCGTGATCCGCAGGAAGTTTAAGTAGTTTACTCGACGAGTCGGGAGACCGACCCGACGAGTAGGCGTTGTTTGAGTGAAACCCTAAATTGAGGTTTTGCACCCTATTTAAACACATTATAACCCCTCAACTCAGCCCCCATCGTCCAGATCTAACCCTAACTCGAAACCCTATTCGTTCTTAGTGTGTTATTGAGCCTCGTGGTGTTATTTTGTGTGATTGAAGCTTGAAGAAGAGCATAAGGCTTGTGAGATCAAGGGGAAACAAGAAGATCCAGAGTTTTGAGCATATTTCCAGCTTATTAGGTGTATAAAGCTAAAAACCTTGTCTATTCTTTGTCTAGATCTTGATTTTGGACCTTTTTCTACAGCTTTCTAAGCCATAGAGAGGTTGTATTCGGGATTGAGTATTAGAAGTCAGTTTGTGCTTTAGATCTGGGGTTATTGGGGGTCTTTATGGCATAAAGGTGCCCACTTTGTTGCCATACACACCCCATGCACCTTGTAGACTTTCTTTTATGGCTTTTTAAGCCAAAGGCCCCATGCATGTACACCAAGTTTGAAGCTTTACGTGTAAAATGGATACTAGGAGGCCAGATCTATGGTTTTGATGTGTTAAGACCCATTCAAATCGATTGTATAGTAATGGTCAAGGATGGACTCGGCGAGCCCGGGTGTAATGACCACCAAATCCTTTATGTTGTTGGATCAGATGTTAGGATAGAAGGTCCTTCAGTGGTTTAGGATCATAAGGGACATGAGAATCATAGGACTCGGCGAGTTGTTCTTGGGACTCGGCGAGTCCAAGGCAATCTCCTAAACCATGAAGATAGACTCGATGGGTTGTTCATACAACTCGGCGAGTCATGGACCGGACACATTCATATGTTAAAGATGGACTCGACAGGTTCACGGAAGAACTCGACGAGTCGGTTGAAGATTGACTGAAGTGTTATTGAAGGTGAACCCGTCGAGTTCTTGTTAGACTCGACGAGTAGAGTCGGGGATTGGTTTGGGTTAGAGGAGTATGGACTCGATGAGTTGGTAGGCCAAATCGGCGAGTCAGGTCAACTTTGACCAAGGTTGACTTTGTCTTAATTGAGTTGACCTTATTTAGGGTTGCATATTCAAATTGATAAATTAGAAAGGTTGTCGTGTGGGGATAGAGGAGTCGATGAGAGTCGATTTGCACGCTGAGGACAAATCAGACACTACACGACATCGAGGTGAGTTACCTTCCAGTTGTAACACCGAAAATTTTCAAACAAATTTTTGAAAATTAAAATAGTTTATCTCTTTAACGCTTTTCATAAAATACCATTTGTTTAAGTTACAATACATAACTCTTTTGTTTAATCAATTAATAAACCAGGATCCTCAAACAAACGCTTCCCCCGGTGTGTACAATCGAGCCGGTGCCGTCCCGTGAACCTGAGAAACCTGAAACACATAACACAAAACACTGTAAGCACGAAGCTTAGTGAGTTCCCCAAAATACCACTCTAACACATATTATCCACTCGAGGCTATAACTCTGCGGGTCCGTGCACCCAAACTCTGTGAACCCTCAGGTTCTAACTCTATGGACCCAAAGGTCCTAACTCTGAAAACTCAAAATCATGCATATCACATACCACAATAAATCTCAGAAAATAAATAGCATACAATTACATTGGCACATAACTCTAAACCTAACTCTGTGGACCCTCTGGTCCTAGCTCTGTGGACCTTTCAGTCCTAACTCTGATATACACACAGCATAAATCACATAGAAATAATGCAGTGCCACACATCGCATAGATAGCATACAATAACTCTGTCACATAACTCTATTACTACTCTAGGTAAAGTATAGTGAGAAGACTCACCTGTTACTGCCGACTGAAGAATAAGATCACGCTGCTCCGACCACCGTCACGAACTCCACCACTGAATCATCGAAACCAATAAATACCAATAACAACCAAAACACCCCTGGAAATAAACTGGTCAACTCTTGGTCAAAGTCAAAGTCCTCAGTCAAAGCCAACCCTCCTGACTGACTCTACTCATCGAGTTGACCCGTTGACTCGTTGAGTCCCCATGCTCTGAAACTCCCATAATATGACTCAACTCGTCGAGTCGCCCCAAGACTCACTGAGTCCCACAACTCTGAGTCAAACCGTACTCAACTCACTGAGTCATCCCTTGACTCACCGATTCTCAGTTTAACCAGAAAAAGGTTAGGACCTCAAGACCAGACTCGCCGAGTCCAAGGCTATCTTCAACCAACTCGCCGAGTTTCTTCCTATCTTCATGCAACTCGTCGAGTACACCCATGTGACTCGCCGAGTACCACTAGCTCTTAACCCTTACAGAGGCTTTCCAAGCCATGCAGGGTCTCCAATCCATAGATCTACTCTTATACAAGCCACCCATCACGTAAAGTGGCAAACTTTACGTGAATCCAAGGAGATCTAAGCATAATACACTCTTGGGCTAAGGTTTGGGGCTAAAAGACTTCATCAACAGCTCTTGAACAGGGACTTTATGCTCTTTTGGATCATCAGTATTCCAGATCTGAGGTAGCAACCTCAGATCTAACCTCCAAACTCAAGATAGCACTAGATATACACCCAAAAATCCCACAAATGATAGATCTAGATGGATAAAAGCTCAAGAACAGATCTCTTACCTCCAATGCAAGCTCCTACTAGAGAATGAACCAAATTTCAGCAAAGCCCCTTGCTCCAAATCCTCTTGATCTTAAATTCCCCTCCAAGATGTCCTCCTCCGAGGCTCTAATCACTCACAAAGGAAAGCTCACACGAATCTAGGGCCTCTGGAACTCAAAGGGAAGGTAAAGAGGCTGGGTAGTGGGTATTATGTTCTTTATATAGGGCTCAACCCCCAAGATTAGGGTTTTTTCCATACAGCACCAACTCGCCGAGTCCATCCATACGACTCACTGAGTTGGTCACTTATCACGCGACCTGAAACACGAATCGACTCGCCGAGTCTATCCATAGACTCGCCGAGTCGACCTTCTTATGTACACTTTTATCCCTTCAACTTTACTTCTAAATTTCCTGGATGTTACACCAGTAGAAGTGGGTCTACGGTACCAAGGTCGACGCACTAGTAAATGTTTAGTTGAGATGATTGTCTTTGTGATAATTTGTGACAACCCGAAATTTCCATTTGTACGAACAATATCTATTCAATAGAAGCCAGTCCAGTTTCAGTGATTTTCAGACTTTTCCGAACAAGTTTGTGTACATTAGGGTTTATGTTTCAGGAGATATCAGGAGAGTGGATGCCCCTGGATTTGTGAAACTTGAACATTCCAAGTTTCATAATGTTATAGTCCAACTTCCGGAATAAAAATATTTTCTGTCAAAATATTTCAGGACTATAAATAGATTTCTGAATTTAATTAATTCATTATTCACAATTCCAACTAGAGAAAATCCATTTTCTCTCTGACGGATCTTTGGGTTTTCATCCCGGATTGTGAGTCTACTTTCCTAAATGTGTTTTAATGCTTGTTATATGCTTTATAACATTGTTTACATGTCTAAAATACAAGATCCGGGAGCTTACGACCCAAGAACATTCTTGGGGTGTAAACTCCAAAACGAAGCCTAAAGGCTATCTAGTCCCGTTTCCTTGTTAGGTAGCTAATTAAGGACATTGTGTATAAACATTTGAGGCTAGAAATCATTCAAGAACACCAATCTTTTGGAGTTTACGGCCCAAGAGTTTCTTGGACCGTAAACACCATTTCCAAGGGCCAAAGTGAGCCCTAAATCACCCCTAAGGCTTAAGGCATTTACCCTCTAATGCTTGTAGCTAATTTGGACACCAAAACATTTCAAAATCATAAAGTTTTAGGAGTTTACGGCCAAGGAATGCTCTTGGGCCGTAAACCCCTTTTTCAAGGGCTAAGAGTGCCCTAAACACCCTTAAGGCTTTAAGACAATTACCCTTTAATACTTAGGACTTGAATGGGGAGTAAATTACATCAAAATCATCCCTTAAAGGGAGTTTACGGCCAAGGAACATCACTTGGGCCGTAAACTCCAAGTAAAGGCACAAATGTGTGCCTAATGTCCCCTTTAGCCTAAATCAAAAACATAGAAGCTATCCTACATGTGCAAGTGACTCAAAAGAATTAAAACCAACACCCCATAGGAGTTTACGACCGTAAACTCTAAGGGATATGGTCCTTTGGCCGTAAACTCCCCAAAGGAGCATTCTAAGGCCTTAAACTACTTCAAGGATTATTCCAACAAAGCTAGGCTTATTCTATGATCAATATAGCACTTCAAAACACCCAAAACCACCAAGTAAGGAGTTCAAAACCGTAAACTCATGGGTTCACGGCCGTAAACTCCAAAGGTGGGGTTTGTTGGGTGGTAAGCTCATATACAAGGTCATTGGTGCATTAAACCCCTTTTGCCTTGTCCCGTATCGACTTAGATGCAACCATTAGGACCTATAACACTTATACAAAGTGTTTACATGTTCCTAAGTGTCTCAACTTATTTCATTAAGTTATTAATTGGCTAATTAGTTATATATATGCTCATTATATGATAACTAGGCTTGTGCGTGTGAATAAGTCTCCGTTTGCCACCTAGCACGGTACCCGATACATCAATCCAATATACTCACCACAAGTGAGTTCATACCCCTTTAATCAACCTTTGAAATGCTTTTAAATGTTTTAAATACTTTATGGGGGGATACAAGTTAAACACTTACAGTTATTACATCAATCACATGTGATTACATTAATCACATGTGATTAATAACTAGAAAACCAATGATTTTATCACTGTTCAAACTGTTTATCAAACTATTTCACTTCAAAATGTTTTACAAACTCTTTTACTTATCAAATGCTTTTATTAAACTTTGTTTTACTTCTTATAAATTTCATGCCCATATATGTATAGATATATAAGTAATGTTTAAAGGGCTTAGGAAGGCCATCTGCCCTATTTCCTTTTCCTCGATTTGGATGTGGTCTGGTGGGATTTTGGGTGACCATCCGAGGGTCGTTTCAATATTAGTTATATATCATATATACATGTATAGACATAAAAGTACTTCCATATTCATACTTATTAGTACATCAATATCTAGTTACCATCGGGGTAACACAGAACATATACAACTATACTAGAAACAGAACATATACAACTATACTAGAAACAGAACACATACAACCATACTAGAAACAAAACATATACAACTATACTAGAAACAGAACATATACAACTATACTAGAAACATAACATATGCAACTATACTAGAACGAGAAACATTACATATACATGAACACGTTAACAATTGTGATCCACTGTGTCGGAGCATGCCTTAAATGTCATGACCCGAGTTGTAGCCAGAATTCTCTTCGAGGGAGAGCGTGAGTTTGCGTATAGATCTATACTGGATTGACTATCATACACCTTGCTGCTAGCTACAGCCGGACCTGCAGGTCTGCGGGTGCCAAACGTCATTCCGTTATTACGACCATTCATATGTCGTTGTTACCAGTCGATAGTATGGTGCAATATATCACATGATACCTTAATATAAATCCGGTTTAAGGTAGTTAGTACAACAGTAGTTCCTATAATACAAAACTACAGTACTACAATGATTTACCCATTACATATTTTAGTGATAACCTCACTTAAACATTAATGTACAAACTATATTTTGTTAAATGATAGTTACACTTGGGAAATTACACACTTTTACAACAACGAGCATACAAAACAGTCAAGCCTTGGTAGAAGGCTACTTTAATAGAAAATACAGGTTTTTCTGAGAGATTCAAACTTTTACAAACACTTACAAACCTTTACATACATTTTACAAACTTATACTTGATACATGTTCAAACATTTTTGGATGACAAATACCGACACTAAAATACTTATGAACTCACCAGCTTAATGCTGATAAACTCTTTCAAAATAACTTGTATTCTCAGGTCATCAATAGACAGGTACCGAGGCCAGCTTTTGAGAAGATGGAGCGCATTCAAGACTCATCTTATTATTTTGATATAAATTATTTTTGGTGTCTATATTGTACAGAACACGCTTGTATTAAAATTAGATATTTAATGCAATGGATGATGTTGTTTGCTTATTTACATTTACTGTGTTGTGATACTTTACATGACGCCCTCCGCCCCAGAACGTTTCCGCCGTTCTTGGTTTTGGGGTGTGACATAATTATTTGGTTTGCTATTGCTTGACATGTGTGTATGCTAGTATGCTATGATCCGTGAGATAGTATCAGTAGGAGGGGACTAGTCCCCAATTCGATCACTAGGACCAATGGGTAGGTCGGACACCCCAGATATGTCTGACAACATGGTTATGTTATGATATTATATGCTAGCGATAGGGGGTGAAATAGTCCCCATGTTCGGTTGAGATAGACCGGAGGGTAGGTCGGCACCCCAGAATAGCCTGACATGGGTAGGTCAGCACCCTAGAATGGCTTGACATGGGTTGGTCAGCACCCTAGAATGGCTTGACATGGGTAGGTCAGACATTCCATAATTTCCCGATAATATGTATGTGGTTTTGGTACGTGGTATAATAGAGGAACTCACTAAGCTTTGTGCTTACAATTTCAGTTTTGGTTTCAAGTACCTCTTCATCCAAGGGGAAGGAGCCAGCGGCGTAGCAGCGCATCACACACTGTTGATTTTCGCATTGAGTTTTCTAGGATTGTACTCTGATTTATACTATTGTTCGATGTTGTGATTTTTAGACTTATTCATGATGGTTTATGGGTTGATATGATATTGACAATGTTTTTGGTAAACGAATATATAACTTGCTTAATTACAAACGAATTTTTTGGACTCGAAATTTGGGATGTTAAAAGTTGATATCAGAGCCTTGGTTTGAGGGATTCGGACACACCCTCAGGAGTGTCTGAACTCAAACCAAGGGCTTGAAAGATTTTTACAAGGAAATAGTTTTTCTAAAATCTAAATTAAAGAGTTTTGAGAAAGATCGAGGTGTGTGATGCGTGCGACCGGCCGAGCTCAAGTAAGTTTTCCCCAGGATACCCATACTTGTTATGTTATATGATACGATTATGAGAACTGCATGCTAGATTAGGGAGAACGATCTAGGAGGATACCTTGTATGCATGTTATGTGTTTATGTAAACTGCATGCTAGAATATGGATAAGGATCTAAGAAGGATGCCTCGTATGCCTGCTATACGAGCTTATTGAGCCATATGTTAGAGCTGTTAGTTGGCAGTGAGATAGCCTGGTTAGGTTATGCTTGATTGGTTACTCAATGCACGAATGCTGCGTGCTTTGTGTTATAAGGGTTTTGGCTAACTTTTACTAACTAATAAGTGAATATGTAACAGTATTCGCAAGCTAGTTAGGGAAAGGTGGTAGGGACCCCTAGTGCAACTGATGGCGGTGAGTAGGTCGGAGGGTGCCCTAGGGAAGCCTAGGATGATATCAGTTGGAAAGCGATAATGGTTAAGGGACTTGGTGAAGTTGAGGCAATCCTTGAGGAAAGTACGGATAGATGTGGAAGGTAGTATGGGCCCGTACTACTGAAAGCAGAGGATCCGTACTCGAGTCAAGGAGGGCCAAGATGGAATCAGGAAACTTGGGGAGTGTGAGATCTCTTGAAAATATATATGATCCTAACGTTTACGAGTTTTATTTTCAATATGGTGGTCACACGACATGGAGCAGGAGGTTCAGGATCAGGATTAGGCTCGGGTACAGGGTCCGAGAAGGTCGATGATGCGCTACGCAAGTTCATTGAGTCTGAGATCACGAGAGGTATCCTTGAGGCAACCCCGGTTATTTTCGGGTCAATCAAGGAAGGGATTGTTGAGCTGATGGAGGATCGCCTCTAAGCATTTAGGAGTGACCTGGTGTCCAACCAGTCGGGTACGCACACACTGTCCTTTAAGGACTTTCAAGGGAGTGGTGCGTCAGACTGTCATGGGGAAAAGGACCCCATTACAGCCAGGAGATAGGTCGCAGACATCGAGTCTGCGCAATTGACGAGCTTCTGCCCGGAGGGGTCGAAGGTACGCTTTGTTGCGGGGTGTTTGAGGGATGGAGCTAGGGATTGGTGGGAGTCAGTTGGTGACTCGTTAGGAGCCCCAGTCGTTGAGGCTATGACTTGGTCAGATTTGGTAACCAGGTTCAGGGCTTAGTTTGCGCCATCTGTGGAGCTTCAGCAGCTGTCCACGGAGTTTCTGGATATGAGACAGACTACAGAGTCAGTGGCGAAGATCACCGCCAAGTTCAGGGAGAGGACCTTGTTGGTACCTCAGTATGCGGGGGACGAAGAGATGCGGAAGACCTGCTACAATGATATGTTGGGGGCTAATATACGGGAACATGTCAGCTATTTAGCTTGCTCGACCCTGGAGTCCATGGTTGCCAGGGCGCGAGAGAGGGAGATTGATTTGGAGCACCTCAGGAAGAGGAAGGAAGAGACTGAGCAGGTTACAAGGGTTTCGGGGAAGAAACCTAAGGGATCTGACATTAGGTTGAAGGGCCAGTCGGGCCCGAGCCGCTACAGGAAATGCGGCAGGCCGCATGAGGGAGCTTGTAGAGTAAGATCGTCAGGCTGCTACAAGTGCAGCAAGACGGGGCACTTTGGCAGGGATTATACTACCCCCGCCCCCACAGTTCATACAGCAGACCTGATTTGCTTCCATTTCAATCAGAGGGGCCATAAGAAGGCCAACTGCCCTAGATTATCAGTAATATCAGCAGCAGCGCCTGCGGTGGCGCCGACTCCAGTGACAATATGAGTTATGGATGGCCGGAAGGTCAAGGCAGAGGCTCCAGTGGTGCAGAGCTGAGCATTTCAGTTGACAGCCAAGGAGGCACGGGCCACACCCGATGTGGTGATGGGTATGATTTCTTCTCTCTAATCTTTTATGTTATGTCACTGTGATTTTGATATGTGATATGTATGCTCTGTTTAGGATCATTCCATGTGAACGGTATCCCAGTTCAGGTGTTGTTTGATTCAGGTGCTACTCGATCGTTTGTCTTTCTTGCGGTTAGCAAGAAGTTTCCTAAGTCCTCGGGCATGTTGGATTGCCCTCTAGAGGTCGAGAGTGCAAATGACCGGTCATTGCGAGTATCAGAGGTTTTCAGGGATTGTGTTTTGAGATTGTTCGAGGAGCGTTACCTGTAGACTTGGTTCCCATACCTTTGCGGGGGAATAAAGTTACTATAGGTATGGATTGGCTAAGCCCCAATGGGGCGGTGATCGACTGCGCACAATAGTTGGTGCGGATCATAACCCCAACTAGGGGAGAGCTGGTGACTTAGGCCAAGAGGCCACATCGATGACCATTCATATGTTCAGTAGCAAGGGCTAGGCACTACATTCAGCAGGGTTGCGCAGGATAGGTCACCTATGTTATGGATACCCAGGAGATGGGTAAGACGACAGAGGGCAATGTGCCAGTAGTACGAGAGTTTGCGGATGTATTCCCCGAGGAGTTGCCAAGAATACCTCCGGAGAGACAGGTAGAGTTCAGGATCGACCTAGTCCCTGGTGCGGCTCCGATAGCCAAGGCACCATGTTAGTTGGCTCCTCCTGAGATGCAGGAATTGTCTAAATAGTTGCAGGAGTTGTTAGACAAGGGATTCATTAGACTGAGCAGTTCAGCCTGAGGGGACCCTGATTTTATTTGTGAAGAAGAAGGACATGTCGCATCGGATGTGTATAAATTATCAGGAGCTGAATAAGGTAACAGTGAAGAATCGTTACCCACTCCTGAGGATTGATGACCTATTTGACCAGCTACAGGGAGCATCTTGGTTTTCCAAGATTGATTTGCGTTCAGGTTATCATCAGATGAGGGTCAGAGAGGAGGATATGTAGAAGACTACTTTTCGGACGCATTATGGTCACTATGAGTTTGTGGTGATGCCTTTCGGGCTCACCAATGCTCCTGTCGCGTTCATGGATCTCATGAACCACGTGTGTAGACCAATGCTGGATCGGTCTGTGATAGTTTTCATCGACGACATCTTGGTTTACTCCAAGACGTGGGAGCTGATGGGTTTTGGTCATAAGACATCCTATGTGCTCATACAAACCCTAATGCTTGGATCTAGGTTTCTCTATTGTACATGCTTTGAATCCAAGACTATAAACCCTAATTCTAGCATACAAGTAATCATATTAATATGTAATTAGGTTTAAGATCATACCTTGATTGTTATGTAGCAATAACAATCCCAATTCCTCCTTGTATTGACTTTGGAAGGCTTAGAGTCACAAGTGTCACTCCTCTACTGGTTCACAAACACCATAAGCAAGAGGATGAAGAGGAGAGAGGTTGGAGGCTGCCAAAAACGTGTGTAAACCCTTACAAGAACATTAGCCACGTTTTTTAGCCTTAAGGGGTCTTTATATAGTTGGGCTATTAGGGTTATCTAACAAGGAAACCCTAATTTTGATGCTTAAGCCCTAAGCAACCCATAGACTCCTTTTAATCAAGCCCTTGGACGATTTCCTTATGGGCTTCCCCATAGAATTCGTCCAACCCTTGATACAAGGCAATCCATGGCCCAAATTGCAATTATCCTATAATTACAATTCCAGTCCCTTAAGTTTAATTAATCTCTTTTAGTCACAAAACTAATTACCAATTAATTATTGACTAATATTAATTAAACAATATGATTTCTCCTTTAATATATTATTCCCATAATATATTAATAAATCATATTTAATCCTTACTCTCCATAATTCATCCTATCAAGTTGCTTTGGTGAAGGCAACCCAAAAGGACCATGCACCATCGGGTCAAGTACATACCAAAATAGTTATGGACTTAGACACTAATCCAACAGTCTCCCACTTGGATAAGTCTAACAACTATTCTGCGTATGACTTCAGATCCCGATCTGCAATCGTAGCTTTCCAAAGCCGCTGTCAACTCTGATCCTATCAGATACGCGTGTCCTTAGATAAGGGATCATATATTCCTCCATTCTAGATATCGTATGAGATATGATTTTTAATCATTCTCTTTGTACTACTTCTCGATTTCTGATTTATGACGACAGACTAATTGAACAAATCAAATTAGTCCTAGCCCGGCCAAGCATTTACGTATGTCATCACTAAACCATCAAGGGGCCCAAAGATATCGCTTTTATTCTTTCAATAAAAGGAACGGATAAACTTTGATACAATGCTTGCTTGCACTCACTCACCGAATCACACACAACAATATGTTTTATAACACCAAGTTACTAGTGCGTTTACATATTATCAATGTGCAACCGATTCGCAAGATACAACTCACACATCTCGGTTTCAAGAATATAAGATGTTATCGTCTCACTAATCACTCGAGATAGTGATCCAAGTGAGCGTGGGTTTAATCCAATGCTCAAATCATATTCATAAGCACAAGAATAATACTAATCCCGTTTGAATAATTCGATTATTCTTAATAAACTCAATTATTCTGGAAGTCAAAACATGCAAGGTGAACCACAAGAATAATACTAATCCCACATGGCCTCAACCTTTGAGTATAAACAAAACACGTTTTACTTATCACCATATCGATTACTCATTATTTGTCGTTTCGGGTAATCAACTTCTTACTTGAATTCTAACACTTGTCCCATGCTCCTAGCATGCACACAATGTTTACCTATGGTTCTTACTTTTGTGAAATAGACAAATTGAACACATTTCCAATCATTCTCATTTTACAACTCCAAATCCATTTTCTTAAGTGTAAGAATATCAAATTCTTGTTACTTATAGAATATACTAGATTCTAACACTTTATGCAACGATCCTTTTGTAATGTCACTGCACCAAAGTCTCAAAGACTATTGCCAATGATATTACAAAGTCCTCTATCGGAGATTGTTACAAGACAATTCCTTAGATATGATGTCTCTCACTCAAAGTACATTCCTTTGAACATCCTTTTGCATAAAAGTTTCTAATCTAAACATAGATTTTCAATATTTACTTCCTAATATGGACACGCTTCCATATTTTCCATATGACAACTCATTTCTTAATAGAATCTTATCTATTCGTAATGATGTCGATATTGTCCATCCAATATGGAAACATCTCCATAATTTCCAATACTATACTTCCAACTACTCACAAGCGACCAATCCTCGTCGAACTTTGGATTGTCCTTTGATAGTTGTTTAATTATTTTAGTCAAAACCGATTCTAGTCCCTTTTCCCTCTAAATGCGCTAGACATTTGGAAAATTTTAGAATGGTAAAACATTAAATCATTTGCAATCGATCCTATACTCGAAGCGTATGGGACACGACGCATAATGTTTTAGTTGCTATGTTCTCAAAATTCGAATTGTGAAGAGGAATGTCGTAATCATAATCGAAACTTTAAGAACACACTATGTACCCTTGACTAAATTTATTAACATTCCACAACCTAATCCTTTAGATTTGAAATGAAGCATAATATTCTCTCCCTTAATTATAGCAAAACAACTATACAACCCTTACAACTTTGCAAAGTATGACTCTTGTTTTGTATAATTAATATTGCCAACTATGCAATACGTGCCTTAATAATCATACAATCATAACATTTATGCTCCCACTATCATGATGATTATTATAAAACATAACACTTATGCTCCCACTAGCTTCGACATGTATTCGTAAACATCTTAACTTTCAGAAAAACAATACTTATTGAATTTCTTAAGTTCATGTTTCTAATACTTAGTGCTTTGATAATCTTTTATCAAGGTTTCTTGAACTTATACACTTTTGCCTTAGATAGTTCATATGCGTGTCTTAACAATTAAGACTAATTGCCAAACCTCACAATTCAAATTATGGAAAGGGATGTCATAACCATGATCGAATTCGAGAATGAAATTTTACAATCACTATCTTTTAAAATCTTTCTTAGTGAAAGCATTTTCTCACAATCATTTTCATGAAGGAGGAAATCTTATGACACTTAGATTTAAACGGTGTATGTGTTCCTATCCATGTGAATTTGTTAAAAACCAAAGTTTACGACAAATTCAAACTCATACGGATCGAACTTCCTTAATCTTGATTTCTTGCCTTATGGTAGCACAGCTGCCCACCACGTCTTCCAAGTAGTTAAGTAGCTCACGTGTTCCTATCAATGTACTTTCCATTGATCAAGGTCCTTGCCTTTTATGCATTCAAATGAGAACTCATAGGACTCACATGCATAATTAACTCGATTGGATTGGCACAGAAACAAAATAATGTCTTCACGATAGGTTGTAAACCTCAACTCGTGTGCTAGTGATGATCGATAAGGTTTATTTGATTTGTTCTTGAAACTTTTCAAGACTATTAAGACTCCCACTGACTCCTTGACATATACGATTCTCTTATCAAAACATTTCTCGACAAACAAATATTCAAGAGTTAGTGTAGCTTTTATCAAAACAAATCATAAATTGGTCCAAGTTGGTCTTTGTCTTATTCAAGACATCACAACTTTCCACATTTGATGAATGTTATAAACCTTTAATACTTTTCACTCATTGTCACAATCTTAACTGTAAGACTTGTTATTGGAACAAAGTATGATAGACTTCTTGATTTAACCATTTCTTCAATCCTTGATTCCTCTTCTTAAACATACAATTGTACTAAGACTCACTTAGAGGATCAATTGAGATATGGTTCTTAATCATTAAGACCTATCATAAAGCATAAAAGGTACTCTCCCTTCTTCTTAGAATGGAGAAACCTTTATCTTTCTGCCTACTTGACTCTTCTAATTCGTTCTGCTATTGATTTAAACATTTTCAATCAATTCAGAATTACACTTAATCTTATAAGCATAATCATATTTACTAAACCTTTAGTAAATCATGACGAATATCTTTGTTACTCTTATGGTGAACTTGATCAACACACAACTTTGTGTACTCGATCTCCTAGTCCTTCACTTGACACTTTATCAATGAATTAGTCTAATTTCCAAATACGTAATTTCTCATTCATCGTGCATCCACGTTGCATGATTCCAAGTTTCTGTCCAATTGAAACTTGGGCGATGAGAAACTCTCCCTATTTGGTAAATTCTCGACATTTCCATAAATAACATAACTAAGAATCATATCCATTCGTTGTAGAAATATGTAAACATCAATTTTTCATAACGATTTCATTGCAAGGAAGTAAAAAAATAAATAAGTCAAACAAAATTTGTTTTATTTATAAAAGCAGCGGAAAAACATTTGTCCTTACAATGCAAAATCTATTGAAAACTATGTAAAAGGAAAATTTCTAACAAATCTATCATAACTATCTAAGCTCAAAATCCAATCTTCAAGTCCATGCGATCAAGATCCATCTCTTGTGATTAGATTCATCTTGCTCTCTTATCAAGCTTCCTTTCTTTTCACCGATCCTTCAAAACATTCAAATGCAATCTTATCACATCATGTATTAAGAATCAATGAATAGGAACTTAATGGAGTTAGATAGTGGATTCTTACCTAAAGCGTAGTCATACTTTTGACTCTCCCATCTCTTATATCTCTTAGGTAAATAGGGAAACTTCGTCTCCAATGCTCCTTCTCTTGGCAATAAAAGCAAACTGACTCCTTTAGAACAACACATGGAACTACCTCAGACATCGCCTTTTTCTTATGATCAAACTTTTCGATCATTGCATGTCTTTCATTACCATTGTCTGTATCCATAGAGGTCTTGAAGGCAGATTCACCAATCAACTTTGCTTTTCTATTGCGCCAAACCATTGCTGATTCAGCAGCAATAAGCATGTAGGTGGGATCTATAAGTGTCACGTCGTGGTTCATCATATAGTACTCTCTTACGAACTCACTATACGAGTTAGGATGTGACTGTAGAACCCAATCAACAGCCATCGCTTCACCGACAACGGGTCCCATCATTCTTAATCTATCAATGTGTGACTTCATCCCTAAGACGTGTGCACACACCGACTTGCCCTCTTTATGTTTACTTGCCAAAAGGGCTTGAGTGATATTGAACCTTTCAATTTTACAATCTTGTGGGTTAGGGAGAATAATTGGAGGAGGAGGAGGAAGTGAAGCATGATTTCTTGTTCCTCGATCGAATCGTGGAATATCATCTTCATGTGGAATGCTTGTTCCACGGGATTTGAGAAGATCACAGTTGTCGAACTTTGACATCGGGAGAAAAACGAATTCAAGTTAGTTGATTGATTGAGTCCTTGGTAAATCACCCAAATGAAATTCCAAGGCTAGGACCCAACACAATATTCTACAACTCGGGAGAGGGATGCCGTAACCCAAATTGAAGAACATTTGAAGGTAAGTGAATGACGATTCACTAATTTCCACCATGAAAAACGAAAAAAAAAAATAATTTAAGTTTTAAATCTATGAAAACTCCTAGATCCTTTGAGATTCATTGAACATTTCAATGGCATGTTTAAATCTCGATATGCCCCTCTTGTTTGTGACTGGGATGCCGAGGATCACAAAGCGGGTGTGAATAACCATGCAAACTACATGGTGCCCTCAAATGTTACAATCACCTATTCGATGTGCCGGTAAACCACACACGCTCCACCGAACTATGAAAAACATTGAGTCACCCTTTGCTACCTTTGCTTAGAACCATTTAGTGTGCCGGTAAACCACACACGCTCCATTAACGTCTTCGCAAGGGCACAAAGTGTAATTTCATGGAATTGCATCAATTCACTTTTGCCTACGTAACTAAGATTGGGAATTTGAAAGACATTTAGTTACTTTGTATTTCATTATACTTATAATGGAAGGTTTCGTCCTATCCTACCCGTTCGGCTAACGACCCTCCACTAGTCAAGAGTGTGGTGGGTAAGAGTGGATACCCATTCAATCGCCATTTTATAGGCAATTTCCTTAAACACCCCTTATAGACCAGCTTCGTGAATGAGGCCTACTAACGGTAAGACTGACTTTTACTCATACATATATATATATATATATATATATATATATATATATATATATATATATATATATATATATATATATATATATATAATGTTAAACCTTTAATGTTATATATATAGTATAGGGTGTATTTTACACTTTTAAAATACTATATGGTTAACTTTAACAATTACACTTTTAATTCAATTAAATTGTTAACCTAAACTTTTATGGATTTATTAAATCTCTTTTAATTATACTCCTTAATTAATTAATAAAACCATAAGGGTGTGATTTGAACTTTTCAAAACATTACTAGGGTTTCAGAATTTAACATTCCTAATTAAACTTTTAATCAACTTTTAAATTCCAAAACTTGAGGGCAAGTTTTGAAACCTTTTTCAAAACATTAGGGTTTTAACTATTTAAATTTCAAAACTGCAAAACTTTTGGGTTCAAATTTAAACTATAAAACCTAAAGGGGGAAAATATGAAACCTTTCATAACAACAAGGATCAAATAACAAATAATTTTAAATTAACATTTAATCACATAATTATCCATATTTGATTTATTTAATGATTTCTTGCAAAACAATTTATCAATTTACTCAAAATAATTAATCAATTATCTTATAAGGAAACAATTATCTTGTTAATTGATAATTATCTTTAATTAGATCAAGAATATAGTCATATATATATATATCATAAAATCGGATTTATATTGATCTAACATGATAAGGTAACTATCCATATGCAAAAACAGCAAGAAATCCCGAGATAAGCATTATCTGACGAGTTGACTCGTCGAGTCAGGCATGGACTCGTCGAGTCTGCATGGACTCGGCGAGTTCAGCCATGGACTCGGCGAGTCCAGCCTCCACAATCCAAAAAAAATCGAATTTCCCAGTTATACAAAGCATCAATACAATTGAAACCAAGCTAGGCTCTGATACCACTGATGGGTTTTGGTCATAAGACATCCTATGTGCTCATACAAACCCTAATGCTTGGATCTAGGTTTCTCTATTGTACATGCTTTGAATCCAAGACTATAAACCCTAATTCTAGCATACAAGTAATCATATTAATATGTAATTAGGTTTAAGATCATACCTTGATTGTTATGTAGCAATAACAATCCCAATTCCTCCTTGTATTGACTTTGGAAGGCTTAGAGTCACAAGTGTCACTCCTCTAATGGTTCACAAACACCATAAGCAAGAGGATGAAGAGGAGAGAGGTTGGAGGCTGCCAAAAACGTGTGTAACCCTTACAAGAACATTAGCCACGTTTTTGAGCCTGAAGGGGTCTTTATATAGTTGGGCTATTAGGGTTATCTAACAAGGAAACCCTAATTTTGATGCTTAAGCCCTAAGCAACCCATAGACTCCTTTTAATCAAGCCCTTGGACGATTTCCTTATGGGCTTCCCCATAGAATTCGTCTGACCCTTGATACAAGGCAATCCATGGCCCAAATTGCAATTATCCTATAATTACAATTCCAGTCCCCTAAGTTTAATTAATCTATTTTAGTCACAAAACTAATTACCAATTAATTATTGACTAATATTAATTAAACAATATGATTTCTCCTTTAATATATTATTCCCATAATATATTAATAAATCATATTTAATCCTTACTCTCCATAATTCATCTTATCAAGTTGCTTTGGTGAAGGCAACCCAAAAGGACCATGCACCATCGGGTCAAGTACATACCAAAATAGTTATGGACTTAGACACTAATCCAACAGTCTCCCACTTGGATAAGTCTAACAACTATTCTGCGTATGACTTCAGATCCCGATCTGCAATCGTAGCTTTCCAAAGCCGCTGTCAACTCTGATCCTATCAGATACGCGTGTCCTTAGATAAGGGATCATATATTCCTCCATTCTAGATATCGTATGAGATATGATTTTTAATCATTCTCTTTGTACTACTTCTCGATTTCTGATTTATGACGACAGACTAATTGAACAAATCAAATTAGTCCTAGCCCGGCCAAGCATTTACGTATGTCATCACTAAACCATCGAGGGGCCCAAAGATATCGCTTTTATTCTTTGAATAAAAGGAACGGATAAACTTTGATACAATGCTTGCTTGCACTCACTCACCGAATCACACACAACAATATGTTTTATAACACCAAGTTACTAGTGCGTTTACATATTATCAATGTGCAACCGATTCGCAAGATACAACTCACACATCTCGGTTTCAAGAATATAAGATGTTATCGTCTCACTAATCACTCGAGATAGTGATCCAAGTGAGCGTGGGTTTAATCCAATGCTCAAATCATATTCATAAGCACTCATGAACGTTGCAGCAAACATTTGCTTATGTCTAATACTCTTTTAGACAATCCACACACCAATTCACGACAGTCTTCATTTATATCTACTTCCAACATATGAACGACTGTGGCCCGTTTGAATAATTCGATTATTCTTAATAAACTCAATTATTCTGGAAGTCAAAACATGCAAGGTGAACCACAAGAATAATACTAATCCCACATGGCCTCAACCTTTGAGTATAAACAAAACACGTTTTACTTATCACCATATCAATTACTCATTATTTGTCGTTTCCGGTAATCAACTTCTTACTTGAATTCCAACACTTTTCCCATGCTCCTAGCATGCACACAATGTTTACCTATGTTAGACAAGGGATTCATTAGACTGAGCAGTTCAGCCTGAGGGGACCCTGATTTTATTTGTGAAGAAGAAGGACATGTCGCATCGGATGTGTATAAATTATCAGGAGCTGAATAAGGTAACAGTGAAGAATCGTTACCCACTCCTGAGGATTGATGACCTATTTGACCAGCTACAGGGAGCATCTTGGTTTTCCAAGATTGATTTGCGTTCAGGTTATCATCAGATGAGGGTCAGAGAGGAGGATATGTAGAAGACTACTTTTCGGACGCATTATGGTCACTATGAGTTTGTGGTGATGCCTTTCGGGCTCACCAATGCTCCTGCCGCGTTCATGGATCTCATGAACCACGTGTGTAGACCAATGTTGGATCGGTCTGTGATAGTTTTCATCAACGACATCTTGGTTTACTCCAAGACGTGGGAGCAACATGAGGAGTACTTGTAGGAGGTTCTGGATATATTGAGGAGGGAGAGCTTGTATGCTAATTTCTCCAAGTGTGAGTACTAGTTGCGTGAGGTGCAGTTTCTTGGGCACCTTGTCAACCAAAATGGGATTTCGGTTGGCCCGGCCAAGGTGGAGGTCGGGATGAGATGGGAGGTTTCGAGGTCTCCATCTGAGATTCGGAGATTTCCGGGACTGGCGAGCTACTGTCAGAGATTCATTCAAGATTTCTCCAAGATAGTCGTGCCCCTAACCCGATTGATGAGGAAAGTCGTGGTTTTTCGTTGGGGGCTTGAGCAGCAGGCCGCGTTTGAGACGTTGGGACATATATTGTGCAAGGCGCCAATCTTAGCCATGTCGGAGGGCATGGAGGATTTTGTAGTATATTGTGATGCGTCCATCTCAGGTCTGGGCGTGGTATTGATGTGGAGAGGGCATGTTATCGCTTATGTTTCGAGGCAGCTGAAGTCTCACAAGGCGAACTATCTGACACATGACTTGGAGTTAGGGGCTGTTGTTTTCGCCCTCAAGATTTGGCGTCATTACCTCTATGGGGTCCGTTGTACTATTTACACGGACCACAAGAGCTTGAGGTATCTCATGGATATGAGGTAGCGTCAGTGGCTTGATGTGGTAAAAGATTATGATTGTGAGATTCTGTACCACCCGAGGAAGGCCAATATCGTGGCCGATGCGCTCATCCGCAAAGCAGCACCAATCAGGGACATTTGCGTGAGGATGACAGTTGTGACTCCGTTGTTGGAGCAGATTCGAAAGGCCCAACAGGAGGCCATGAAGGAGGAACATCGGAAGAGCGAGCGAATTATGGTTCAGGTTTCCTCCTTCGACTATGATAGTCGGGGATTATTAATTCTTCACCGTAGTATGTGGGTCCCATATCATGGAGGTGTGCGCCAGGTGTTTATGGAGGAGACACACAAATCCGAGTTCTTTATCCATCCCAGGGCGACGAAGATGTACAAGGATCTTCGTCTTGATTATTGGTGGCCCTGTATGAAGAGGGATGTAGCTTGGTTCGTGGAGAGGTGCCTGACCTGCAAGAAGGTCAAGGTTGAGCACCAGAGACCTCATGGTAAGGTCCAGCTATTGGATATCCCGCTATGGAAATGGGAGGATATTACTATGGATTTTATCACGAAGCTTCCCAGGACCGCGTGAGGGCTAGATTCGAATTGGGTCGTCGTTGATAGATTGACCAAGAGCCCCTATTTCATTCTGATTCAGGAGAGCATCTCGGCCGAAAAGATGACCGATATCTATATCAGGGAGGTAGTGGCGCGGCACGAGGTGCCAGTTTTAGTGATTTCCGACAGGGATGTGCGGTTCACTTCCAGGTTTTGGAAAAAAGTTTCATGACGAGCTGGGTACTCGTCTGCACTTTAGCATTGCCTTTCACCCGCAGACGGATGGTCAGAGCGAGTGGACCATCCAGACTCTGGAGGATATGTTGCGAGCATGTATTTTAGATTTTGGAGGTAGTTAGGATACTTACCTTCCGTTGGTGGAGGTCTCTTATAATAATAGCTATCATGCGAGCATCGACTGTCCTCCTTTCGAGATGTTGTACGAGAGGAAGTACAGGACCCCGATATGCTGGGGTGAGGTTGGTCAATGGGTCATGGGGAGTACCGAGGTGGTACTCAAGATGATAGAGAGGATCCAACAGGTTCGGAGTAGGCAGAAAAGTTATGCGACAAGCGTCGATCGAACTTGGAGTTCCAGGTCGGGACATGGTGCTCCTGAAAGTGTCGCCTTGGAAGGGCGTCATTCGACTCAGGAAGAGGGGAAAGTTGGGCCACATGTATATTGGACCCTTCAGGGTTGTAGCCCAGGTGGGCAAGGTGGGATATACACAGGATCAGCCTGCTGAACTCAGTCAGACTCATAGCACTTTTCACGTCTCCTAGTTATGTAAGTGTCTAGTGGACAAATCGGCAGTAGTGCAAATAGAGGATATTCAGGTGGATGATAGCCTGAATTACATCGAGTGTCCAGTGGCAATACTCGACAGGAAGTCGAGGGAACTGAGAAACAAGAGAGTGGAGCTGGTTAAGGTGCAGTGGCAGCACCACAATGGCTCAGAATGGACCTAGGAGCCGGAGGACGAGATGAGCGAGCATTACCCCGAGCTTTTTCAGGACCGAGCAGCAGACTTCAAGGATGAAGTCAAAGTTAAGTGGGGGAGATTTGTAACACCCAATTCCTGGTATACCTATAATTCATGTATTTCTTATGTTTTTCTCTGGGACTCGACGAGTTGGAGGCCCAACTCGTCGAGTAGACTCATGATCCGCAGGAAGTTTAAGTAGTATACTCGACAAGTCGGGATACCGACTCGGCGAGTAGGAGCATTTTGAGTGAAACCTTAAATTGAGGGTTTGCACCCTATTTAAGCACATTACAACCCCTCAAATCAGCCCCCATCATCCAGAGCAAACCATAAATAAAAACTCCTAGCCGTTATTAATGTGTTCTTGAGCCTTGTGGTGTTACTTTATGTGATTGAAGCTTGAAGAAGAGAATGAGGCTTGTGAGATAAAGGAGATACAAGAAGATCCAGAGTTTTGAGCATATTTCCAACTTATTAGAGCTATAAAGCAGAAAACCTTGTCTATTCATTGTCTAGATCTTGATTTTGGACATTTTTCTACAACTTTCTAAGCCGTGTAGAAAGTTAAAGGAGATACAAATGGATTTTCAAGTAAATTTGAAAAAAATCGATATATTTAACAAAACTTATGATTGAAAAAAAAAAGATGAAGTTTGATGTAACACCTAGTTCCTGGTATATCTATAATTCATGTATTTCTTATGTTTTTATTTGGGACTCAACGAGTTGGAGGCCCAACTCGTCGAGTAGAGTCGTGATCCGCAGGAAGTTTAAGTAGTTTACTCGACGAGTCGGGAGACCGACCCGACGAGTAGGCGTTGTTTGAGTGAAACCCTAAATTGAGGTTTTGCACCCTATTTAAACACATTATAATCCCTCAACTCAGCCCCCATCGTCCAGATCTAACCCTAACTCGAAACCCTATCCGTTCTTAGTGTGTTATTGAGCCTTGTGGTGTTATTTTGTGTAATTGAAGCTTGAAGAAGAGAATAAGGCTTGTGAGATCAAGGGGAAACAAGAAGATCCAGAGTTTTGAGCATATTTCCAGCTTATTAGGTGTATAAAGCTAAAAACCTTGTCTATTCTTTGTCTAGATCTTGATTTTGGACCTTTTTCTACAGCTTTCTAAGCCATAGAGAGGTTGTATTCGGGATTGAGTATTGGAAGTCAGTTTGTGCTTCAGATCTGGGGTTATTGGGGGTCTTTATGGCATAAAGGTGCCCACTTTGTTGCCATAATCACCCCATGCATCTTGTAGACCTTCTTTTATGGCTTTTTGAGCCAAAGGCCCCATGCATGTACACCAAGTTTGAAGCTTTACGTGTAAAATGGATACTAGGAGGCCAGATCTATGGTTTTGATGTGTTAAGACCCATTCAAATCGATTGTATAGTAATGGTCAAGGATGGACTCGGCGAGTCCGGGTGTAATGACCACCAAATCCTTTATGTTGTTGGATCAAATGTTAGGATAGAAGGTCCTTCAGTGGTTTAGGATCATAAGGGACATGGGAATCATCGGACTCGGCGAGTCCAAGGCAATCTACCAAACCATGAAGATAGACTCGATGGGCTGTTCATACAACTCGGTGAGTCATGGACCGGACACATTCATATGTTGAAGTTGGACTCGACAGGTTCAAGGAAGAACTCGACGAGTTACTTGAAGACTGACTGAAGTGTTATTGAAGGTGGATCCGTCGAGTTCTTGTTAGACTCGACGAGTAGAGTCGGGGATTGGTTTGGGTTAGAGGAGTATGGATTCGATGAGTTGGTAGGCCAACTCGGCGAGTCAGGTCAACTGGAGGTCAACTATGACCAATGTTGACTTTGTCTGAATTGAGTTGACCCTGGTTAGGGTTGCATATTCAAATTGATAACTTAGAAAGGTTATCGTGTGGGGGTAGAGGAGTCAAGGAGAGTCGATTTGCACGCAGAGGACAATGTAGACACTACACGACATTGAGGTGAGTTACCTTCCAATAGAAGTGGGTCTAAAGCACCAAGGCCGGCCCACTAGTAGATGTTTAGTTGAGATGATTGTGTTTGTGATAATTATCTGGTTTGCTATTGCTTGACATGTGTGTATGCTACTATGCTATGATCTGTGAGATAGTATCAGTAAGAGGGGATTGGTCCCCGATTCGGTCGCTAGGACCAATGGGTAGGTCGGACACCCTAGATATGTCTGACAGCATGTTTATGTTATGATATTATATGCTAGTGGTAGGTGGTGAAATAGTCACTGAGTTCGATTGAGGTAGACCGGAGGGTAGGTTGACACCTCATAATATCCTAACATGGGTAGGTCAGCACCCCAAAATGGCTTGACATGGGTTTGTTAGCACCCCATAATGGCTTGACATGGGTAGGTCGGGCACCCCAGAATTGCTCGAGAATATGTATGTGGTTTTAGTATGTGGTATGATGGGGGACTCACTAAGCTTTGTGCTTACAGTTTCAACGTTGGTTTCAGATACCTCTTCATCCAAGGGGAAAGAGCTAGCGGCGTAGTAGCGCATCACACACATTGTTGATTTCCGCATTGAGTTTTCTGGGATTGTACTCTGATTTATACTACCGTTCGTTGTTGTGATTTTTAGACTTATTCATGATGGTTTATGGGTTGATATGATATTAACAATTTTTTTAGTAAACGGATATATAATTTGCTTAATTACAAACGAAATTTTTGGACTCGAAATTTGGGATGTTACATTTGAAATTAGTAAAGGTCTACTTCGACCATAAATATGATTTGTTCAATAAAATCTACAAATTGACCTAAGTATGTTTTGGAATATGAAAACACTTCAACCTTATAAGGGTATATGTGTGAACCCCCTATCTCACTAATCTGAATGATACCATCGTACTTGTTAATAAAGTTTGGGATGCTGGGGCTAAAGAGTAAAATGAGGACTTAAATTGTAATGTTTAGAGAATGAAGGGTTGAACATGTCATAAGTGAGATTTTTGGGGGCTAAGTTTAATTATAGGATTTAAAAGGTAGTTTCTGGATTAGTTTTGCAAAAGATTCTCAAAGCGGAGGGCTGTTTGGTAAACATTGGACCTAAATTGAAATGAATTTCGAATGCTGAGGGCTAAAAGGGTACATTATGGATTCATATTGAAAGAAATTGATAAAGAGGGGCTGGAAATGTAAATATGGGGGAAATTGTATACGATGGGTATATAACCCGTCGCCTTGCTCGTAACCCTAACCCTAAGGACAAAGCTCACAGCCGCCACCCTCATTATGCCTCCCTTCACCTCCAGCCATCGCTATCGGCTCCGACCACATAGCACCATCGAACGAATCTTGTCACCGGCAACAACGAAGACCGACAGGAATCGGGAAAGGGCGTTGCATCAGTCGAAGACCAGAGAAGAAGTTGACATCGTTCAGCTGAGACCACCGTATGCCACCTTCCTTCCACAGAGCAGCACAGCCGACCGTTGCTGTGACAACTCGGAATTTTTATCTGGTAAATCCAATCAATCCAATCAAATGTCAGACATGTTTCTACTATCTTTTAGCATTGTTAGGGGTTTGTTTGAGTGTTCTAAGCCTAGTACACTTAAGGATTGTGTGTAGGAGTGTGTCAGCTTAAGTTTAGTGGGTTGCAAAAGAGTTGAAACTCCATCACAAGGAGTTTACAGCCGCAAACTAGAGTGTAACGACCCAAAAATTAGGGGTAAAAATTTTATTTTTAATATAGCTAAACGTAGATACCGTTTATTCCAAACATTCCAAAAAATTGTTAATTAAAAACATTTATCAGAGTTTGTCCCAAAATCATTCATTACGGAAATCATAGGTGTGTGCACCGCGATCAATCCGAGCCCTTCTTTTTCTAAATCGACAATACCTGAAAGCAAAACTATAAACCAGAAGCACGAAGCTTAGTGAGTCCCCCAGAGCATACCCCACACACAATCCACATAACACATATTGTATATGTTGTAATAGTTATCTCTACCGCATAATACAGAGCAAGTGGCTATAAAAGCTACCTCTACCACATATCACATATCATTTAGCTAGAAAGCTATCTCTGCTGTTATCACATATCAATCAGCTATGAAAGCTATCTCTACTATTATCACATATCGATCAGCTATAAAAGCTACTTCTACCACATATCACATATCTAATAGCTATAAAAGCTATCTCTACCATTATCACATATCAATTAGCTATACAAGTTATCTCTACCGTTAGCCACAAAGGCTATCTCTACCATTAGCCACAAGGCTATCTCTACTATTAGCCATAAGGCTATCTCTACCATCACCCATAAAGGTTGTCTCTACCACTAGCCAAAAGGCTATCTCTACCATTAGCCACAAAGGCTATCTCTATCGTATATCATGCATACATACATATCACACACTTTTACATAGCAAGTATACCAACTACCATAAAATGGGCCGACCTTGGTGCCTTAGACCCATTGGTATGGTGAGAAGACTCACCTATCAAACACTAAACTGATAAGATGAAGTCAGACATATCCCACACGGTGCTCCTTCTCAACTAGCCATAATCATCAGGTGATTAGCTTGACACAATCCCATAAACACCCTCAGGTCAACCCTGGTCAAGGTCAAAGTCTATAGTCAAGGTCAACAGTCCATATTGACCTTGACTCGCCAAGTACAATCATTCACTCATCGGGTTCCCTACTTAACTCGCCGACTCGTCGAGTTCCTTGGTGTTTACGGCCGTAAACCACCAACCGTACACCTTTGACCATAAACCCTTGGTCGTACACCCTTGGTCGCATACCCTTGACCGTGAACCCTTTCAACTCGCCGAGTCACAAGAATGACTCGACGAGTTCCCACGTATTCAGTCCTTTCCAGTGGGATTTAAGGTCCCAAACTTCAAATCTATATTCTCCTAGTGATAATACCACGTAAAGTTGCCAACTTTATGTTCATACTAAGTCTCGTAATGCCAAAACCACATCAACAAGCTTCTTACAAGTCCCAAATGCATGGATAAGAGTTAGGGTGCACCACCGAGACAACTTTATGACATCTGAGACCTAAGAAGTTCCAGATCTAGAACCATATCCTTGTGATAGGTCCAGATCCAAACTTGGTTCCATTTCCTCAAGAATGGCCATAATCTCCATAAAGAAATCAAAGCTAAAAGTAGCAGATTAATACCTCAGACAGATGCCCAATACGAAATAGGTGCTAGATCCAATGTTTTCCCCTTGATTCTTCTTCTCCAAACTTGGATTCCTTCCCAAATTCCCAAATTTAATCTCTCAAATGCACACACTTCACACACTAGGGAGTGTGTGGTCGTACACAACTTTTAGGGTGTAAAATGGAGGCTACTAGGGTTTTTAATGATGTTTATATAGGGTCAAACCCTAAAATTGGGGTTTTCCTTAAACAACCCTGACTCACCGAGTCGGCCTTCCGACTCGTCAAGTCTCTTTCGACTCGTGTCCAAAATGCCTCGAACCTACTTGATGAGTTGGACTCCCAACTCATCAAGTCTATGCATAACATTTCCCTTAAATGGTACTTTCTAACTGATACTCAAAACAGGTGTTACAAGTCTCCCCCACTTGAACTAGACTTCTTCCTCGAAGTCTGCTATCCCAAGAAAATCTAGGTAAAACTCTCGTATCTTTCTTCTGGATCCCAAATCCATTTGGAACACCTGCGGTGCTGTCATTGCACCTATACCAATCTTGTTTCGCAATTTCGAAGACCTTTTGTCTTCCTATCAAGAATCGCAACCTGCTTCTCGATATAGTTCGGACTCTCATCCATCTAAATGTCATCTAATGAAATGTATGCGGACTCAACCATGAACCCTTCCGAAGCTAAGACACGTGGAAGGTGTTGTGAGTCTGGCTAAGCCCCTCTGGCAGGTCCAAGTGATATGCCACATTGCCCACCCGGGCTGAGATCTTGAACAACCTGAAAATTGAGGCCCCATCGTGCCTCTCTTCTGAAACCTGATAATCCCTTTCCAGGGAGACACCCTTGGAAACGCAAAATCCAAGAATAAATGAATTACTTGCAACTTAATCACATCTACTTCATCTAAGATCTGAAGTTTGGAGATGGCCTGTCTCCGTGACAAATTGCCCACATTGACTCATCATCGAACCGGTTCCACGAGAAAACTAGTATAAATAGATTACTTCCCACTCGTAACTGTTGGATTAGGTGTCTAAGCCCATAACTATTATTGGTATGTATTCGACCCGAGAGTAGCATGGTCCATTTGGGTTGCATATCATCAGGACAATTTGTTAGGATGGACTTTTGAGAGAAGGTTAATTATGGTTTATTAATATATTATAAGTTATAATATATTAATATGAAATCATATGTTTTAATTAGTATTGATCAAGAATTAATTTTGAATTAATTTAGTGGTCAAAAGAGACTAATTAAATCTATGGGGACTAATTATGATAATTAGTTATATTTATATGTCTTGGGCTTATGATCCATGTTGGACCAATTTTATGTATGGATACATAAAGAGTTGGGCCACATGAACCATGGATCATAAAACCCATGGGTATAGATTATGGGTGATACCAATGACCCTTGGAATCCTACATATAAATAGGTTACTCCATAGCCAAAATCACCACTTCTTTTCTTAGAGAAATATAGAGGTGTTTTGGTGCATGGAATTCTCTCTCAATAGCCACCTTTGTCCTAGGTGTGTTGTGATTCCATTTGAGGCATTTCATACTATTGGTGCTAAGCTCTTAAGGCCAAATACATCAAGACTTCAAGCCACATAAAAGGTATGTTTCCCTAACTAGTATATTATATGGTTTATGTAAAATGCATGCTAGTTATAGGTTTAATGCCTTGGAAACCATTTGCATGTATAATTAGTGAAAACATAGATCCAAGGTATTTAGGGTTGTATGTGCACCATAGGATGTTGTATTATACCAAAACCCAACAGTGGTATCAGAGCCATGGGTTGTTTTCTACTATATTTTATGCAAATGTATTTTTTTTCAAGTTGATGAAAAAAAAGAAAAAAAAACATGAAGTTTGTCAAATTTTATGATAATTACTTGATTTTATGAAAAACTAATTATTTCTAAAATTTGAGTGACTTTACTATAAGAGTTGAATTAGGTCAGTTTATTAAAAGATAGAACGATATGATTATTTTATTTGTTTTAAAAGTTTGATCTAAGTGGTTTTAAGGAGTTACAAATTGTGTCATAAAATTTTGGAACTCAAAAGTTTTTTTAAAGGATAATTGTCAAAGTTTCAAGATTTGTATTAGTTATGGATGTGAAATGTCTCATTTATTAACTCTTTAGGTTATGAAGTCTAAGAGTCTTCAAAGGATAATTGTCAAAGTTTCAAGATTTGTATTAGTTTATATGATTATCTAATTTCTTGAAAATTGTTGATGTGAATTATCTTTACTTATGAGTTTAATCTAGATCATAGAAAAAATATTTGATTATTGTGTTAATTGGAATATTTGATCTTAATGGTTTTTATGAACTCCATAACTTGTCCTCAAGTTATGGAAAGTGAAAAGTTTTTCTTTTTAAAGTGTCATTAAGTCTCATAGGTTATGAAAATAGAAGAGTGTCTATTATTAATGTCATCATTAAATGATTTAATGTCTTCCATAACTTGTCCTCAAGTTATGGAACTTGATTTTTTTTCCATTAAACCTTAATTAAACTCATAAGTTATGAAAAAGCCAAGAGTTTTGAAAGGTTTCAAAACTTGTCCTCAAGTTTTGGAATCTGTAAAGTTACCCCCATGTATACTTTAATTCCAAACTAGACCTTAGAATTTTAAAAGTTAAAATTCAACCCTTATACTTTATAATATTATAAGTTAATAATATTTATATATATATATGTATAAGAGTAAAGTCAGTTTTACCGTTAGTAGGCCTCATTCACGAAGCCGATCTATAAGGGGGGTATAAGGTTACTGCCTATAAAATGGCAGTTTAATGGGTGTCCACTCTCACCCACCGCTTCCTTGACCGGTAGAGGGTCGTTAGCCGAACGGGTAGGACAAGGACTAAAATTCTCCCTTCATTAAAAGTATTAATGATAAATACTAAGTAACTAAACCTTTTATAAATACCCAATCTTAGTTACTTAGGAAAATGTGAATAAGGTGCTAATCCATGAAATTACACTTTGCACTTTGTTTAAGTCGGTTAGTGGAGCGTGTGTGGTTAACCGGCACACTAACTCGTATTTAACAAGGTAGGCAAAGGGTAACTTAATGTTTATCATAGTATCGATGGAGCGTGTGTGGTTAACCGACACATCGATTGAGGGGTAAACACTTAAGGGTACCAAGTAATTTGCATGGTTACTTCACACCTTGTTTTGTGATCCTCGGCATCCCAGTCACAAAACCTGAAGGGCACACTCGAGATTGAAACATGCCATTAAACAGTTCAATGAATCTCAAAGATCTAGGAGTTTCAAATCAATTAAAACCTAATAATACATTTCGTTTATCTTGGTGGAAATTGGTGAATCGTCATTCACCTACCTTCAAATATTTTATAGCTTGGATTACGACATCCCTCTTCTAAGTTATAAAATAGTTTGTTGGGTCTTAGCCTTAATATTTCATTTTGGGTGTCATATTAAGGACTTAAGATCAACTATCTTGAATATCTCCCAAAAGATGTCTGGTTTAGACATTTATGATCTTCCAAAATATCTTGAGACAAGCTTTCCTAAATGAAGATGATGTCTGGTTTGGAAATCATACTTCTTTAACCTCCTCAAATTATTTTCCTTAACCCACAAGTTCAAGGTCACTCAAGCCCTATTGGCAAGGCAAGGTCTAGGTGTGGTCACATCTTGGAGATGTAGTCACATATTGACAAGCCGGGAGAGTTGGGTGTCAAAGTCTTGAGAAAGTTGGTGGTTCAACTACTTTCTAAGTCACATAGTGAGTTCTTTTGAAACACCTATGAAACAGACTATGACAAGACCCTTTATGATCTTATCTATTTGCTATGATCAACTTCCTAAAACTTTATGGACATTGACAATGATGACATTGGATATCTAGTAAAGCTCTCTCTTCCCAGTGGAAAGGGATCGGCCATAGTCAACTCGGTTGACCAAATGGTAAAGAGAAAAGCTAAGTCTGTGATAGTCTCATGTACCATTATCAAAGGGTCCATATGTTTATAGTGCCAAAGAAAGGGGCATTGGTTGCGAAGCTGCCAGATTTACCTAAGGATGTTAAAGTCAATAAGTTTGACTCTACTTCAGGTAAAGTCCACTATCTAACTCTGTTAAGTTTCTATTATGAGATTATTGATACATGATGTGACTGGGTCACATAGTGATGTTTTAAGAATCAAAGAAAAAGTGGAGAAACTTAAAGAAAGAATATGCTGAATCTGATCGCATAGATGGATTTCTATCGCATAGTTTGAAGATCGGATTCTTGAGCTACTTCTTAGGAGTTATGATATATTGCTTAGGAATAGATAACAACAAGATTTCATATGGATTGTAAGGATAAGTTTTTCCGCAAAGTTTTAAAATAAAAGGAAAATTTTGATTTTATTTATTTTAAAATATCCTTACAATGGCATTTGAGGAAAAATTGTTTCTTATATGATTCCATTAAGAGCAAGAGTGGAAATATGAAATTAATTCTTTCATTTGTGGTAATGTCTATATTTACCAAATAAGGAAAGATTCTCATCACCCAAGTTTCAATTGGACCAGAACTTGGAATCATGCAAGTTGTATAGTATGATGAACGAGAACCTTCAAGTATTGGAAAATTAAGACTAATTACTTGCTCACATGGATGTGTGAGTCAAGTAAAGGACTAAGGGATCGAGTACACATCATTGTGCACTGATTAAGTCCACCACAAAAGATTGATAAAACAATTCGTCATAGTTTACTAAAGCTCAATAAATATGATTATACTTACAAGCTTAAGTGTAATTTTGAGACATTGGAAAAAGGTTCCAATGTATGACAGAGCGAATAAGAAGAATCAAATTAGGCAGAAGGATAAAAGTTTCTCAAATCTAAAAAGATGGGAGAGTACTTTAGTATCAGTTTAGTGATCATCTTAATGATTAAGAAACCATAGCACAATTAGTTCTCTAAGGAAATCTTAGTGCATTCTTATGACTAAGAAGAGGGATGTTGAATTGTTGAAATGGTTAAATCAAGAAGATGAGTCATACTTCGTTCTAATACAATTCTTAGAGTCATACTCCAAGATTGTCATTTGAGTGACATGTCTTAAAGAAGGTTTAAAACACTTGTCAAATGTAAGAGTAAATGTTTTCTACTCTTGTACATTTGAAATTGATAAGCTGTGATGTTTTGGATAAAACAAAGACCAACTTAGGACAATTGTGTGAAGTGTTTGTCTTGATTAGAATCCACACTATCTCTTGGATATTTGACAAGGGAGTCTTATAGGTCAAGAGGACAGTGGGAGTCTTAAAGGTCTTGAAAGTCTCAAGAACTAATCAAGAATAGAACCTAAAGTTCTTCACTAGCACACGACTTGAGGTTTATAACCTATCGTGTTGACATAGTCTGTGCCCATTCCAGTTAAAGTTGAGTTCTTAGAGTTCTCAAATGGTTGAACAACAACTTGGAAGCAATGGCAGGCCCTTGAGCTGCCAGGAGGCAAGAAGTTAAGATTGAGTTCAGTCCATATGAGTTTGGATTTGTCATTATCCTTGTCTTGTGACTATGGTTTTGACAATTCACATGGATAAGAACACATACACCATTAAATCTAAGTGGCATAAGGTTTCTCTCCGATTCATGAAAATGATGGTGAGGAAACACTTCCACTAAGTAGATTTTAGTTAGATAGCAATTGTGATATTTGCATTCTCAAAGTTGTTAGTGGAGTGTGTGTGGTTTACTGGCACACTAACCTGGACTTGTGAGAAGTGGCAAAAAGGTCTAACCATTATGATTATGGCATCCCTCTTCATAATTGTTTAGACACACAAGTGTGCTATCTAAGGCAAGGTGTATGATTTTGATAAAGTTCTATCAAAACAATCCAGTATCAGAAATCTAAACTTTGGTAAGAAAGTCAATAAAGTATTGATTTCTAGAAGTCCAGTTGATTTCTGAGTACATGTCAAAGCTAGTGGGAGCATAAGTGTTATGCTAATAATCATCATGTTAGTGGGAGCATGATAATTTTGATAAAGATTGCAAGTTAGCAATATTAATTATAGAAAAAAAAGGTTTCAATTAGGAAAAAGTTGTTTTGCTATCATTAAGGGAGAGGAAATTATACTTCATCTCAAATCTATAAGCTTAGATCGTGAGGTTTTAATCATTTAGTCAAGGATATATATGAATTTCATGTTGGAATGGCTCAACATAAGGAAATTCTGTATATGGGTCCATTATTTGCGTTCTAAAATTCGATTATGATTACGGCATCCCTTTTCATAATCTGAATTATGAGAACTTGGCAAATAGAAATGGAAATGTTATAGCAAAAGACTGGTTTAGTCTTTATGTGAGACATCATGAATCGTGTCCCATATGCTTCGGATATAGGATCGATTACATGTGCTATATTCATCATTTCTAAAAATTTTCCAAATGCCTGGGGCATTAAGAAGGGAAAAGGTTTAGAACTGGATATGACTAAAAGGATTAAATAATTATCGAGGACAATCTAAGGTTCACCAAAGATTGGTTGCTCAAGGACAGTTGGAAGTATAGTGATAATTATGGAAGGACCATATTGACATAATCTGTAAGGAGGCAACTCTTGTTCAGAAGTGATAGTCAAAATGGAATCTGGAAATGTTTCACAGTCAGAAATTTCAACCTGTGTAAGATTAAGGAAACTTAATGCAAGAAGGATGTTTCCAAGGAGTTGATCTCCTTTGGAATACTCTGTAATGATTGTTGCCATGTCTTTGTGAATTTGTGCATAATCGTTACAAGAGGATCAATGCATATAAGTTTAGAATCTAACAGATTTCAGTAAATGGCATGAATTTGGAATTCTTGCATCTGCAGTAAGGATTTGGGAGTGTGAAAAGAGAATCATTGAAGTTATGTTCAATTGATCTAGTTCACAAAGTAAAGATCATAGACAAACATAGTATGCATACTTGGTGTGTGGCATGACTAGTGTTTAGAAAAACATAGTGTACATGCTTGGAGCATGGGACAACTATTGTTTTAAATTCAAGAATAAAGTTGATAGCTGAAACAGTATACAATGAATAATGTGTAATCATATGGTGATAAATAAAAGGTGTTTTATTTATGTTCATAGGTTTTGATACCATATTGGATTCAATTATTATTGTGTTTCACTTTGCATGTTTTGACTTCCCGAATAAACTAGGTTATTCTTCCGGAATGACTAAGTTATTCAAACCATCCACAGTCGATCATATGTTGGAAGTAGATATGAATTAAGACTGTCATGGGTTGGCTTGTAGAGGTCTAAGGTGTTGGACAAAGGGATACAACACTCATGAGTGCTCATAAGTTCTGAGTATTGGATTCAACCCGCGCTCATTGGAATCACTTCATGGATTTTATCACGAGTGATCATGAGACGATAATATCTTATATTCTTCAAACCTAGAGATATGAGTTGTTACTATAAGTTGGTTGTACATTGATTGCACGAAAACACATTTGGTAACTCGGTGCTATAAAGCGTGCCTTTGTGTATGATTCAACAAGTAGTAGAACAAGCCATATAAGTCGAAGTTTATCCATTCCTTTTACCTTCGGGATAAAAGCGATATCTGTGGGCCCCTCGATGATTTGATGATGACAAATGGAAGTGCTCGTCCGGGCCAGGACTGATTTGATTTGTTCAATTAGTCAGTCGTCATAAATCGGAAATCGGGAAACAACAAATGGACGGAGAGAATGATTATAATCCATGTCTCAGTCCATATGATATCTAGAATGGAGGAATATATGATCCCTTATCTAATGGACATGTCATTTGATTTGTTCAGAGTTTGACAGTGGCTTTAAGAGCTACGTTTGCTAGTCGGGATCTTGGAGTCATACGCAATAATAGTTTTAGACTTATCCAAGTGGGAGACTGTTGGATTAGGTGTCTAAGCCCATAACTATTATTGGTATGTATTCGACCCGAGAGTAGCATGGTCCATTTGGGTTGCATATCATCAGGACAATTTGTTAGGATGGACTTTTGAGAGAAGGTTAATTATGGTTTATTAATATATTATAAGTTATAATATATTAATATGAAATCATATGTTTTAATTAGTATTGATCAAGAATTAATTTTGAATTAATTTAGTGGTCAAAAAAGACTAATTAAATATATGGGGACTAATTATGATAATTAGTTATATTTATATGTGTTGGGCTTATGATCCATGTTGGACCAATTTTATGTATGGATACATAAAGAGTTGGGCCACATGAACCATGGATCATAAAACCCATGGGTATGGATTATGGGTGATACCAATGACCCTTGGAATCCTACATATAAATAGGTTACTCCATAGCCAAAATCACCACTTCTTTTCTTAGAGAAATATAGAGGTGTTTTGGTGCATGGAATTCTCTCTCAAGAGCCACCTTTGTCCTAGGTGTGTTGTGATTCCATTTTAGGCATTTCATACTATTGGTGCTAAGCTCTTAAGGCCAAATACATCAATACTTCAAGCAACATAAAAGGTATGTTTCCCTAACTAGTATATTGTATGGTTTATGTAAAATGCATGCTAGTTATAGGTTTAATGCCTTGGAAACCATTTGCATGTATAATTAGTGAAAACATAGATCCAAGGTATTTAGGGTTGTATGTGAACCATAGGATGTTGTATTATACCAAAACCCAACAGTAATACCTTGAGGTTCCCTAAATAACAAAGTCACCGATCAACAACAGCTAACGAATAACAAGCAATCCACACACAGACCCCAAATCAATGAAATCACTCCTACTCCTCTTGCTGCCACATCGTTGTTTTCCATGAAGAGCAACCGGGGACCTCCTTGGCCCCAACTTGTCTACCCACTGTCCGAAACACCGTACACCTACCCGATTCTGAGCCAAAAAACACTCAACAGTCCTCTGCGACCTTCAAAGGATACCTCGTCTAACCAAAACTGCCCTATCTCCTTCCATCCGACTGATCCATCCTCTCGTGATAGGCTGAAAACATGTCACCACTGAATCCGACGCAACAAGGTGAGTACTACCATAATAGTTGTAGTCTTACATCATACCCGGTCGCCATCGACCTACCGTTTCCTGATTCCAACATGTCGTGGCTTTATAACAACTAGAGCCACCCGAGACACATCCCCAATGACTTAAACCACCATCAAACCAACCCGTTCACCAACATGGAATCTCGTCCTCAAGGCCCTTGACATATAGATGCCCCATATCCCATCTCGCTGAAACGAGATCATGTACAAATTCCGATTTATGTTCCTATCTAAATCTAAATCGTTGCGCATATCTAGAGATCCTCAAATTGGCTTTTGCATAATGCACCATGACCTCCCACCCTCCTTTACTTGTGATGAGAATATTGAGCTATTAGATCGATAGATTCAAAACAGATAAAAGAAATCAAGAACACAAGAATGAGACAAATGATGTCGAATGATTAATCTCTCACACCTCAGAAGAGCTCGATGAAGAACTTCGACTGTAGAGGTGTGTATAGGGTTACAATGCAAAAGCAATTAATGAGATCTCTATCTTAACGCTATACATGCATGCATAATATATAGTCTAACCCTAATCATAAACCACGGATGCACAGGACCAATCCGGATAAATAAAACAAAAACATTTAAGCCAAATAAGACACAACTCTAATACCTAACAATCTCCCCCTTTGCGTCAATTAAGGCGAGACTTCAGTTCGGTTGAGCGAGAGAAGACTTATTGACAGTCTTGAACAACTTCGGTATAATGGCTAGCAGAGTTTGACGGAAAGTTATATACCACCGAAGCATGTCCTTGAAGTTCTTTTTGTCCGAGTCACTGTTCTGCTTACATCTTTTAGTGATATCAAGGATATGCTCCAAACAAGAAGTGGAGAAAAGATGTTTGACAACAAGAGCGAAAAGAAATCTTTCACCTTCGCTCCTTGTAAACATGATAGTGAGACGAGTTGAATCAATCTGGCCTAACTTCATCTTGTTAACATCTCCAGGATTCCCTGTAGGCTTCACTGTCAGTCTCTTCCTTAACACGTGAGCAACTTCTTGATCCATCTTTGCAACTTCATGGATATATGAAGCTAAAATCCTTGTAACATCCCAAAATTCAAGCCTGAAAATTTCATTTTTGAATTAATAATTTTTAAAACATTTTACCATAACATTGTCAATAAATCAACACATTACAAAATCATAATGTTGTGTTCCAAACAATGACATCAAAAAAAATAAAAATCAGAGTACAATCCCAGAAAGTCCGATGCGGAATCATGTGTGTGTGTGTGATGCGATGCTATGCCGCCGACTCCTTCCCCTTAGACGAAGAGGTACCTGAAACCACAACAAAAACTGTAAGCACAAAGCTTTGTGAGTTCCCACATCATACCACATACCATATAATATTGTCGGTATCTTTCAACTGGTAACTTCCATCAGTATCTTTCAACCGGTAATCCTCATCAGCATCTTTCAACCGGTAATCATCATCAGTATCTTTCAACTGGTAATTGTCATCAGTTTCTTTCAACCGGTAACTGGGGACTATTCCATCCCTTACCACTAGCATACAGCATCAATATATAAACATACAGTCAGGCATATCCGGGTACTGACCTACCCTTCAGTCCTAAGGACTGTTGTCAGGGAAACTGACCCCTACTATATACATAACATATCATACAGATAAATCTCATGACCAAATCACATAACCAGACCAAGATAATGATCACAAAGACAATCATCTTCTAAAAACCCATATTTGGTGGGCTGGAATTGTGGCCTTAGACCCACCCCTACTAGAAGGTGACTTACCTCGTACGAGTAGCTGCTGATAATCTTCGCAGGAAACCTCTGTGTGTTGTGGCTCCGGAAATCCTCCGGTTATAATCCCCACAAAACACTCAGTCAGAATCTGATATCTACTCTTAGGGTAAAATGACTATTTTACCCCCAACCAAGTCCAAGTCAAAGTCAAAGTCAACTTTCAGTTGACCCAACTCGCCGAGTTGTGCCGTCAACTCATCGAGTCCCTACCCTTTACTCGTCCTTATCCACGACTCGACTCGTCGAGTTTGGCAACTACTTGACGAGTTCCCCTTCTTTACGAACATCAATGAACCTTCATCCGACTCGCCGAGTTGTATGAACAACTCATCGAGTTCACCTTCATCTGATGAACAAGTCCTAACCTTGACTCGCCGAGTTGTATGAACAACGCATCGAGTTCATCTTCAAACATAATGAGATTGCCTTGGACTCACCGAGTATGTTCTAGCACTCGTCGAGTCCCATGAACTCCAGGTCTAAAACTAAGTCCAATGCGTTGGGTCACTCCTTCTGACCTACTACAACCCTTCTAACACCCAACTGAGTTCTTTTGACCCTCAACAGATATGGGACTAAATGCCTTGGACTCGTCGAGCCCAAAGAACGGAATCGCCGATTTGATAACGTCCACACCCTAAATCCTCGATTTCTGATGTACAACACTTGTCCAAATGATTGATCCAACCCTTAAGCTCGATCTAGCACATAAAGTTACGAACTTTACGTGCATGCATGGGACTTTTGAGCCAAAAAGGCTCTAAAATGGCTCTTTTGTTGCATGGGACCTTCCTTGGGTGCAAACCCTCATATTAGCAATAGGGATGACTGGCCGCCGACTCGACGAGTCCGTCACTTAAGTCCCGTCCAAACCCGCTCCTACTCGACGAGTTGGGCCTTCAACTTGCCAAGTCCCAAGCCAAAAATGCAAATACATTAAATAAAATACATACCAGGAACCATAAGGTGGTTGCAGCTGATGAGAGGAGCTCTAGGGTTAGGGTTTGATGGTAATGAGGCATATATACCCGGTTCCCACCAGCTTTTCCCATAATAACAGAAATGGTCCCTCCTTGCAATATTCTTTTCAAAACAAATCCCAAATTTACCAATTAGACCCCGCCTTTCCAAAATCCTTTCCTCTTAGGTCCATAATTTACTTTTTAACCCCCGCTTCCATAAATTCTTCCATATTAAGTCCAAATAATACCATACACCCCCCTTGACTTATAAAAATCTTTAAAAATTAAGTCCCACAACTACTAACCCCTGGAGATCAAATCTTGTCATTTGACTTCCCGAAAACAACACCCCACTAATTATTATTTAATTTATGAGCTCTAACAATATAAAATAATAATAATTACTTCCCAGGGTTGCTGATTTATTATTTAATTAATCTCTTAAAAATGGGATGTTACAGAGGTTGATTTATAGCACATCAGGAGGAGGAAAGCGGACATAGGGCAGGTTGTTGGGGTTTCAGCGAAGAAACCAAAGGGATTCGACGCTAGGTTGAAGGGCCAGCAGGGTCAGGACCATTGTGGGAAATGTGGTAGGTCACATGAGGGAGTTTTCCACACTGGTTCGGGATTCGGCTGCTATAAGTGCGGCAAGACCGGGCATTTTGGCAGGGATTGTACTACTCATGCCCCCACTGTTCAGATGTCAGACCTGATTTTCTTTCATTACAATTAGAAGGGTCATAAAAAGGCCAATTGCCCTAGGTTGACAGCAACAGCGCCAGTGGTGGCACCAACTCCAGCGACTACACGGGTTACGGATGGCCGGAAGGTCAAGTCAGAGGCTCAATTGGTGAGGATCCGAGCTTTCCAATTAACAGCTGAGGACCACGCGTTGCACCCGATGTGGTGATGGGTATGGTTTCGTCTCTCTAACTTTTATTGTATGTGTAACGACCCGTTCCCGGTATGTTGATTTATTGGTAATTGTAGTGAGTTTTTCAAGAGGGACTCGGCGAGTTCTAGCCTGACTCGCCGAGTAGGGTTGCGCCTGAGGGCACGCGTGAGCCGGGGACTCGGCGAGTCCATATCCCTGACTCGGCGAGTCCATCCGTCTGGGTGAAACCCTAAATCCCCGAGTTGCCCACTATTTATACCACCTTATAGCCCCCATCCTCGCCTCCCTCACCTTGAGAACACAGTGAGAGAACCCTAATCCTCCCTTGAAGAGCTTATATGTGTTTTGGTGCCATTTTGTGAAGGTGTGAAGAAGGAGAAGAAGGAAGAAGCAAGGAGAAGTGTTGTAGTGCAAAGATCCAAGGCCAAATCAGAGTTAATTGAGGTATTTTCGGAGTTCCATCTTGTTATATGCTTTAAACTTCCATTAGAGCTCTCCTAAGAGCTAGTTGATGCTTGTTCCAAGCCTTACACTTGCATGAACGTCTTATTAAGTCGAAATAGCTATGGATCTGAATGTTGGGGTGCTGTAGAGCCCAGATCTACTGTCTTTTTGGGGTGCGGTTCCACGACGAGATGGGTACTCGTCTCCATTTCAGCACCGCTTTTCATCCTCAGACTGACGGGCAGAGCGAGAGGACGATTCAGACTCTTGAGGACATGCTTAGGGCATGTGTTCTAGATTTTGGGGGCAGTTGGGATACGTATCTTCCGTTAGCGGAATTCTCGTATAACAACAGTTATCATGCGAGTATTGATCGACCTCCTTTTGAGATGTTATATGGCAGGAAGTGCAGGACCCCGATTTGTTGGGGCGAGGTCGGTCAACGAGTTATAGGGAGCACCGAAGTGGTGCTCAAGACGACGGAATTGATCCAGCAGGTCCGTAGTAGGCTGCAGACTGCGCAGAGTCGGCAGAAGAGCTACGCCGACAGGAGGCGTTCGGACTTGGAGTTCCAGGTGGGAGATATGGTTCTTCTGAAAGTCTCACCTTGGAAAGGTGTCATCAGGTTCCGGAAGAGGGGCAAATTGGGCCCCAGATTTATTGGTCCTTTCAGGGTTTTGGCCCGGGTGGGTCGGGTTGCTTATCGGTTAGATCTCCCTGAGGAGCTTAGTCAGATACACAACACCTTCCACGTGTCGCAGTTGAGGAAGTGTTTGGTGGATGAGACAGCAGTCGTTCCCTTAGAGGACATTCAGGTTGATAGCGGCCTAAATTATATCGAGAAGCCGGTCGCGATTCTGGAACGGAAGACCAAGACCTTGAGGAACAAGGTAATTCAGCTAGTAAAGGTGCAGTGGCAGCACCGGAAGGGGTCTGAGTGGACGTGGGAGGCTGAAGGGGAAATGAGAGCGCACTACCCGGAGTTATTTGCAGATCCAGCCGTAGCAGACTTCGAGGACGAAGTCTGAGACAAGTGGGGGAGAATTGTAACGACCCGTTCCCGGTATGTTGATTTATTGGTAATTGTAGTGAGTTTTTCAAGAGGGACTCGGCGAGTTCTAGCCTGACTCGCCGAGTAGGGTCGCGCCTGAGGGCACGCGTGAGCCGGGGACTCGGCGAGTCCATATCCCTGACTCGGCGAGTCCATCCTTCTGGGTGAAACCCTAAATCCCCGGGTTGCCCACTATTTATACCACCTTATAGCCCCCATCCTCGCCTCCCTCACCCTGAGAACATAGTGAGAGAACCCTAATCCTCCCTTGAAGAGCTTATATGTGTTTTGGTGCCATTTTGTGAAGGTGTGAAGAAGGAGAAGAAGGAAGAAGCAAGGAGAAGTGTTGTAGTGCAAAGATCCAAGGCCAAATCAGAGTTAATTGAGGTATTTTCGGAGTTCCATCTTGTTATATGCTTTAAACTTCCATTAGAGCTCTCCTAAGAGCTAGTTGATGCTTGTTCCAAGCCTTACACTTGCATGAACGTCTTATTAAGTCGAAATAGCTATGGATCTGAATGTTGGGGTGTTGTAGATCCCAGATCTACTGTCTTTTTGGAGTTATATTGCATGATAACCATAGATCTACCCATTTTATGCATCTTTTAGCCTTATTTCCCTTATTCATGAGGTTGTGCACGTAAAGTTGGAAACTTTACACGGTAAATCAGCTTGTTGGACTCAGATCTATCAATTGTATGCATTGGATTCAAACAAAATCGAGTAAAAATCAGTTGCATGGCGGCAACTCGGCGAGTCGGAAGAACGACTCGATGAGTTGGGTCGCGAGTCCCGAGTTCTTCAGTTTTATCAGTGTCGAGTGGACGAGGTGAGTTAGAGAGTGGACTCAGCGAGTTGAGGGTGAACTCAGTGATGGAGGGACTCGGCGAATTGTTCATCAACTCGGCGAGTCCAAGGCAATCTTCTTGGGATCAAGAACAACTCGTCGAGTCTGTTCATACGACTCGGCGAGTCGGATGAAGATTGTCTGAGTTCTTGGATCAAGAGGGTACTCGTCGAGTCGATGCCAGACTCGACGAGTAGCAGTGAGTAAAAGTGAAAAGTGAGAGTAGGACTCGGCGAGTTGGGTGGCCCAACTCGGCGAGTCAGCCCAAAGGAGAGTTGACTTTGACCAAGGGTAAAAGAGTCATTTTACCCCAAGCGCAGTGTTTAGTATTTGATTGAGTGTGTTTATGGACTTGTAGCCGAGGAGATTCAGGAGCAGCCGCCGTTAGCTTTCCGAGCCACACACTCAGCAGCCAGCTTACGAGGTGAGTTTCCTTCCAGTAGGAACGGGTCTAAGGCCACAATGCCGGCCCGTTCAGTTAGCAGTAGTTTCCGGATATAGGTCCGATGCAGTAGTTAGTATGTTCGATGCCTTCGTGGTTCGAACAGGATTTGTGTGCTATGTTTTATGTGTTAAGTATTATGTATTCCGGGCCACGGCCCGATGTAGCATGTCGTATATGTGTTATGCTAGTTGATGTGTTATGCTATGCCATGTTCAGTCAGTCAGTTCCGGACTTCGGTCCGATGCAGTTAGTTCCGGACTTCGGTCCGATGCAGGGGACAAGGTCCCAGTCAGTTCCGGACTTCGGTCCGATGCAGTTAGTTCCGGACTTCGGTCCGATGCAGGGGACAAGGTCCCAGTCAGTTCCGGACTTCGGTCCGATGCAGTTAGTTCCGGACTTCGGTCCGATGCAGGGGACAAGGTCCCAGTCAGTTCCGGACTTCGGTCCGATGCAGTTAGTTCCGGACTTCGGTCCGATGCAGGGGACAAGGTCCTAGACAGTTCCGGACTTCGGTCCGATGCAGTTCCGGGCTTCGGCCCGATGCAGTGGGCAAGGCCCAATATGTGTTTATGTGTTATTGTATGGTATGTGGTAGTTTGGGGGAGCTCACTAAGCTTCGTGCTTACAGTTTCAGTTTGGTTTCAGGTACTTCCGCAAGCAAAGGGAAGAGCTCGGGGTGACAGCATCGCACACACCACAGCATAGCTTTTATCCTGGGGATGTCTTTTGATGTTTTGGATTGATGTTGTATGATACAGTTTTCCGCACAATATTTTATTATGTTTCGGGGATACATCGCGTGTGTTTTATGTTATGATACTTATATTATGGGTTTGATTATATTGAAAAACGAAAATTTTTGGGTCATGTTTTTGGGTCGTTTCAGTATGTCGCTTGTGATATTGATGTATTATACTATAGGTTTTGTTTAGGATCATTCCATGTGAATGGTATCCCGGTTTAGGTGTTATTTGATTCGGGTGCTTCCTAATCATTTGTCTCTCTTGCACTTAACAAGAGGTTTCCTGAGTCTTTGGGCATGTTAGATTTCCCTCTATAAGTCGAGATTGCGGACGACCGATCAGCAAGAGCGTCAGAGATCTTCCAAGATTGTGTTTTCAGGTTGTACAAGGAGCGCTACTTAGTATATTTGGTTCCCATACCATTACGTGCTAACAAGGTTCTTATATGGATGGATTGGTTGGGACCCAATGGGGCAGTGATCGACTGTGAGCAACAGTTGGTTCTGATCAAGATCCTAGGTGGGGGAGAACTGGCGATTCAGGGTGAGAGGCCACAACACGGACCAACTTTATGTTCAGCAGCGAGGGATAGATGCTACCTCCAGCAGCGTTGCGCGGGGTATGTTACCTATGTTATGGATACCCGGGAGGCGGGTCAGGCGAAGGTGTGTAATGTGCTAGTGGTATGAGAGTATGCAGATGTATTTCTAGAGGAGCTACCTGAGATACCTCCAGAGAGGCAGGTGGAGTTCAGGATCGACCGGGTCCCTAATGTGGCTTTGATAGCCAAGGCACCATATCGGTTGGATCCTCCTGAGATGTAGGAGTTATCTACACAGTTGAAGGAGCTATTAGACAAATGATTCATCAGACTGAGCAGTTCACCTTGGGGAGCCCCGATTCTATTTGTGAAGAAGAAGGACGGGGTCGCATCAGATGTGTATAGACTACCGGGAGCTGAATAAGGTAACGGTGAAGAACCGTGTCCCACTCCCGATGATTGATGATCTCTTTGACTAGCTTCAGGGAGCATCTTGGTTCTCCAAGAATGATTTGCGTTCAGGATATCATCAGATGAGGGTCAGAGACGAGGATGTGCATAAGACTGCCTTTCAGACACGATATGGTCACTATGAGTTTGTGGTGATGCCTTTCGGGCTCACCAATGCTCCAGCCGCGTTCATGGATCTTATGAACCATGTGTGCAGACCGATGTAAGACCGATCTGTGATAGTTTTCATTGATGACATCTTGGTCTATTCCAAGACTTGGGTGCAGCATGCGGAGAACTTACGGGAGGTGTTGGATACCCTGAGGAGGGAGAGCTTGTATACCAAGTTCTCCAAGTGTGAATTCTAGTTGAGCGAGGTGTCGTTTCTTGGGCACCTTTTCAACCATAACGAAATTTTGGTCGACCCGGCTAAAGTGGATTTCGTGATGAGGTGATAGGTCCCGAGGTCTTCATCTGAGATTCGGAGCTTCCTGGGACTGGCACGTTATTATCAGAGATTCATTCAGGACTTCTCCAAGATAGTCGAGCCCTTGACCCGGTTGACAAGGAAATTCGTGGTCTTTCACTGGGGGCCTGAGCAGCAGGCCGCATGAAATGACCCAAAATACGACCCAAAATTTTTTGTTTTAATATTACTAAAAAAGATCGCAACATCAACTATTAGATAAAAAAACCAGTGTTTGTCCGACGAGACTCTCATGATACCCCTCGACAAAATTGAAGTTAATGAGAGTCTTTATTTTGTCGAAGAACCAGTTGAGATCATGGATCGAGAGAACAAAAGAATGAAGCAAAGTAGTATTTCCACAGTGAAGGTCCGATGGAACGCTAAACGAGGACCTGAGTTCATCTGGGAACGTGAAGATCAAATGAAACAAAAATACCCACATCTCCTCCCGAACTCTTGAAGTCCCATCCAAAATGCAAATTTCAGGACGAAATTCCTTCTAACGGGGGAATGATGTGACAACCGTCAAATTATGGTCAAGCCAAAGTCAAGCAAAGTCAACAATTCAAACCGGTCAACTCAGTTAACCCTTGTATACTAGGGTTTACGTTATGTAATTACTAAACAACTCGCTATTTTAACGAGAAAACATCAACTAGAAAATTCGTATGTTTGAATTTCCATAGCCGTGAAAATGCTAAACATCGAACCAAAGTGATAAAACACTATTGCACACTCATCGGGAGTGTGTAGGACCTTAAAACATGGCTTAACGGGGTTTACGGACCTTGCATTGCGAAGCCGAACACTCAAAAAGGCCACAAACGAAACCTCTCTCAATCGTTTTCACTCTATCTCTTTCTATTTGAAATCTCTCCCAAATCTCTCTCAAAAGATCCCGTAACTTTTTGAAGTCATTCAGGTCATTCTAACCCTTAACCGGGTCAGAAATCGCTTAAAACTAGGTTAGAACGGGTAAAATACCCCAAAGGATCTGAAACCTCCCCCTAGGGCCGACGCCTCTCAGAGGCCGAACCCTCTTGGACCGGATCAGCAGCACGTGAGCGCAGCACGTGAGCCGGAGTCCCTACCGCAGCAAGCGAGCCGCAGCCACACACCACAGCGAGCCTTCCGACCGCAGCCTCTTCTCCTCATATCCACATTAGCAGCGAGGCCCTTCAGCAGCCTCGCCCAGAACTTCGGAATTTCCTCTTCTTCACCCGGTTTTCGACCATGACTCCGTTTTAAGCCCGTTTTTCATCGTTTTAAAGCGAGATTGTAACATCCCAAAATACGACCCAAAAATTTTGTTTAATCATTACTAAAATCATTATATCAATACCATAAAATAAAACCCATACGTCAATATCTCAAAACCATAACACGTATCACAAGAAAACCGTATCAAGACTGAATTAAAACATATCAATGAAAAGCTAAATCAATTCCCAGGACAAGCTGAAGCTGTGGTGTGTGCGATGCCATCATCCCGAGCTCTTCCCTTTACTTGCGGAAGTACCTGAAACCAAAACTGAAACTATAAGCACGAAGCTTAGTGAGCTCCCCCAAACTACCACATACCATACAATAACGTATAACACATATTGGGCCTTGCCCACTGCATTAGACCGGAGTCCGGAGCTAACCAGGGCCTTGCCCCCTACATCGGACCTAAGTCTGGAAACTGCATCGGACCGAAGTCCGGAACTAACCAGGGCCTTGCCCTCTGCATCGGACCGAAGTCCGGGACTAACTGCATCGGACCAATATCTGGAACTGACTGGGACCTTGTCCCCTGCATCGGACCGAAGTCTGGAACTAACTGCATCGGACCGAAGTTCGGAAACTAACTGAGCATAACATAGCATAGCATAAACAGATCAACTAGCATGAACACATAAATTGCATACTGTATCGGGCCGTAGCTCGGAACACATAACACATAAACCCTGTCTGAGCCACGAAGGCATCAAACATTCTAACTACTGCATCGTATCGAAGTCCGGGAACTACTACTAGTTAAACGGACCGACATTGTGGCCTTAGACCCATTCCTACTGAAAGGAAACTCACCTCGTGATGCTAAGTGTTGAACTCCTGAATGAGAAATCCCTTACTGCTGCTCCGGCTGCTTCCCAGCTATCATGGGAAATAAAATACTAAATTAGAATAGGGATTCTCCTATAGGTAAAATGACCATTTTACCCCTGCTGTTGCATGGGTCACAACATGGCCCAAAACCCTCAATTCCTTCTAAGTCCATCCATGGCCCCACTAAAGGCCCACTAATGGCCCAATTTGCTAAATTGGGCCTACAACCCTTTATTAGGACTTACTCAAGCCCAATACTAATCTTTGGCCCATAACAACTAAATTCTGAAGGCCACTAAGGCCCAAAGACCCTAAGTCCAAAACTCAGCCCACACCGAGGCCCAAATACTCGAAGCCCAAACTGGTAGCGTACGCGGGGTGTACACTAAGGTACGCTGAGCATACTGACTGTTGGCTTGTACGCGACGTGTACCTCCTTATACGCCCAACGTACAACCCTGTTAAGCCAAAAGTCTCATTAAGTGCTTAATAATCCGAGTCAGAAGCTAAAATCTTAGATCTAGGTCTTATCCCACGTCTTAAACCATAAAGTTGCTTACTTGATGGCTTACAAAACTCCCTTAAGCTCAAACTTCTAAAAAAAACCATTTATAACCAAGAAGGTGGCTAGATCTCATGCATGGCTTCATGAAAGCCTCAAAAATCGAAACTTTACTACTATGGGGACACTTTGAGCTTCAAGGATAGCAATACCAAGCTCCAAAAATGAAGTTGCATGATAAAGGTTCTTCCTTTGGACCTAAAAGGTCCAAACTTCCAAAAACTCCTAGATCTAAGCTTATAAGAGGAAAGTTGGAAGCTTTATACCTCTTTTGAATGCCAAATGAAGGAATGATCCCAGATCTTTGAGCTCAAGGTACTCAAGTTCTCATTCTTCCACTTATCTTCTTCTTCTTCCCAACTTTTCTTCACAACAATGAGCCCAAAAGATCAACCACACACACAACAAAGAGAAGGGATGAACTTTGGTTTTTTGGGGGTGAAGGATAAGTGAGGAGGCCAAATGGGAGGCTTTAATGGGGTTTAAATACGTCTCAAACCCTAAAATTAGGGTTTCGCCACCTGGTCGTGTACGTTAGGCGTACCTCTAGGTACATTGCGTGTACGCCTCTCACAACCCACGCAAACTAAAGGCACTATGCCCTGCGTACGACGGGTTACGCCCCGCGTACGGCTTATAGGCAGCTTACATCTCGGCCCAAAATCATGAAGGTCCAATCCAATCTAAGATGACAATTACCAATCAAATCCCACTAACATTCAAGAAATTAAATTATAATACCTCAGAAGACGATCGCTACAAGGATTTTCACCCAAATTCATATTTTGGCATATAAGGAGCCATATATTCATAAATTCAACATATTTTAAGGAAATCTTTATTTAAAAATAAAATCTATTAAATAAGATCTTGTGGTGGAGTGTTGACTTTACCTTAGCGTGTAACATAAGCAACCCCTCCCATGCCCACTCCATGACCAACTATTGTCCTCCACCATACCTGGTCATTCAAGGGTACTTTCCCCACCATTAGACCAACCATACTCTTAGTCAAAGGCTGAAAACTCACCCTCTCTCCTCATTCTTACTAATTTCTTTCATTTCCACCAAAGATCAAACACATATTTTCTCTCAAATTCTATCATATAATCTCGAGATTTCCAAATCATTTTTCAAGCTTTCCATCTTCATTTGGTAAGTATCATCACTCTCCTTATGGTCATTACATTTCCTTTTACACAAACCATTGATTCCTTACACAAACTCCATCATTATTGTGTTAGATTCTCAAATCTTCAAGTGATCTTTCAAGTGAGTTGAACACTTCATTTCTTCAACACTCACCCACTGAAATCATATAAGGTGAGTTCATACCCCTACAATTTCGTATTTTCTTAAGTTTTAAGGGGGGGGGGGGGGGGGGGAATACAAGTTAAAATCACTAAGAACACAACTAAATACTTCTAACAGCTTTCACCAGAAAAGTTGGGCTCCATTCACGGACTGTTTTGGTAGACTTAAACATTTTTGTTATCAAAACTGCATTAGATGCAAATATTTCAGGTTTATACCTTTAAAATGAATACTTGCACATCTCCATACGATTTATGTTGATTTTTTCAAAACAGCCTATCATTTCAAGAATAAATCCGGACCAGTCTGTGAATATGAACATTTTAACACAAGTTAAAGACTTCCAAAAATCATGATAAAAATTATGAATAAACTAGACACATTTTAGGAACTCTCAGATTTTACGGATTCACTTTTCGACTTCATATAATTTTTCTATGATTTTTATAAAACAACGCAGAAAGGTTAAAAACTAGTTAACGTCTTATAACTTTCATAACCCTTTGTAAGTGTATAACAATGAGTTCTAAATATTGAATGTGTTTCCTTGTTAGTTTATCATCATAAATTGAAATTTAGTCATTCATGATAAGATTCTTCATTCATTTAGAACACATATATTAAACTATAATAAGCATAGTTTATGGATTCATAGCGCTAATGTGTTTTCATAAAAGAGTTCTTATACATTACAAACGTTTTGGATAAACTATAATAGGTATAGTTTATGTATCATTTAATTTTCAAACATATTTATCAAAGGTTTTCAGTTTAGTTCACGTAAATCTGTTAGTGAATAAATTTGTGAGTCATTCGCTTCGGATTACTTCCAAAGTAACAAAGTCAAAAAGTCCTGTAAATTGTAACCAGAGTCTCTTGTAAGGAGAACGTGATAGTTGTGTATAGATCTATTTTAGGTTTGACAAACCCACACCTGAGTTGCTTGCAACAGCTAGACCGGCAGGTCTGGGGTGATAAGTATCATTTAACGGTGACGCCTAAAGAACGTCGTATTACGAGGCCATCCATGTCAAGTATGATTATAATAGCTCACATGTGGTATTAACAAATCATAAGATTTACGGGTTCTACTTTTAAATTAGTGAGTTATGTCAATTTAACTCTCAGTAATTACTTTAAGTATGGAAAATACTTGTATGCTTTCATATCAAAAAGGGTTTATGCCGATTTAAAATCACTTTTATATCTTTAAGTATGGAAAAATACTCATCATTTTCTGTCCTGGGATTTAGGACTACATAACTTTTATAAGAAAAATATTGGATTTTCTTTGGAACATATTCTATTAACATTACATCTCGTCTAGAATTGTTAGACTTCAACAGTTCATCTAACTCAATTTATATATAACTTATATATGTTGAGTGATCATATAAGGAACCTATGGGTCCTTCTAGAGTTCATTATCGCATAACATAGAAGCATTCAGTTCACACTTGATAAAGAAAATATCGGATTTTCTGGAAACATACTTGTCGTTTTTTTTTACCAAGAAAACGGTTTCATTCTCAAACAAAACTCTTATGAACTCACCAACTTAATTATTGAAACTTTTTCAAAACTACTTGTATTCTCAGGAAATCAGTGAAACAGGAAAACCAACAACATTTTGAGGATGGGACGTTAAATCGTCAAACAGTTCATTTTGTTATCATAATGTAATTGATTTCAAACATGTAAACATATACTTTGGTGTAACTTTTTCAATTATATTTATGATGGTTGTATTTACTTTGAGCACTATTATACACGTTGTTGTGATACTATACATGAAGTCTGTGACAACCCGATATTTAGAGACAATGTAATGTAAAACCAGTCAAATTTAGGTCAAAATATAACTTTACTAAAATCTTAGTTGGGTTAAATCAAGTGGTAGTAATCGTAAAAAGGTTTTCATACATATAAAGAACACAAAAATCCGAGTTATAACGAGGAAGTTATAACCATTCTAAAATTCCCGACAAAAACGGCAACACCGATTAAACGAAAAACGCGAAGTTTCAATACAATAGTTTTTAGCCTTAAATATCTAAATGAAAGTTGTATACAACATTAAACCACGAGCGTACATAAAAAGAACGTCCAAATCTGACTTCGTATGAAGAAGTTATGATTTTTCCAAGATCCGGATATAGCAGTAGACAGCTAAAAACTCGAAATAGAGATCGAGAGACTTTTGGCCAAAACAACCTAAATGAGAATAGAAGGTCTCAACAATATTAGTGCAATGATGAAAAGTATGACGAAAACGGACATCGAATGAAGAAGTTATGGATTTTTAACGGAATTTTTGTGTCCCGGCCCGTTAAAAATAAATAATTAAAAATAAAATCAAAATTAGCCGATGAAGTCTATAACGAGAGTTGTAGAGCATATTTTCAGCTACGCGTGCATATAAAGAACGTCGAAAACGGAGCTCGTATGCGAAAGTTACGGATTTTACAAGTTCGAGGCCCGAAATCCGAGGCTGTCAGGTTTGCCACGACGTGGCATAGTTTTGCCGCGACCCGACAAGTGACTAAGGGCGTCCAATCAATGGAAGAGGATAAGACTTTCTCCCCACGACGTGGCACACCAGAAATGCCCCTATAAATAGATTTCAAGGGCTCCGAGTTTCATTGCTTATTTCCCTTCTTTCTCGCGCCGAAACTCTGCGTTTAAGCCCTCGAGACCCTCCCAAAGCCCCAGTTTTCACCTTCAAGTCCCGAAGGAAGGTTTCTCATTCCCGAGATTCCCAGGATTTCCGAGAATCCCGAGAAAATCAACTTTTCTGAGTCGAAGTTCTACTCGATTTTCATCTCGCTTTCTTTAATCAATCAGGTGAGTTCATACCCCTATAACTACGTTTTCAAATGTTTTGTAAATGCTTTTATACACTTTTAAGGTGGGGAATACAAGTAAACACACAACTAAAATCGTGTGAAACATCGATCTTTTGCTATATTTTTCATACTGTTGTTTTAACTATCTTATGAAGTAATTATCATGCAAAATACCTCACAACACAACTTTACCCTCTTGGGATACAATATGTTTTATAAATAGAAATATGTTTTATTTATACGTTTGCATACTACATCATATCAAGGGTAACCATTTCAACTATAACATGATGCTTTTACAAGAAAACTCAACTCATCATCATGTCTTTGTAACACGGTAGAAAAGGAAATCATTTCATACAAACGATTTTTCATCATATTACTTGTGAACTCGTTGTTAGCAATCATGTGGTATCATATGGCTTTGTTTGTACCAAACGAAAGTCCCCACCTATAACCAGAGTCTCTTGGAGGGAGAGCGTGACAAGTGTGTATATATCTATACGGGGCTGACAACTCCGCACCCTGACTGTTAGCTACAATTCGTCATTAGGGGTGACAAATGTCAACATAGGTATTGCGTCTAGTATAGTTATGAGGAACTCACAACACGCGGAAACAATGACTCATGCACGTAGTAATACATAACTCAATCATGCTTGGGGGGTAATAACTATATTCTAGGGTATTATCAGCATAATCAAAAACTTAGGATAAACACTTCCACAACTAGTTTTACTTAACAATAAAACTATACATCTTCTTTTTAGCATGTCATAATTGCTTACAGGTTACGGTCTTGGTAATTTGAGACTGCACTTCACATTTAGGAAAATATAGGATTTTCCTGGTTCATATACATTCATTTTGTACAATAACGATTTACAACATCATTCTTTTGAGCATGTCATAGTTGCTTACAGCTTACGGTCTTGGTCATTTGAGACTGCATTTCACTTTTAGGAAAATAAGGGATTTTCCTGGTTTAAATACATACAATTTATACAACAATCATTCATATTCATTTCATACACTCATAAGAAAATATCGGATTTTCTGGAAAACACACACGCACTTTCGAATGGCATACATTTCCTCAAAACACTACTTATGAACTCACCAACTTAAATGTTGACACTTTTTCTTTGAGATAACTTGTATTCTCAGGAAACCGCTAAACCAGGTAGCAACTACTTTTGAAGACTAACGCGCTGACGTTAGTAACATATTTTGGGTCACCATATTGTATTTGATTTCTTTTGCAAACATGTAACACATACAATCATGTAAACCTTTCAAATATATTTATATTATGGTGGTGTGTGCTTTCTTTACTATTCAATTGTTATGATACTTGACATGACGTCCTCCGCCCCCGAACGTTTCCGCCGTTCTGGTTTGGGGGTGTGACAAAGTCCGCCACCCCTAAACGTTTCCGCCATCCTTGGTTTGGAGGTGTAACATTCTTAGAGGTTTAGAAATGGATAAAGTTTGAAACTTTATCCATGCATGGACTAAATCGATCCTGATTGAGCTTTATGGCCTTGGAAATAAGGGTTAAGAGCTTAATGATTTAAGTTGTAATGGAAGTTACTACGGCACGATAAAGGCCTTTCCACGACGCGGAGGATGATGAACCCACGATTGTTTTATCTGTCTGTTGCTGCAGTTTGGTAACTAGAGACAAATTGACATTGACCATTGACTTTTTTACTAAGTTTGACTTTAAGTCAAAATTTATGGTTTAGATCATATATTAATGTTTGAACCTTATAAATGTATAGGTGGGTGTTGTATCGGTTTCCTTGTGTGGGTCTAGTTGTATGGATATTTTGTGACAAACCGAAATTTTCAATCGGTCAAACCCTAAAAGTCAATCACTTAAATTTATAAGTCAATTTCATTATTACTTATTTTTAGCAAATTTAAAGTTCGTTTGATTATTTTAATATCATTCTTTAAACGAACGGGTGAAAGGAAGAGCCGTCTCGAGTCTTGAAATTTCAAAACCGCAAACACCTCGTGTCTTAGAAGATCACGGCCAAACTTTCATGTTTGGGCCGAAAAATCTTCCCAAAAACGTAAACTCATGTTTAAGCATGAGTTTACTCCCCAAATTACCACACTTCTCATTTTCACCCTAAAGAGTAAACTCCAAACTCTCTCAAGTATCATCCCGGTTTTCACCTGATTCCCGAAAACGTAAGTGTTTCTCGACTTGATTAGTTGATATAACGTAACATCTAGTGATTATACATCCTTTACTCCATCCATTTATGTGTTTTGACTAGTTTTCCAAAACACCAAGAACATACTAGTGTTCTTGGACTTTTAGTTCATTACAAGCTTCCACAAAGTAAGTAATTATATCCATGAGTCATTTAAAGCTTGCTATACATATTAATACCAAGGAAATGTCCCAAGAACACCAAGAACAGGGTGTTCACAGTTTTGGGAGGCTCCCAAAACCGTAAACACCAAATAAAGTGCAAAGTGGTGCCTTAGGGTGCCTAGATGCTTCACAATGCCTTAGGGACTTGTCTAGATTCATCCTTGATGAGTTTATCACACAAAAAGCACCAAAACCTTACATTTTTATGTGTTTACGGTTTGGGAATCTCCTAAAACCATAAACACCCCAAAAGGTGTATAAATGTCCCATATTTATTCCTTATGTCTAAAATCTAACCTAGACTATTGTCATGATTGAGCTAAGGACTTGAAAAACCCCAAATACCATAAACTTATGAGTTTAAGGTAGTAAACTCAAAGGAAAATGGTAAAGGGACCGTAAACTCCATTTAGGATTGAAATGGTGCCCTATATCCTTCCAAAGGTCTAACCACCAAGTAGAAATGCTTCAAAGGACTTGTAAAACCTCAAAACAACATATGGTCATAAGGTGTAGAGTTTACGACTGTAAGCCCTTGAGTTTACTGCTGTAAACTCCTTGGGTAATGGTCATGAAAACTGTAAACTCCAAAGGAGTTTACCCTTAAACCCCAAACACTCTAGCTTTGCCCTACAAACACTTGGATGCAACCCTTGTGATCTTTAAACACTTAAATCAAAGTGTTACCATGTTCTAGAGTGTCTTAACTTATATTACTAGAGATAAAGTGCCTAATTAGTTATATATATATATATATTGATTATATGATAACTAGGCTCGTTGTGTGTGTACAAGTCTCCACTTGTCACCTAGCATCGTATCTGACACTTCAATCCAATCCACTCACTACAAGTGAGTTCATACCCCTAAATTAACATTTAAATGTTTTCAAATGTTTATAAATACTTTTATGGGGGGGGGGGATACAAGTAAAGTTACGATAGTTATTATCTCAATCACATGTGATTAATAACTATCGACAAGTGAATCTCTTACCTTCAAATTGTTTTACTTCAAATTGTCTTAAAAACTCTTTTACATATCGAATGCTTTTACGAAACTTATTCTATACTTTTATATTATCAATTGCATGTCTATGTATGTATAGTTATATAAGCAATGTTTGAAAAGGCTTAGGAAGGCCTATCCGCCCTATTTCCTTTTCGCGCTTGAGATGTGGTCTGGTGGGATATCGGGTACCCGTCCGAAGGTCATTTAAATATTAGTTATATATCATGTGTACATATATAGTCATAAAGGTTCTTCCGGTTCATTCAGTACCCTTGGGTAGCAAGGGTATACTCCCATGGTCATACGTACAAGTTATGTTACTAGTAAACTACAATAGGCGTAGTTTAGGGTTTTACTAATACTAATACCAGAACAATGAATCATACCAAGAATCAGTTCATACATGAGTCATAAATTATAGTGATGAGAAACAAACATAGAACAGAGTGATGAGAAACAAACTTAATACATAGTGATGAGAAAAAAACATAATACATAGTGATGAGAAAAAAAACATAATACATAGTGATGAGAAACAAACATAATACATAATGATGAGAAACAAACATAATACATAGTGATGAGAAACAAACATACAGGCTAGACAGAGATAGAACACAAATACAACTACCACATACATTACATATACATTACATTCAGTTATGTGAGCCATTAAACGGGTCATGGCACTACCTGCCATGACCGTTTTTGTATCCGGACTCTCCTTAATTGGGGAGCGTATGAGTTTGCGTATAGATCTATACTGGATTGACTATCCTACACCTTGCTGCTCGCTAAAGTGGGACTTGCAAGTCTACGGGTGCCAAATGTCATTTCTTACGGCATCTTACATCGTCGTTTTACTATTGAGTCGGTAGCAGGGTACAGGCCGATCACATGGTATTTTAAATAACAATTGGTTTAAGGTAGTTAGTACAACAATAGTTCCTTAATACAACACTACAATACTATAATATTTTTCCTATTACATTCACTTCGTGAACATTCACACGATGCACGGTAATGTAAAAACTATATTTTTGGTTAATGATAGTCGGATTTGGGAAAATACACACTCTTACAAGAAACACACACAGTTACTAGATGCCTTGGTAGAAGGCTACTTTTAGTAGGAAATATAGGGTTTTCTAGGATAGTTCATGTTGGGTTTTTGAGCATTCTAACACTCCTAAGTGTACATGCAACCCTAAATACCTTGGATCTATGTTTTCTCTATTATACATACAAATATGAACTTTCCAAGGTATTCATCCTAACTAGCATAATAACATGATTCATATGAATATATCAAGTTAGCATTACATACCTTTTTGATGTAGAAATTCTTCATGAAGCTTGAGTGTCTAGTGCCCCAAGTGTGACACCTCAAATTGTTCACACAACACCAAATACACTTGGAATAACTTGAGAGAAACTTGAACACTCCTTGAAATCGTTTAGCCCTCACACTCCCACATAGTGCATGATTTCTTGAGCCATGGGATTCTTTTATATGGTGGCTATTATGGTTACACCATGTAACTCATGACTTTACCCATTCCTTATGCTCCATGGATTTTAACCTCCATTGAGTATCCATGGGTCACCCCATGGACTTAGTCCAACATAAGGAATCTTGGATCACAAGCTCACATATATAAGAATGAATGATTTACACAATCAACCCATATATTTAATTAGTCTTCTTTTGATCACTTAATTAATTCTAAATTAATTCTTGATCAATACTAATTAAATAACCTTATTAATATATTAGACCTTATAAAATATTAACAAACCTTAAGTGTTATTTCTCTCATTTTAGTCTATCCAAATGCATGATGCCATGCAACCCAAATGGACCATGCCGGGTCGGGTCAAGTCTTGCCAATTATAGTTATAGACTTAGACATTAATCCAAAAATCTCCCACTTGGATAAGTCTAAAACTATTATTGCATATGACTTCAAGAACTGACTGGCAATCGTAGATCTCAAAAGCTTCTGTCGAACTCTGACCTTGTAGATGAACTCTGACCTTGTCAATGACTTGTCCATTAGATAAGGGATCATATATTCCTCCATTCTAGATATCATATGGACTGAGACATGGATTATAATCATTCTTTTTGTCCATTTTTTGTTTCCCAGTTTCCGATTTATGATGACTGACTAATTGAACAAATCAAATCAGTCCTGGCCCGGCCGAGCACTTCCGTTTGTCATCATCAAATCATCGAGGGCCCACAGATATCGATTTTATCCCGAAGGTAAAAGGAATGGATAAACTTTGACTCATATGGCTTGTTCTACTATTTGTTGAATCATACACAAAGGCACGTTTTATAACACCGAGTTACCGAATGCGTTTTCGTGCAATCAATGTACAATCAACTCATGGTAACAACTCATATCTCTAGGTTTGAAGAATATAAGATATTATCATCTCATGATCACTCGTGATAAAATCCATTAAGTGATTCCAATGAGCACGGGTTGAATCCAATACTCAGAACTTATGAGCACTCATGAGTGTTGTAGCCCTTTGTCCAACATCTTAGACCTCTACAAGCCAACCCATGATAGTCTTAATTTATATCTACTTCCAACATATGACCGACTGTGGATGGTTTGAATAACTTAGTCATCCAGAACAATGACCTAGTTATCCTGGAAGTTAAAACATGCAAAATGAAACACAATAATAATTGAATCCAATATGGTATCAAAACCTATGAACATAAATAAAACACCTTTTATTTATCACTATATGATTACACATTATTCATTGTATACTGTTTCAGCTATCAACTTTATTCTTGAATTAAAACACTAGTTGTCCCATGCTCTGAGCATGTACACTATGTTTTCTAAACACTAGTCATGCCACACACCAAGTATGCATACTATGTTTGTCTATGATCTTTACTTTTTGAATTAGATCAATTGAACATAACTCCAATGATCCTCTTTTCATAGTCCCAAATCCTTACTGCAAATGCAAGAATTCCAAATTCATGCCATTTACTAAAATTTGTTAGATTCTAAACTTATATGCATAGATCCTCTTGTAATGATTATGCATAAAGTCGCAAAGACTTAACAATAAACATTACAGAGCATTCCAAAGGAGATCAACTCCTTGGAAACATCCTTCTTGCATTAAGTTTCCTAATCTTACACAGATTGAATAATTTCTAACTTTTAAACATTTCCATATTCCATTTTGACTATCACTTCTAAACAAGAGTTGCCTCCTTACAGATTATGTCAATATGGTCCTTCTAGAATTATCATTATACTTCCAACTGTCCTTGAGCAACCAATCTTGGTAAACCTTAGATTGTCCTCGACAATTGTTTATTCCTTTTAGTCATATCCAATTCTAGACCTTTTCGCTTCTTAATGCCCCAGGCATTTGGAAAATTTTAGAACGGATGAATATAGCACATGTAATCGATCCTATATCCGAAGCATATGGGAGACGATTCATGATGTCTCACATAAAGACTAAACCAGTCTTTTGCTATAATATTTCCATTTCAATTTGCCAAGTTCTCATAATTCAAATTATGAAAAGGGATGTCGTAATCATAATCGAATTTTAGAACGCAAATAATGGACCCATATACAGAATTTCCTTATGTTGAGCCATTCCAACATGAAATTCATATATATATATATATATATATATATATATATATATATATATATATATATATATATATATATATATATATATATATATATATATATCCTTGACTAAATGATTAAAACCTCACGATCTAAGCTTATAGATTTGAGATGAAGTATAATTTCCTCTCCCTTAATTATAGCAAAACAACTTTTTCCCAATTGAAACCTTTTGTTTTCTATAATTAACATTTCTAAGTTGCAATACTTATCATAATTATCATGCTCCCACTAACCTGATGATTATTAGCATGCCACTTATGCTCCCACTAGCTTTGACATGTACTCACAAATTAGCTGACTTTCTTACCAAAGTTCGGATTTCTGATACTAGATTGTTTTGATAAAACTTTATCAAAATCATACACCTTGCCTTAGATAGCACACTTGTGTGTCTAAACAATTTTAAGAACTATGAAAAGGGATGTTGTAATCATATTCTCGATTGTTTAGACCTTTGCCACTTCTCACAAGTCCATGTTAGTGTGTCAGTAAACCACACACGCTCCACTAACGACTTTGAGAATGCAAATATCACAATTGCTAACTAGCTAAAATCTACTTAGTGAAAGTGTTTCCTCACCTTCATTTTCATGAATCGGAGAGAAACCTTATGACACTTAGATTTAATGGTGTATGTGTTCTTATCCATGTGAGTTGTCAAACCATAGTCACAAGACAAGGATAATGACAAATCCAAGCTCATATGGACTGAACTCAATCTTAATTTCTTGCCACCTGGCATCTCAAAGGCCTGCCATTGCTTCCAAGTTGTTGTGCAACCAATTAAGAACTCTAAGAACTCATATGCAAAGAAAACTTTAACTGGAATGGGCACAAAATATGTTAACATGATATGTTATAAACCTCAAGTCGTGTGCTAGTGAAGAACTTCAGGTTTTATTCTTGATTAGTTCTTGAGACTTTCAAGACCTTTAAGACTCCCACTGTCCTCTTGACATATAAGACTCTCTTGTCAGATATTCAAGAGATAGTGTGGATTCTAATCAAGACAAACACTTCACACAATTGGCCTTAATTGGTCTTTGTTTTATCCAAAACATCACAACTTACCGATTTCAAATGTACAAGAGTAGAAAACTTTTACTCTTACATTTGACAAGTGTTTTAAACCTTATTTAAGACATGTCACTCAAATTACAATCTTGGAGTATGACTCTAAGACTTGTATTGGAACAAAATATGACTCATCTTCTTGATTTAACAATTTCAACAATTCAAGTTCCTCTTCTTAGTCATAAGAATGCACTAAGATTTCCTTAGAGAACTAATTTTGATATGGTTTCTTAATCATTAAGATGATCACAAAATTGATACTAAAGTACTCTCCCATCTTTTCAGATTTGAGAAACTTTTATCTTTCTGCCTAAGTTGATTCTTCTTATTCGTTCTGCCATACATTGGAACCTTTTCCAATGTTTCAGAATTATACTTAAACTTGTAAGTATAACCATATTTATTGAACTTAAGTAAATCATGACGAATAGTCTTATCGATCTTTTGTGGTGGAATTAATCAGTGCACAAGAATTTGTACTCGATTCCTTAGTCCTTTATATGACTCACACATCCACGTGAACAAGTAATTAGTCTTAATTTTCCAATGCTCGAAAGTTCTCATTCATCATGCTATACAACTTGCATGATTCCAAGTTCCGATCCAATTGAGACTTGAGTGATGAGAATCTTTCCTTATTTGGTAACTTTAGACATTACCACAAATGAAAGAATCAATTTCATATTTCCACTTTTGCTATTAATGGAATCTTATAAGCAACAAAAAATTTCACAGATGCCATTGTAAGGATATTTTAAAATAAATAAAATCAGAAATTTTCCTTTTATTTTAAAACTTTGCGGAAGAACTTATCCTTACAATCCATATGAAAACTTGTTGTTATCTATTCCTAAGCAACATCTCATAACTCCTAAGAAGTAGCTCAAGAATCCAATCTTCAAACTATGCGATAGAAATCCATCTACACGATCAGATTCAACATATTCTTTCTTTAAGTTTCTTTACCTTTCTTTTATTCTTAAAACATCAACATGTGACCCAGTCACATCATGTATCAGGAATCTCAGAATAGAAACTTAGCAGAGTTAGATAGTGGACTTTACCTGAAGTAGAGTCAAACTTATTAACTTTAACATCCTTAGGTAAAATTGGCAGCTTCGCAACCAATACCCCTTCCTTTGGCAATTTAACATATGGACGCTTTGGTAATGGTACTATCTTAGACTTAGCTTTTCTCTTTACCATTTGGTCAACCGAGTTGACTATGGCCGATCCCTTTCCATTGGGAAGAGAGAGCTTTACTGGATATCCAATGTCATTATTGTCAATGTCCATAAAGTTTTAGGAAGTTGATCTTTAGTAAATAGATAAGATCATTAAGGGTCTTACCATAGTATGTTTCATATGAGTCCCAAAGGAGCTCACTGTGTGACTTAGAAAGTGATTGAACCATCAACTTTCTCAAGACTTTGACACCCAACTCTCCCAGCTTGTCAATATGTGACTACATCTCCAAGATGTGATCACACCTAGACCTTGCCTTGCCAATAGGGCTTGAGTGACCTTGAACTTGTGGGTTAGGGAGAATAATTGGAGGAGGTGAAAGAACTATGATTTCCATGGGACATCATCTTCATTTAGGAAAAGTTGTTTCAAGAGATTTAGGAAGATATAAATGTCTAAACCAGACATCTTTTAGGAGATATTCAAGATAGTTGATTTAAAGTCCTTAATATGACACCCAATATGAAATATTAAGGCTAGGACCCAACAAACTATTTTATAACTTAGAAGAGGGATTCTGTAATCCAAGCTATAAAATATTTGAAGGTAGGTGAATGACGATTCACCAATTTCCACAAAGATAAACGAAATTTATTATTAGGTTTTAATTGGATTTGAAACTCCTAGATTTTTTGAGATTCATTGAACTGTTCAATGGCATGTTTCAATCTCGAGTGTGCCCTTCAGGTTTTGTGACTGGGATGCCGAGGATCACAAAACAAGGTGTGAAGTAACCATGCAAATTACTTGGTACCCTTAAGTGTTTACCCCTCAATCGATGTGTCGGTTAACCACACACGCTCCATTGATACTATGATAAACATTAAGTTACCCTTTGCCTACCTTGTTAAATACGAGTTAGTGTCTCGGTTAACCACACACGCTCCACTAACCGACTTAAACAAAGTGCAAAGTGTAATTTCATGGATTAGCACCTTATTCACATTTTCCTAAGTAACTAAGATTGGGTATTATTAAGTGTAACACCCAAAGTTTCAAAGGCCAAGAAAGGAAAGAAAATCCCTAATTTAAGGGTCGACTCGGCGAGTCCACGGAAGGACTCGACGAGTCCGAGCGGGATCCGAGTCGAGGAATAAGTAACCGACTCGGCGAGTCGGCCAAAGAGACTCGACGAGTCTGGTCTGTGCGGGGAAAACCCTAAAATCGGGACTTAGAGCCTATTTAAACGTCCCATTCTCTCCCCTAGGGTTCCTTTACTGCCCTTTTCACCCAGAACGCCGCACCTTAAGACCCCATTGTGCTCATTCATGCTTTTGGCCATTTTTGAGTGACTTAAAGGAAGAAGAAGAAGTGGGAATCTTTGAAGCATCAAGGAGTGGCTTTGGATCCGAAGTTTGGGGATCATTTCAGAGCATTTGAAGGTATTAAGTCATTTCTCTCCTCCAGATTTTCCTTGGTTATGAGTTTTGGGGCTTTTAAGCCATGTTTGAAATCAATCTCGAGCTTGAAGTCCAGATCTGAGGTTGCTACCTCAGATCCATGCTTGCTTTGGTCTATAATTCCGTAAAGTATCAGCCCTTGAGTGGATCAGGGAGTCTTCTTGCCTTAAGCCCTAGTTTTTGGCATGTTTTTCCTAGATCTCCTTCTCTACATGTAAAGATTGCAACTTTACGTAGGGAATAGGCTTGGGAAGGGTAGATCTACAGTTTGGAGTCCATGCATGACTCAAAGGTCCTCTGCATGTAAGGAGAACTGAAGGGACTCGGCGAGTCCTTTGAGTGGACTCGGCGAGTAGCATGAAGTTGTGGAGAAACTCGACGAGCGGGATGTACAACTTGTCGAGTCGTATGAAGATTTCCTTGTACTCGGCGAGTCTGTTCTTGGACTCGGCGAGTCAGGTCGCGAAACCCCCATCAGTGAGTCGGGTGGAGACTTAGTGAGTTGGACAGGTCTGGACTCAGAAATCGGTAGACTCGGCGAGTCATGGACTGACTCGGCGAGTCGAGTCATGAATGGAAGGAATCTGAACACTATGAACTCGGCGAGTCAGTATGGTGACTCGACGAGTAGGGTTGACCTGGAAGGTTGACTTTGACCAGGACTTTGACTTTGGACTAGGGTGGACTTGGTTGTCTTTCAGGGGTCAGTTAGACTCAGTGTTGCATTGATATTGGTAGTTCGGGGAGCAAGGGGAGCAGGAGTTCTGTGAGTTGTCAGGCAGCAACTAGTGAGATCATCAGCAAGTTCAGCCAGTGCAGGTGAGTTTCCCTTTGTGTGAATGGGTCTAAGGTCACAATACCGGCCCATGTAGTTATGAGTAGAAGACCCGGGGGTTATCCCTAGGCACAGTATGCTAGTATTATTTTCAGGACGAGGTCCAGTAATAGCGGGCGGGTGCCCAAGGAATTGTTTATATGATAGTTTATACTTGTTGTCTGTGTGATACATGTATGTGCCTGGTAGGGAGGTGAGTGTGGGCGAGGTCCCGTATCTCACCAATAGCAGAGTGTGGATGAGGTTCCATATCTCATTAGTAGCGAAATAGGGGCGAGGCCCAAACTAGTACATGAGTGAGAGTGGGCTAGGCCTGTACCTCACTACCAGTAGGAGCGTGGACGGGGTCCCATGACTCATCAGTAGCAGGACATGGGCGAGGCCCAGTGATGTGTGTAAAACTCACTTAGTTTTAATCCTACTTTAATTATCAAATAACACACAAAAGGCAGTGAACCTATCAATTGTGGTATAGCTAAATAAGCAGGGTATCGAACACAGGGAACGACAAATTAAATTAAAAACTAATTCTATCTAAATTGATTAAGAAGTAGGGGTTTTTCTCTAGTTTTACAATACTAGAAACCTACTAACTATAACTAATTTAATACTAGAAAATAACAATTTAACTAGATTCAATAATTGGAAAGGAACTTTTGTTTAGTTCAACTCGGTTAACTTTATGGTTGATTTCAAGGTAATAGTGCAATGGATTAATTCTTTCGTTGGTTACCGATTCAAGTGATTAGGTTCATGTTCACTACCCTAATTCTTAGCAAATAAACTAACTCAAACAGTGGCCAATTGCTTAATTTAATTATATTTACTAGATTAATTATTCGGGTTAAGTTAGACTTGCAATAGCTAATTAATTTATTATTCTCAATTAACCTCTTGTTTGATGGTCATCTTACAAGCTTGCACATGAATTTACTCAATTTTCTTATTAATTCTAGTTTCATATTCATTAATCCTAGACATATTGTATAGTGGTCACATATCATATGAGGTCAATAATCAATAGATGTTCATGTTAATCAATTTTCTTCCTATTAACAGAAAATTAATTATTATTCATACACAAGGTTCTTTAGCAAGCTAAAATAACAAAAATTCACCAACTTGGAATTAATCCTACCAATCAATCAACCCATATTGTCAACTTTGTATCCCCAAACAGAAGTCTAAAGATTTTAGTTCATAATTAAGGTAAATAACAGCAAACAAACAAGTTCATGTTGCTTAATCATATTGACAAAACAAAAGAATAAGTAGAATGATGAAATTGTGCCTTAATTACTCCCGGAATTAAATTCTAGCTTTCTTTGTAGACTTCTAGGGTTCTTCTGGCCTCTTAATCGCAGCAAAGCACTTCTGAAACTTCCCAGAATTCTTCTCTCTCGATCTGTGGAGTTATCTTTAAATAAGCGATCCGAATCGTCGAGTCAAGTGGTGACTCGTCGAGTCCCTCTCACATTCTCCGTATTGCGATAACTATCCGGACTTCCGAATCATTATCCTTCTGATTCCTCGACCGGACTCGTCGAGTCCAGGCTCGACTCGACGAGTAGAAGCCTTTTTTAGGTGTTTTCCTTCTTCATTCCACTCTCGAGCTCCTAACCGCTTCTCTTGCTTCCTTTCGCTTCCGAGCTTCATCTTTGGACTGAAAAACATAATTTAACACTTTTAAGTACCTTTTGTCCATAATATGCAATAATTTAGCTAATATATGAATAAAAACTATACTAAATACACACTAAATATGCACATATCAAAATACCCCACACTTGACTTTTGCTTGCCCCCAAGCAAAACTGAATTTTAACACATTAGATTTATGTAAAACAACTCCAATCTAACCCAACCATTATTCCAAGACCGCAACGCATGCATTTGTGTCTAAGATTTTTCCTAAAGAACCCCCCATACTCCAAATACTCACAATCCTCATAAACATTCGCCCACTCAACCCGAACTATGCTCAATTTATGCAACCCTCCGAATCCATCCTCAGAAAACCTCTTTACCCTCAAGGTATTTTTAATTGAGCAACCCAAGCATACATATTCTAGAAAATTACAATTTTTCAATACCACTATCGAATTCTTTGAATTCTTCACTTTCTTGATAATTTGATCTTTGATATCTTTGAATTCACCAACTTGTATTGACTTTTGGTATCTTCAACTTTTTGAATTTCTTGGAATTTTGATCTTTAGATCTTCACTTCATTTGCTCCAAAATTCTTACAATTTTTCTTGTAATTCTCTCTTTCTTTTTTACATGTATACCTCACTTTTGTCACTCAAATCCCTACATGCTTAAGCAGGGGCGCTCAATCTCAACCTTTATTGGCTAATGATAAAAAATTTCCTGGATACATTTCAGGTTTAGGCTGCTAAACATATTGCATCCATCAGGTGAGCAAGGTCGTGTTTTTGTCTCATGATTTCACTGGAATAAGGAAGCCACAAATGCACTAGAACGTATATAGGCTCAACTAAACATTTGGGTCTTCATGCAATTATCAACACAATTCTAACATGGAATCCTAATTTTTTTACCAAAATTTTCGAAATTAAATCCTAAATAATACTTTTGGTATGCAAAATTTTTAAAATTGACTATTATGTAACCAACCCCCTACCCCACACTTATGTGATGCAATGCCCTCATTGCATATGATGCATAGTAAAGAACAATAAAATAATAAAGAGGGAATTGGAACAAACTCCCCTGGGATAGCAGTGGATAGGTTGATCACTTTCATTTAAGCTCCAACTTCAATTAACTTTAGACATGGTAACATCTCATCCATGTCGTGGGTGTCTCGTCTCGTGTGGGTCGTTCCAAATACACGAAAATCGGTGTAAGATCTTCAAGAATGGATATGGAAGAATAAGTGAGCAAGTGGTACAAGTAGCAGCATCAAATCAGCAGCCCTTCGGCATAAAAATTGAACGACTCGTCGAGTCATATGGTTGACTCGTCGAGTACCAGCGCGCCTTCTCAGAATTTGTGGAAATACAAGGCGACTCGTCGAGTCAGCTTAGTGCACTCGACGAGTAGGCCACTGAACGAAAAAAACTTGGTATTTTGCAACTGTTTTAGCCTCTAAAAACTTCTTTAACTCTTCCTCACGTTCGGAATCAATTGCTCACACCCCTAGGACCGGACTCGACACTTTGACGTTAAAGTTCCTCTTCCTTGACTCGCTTTCACTCGTGATAACATCCATTTGCTATATCTCTAAACCATCCTAAGCTAGCAATCCTAATTCAATCCTGAAAAATAACTAAAGCATACAATCATTAAACACAATAAAATCTCAAACATGTCATACACACCAAATAAAAATAAAAACAAAACAGAAAATTAAAATTGTTTGATTAAAAACACAAAAAAAATCAATCTTCATCCTCCGCATCATCATTGGCGGCTCCACTTCCCCCGGCTCCACTTCGTCGCGCACCAATCACCTCATCCCAAGATGGAATAAATGGGTAATTTCCACCATCAATATGTGGGATATTGAAGTGGTCAAAAAGTCGAATATGGGATTGGTTGCTAAAGTTCAACCATCGCGCCATTTGATATTGCATCCGCCTCATCTCCAAATTGTACCAATCCATTGGTACGTCTTCATTCTCGACCGGAATCACCGGCGGCTCGTCCTCCACATCCCGCTCTCTTCGTGATCTTACCCTCCTTCCCGGTGCTTCAGGACCAACAACGGGGTCATCATTTGGGATGGCATAATGGCCACCACCATAGTCTTCAATTATCCTAGCTCGTCGGAAAAGAATGGGGAGGTGTCGGGATCAATGTCATGAAATTCCATGCACCGCGGTTCATCAACCCGAATGAGTTAGCCAATCGGGTGACAAACATTCCACCATTAATACGGGAGGTTTTTCGATCTTTGACCGCACCCTCCGAGAGGTATGAAGCTAAACACCAAGGAATGTTGCAAAAGACGCCGAGTGTTATTATGCTCCATAAATAGAAGACGTCAAGGTTGGAGACCTTGTCATCATCTGTTCTTTGGTTGATGGTGGAGGAAATAAGGCGGTGAATGAGGCGGTGAGTTGGGGATCGGATGCTCCCTTCCTGTGCAGACTTTGGGATGTAAACTTTATTTCCAATGGTATTCCACCAGCCCGTGCTTGTAACTCCATCGGGGAACACCATATGAGTGTTTGCCAAAAAGGCCCGAAAGATGTTTGTTGACACCAAGGGCTGATCGTAGATCCCTAGTCGGCAGGCAAGATCCACCACCGAGCATTGACAATACTCGCCCCCAAGGCAAAAACTAAAGCTTGTCGGGTGATACACATCCACTCCCCCGGTAAAAGATACCGTGGAGAAAAAACTCCAAACAAAGCTCTAAATAGATCGGCTCTTGTATACGGAAGACCCGGCTCCACCCGTCACAGATTATTGTCTCGCCTTCATGTTGGAACTCCTTCAAAAGGTAAGGAGCTAATTCCTCCTCATATCGAACACTTTGCAGCCACTCCCAATCAATTCTGTTTGGCACATAAACCTCCTTCTTCTTAATATCAGATAGCTTCTTCTTCCATTTCCTCATTGTTGACGCGGACTCAATTTGCGGGAAGTTTAGCCATGGAAACTCCCCTTGGTTACCACTTGAACTTTGTCCCCTTCTGAACATGATTTCTGCAAAACAAATAAACAAAACCCAGAAAACACAGAATATAATTAAAAATTGGCTTCTAGCTGTAACTCGACTGGACTCGTCGAGTCCAGGCCCGACTCGGCGAGTCGCGCAACCTGCACGAGTCAGTCGACGGGTCGCATAAAATTGGACCATTAAACCTGTAAATTCTTTCAAGGGTTTTGTCTCAACATTTAGTATTGATGTATTAAGACCAAAATAAGCATTCAAAACAACTTAATTCATGAAAAATCAAAACCCTAGAAATTTAGAACTTCTCAAAAACGGGTTTTTCATGCAATTACTACCATGGATTGCCTTATAATCATGCTCTTAACATAAAATAGGAAGAAATTTGTTACCTTTTTGGATTGGGCTTGAGAAATTTGAAAGAACTTGAAGAACTTGATGAATGCTTGAGAGAGAGAATGCAAATAGCGGCACCCGACGAGTGTAGTTGTGAAACTGATTCTTAGGGTTAAAACCCTACTTACCCAATGTAAAATTAATTTTGAAATTATTTTTTTTCTGTAAATAATACCGACTCGTCGAGTCGTGGTCAGACTCGGCGAGTCCAGTCGCGAATTCAATTTTTTCCTGAAATCCATGTGGACTCGTCGAGTCGTGGTCAGACTCGGCGAGTCGCTTAGCAAACTCTATATAACGGGTTGCCTCCCGTCAAGCGCTTTTTTTTGAGGAGTCATTAGCTAGACTCCTTCCCATCTACGTTTTGTCATCTTCGAGCATCGGGAATGCACGCCTAACTTTTTGTGACTTGTACTTGGTCTTGTAAGCATGGATCTTTTTCTTGTAAGCCCTTTTTAATGCATCTCTTTTTCTTTTCATTGCCTCATCTTCAGTTGCTTGGGCTTCCCTTTTTCTCTTTTTCTTCTTTACCCCCTTCTTTTTCACCGTCTCTTGAACCTCCTTCTTCTTAAATTTAATTACTTCACATTCCATGATGGTTCGTGCTTTAGGTTTAGTGGTGAATAGGTGATCAGCTCTCTCCCTCCTTTTCTTTATCTCTGCGTCGTTTCCAGTGCTTAACCCTTCCTCGAAATGAACCGTATCAAGACATGCTACATCGGCGTATTGAACTCTCCTTTCCTTTCCTCTTTCTGCTGTTTGTTCTTCTGAAGAATCCTGTATATTATTGAAATCCAAGGTATGTGAAGAACTAGTAACATGCAGATCTAAGTCGGCCAAGTGTTTGCCCAAATCGACTGGACTCGTCGAGTCCAGTGAAGTGACTCGGCGAGTCGGAACGAATTCCATAAAATCTTGGGTTTCTTCTGAGTGGGCTCCTTCCATTAGCTTTTCCAATTCATCGAAGTCCTTGTTAACATCTCCTTCTTCTTCAGAGTGTATCACAAACTTGCTTGGGTCTTCTTTCATCAAACGTGCAAGCTCTTGTTCTAATATCTCATCATCCAATTGGATCGTTGAGACTTCTTCAATCTTTTCCTCTTCTTGCTTGGTTTCTGGAATATCTTTAAACATCACAGCCTCATCACCCACTCTCAATGTCAATGTAGACTCACTTATATCAATTAAAGCACACGCGGTGTTCAAGAAGGATCTCCCCAAAATAATTGGAATTTCGGGGTCTTCTTCCATATCAACAACCACGAAGTCTACTGGGAATATAAACTTGTCAACTTTTATAAGGAGATCTTCACAAACGCCTTTTGGATGGATTATTGTCTTGTTCGCCAAATGGATCTTCATATTCACCGGTTTTGGTTCTGGTAGATTCAACTTCTTATAGAATGACAAAGGCATCATATTGATGCTTGCCCCCGAGTCAGCTAATGCTCGTGTGAAGATCTCATTACCAAATTGGCACGAAATCACCATATTTCCGGGATCACCCTTCTTTTTAGGTAGCTCACTCATCAAGACTTCTGCAACTTCAGCCAAATCCTTCCTAGCAGCAAAAAGGGCCTTAAGCAAGTTGAAGTATTTAGGTGTTTGAAGTATTGTTTCCACAAATGGCACATTAACTTGTAGAGCGTTAACATGATTCATGAAGGTTCTGTATGCTTCAACTTTTTCTGCAAGCATGGCTTTGGTTGGGTATGGTAGTGGAGGCTTATAAGGTTTCGAAGAATTGACGGGTTTCTCATTTTCGCATGGACTCGTCGAGTCCATTGGAGCGACTCGGCGAGTCGGGTCGGGTTTGGCTGGCTTTGATTCTTTTGCCTTGTATTCCTTCTTCTTGAAGATCCTTAGTGCTTCTGTAATGTTTTCTTCACTTCTGGAGGTTATTACGCTCACGTTCTCCATTCTTGGATTGGGCTCGGTGTTGCTCGGAAGTTGGTCCGGTCTTCTTTCATTCACTTGATGTGCAAGTTGTCCCAGCTGTTTCTCAATGTTGAGAATGGAAGCTTGTTGATTCCTCAACATGTTTCTGGTTTCTTGCATTGCTACATCGTGATCATTGTGTCTTTTCTCGGACGCGATTATGAACCTTGTGAGTATATCTTCTAAATTTGCCTTCTTTTCCGTCACCGGCTCTTCCTTTTGATAGAATCCCCTCTCCCTCTGTTTGTATTTCTCCTCCTTAGCCTTTTTATAATCTTCGTATGGGAGCCATTCCTTCTTCGGTTTCCTCCAGTCTTCATCGTATCTATCACCACTGGAATAGAATACTTGAGCCTTTTTATTTCCATTCTCGTCTCGATCACAATCCTTGGTAAGATGGGGGCCGCCAAAATTTTCGCATCCAACTCTAATAGCATGGATCGTTTGATCCATTTTCGTCATTCTTCGGTCTAGGCTATCGAGTTTAGCTATTACCGCCGCCATGCCATCGTTCACCGAGTTTACTGCTCCACGACTCACTTCATTCCTCGGATTGTGGTATTCTCTAGAGTGCCTGGAGAATTCTTCAATTAATTCCTTTATTTCCGGAGGTGGCTTTCGGGTGAGCGGGCCTTGTGAATCTAGTAGTTGCCTTGTGGTGACATTAACTCCATCATAAAAGATAGAGACCTCTTGTTGGCTATTAAGATCATGGTGGGGGCAATTTCTAAGTAGGCTCTTGTATCTTTCCCAAGCTTCATAAAGAGATTCTCCGGGTTGTTGCTCGAAGTTGGCAATGGCTTTCTTTAGCTTGGATATCTTGGAAGGTGGGCAGAAATGATCTATGAACTCTTCTTTCATCTTGGCCCATGTGGTAACCGATCCGGGAGGGAGTGATTTTAGCCAATCCTTTGCAGCTCCTTTAAATGTGACAGGAAGCATGCGTAGTAGGTGGATCTCGCGAGGCACATTGGGTACATTGAAGTAATCTGCCACATCATTTACTTCATCCAAGCGCTTATAGGCGTCTTCGTGATCTCTCCCGTGAAAAGGGATATCCTTGAGTTGAGCGAGAATATGGCCCTTTAGTTCAAACGTAGCGGTAGCGGGAATTGCGGGTTGCACAAGTCCCGGGCCGGTGTCATCACGCATCCTTTTCTTCCATTCCCCCATGGGGATTTCGTTAATATTAGCCATAGCGGTGGCTAAATCGTCTTCAAACTCGGATGTGTGCTCGCTTTCTTCCTCGGTCTCGTACTCGGTATCTTTTTGGATCGGGTCTTCAGTTGTCAACGATGCACTGGATGCTCCTGATTTGCTGCTCCTTTTCTTGCTAAAAACGGATTTGAGGTTTTTAAGTGGTGAGTTCTTTGAAGAAGCGGTTTCTCCAACGGTTTTGCCCTTGTTTCTTCTTAATGCGGTTTCCGGATCTTCAAGAGGGGGAACCAGAGGCGTAGCAGATCCTCGGGTCATGAACCAACTGCAAACAAAACAAAAAAAAACAAAACAAAACGCGTAAAAAAGAACAAAAATTAAATCTAATTCAGCGTTGTACTCGCTGAGTCTGGGCAAATGCACTCGGCGAGTTCAAGTTAAAATCAGGGTTTTTTTTTTTTTAATACCTAAAAACTTAAACAAAAATTAAACAGAAATTAACTTTGTGTAAGATGAATCTTACACAAAGGATCGATTGAATTAGAATTTTAATGAACCGTTCCCCGGCAACGACGCCAAAAACTTGATGTGTGTAAAACTCACTTAGTTTTAATCCTACCTTAATTATCAAATAACACACAAAAGGAAGTGAACCTATCAATTGTGGTATAGCTAAATAAGCAGGGTATCGAACACAGGGAACGACAAATTAAATTAAAAACTAATTCTATCTAAATTGATTAAGAAATAGGGGTTTTTCTCTAGTTTTACAAGACTAGAAACTTACTAACTACAACTAATTTAAGACTAGAAAATAACAATTTAACTAGATTCAATAATTGGAAAGGAACAATTTAACTAGATTCAATAATTGGAAAGGAACTTCTGTTTAGTTCAATTCGGTTAATTTTATGGTTGATTTCAAGGTAATAGTGCAATGGATTAATTCTTTCGTTGGTTACCGATTCAAGTGATTAGGTTCATGTTCACTACCCTAATCCTTAGCAAATAAACTAACTCAAACAGTGGCCAATTGCTTAATTTAATTATATTTACTAGATTAATTATTCGGGTTAAGTTAGACTTGCAATAGCTAATTAATTTATTATTCTCAATTAACCTCTTGTTTGATGGTCATCTTACAAGCTTGCACATGAATTTACTCAATTTTCTTATTAATTCTAGTTTCATATTCATTAATCCTAGACATATGGTATAGTGGTCACATATCATATGAGGTCAATAATCAATAGATGTTCATGCTAATCAATTTTCTTCCTATTAACAGAAAATTAATTATTATTCATACACAAGGTTCTTTAGCAAGCTAAAATAACAAAAATTCACCAACTTGGAATTAATCCTACCAATCAATCAAACCATATTGTCAACTTTGTATCCCCAAACAGAAGTCTAAAGATTTTAGTTCATAATTAAGGTAAATAACAACAAACAAACAAGTTCATGTTGCTTAATCATATTGACAAAACAAAAGAATAAGTAGAATGATGAAATTGTGCCTTAATTACTCCCGGAATTGAATTCTAGCTTTCTTTGTCGACTTCTAGGGTTCTTTTGGCCTCTTAATCGCAGCAAAGCACTTCTGAAACTTCCCAGAATTCTTCTCTCTCGATCTGTGGAGTTATCTTTAAATAAGCGATCCGACTCGTCGAGTCAAGTGGTGACTCGTCGAGTCCTTCTCACATTCTCCGTATTGCGATAACTATCCGGACTTCCGAATCATTATCCTTCTGATTCCACGACCGGACTCGTCGAGTCCAGGCTCGACTCGACGAGTAGAAGCCTTTTTTAGGTGTTTTCCTTCTTCATTCCACTCTCGAGCTCCCAACCGCTTCTCTTGCTTCCTTTCGCTTCCGAGCTTCATCTTTAGATTGAAAAACATAATTTAACACTTTTAAGTACCTTTTGTCCATAATATGCAATAATTTAGCTAATATATGAATAAAAACTATACTAAATACACACTAAATATGCACATATCACCCAGGATAGGCGAGGCCTTAGGACAGAACCAGTTGTTTGTGTTAGTTATGTGTTGTGAAATGTTTATGTGTTATTATTGTTGGCGGGCAAGGCCCTGTTACAGGCAAGGCCTAAGTAAAACATATATGTATCCGAGCGGGGCTCGAAGCCAGGCGGGACCTGGAGCGGCGGGGCCGTTGTAGCGGGCGAGGCCCGAGGTAGGGGGCGAGGCCCAAGATAGGGGCGTGGCCCAGTATGTGCAGTATGTGGTTATGCATGGTATGTGGTAGGGTGGGGAACTCACTAAGCTTCGTGCTTACGGTTTTCAGTTTTGGTTTCAGGTACTTCCGGTAGCGGAGGGAAGAGCTCGGGGTGATCGCATGGCACACACCATAGATTAGACAGCCTGGGAATGTTTACTCTGATAATGAACATGTGTTTTGAAAACTTATACTTATATTATGTTTTGGAATGATGACTTTACTTTAAGTAATGATTTATCAAAAGAAATTTTTGGTCTTAAATTTTGGGTCGTTACATTAAGAGTTTAGTTACTTAGTATTTATCATTAATACTTTTAATGAAGGGAGAATTCTAGTCCTGTCAAACCCGTTCGGCTAACGACCCTCCACCAGTCAAGGAAGCGGTGGGTGAGAGTGGACACCCATTAAACTGTAACAGCCCGAAATCTCAAGTATTGTTAAAATTACATTTTGGGGTGTTTTAAAGGGGGGACTCGGCGAGTTGGAGCCAGACTCGCCGAGTAGGATTGCAGACCCGGTCGCGGGTTCGCGACTGGACTCGACGAGTCAGATAGGGACTCGGCGAGTCTGCGCTGTTTAGCGAAAACCCTAGCCGTTTAGGTTTGGGACGTATAAAGGGGACTTATAGGCCGTCATTGTCCGTCTTTAGCCTACTGAGAAGAACCCTAATCGGTTGTGTGCATCTGGAGCAAGGATTGAAGGTCATTGGTGATCTTGAAGAAGTTATTGTGCAAGGAAGAGAAGAGTTTGACTAAAGGAACAACAAGGGAATCACATTCTGAGGATTTGAGACACAGAGAGCACATTATCCAGGTAAGGATTCGTGTATACTCTGCTATGGTGATGTATTTAGAGAATTAGGGTTTATGGAACCCTTTTATGGATAGATTGAATGTTACCCTTGTTCCCCAAACGATTGTAACCCTGTATAAGGACCCTTGGAGGTCCAGAATATCCCATGTCTGTGCATTTCGGGAATTGGTGAAGGTTTTGGATTGAAATCCTTATGCCTTAGGTCAACATGTAAATTATAAGTCTTGGGGTGTATCATGAGCACCTAAATGAAGACCTTATGTAATGGACCAGTCGAGGAAGGCCAGACCTATGAATGGTCGGAGTAGTTATGACCTTAGGAAGCAGTTTGCGCGACTGCATGGCATGGACTCGCCGAGTCAGATGAGCAGACTCGGCGAGTAGCTTGAAGAATAACTGGGACTCGTCGAGTTGTTCATCAGACTCGGCGAGTGGAGTCGGGGTGGCCCCGCGATTCTTCCAGGAGTAACTCGTCGGGTCAAGGAGGATAATCGACGAGTAGAAGGGAAAACTTAGAGGATTGGAGGACGACTAGACTCGCCGAGTCGCCAGAGTACTCGCCGAGTCCGGTCGAGTTGACCGTGGACTGTTGACCAGAGTTGACCTATGTGTGATTTCTTAGGGTCAGTTGTCTTGAAAGATAAAAGCATTAATAAGAGAATACATTATCCAGGGAGTTTGAAGCTCGGCGGATCAAGTGCAAGTGATTTCAGGAGTTACTAATTTCCAGTATCCACGAGGTGAGTCTTCTCACTATACTGTACCCGGAAGGGTTTGACTGTGTGACCGGAAGGTCGGATATGATATGTGTTATAAGTGCTATAAATGGAAAGGTAATTGCTATGCGTGTTATGTATGTTATGTGGGCTGGAAGGCAGTATGTTATGTGACCGAAAGGTCGGATATGATATATGATATATGTGCTATATGTGTTAGGATAAATGTATTATGTGCTGTATATATATTATGAGCCGGAAGGCAATATGTTATGGGTCGGAAGGCAATATGTTATGGGCCGAAAGGCAATATGTTATGGGTCGGAAGGCAATATGTTACGGGCCGGAAGGCAAATATGTTACGGGCCGGAAGGCAAATATGTTATGGGCCGGAAGGCGATTATCTCATGGGCCGGAAGGCATTGTGCAGTGGACCGGAAGGTCAGGGCCTGGAAAGGCGTATGTGCGTAAGGTGTATATTGGGGAACTCACTAAGCTTCGTGCTTACGGTGTTTTATGTTATGTTGTTTCAGGTTCTTTCAGTAACGCGGGATGGCACCGGCTCGATTGTACACACCAAAGAAAGAGTTGTATTTTGGAGGATCCTGGTTTTCTGTTCAGTAGGAAAAGACTGGAAGAAATGGGATTCGAACCCATGCATGAACTATGTTTTGTAATTCAAATATGAATAAGATTTTAAACAAGTGTTTTAATTTTAAATTGATTATTTAAATGAAAATTTTGCCTTGAAAATCTCGGTGTTACAAATTGGTATCAGAGCCTTGGTTTGAGGGATTCGGATACGCCTTCGGGTGAATCTGGACTCAAACTGAGGAAGTAAGAAAAAGTTTTCAAATAAATAGTTTTCTAAAAGTGAATAAGAGTTCAAAGAGAAAGCAAGAAAGAGCAGTGTGTACAATCAGCCAGAGCCAAACGGTGATTTCCCAAAATACCCTTACTTTTGTGTTATGAAATATCTATGATGCACTTTATGAGATATTATTGCATGCTAGAGACAGGCTAGGTATTTCATATCTTAGGACTAGAGTGGCCTGATTTGTGATGCCTTAGCCTAGGATTTGTTGTTATATGTGCGTTATGCTTTTGTGTGTATGTGATGAGTGAGGGTATCTAGTTAGAACGCACGAGGGGTAGAGCTACAGAGCTCAGTGGTACTTCCGAGGATGAGCTGAGAAGGTGGAGCTATCACAGATAGGGAGTCCTATGTATTCTTTGATGCTCGAATGCTGCTTGCTTTGTGCTTTGTGGAATTTTCGATGATGGGAGTCAGCTACTAAGTGAGTATGACGATATTCAGGAGGTAGATGGTTGGCATCATTAGGAGCTCTTCAGCAGCTGATAGCAAAGAAGTGGGAGGACGGCGGAAGGGACTAGGGAGTAAACCTAGCCAGATGAGTGCGCTAGTAAAGTAGAGGATTTCGCTGGGGAGCGAGCACGCGCGATGGGATTGGTGAAAGAGCAGGTCGATCAGCTACTTAGGAACTCTGGGATGGTCCGTGTGGAAAGTATGGGTAGATGTGGCAGGTAGTATGGGCCCGTACTACTGAAAGCAGAGGACCCATACTTGATACAGGGAGCATTCTGAAGGTCCTAAGGAACGGGATGAGGAGTGATGTTATGGTTCGAGTACCATACATCGGAGCAGATTGCGGAGTGATGTTATGGTCCGGGTACCATACATCGGAACAGATTGAGGATAGATGTTGTGGTTCGAGTACCATACATCGGAGCGGATTGTGGAGTGATGTTATGGTCCGGGTACCATACATCAGAACAGATTGAGGATAGATGTTGTGGTTCGAGTACCATACATCGGAGCAGATTGAGGAGTGATGCTATGGATCGGGTACCATACACCGGAGCAGATTGAGAAGGGATGTCATGGGATGAGTACCATGGTTCATAGTGGATGATGCTTGTGACTATCTTGTTATCCGGTCATGATCGATGAGGTAGAGATCGGACGCTATGGGTTTTAGGCCTGTAGACCATGATTGAGTATGGAGAGGCGTTCCTCAAGGGGAAAGGCGAGTGCCTATCAGAGTATTTTGGTAAGGAGTTAAAGACAGAGGAAAATTTCAGTTGAGTCGAGCAATCAGTCGATAGAGGAGAGGTCACCTTCTAGGTGGGTGGTGCCATTATGTTCGTGTGCAAGACACGAGAGGCCTGAGGTTTCAGTTTTGGATTGGGAATACACCCTGCAGGTTGTTATCGATAATGATTTCCCTCAGAGTATCAGGTAGCAGGTGTGCCGCGAGGCAGTGACTTATCGTGAGCAGACAGTCAGTTGGGACTGAGGTAGTCGAGGACCACACCACACCTAATTGGGAATAGTAGGTTGTGTTATAGTGGTAGCAGTGGGGAGTTCAGTCGAGTTTTGCAGTGCAGAGAGTTTTCGTCTATGTTGGAAGTGGGTCCCTGTCCTTGGGACAATTCCGGGTTGGAACATTGGTTGATGAGTTGAGGTGAGAGGAACGATGATTTTGCGGTGCAGTCTATGAGCCAGAGATGTTATCGAGCAATCAGATGCTTAGTGTTAGATTGGTATGGGATTTGGAACGATTAGAGGTAGTCGTGATGAGAAGTTCTTGGAGAGTTAATCAGAGGTTCAGGGTATAGAGGGTTGATTGACTTCCTTAAGGGGGGAATTATCGGGCGTTGCATAGCACTTCCTCGGAGCAGGTGCGATTTCGCTGGTGAAAAATAGTCGTGGGTTGGTTGAGTGCTAATTGGTGATGGTTCGAACTCTAAGTGGGGGAGAACCGGTTGCAGTATGTAAGAAAGTAAAGATTTGTCGAGAGTGGTTATAAGTGAAGTATAGAGATATGCTGTAAGAAATCATGAGACCAGAGGTGTCGGTGATCGAGAAAAAGGGTCAGAGTGAGTTAATGCGGGAAGTACTCGAGGAAGAGAACGAATGTATCCATGATAGGTGTTTGGTGTCGTTGCAAGTAGATAGAGAATGATTGGGTCGGTATGCACATCCTTGTTTGGATTTTGAGTGTCGGGGAAAAAGGGATTCGGAGGATTATCAACATATTTCGTAACGTCGGTGTTATCTCGTATTCCAATCGAGAAATTAGATGCACCGAAGTTGTAAGGTGGGAAAAATATAGATTTAACTATGGGTTCAGAAGGAATGTATTTTGTGTTTACATGATGTTTGGGGCAGGAGACCAGTGGTTGTGGCAGTATTCTGGGATATCCGGGTATGATATCTTTATTTCGGAGTTACTCGTGAATCTTGAATCGAATCGACTTGTGGTATATCAAGTATCTATGAATCCAGTAGGAGCCCTCGAGTATGGAAATTCAGGGAGATTATTTGAAAGAGTGGATTTTTGCAAAGGTGGGCATTTGTTATGATTGATTGCCTCCAGGGTCTATGATGGATATTCGAGTCGCAGTACTCACTAGTCAGAGGGTGTTGTGATACTGTGTGGAGTTGCAGTACTCACTAGATGGCAAGAGAATTTCGACGTTGGAATATTTTCGAGCAATGTATGAGGTGGAAGAGTTTCGAGTTTGGGTAGCCCTGGTATTGAGTTTTTGGAGCTTGGATGTTGAGTCGGGGGCGAGACGGGGGTCTCCGTCTCTGTCGGGAGATGCGGTGAGATACGCAAGGAATACGCGCAGCAGTAATCACAGATTTGAGTCGAGACGATCCTCGGTTGGATTATATTTTCTCGCACGAGGAAAAGAGGATTTGGTGACTTGCGTGTCACTGGGTCGGGATAGTGGTCACGGGGAGAAAAGTTAGTGGGATATTTGGATCACGATATGGGTGACCGTTGGGGGCTCAGATGTGGAGCCAAAAGTTGATCTGGTACTCAGTCTTGAAGAGGAACATGGGAAATGAGCTTATCATGATGACATCTGAGGACACTTTAGAGAGGGTGAACGATTCAGACGCTTGAAGACATGCTTCGGGCATGTGTATTAGATTTCGGAGAAAGCCGCGGTACGTATTTATCATTGGTTGAGTTGTTCCATATCAACAGCCATCATTAGTGCATTGGTATGCCGCCCTTTGAGCTGTTGAATGGAAGGTGATGTCGGACCCTCATTCGCTGAGGAAAGGTAATGCATGGACCCGAGAGTCCTTTCGAGCAGATCCAGAGCATGTGTAATACATGGAGTAGTGGCAAGGTTGTCAAGAGGATTTCCCTAGGTAAGGGAAGAGAAAGGTATGTTGGGGCTAGTGCAGCATGTGTATGTGTTTGCAAGAGGAGAACTCGTGGGAGTTGCTCTGAGAGTGAGAATGGATCTCACAGTCGTTCCGAAATGGATAAAGTGGGCTTTGGATCGGGGATCCGGTGATTCATGGTTTCCTAACCCTTATGAGTCGAGTGATCGTGGAGATTTGGAGCAGAGTTGCATTGTGGCTAATTCTCGGTTACAGGGAGTGGTGGCCAGTACTGAGATCGTGCTTTAGTCGACAGAGCAGATTCATCGGGTTAAACAGAGGTTATTGATCGCCTAGAGTTGATAGGAAAGTTATGCAGATAGACGCCGTTACGAGCATGTATTTCAGGTCGGCGACTTCGTACTTCTGACGGTCTCTCCTTGGAAAGGGGTGATTCGATTCAGGAAGAGGGATAAGTTGGGGCCCCGGTATGTTGGGTCTTTTCGTGAAAATGCGAGGGTAGGACGGATGGCCCACCGTTTGGAGCTGCCAACGGAATTGGGATGGATCCATGAGACTTTTCATGTGTCGCAATTGAAGAAGTGTATAGCCAATGAGTCAGCAGTGGTTCCACTAGAGAACAATTAGGTGGATGCGAGCCTGAGTTGCGCTGAGAGGCCAGTGGCCATCAGGGATCGGAAGATCAAGGTTCTGAGGAACAAGGAGGTACCTCTGGTATTGGTTCAGTGGCAACCTCGGAAGGGATCGGAAGTGACTGGGGAGCCGGAACGTGAGATGCGGGAGCAGCATCCGGGACTATTTTCAGAGTGAGACTTCGAGGGCGAAGTCTGATTTTAGTGGGGGAGAATTGTAACAGCCCGAAGTCTCAAGTATTGTTAAAATTACATTTTGGGGTGTTTTAAAGGGGGGACTCGGCGAGTTGGAGCCAGACTCGCCGAGTAGGATTGCAGACCTGGTCGCGGGTTCGCGACTGGACTCGACGAGTCAGATAGGGACTCGGCGAGTCTGCGCTGTTTAGCGAAAACCCTAGACGTTTAGGTTTGGGACGTATAAAGGGGACTTATAGGCCGTCATTGTCCGTCTTTAGCCTACTGAGAAGAACCCTAATCGGTTGTGTGCATCTAGAGCAAGGATTGAAGGCCATTGGTGATCTTGAAGAAGTTATTGTGCAAGGAAGAGAAGAGTTTGACTAAAGGAACAGCAAGGGAATCACATTCTGAGGATTTGAGACACAGAGAGCACATTATCCAGGTAAGAATTCGTGTATACTCTGCTATGGTGATGTATTTAGAGAATTAGGGTTTATGGAACCCTTTTATGGATAGATTGAATGTTACCCTTGTTCCCCAAACGATTGTAACCCTGTATTAGGACCCTTGGAGGTCCAGAATATCCCATGTCTGTGCATTTCGGGAATTGGTGAAGGTTTTGGATTGAAATCCTTATGCCTTAGGTCAACATGTAAATTATAAGTCTTGGGGTGTATCATGAGCACCTAAATGAAGACCTTATGTAATGGACCAGTCGAGGAAGGCCAGACCTATGAATGGTCGGAGCAGTTATGACCTTAGGAAGCAGTTTGCGCGACTGCATGGCATGGACTCGCCGAGTCAGATGAGTAGACTCGGCGAGTAGCTTGAAGAATAACTGGGACTCGTCGAGTTGTTCATCAGACTCGGCGAGTGGAGTCGGGGTGGCCCCGCGATTCTTCCAGGAGTAACTCGTCGGGTCAAGGAGGATACTCGACGAGTAGAAGGGAAAAATTAGAGGATTGGAGGATGACTAGACTCGCCGAGTCGCCAGAGTACTCGCCGAGTCCGGTCGAGTTGACCGTGGACTGTTGACCAGAGTTGACCTATGTGTGATTTCTTAGGGTCAGTTGTCTTGAAAGATAAAAGCATTAATAAGAGAATACATTATCCAGGGAGTTTGAAGCTCGGCGGATCAAGTGCAAGTGATTTCAGGAGTTGCTAATTTCCAGTATCCACGAGGTGAGTCTTCTCACTATACTGTACCCGGAAGGGTTTGACCGTGTGACCGGAAGGTCGGATATGATATGTGTTATAAGTGCTATAAATGGAAAGGTAATTGCTATGCGTGTTATGTATGTTATGTGGGCCGGAAGGCAGTATGTTATGTGACCGAAAGGTCAGATATGATATATGATATATGTGCTATATGTGTTAGGATAAATGTATTATGTGCTGTGTATATATTATGGGATGGAAGGCAATATGTTATGGGCCGGAAGGCAATATGTTACGGGCCGGAAGGCAAATATGTTACGGGCCGGAAGGCAAATATGTTATGGGCCGGAAGGCGATTATCTCATGTGAAACGACCAAAAATACGACCCAAAATTTTTTGCTTTTAATATAATCAAAACTGTAATCAGAGTATCATATAATAAAACCATGCGTGATGTATTCCAAAACATAATAAAGTACTGTGCGGAAAACTGTATCATACTACATCAATTCAAACAATTAAATCAATCCCAGGCTAAAGCTGAGGCGGTGGTGTGTGCGATGCCGTCATCCCGAGCTCTTCCCTTTGCTTGCGGAAGTACCTGAAACCAAAACTGAAACTGTAAGCACGAAGCTTAGTGAGCTCCCCCAAAATACCACATACCATACAATAACAATATCATATAAACACATATCGGGCCTTGCCCACTGCATCGGGACAAGCCCGGAAACTGCATCGGACCGAAGTCCGGAACTGACTGGGACCTTGTCCCCTGCATCGGACCAAGGTCCGGAACTAACTGCATCGGACCGCAGTCCGGAACTGACTGGGACCTTGTCCCCTGCATCGGACCAAGGTCCGGAACTAACTGCATCGGACCGAAGTCCGGAACTGGCTGCATCGGACCGAAGTCCGGAACTGACTGCATCAGACCGAAGTCCGGAACTGACTGCATCGAACCGAAGTCCGGAACTGAGCATAGCGTAACATATCATAACAACTAGCATGAACGCATATGCTGCATACTACATCGGGCCGTAGCCCGGAACACATAATACATAACACTTAAAGCATAGCTCACAAATCCTGTCTGAGCCACGAAGGCATCAAACATACTAACTACTGCATCGGATCAAGTCCGGAAACTACTGCTAACTGGACGGGCCGGCATTGTGGCCTTAGACCCGTCCCTACTGGAAGGAAACTCACCTCATAAGCTAGCGGATGAGTGTGTGGCTCGGAAAGCTAACGGCTGCTGCTCCTGAATCTCCTCGGCTCAACAAACTCAGATTTGACCTTGGATCTTTGCACTACAACTCGTTTCCTTGCTTCCTTCTTCTTCTCCTTCTTCACACCTTCACAAAAATGGCACTAAATCACTTATAAGCTCTCAAATGGGAGGATTAGGGTTTCTCACAGAGCTCTCAGGGTGAAAGTGGCGAGAATGAGGCTATAATGGGGTTTAAATAGTGGGCAAACCCGGGGATTTAGGGTTTCACCCAGACGGACGGACTCGCCGAGTCCGGGATATGGACTCGCCGAGTCCCCGGCTCCCGCGTGCACAAATACGCGACCCAACTCGGCGAGTCAGGCTAGAACTCGCCGAGTCCCTCTTGAAAACTTAGACAATTGATAATTTATTAACATACCGAGAACGGGTCGCTACATCATGGGCCGGAAGGAATTGTGCAGTGGACCGGAAGGTCAGGGTCTGGAAAGGCGTATGTGCGTAAGGTGTATATTGGGGAACTCACTAAGCTTCGTGCTTACGGTGTTTTATGTTATGTTGTTTCAGGTTCTTTCAGTAACGCGGGATGGCACCGGCTCGATTGTACACACCAAAGAAAGAGTTGTATTTTGGAGGATCCTGGTTTTCTATTCAAGTGAAAATGGAACTATGTTTTGTAATTCAAATATGAATAAGATTTTAAACAAGTGTTTTAATTTTAAATTGATTATTTAAATGAAAATTTTGCCTTGAAAATCTCGGTGTTACATAAACTGCCATTTTATAGGCAGTAACCTTATACCCCCCCTTATAGACCGACTTCGTGAATGAGGTCTAGTAACGGTAAGACTAACTTTAATCTTATATATATATATATATATATATATATATATATATATATATATATATATATATATATATATATATATATATATTATTAACTTATAATATTATAAAGTATAAGGGTTGAATTTTAACTTTTAATATTCTAAAGTGCTAACTTCGAATTAAAGTATTCATAAGAGAAAACTTTTCAAATTCCAAAACTTGAGGGCATGTTTTGAAAATATTCAAAACTAATTAATTCCATAACTTATGTGTTTAAAGTAGTTTTAATCCAAAAACTCTTCAAGTTCCATAACTTGAGGACAAGTTATGGAAGACTTTAAACTAATAAAAGTATGTAACTTTTTCTTTATTTGTAACATATGGAATTAATTAAGGTTACACATTTTAATGATTTAATGAAGTGACTCTTGAACCTTCATAACTTGAGGACAAGTTATGGAGTCATCAAAGCATTCAATGAAAACAAGACTCTTCATTTTTGTAACCTATGTTAACTTTTATGAGTTTTAAGATTCATAAATGTGACTTTTAAGTTACATAAACACATTTTATGAACTTCTTTTGGATTAATTTGGATTAAAACCAACTATCACATAATTTTTTCATTAATCTAAATTCACTCATAAAACAAGGTAACACAAAAAACTTTTGGTGATCCATAACTTATTCTTAAGTTATGGAATTCTTTAAAACATTAACACCAAATTTTGTAACTCCATAAAAACTTTGAATCAATTTTTTTTAAAAACCTTTTCATATCCATAACTTATGGAGGTTTCAAAAAATAAAACTCTTTAGATCAAACTTTTAAAACTAATAAAACAATCATATCATTTTATCTTTTACTAAATTTGACCTAATTCAACTCATATAGCAAATTATTCAAATTTTACAAATAATTAGTTTTTCACAAGAACAAGTAATTATCTTAAAATTTGACAAACTTCATGTTTTTTTTCCTTTTTCTTCAACTTTGAAAATAAAATATTTGCATCAATATAACAGAAAACAACATGTGGCTCTGATACCACTGTTGAGTTTTGAGCATTCTAACACTCCTAAGTGTACATGCAACCCTAAATACCTTGGATCTATGTTTTCTCTATTATACATACAAATATGAACTTTCCAAGGTATTCATCCTAACTAGCATAATAACATGATTCATATGAATCTATCAAGTTAGAATTACATACCTCTTTGATGTAGAAAGTCTTCATGAAGCTTGAGTGCCTAGTGCCCCAAGTAAGACACCTCAAATGGTTCACACAACACCAAATACACTTGGAATAACTTGAGAGAAACTTGAACACTCCTTGAAATTGTTTAGCCCTCACACTCCCACATAGTGCATGATTTCTTGAGCCATGAGATTCTTTTATATGGTGGCTATTAGGGTTACACCATGTAACTCATGACTTTACCCATTCATTATGCTCCATGGATTTTAACCTCCATTGAGTATCCATGGGTCACTGCATGGACTTAGTCCAACATAAGGAATCTTGGATCACAAGCCCACATATATAAGAATGAATGATTTACACAATCAACCCATATATTTAATTAGTCTTCTTTTGATCACTTAATTAATTCTTGATCAATACTAATTAAATAACCTTATTAATATATTAGAACTTATAATATATTAACAAACCTTACGTGTTATTTCTCTCATTTTAGTCTATCCAAATGCATGATGTCATGCAACCCAAATGGACCATGCCGGGTCGGGTTAAGTTTTGCCAATTATAGTTATGGACTTAGACATTAATCCAACAGTTCAAACAAATACAAACTTTACAAAACTTATACATTACATCTTACAAATGCTTTCATACAAATACAGACACTAATATACTTATGATCTCACCAGCATTAAGCTGATACTCGCTTTCAAAATAACTTGTATTCTCAGGTCACCACTAGACAGGTACAGGTACCGGGCTTTGAGAAGATGGAGTTCGTTCAAGACTCATCTTTTATTTTGATATGTATATTTTTGGTGTCCATAACTTTAACAGAATACACATGTATGAAATTATATTATTAATGCAATGGATGATGTTGTTGCTTGTTTACTACTATTCATTGTTGTGATACTGTACATGACGTCCTCCACCCCCGAACGATTCCGTCGTTCAGGTTTTGGGGTGTGATATATTTGCTTCTATTTGTGAGGCGAGTTCTCACTCTACTTTGTACTACAATATGTATCATTTGTATGATATGATGTTGGTATGCTGTAGAGTTATGTTAGGCAGGTAGATTTATTGTGATTACCTATGCTTGTTTGTTGGTAGTTTGTTGTTATATGCATATGTAGACATATTGGGGATGGGTTGAGGCAGTCTAGCTGTGTGCTGAAGGCCAAGATACCCGGGGCGCTCTAGCTTTATATTATAGGCCCAATGAGGGTGGTCCAACTTTATGTTGAAGGCCCAAGTAGCGGTCCAACACAATGTTGTAGGCCTTGTATGTATGCATTGTATATGTATCGTTATGTGGGGTACTTTGGATAAATCATTAAGATTTGGCTTACAGTTGTGGATTTAAATGTTTTAGGTAGTTATGATGATCGAGGTAAAGCAAATGCGTGACTGTACACACTATCCTAGAGATTTCATATTTATGAGAGAAGTTATGTTACTATGCTATGATTGATTCCATTTTATGAAACAATTATCTTATTAGTGTTTGACTTCTATGAAAATGGCTTCCATTCCTCTTTTAAAAAATAAATTTTTTTTACCATGGTTTTTGGGATGTTACAATATTATAATCTTGTAATTGTTGGAAAAACATGCTCATAAATTGTGATTATGCAATTGTTTCTTAAGCACTTTTTCTAGCACTTGTTTACAATCTTTTCAAGAATGACATTAAAATCAACCTTTTGGGTTGATTTTAAAAGCTAAGAAAATGGTTAATAAAATATGCTAAAACGATGCATAAAAAGCAATCTAATAGTGTTGTCTAAAATATTTTATCTTTTAAATATTTAAAATAAAATAAGAGAGGTGGGGTGGGTGAGATTTTTGTAGGTTTTTTGATTTAGAATAATAAAAAAAAACAAAAGAAATTAAAAACAATTATTTTTCTTTTCAAAAAAATAATTAAAAAACAGTAATCCAATAAAGTAATATTTATTAATATATAAATATTATATATTAAAAATAAATTTTATTAATATATAATCCAACAAAGAAGAATTAATCCAATAAAAATTTTTAAAAAATTAATAATACAATAAAGTAATATTTATTAATACACAAATATTATATATTATAAACAATACTTATTAATATATAATGACCCAGTAAAATATTAAAAAATTAATTAAATGAAATTAGTAATCAAATAAAGTAGTATTCATTAATATTTAAACATTATATATTTCAAAAATAATATTTATTAATCTATAATAAACCAATAAAAATCAATCCAATAAGAAGAAATTAAAAAAATTAATTAAAGGAATTAATGTATAATATTTGAATAAAATTAAAAGAAGAGAGAGAGAGAGAGAGAGAGATGAATAAATGGTCATTGTAGTTTGGTTGCAGAAATAATATCCGATGATAAATTATTATTTTAAAAAAATTAGCAACTAAGTTGTTAAAGTTAGGGTGCGTTTGGTATACAGAAATAAAATTACATCATAGAATGGAAATGTAGAGAAAAATAATTAACATAAAGAAAGAGAATTGATTCTACTGTTTGGTAGAATGGGGGAATCCATTAGAGAAATGTTTATGACAATCATTTCTCTTCTTTGATTATATTAAACAATGAAAATGAAAATGAGTTTTTTTTTTTTACTTTGTTTATTCATTTTCAAGCAACATTTTGTTTTATAAAAATGCATTATGATGTACATCTTAATTTGTAAAAACATGCATCGTTTATGCTTATAATTTTTTACTTTAACATTATTTGTTACAAAATAAGTTATTTTCTTGACATTTAATATTATTCTTTATACACCAAGTATTAAAAAACATATTTCTAATATAAATAAATAAGTTACAAATAAATCCAAACTTAAGCATAGTGTCAACACCACAAAATAAAACATGGAATAAAAGAATTGTTGGCACACCTTCCACTCCACTCTTTTTCGTACAATCCGTTGTTGCAAAATTGATCGTGTCATCTACATATATACAAACAAGTAAAAGTTGGTCAAAAAATCTAAAAAATATTAAAATAGTTTACAACAATCCTAACAGCCACTGTTTATAGCGGCATAACTCAGCAAAAACTAAACAAAATAAGCTATTTTTTCCTAAAGTGTAGACAGGAGCGCATACTACAATCTGGAAAAAAAATATCACATCATTCCGAACTTATATGAAGATTTTATGATGGTTCAAAGTTGGACAAAAAATATAAAAAATGTTGAAATACTTTACAACAATCCTAAAAGTTACTATTTAAAGCTATATAACTCAACCAAAAATCAACCAAACAAATTATTTTTTGAGCCAAAAACATAGATAAGAAAGAGGACTACAATCTGGAAAAAAATCACCTCGTTCCGAGCTCATATGCAAATTTTTTGATGCTTTAAAGTTGGACAAAGAATATAAAAAATGGTGAAATACTTCATAACAATCCTAACAGTTATTGTTTAGAGCTGCGTAACTCAGCCAAAACTCAACCAAACAAACTATTTTTTTGAATATAAAGATCATATGAAGAAGTTATGATGTTCAGAACACAAGACCTAAACAACTAAGTAGTCGAGATCGCGATAGACATAAATATCAAAAACCTCAAACACCTCATTAATGATCGTCCCACATAATATGTTGTGAGAAAAACATAAAGAAATCATTCATAAGTACTGAATGAATACAAAAATAAAAATGACTTATTTTGCAACAAGAAAAAAAATATGTTGAAGACTAAATGTGTACAAAAATATTAAGGACTAAATGTGTATAAAGTGAAAAATATATTACCCTATTAAGTCATTTTTACCATCTAACCTTGAGTAGCGGACCATAAGGAGTGAATGTGTATACTTAAACAAGTTGAAGAGGTAAATATAAACGAAAAAAAGTGACCAAATGTATACAAATCAAAAAATATATTATATTTTAAGTTATTATCCCAAGAATCAATTATTTTTCCTTGTATCAAACACCCCTTAATGTTTTTTTTTAACATAAAAGGCATAAGATATTAAAAAATAAACCATTAATTATTTTTAAAGCAAAACCATATAGTTTTAAAAATAAAGATCGAGTTTTTTACAATTTTGTAAAAAGAATATCTATGTCTATATCAGATATTTAACCGTAGTAAAAGAGGGCTGGTTGACGAATTTCAATTTTAGACTTACTCGCGTCAACGAAGATGCTTGGTTAACTCGCCCAGACAGCGACACCGATCCGGAATTGAAGAACGTCATCACTGTTAGGTGCCTCCCCAGAAATACAAATGCCTCCTCCCACCCACCACATGGATTATCTATCCTTCTCACCATCACGGCGTCATCCATGGAGGATGGGGGTTTGGAGTACTGGCTTCGATGGCAAGTACCTGTCTGCGCTCTCATCTTCCTGATTCCCACGCTGGTCTCTTTGAGATTCATCGTCACTAAAAACAACACACATACCACTAAAACCCAGCATCTATGGATTTCTTGCTGGAGGAACCTTCATCCAAGCTGGATCCTTCTCTACAGGCTTTTCTCCTTCGTTTCCATGGCTTACTTGCTATATCAAACAGTCATCGCCTTCGGCCCCTTCGTCTTCTATTTCTACACCCAGTCAGTATGCCATGTTTACTTCAGCTTAATTTTCTATGCTACTTTTTATTTGTTAGGCAATAGTTTATTATCCGTCCCTTAGAGATTAGCAGATGATTTGTCTTTATACTATAGAGCCCGATTGTTTAGAAAGGGAAGAAAAGAAAAAAGAGGAGAGAAATACAAGATGTTAAACTTATTTGGTAAAGTGGCTGAAAACACCCAGCGCGCTGCAATCCAAAATTCCATTATATGGCATGAGTAGGCAGATGCGTAACAGGTGGCTTTCAAGATGGTTCAAGATAGAAAGAGTCATCCTCCTAAACTTGTTAGTTGTTACCATCGTGAGAATGAGTAAACTGCAGAATATGTGAGCAAAGAGAGACATAAGATGTGTAATGTTTGTCCCCCCAATCCAATCCAATCCAATCCAATCCAATCCAATCCAATCCAATCAGATGTGGTATGTCCGTATGTGTGCCTCCAATCCAATCCCTTGAGATTTATTAGGAATCACCTTGGATGAGGAGTTAAATGTCTCACTTGGGCATTTGGGTTTGGTGACTATTCTACAAAAATTCTCATAGCCACTAAGCACTAGTAATAGTATTTCTTCACGTTTGAGTTTGTTTGTTGATGATATCGCTGTTAATGAATGTTTATTAATCAATTTTACAGATGGACTTTTTGCTTGGTCATGGTCTACTTTGCGGTATGTCAATTCACTTGCCTAATATTCTAAATTCAAATGTCTTTGAATACGGTTCCGGTCCAAATATTTTTTAGGTCTTGGATTTAGTACAAATAATGTGGGAGAGGAAGTGTTATGATCTTTTTGCTAGGCAGTTACAATATCATGAAGAAAATCATACTCGTGTTCGAGTAGTGATACAAACAAAGATATCACAAATACACTGCTTCTACTTGCAAACTAAAAATACTTTGATAAAATTAAACTGCGACTATTAAATTGACTACAAAAACATTATGTTTGGTAGCCCGAAAAATCAGGAGAGTTATCAAGACCCACTAAAAAAATATGATCTGCTGTCTGCTCATTTGTGCCACAAAAGCTCACTTTAATCTTTCCATTAGTGACCAACTTGCAAATGAAATGATGTTGGGGCATAGAAAACAGGGTTCTTGGCCACACATAAATCAACAACAACTTTTCAAAGCCATAAGGCATTTGTACGTGCCGTTGTGTTAACTTTGCTGCAATGTATTCAACTTCAGATGAGGATTAGGATTTTTTTTTTATTTGATTTGTTTTCTTAGATAGGATTGAGATTTAGTTCCATTTTCATCATCAAACATTGTATATAAATTGAGGTCATTACCACACAAAATTATTCTTCCTTACATTTCATGAGTGCTGCTTACTTTCGTGTAGCTTGGGACCATTATATCTGCTCATGGCTGCTGGATGCACTTCAAAGAGCGTCCCCTTCCAAATCAAAATCAAGAGAGAGACAAGTTTCTGAAAAAGGATTCTAGCTCTTTTAAAGATAACGAGGCTTCCAATTCCATCAATCTGCAGTTTAATCAAGAAGCTGGGTTTTGGGGAAATCTCATGCAGAATGTTTATCAGGTTGGTATTCTTTCTATCACATGAGTTTTTTTTTTTTTTTTTTTTTTTTTGAAAAGTGTTTAAAGCTGATTCTTGGTGTATGTCTAACAGACTTGTGCAGGTGCTGTTGTGCTTACTGACCTTGTATTTTGGTGCCTATTACTCCCGTTTCAGTCTGGCGATGGCTTCAAGCTTACCTTGGTTAGCACCATATTTTTGGACCTTTTCTTTCATTGTCAATACAATACCAATCAATGAAAATCTCCTCCTTTTTCCTGGAAATTTATCATTCTCTTTTTATTATTTGCTAGCTCATAACAAATGTATTCATTCGGAACTGTTTCTGAGTCTGAGTTAGTTTGGCTATAAATCTCTGTTGTGATTGCAGTTGATTGGTTGCATGCACTCCCTGAATGCTGTTTTTCTCCTTCTGGATTCTGCTCTCAACAGCCTAGTAAGTAATTGGATCGCATTCACCAATTGGTTATTCACTATATTAATGATCCTAATAAGTGTCGACCTGATGCCATTATCTCACTGTTTGTCTTTTCCTTGTAGCAATTTACTTGGCACGGGTTAACATACTTTGTCTTGTGGAGCGCAGCTTATATAATTTTCCAGTGGGTTATGCATGCTTGTTGCTTTACATGGTGATTTCCACTCACTTCTTTTCTCATTTATCAATTATTTACTGTAAAATTTCCCGGGATTGAAGTTTGAGAGGCTATTGCAGGTGGCCTTATCCCTTCCTGGAAATTGCTACTCCATGGGCTCCTATGTGGTATGTTGCATCCAATCCCTATCCAATCCAATGAAATATATATATATATATATATATATATATATATATATATATATATATATATATATATATATATATATATTGCTCTCTCGGGGTAGATATGACTTTTCACATCCTGCAGGTACTTTGGCATCGCTTTAGTTCACCTTCCATGTTACGGACTATATGTTTGGCTTGTGAAAG